>NW_023601212.1:10632895-11832895 GCF_014898055.3 Talpa occidentalis | reverse complement strand
ACTGGACAGCCACATGCCAGAGAATGAAACTAGACCATTATCTCACACATACACAAAAATTCAAAATAAAGACTTGGATGAAAACCCAAACCGACAAAGTACATGGAAGAAAACACACAAAGCTCTCCGTGACACTGGCTCAGAGGTATCTTTGGGGACTCAACTAAGGGAAAGAAAAGCAAAAATAAACAAAGGGACTACATATCAAATTGAAGAACTTCTGCACAGCAAGATACTGTCATTAAAATGAGAAGACACCCTACTGATTAAGAGAAAATATTTCTACACCATTTATCCAACAAGAGACCAACATCCAAGATCTACAAAGAACTGATACAACTCAACAAGAAAAAATAGCCCAACCAAAAGGGACAGAAGATAAATAGACACTTCTCCAAAGAAAACATACAGCTAGCACATGAAAAAACGTTCAACATCACTTACCGGGAAAATGTAAATCATACTCTGAATGAGCTACCACCTCACACCTGTGAGTATGGCATGCACCACAATGTGTTGGTGAACATGTAAAGAAACAGGAGCCCTCACTCTTGGAGGGAATGTGATTTGATCCAACCCCTACAGAAAAGAGTATGGAGATCTCTGAAAATATTAAAAACAGATCAGCCACATTATCCCATCATTCCACTTCTAGGTCTCTATCTGAAGAACACAAAATTACTAAATCAGTGAGATCTATGTGCCCCTGTGTTCATTGCAACACTATTTACAGTAGCCAAGTTAAGGAAACAACCCAAGTGCCCACTGAAAGATGAATGGATTAAGAAGACATGGTTTGTATACACAATGCAATGCTACTCATCATTTTAAAAAAATAATGAAACCTTGCCATTTTCAATAACACAGATAGAATTGTAAGGGATTATGCTAAGTAAAATAATTCAGAAGGAGAAACAAATAGTGGGTGAGTTCACTCATATGTCGAATATTAACGAACAGCAAAAGAACACACAAAAGCAAAACAAAATAAACCCTTGGTATCTGGCTGCAAAACTGAGCATACAAGTGGGGGGGGTGGGGGGGCGAAGTGAGGAGGGGGCACAATGAGCTGTGGTGAGGGTTACTGGAGCTTGGTGGTAACAAAAATCTAAAGCAGTATGAACCTATATCCCGAAATCATACAGTGTTGTAAATAAGTGACTAAAAACAAGAATTACAGCACAAATATATACAGTGGGATAAAGGTACATAGGAAACCCAAGAGGCTCTATCAAATACTAAAAATAAACGAATACAACAAGTGGCAGAATACAAAATCAAGACAACAATTTGTTGCATTTCTACAGGCAAACAATGACTTGGAAGAAAAAGTAATTATCTATTTAAAATAGCACCTTAAAAGATGAAATACCCGGGGATAAACTTAACAAAGGAAGCAAAGGAACCATGCAACAAAAACTAAGTTTTTTTTTTTTTTTTTACTAACACATTGTTGACAGAAACAAAATATAAACAAATGGAAAGATATTCCATGCTCATGGAATAACATTGTCAAGAATAGAGTCAAAATGATCATATTAGCTAAAGCAATTTACAAATTAAATGCAATATTTTACTTATCAGATTCCCAATGACATTCTTTTTTTTTTTTACTATTTATTTATTTATTATTTATTTATACAAGCACTGGGTACAGTCAGAAGTGTGGGAGGGTGAGAGAATTCACCAGGGCCAGAGCGGAGAGCAGAGCAGGCAGAAGGACCGAAGTACACTGCTGAGGGGAGCAGCGGGCGGCAGGAGAGGTCTGTGTGCCATGTGGGACCCTCACCGGCGGCCAGGGATCAAACTGGTGCTGCTGAGGCTGCAAGCAGCTTCGCAGCCCAGCGCTCAACAAATGCGCCACTGGGGAGGTCCCCCAATGACATTCTTAAAGGCAATACAACAATCATAATATTTGTATCGAACCATGAAATTCCTAAATCAGCAAAGCAATCCTGGGAGAAAAGAAGAAAAATGGAGTTATCACACTTCCTGACATGAAACTGCACTACAGCCATAGTGATCAAAACTGTTGTTTTGGAACAAAAACAACAGACCAATGGAATAGAATAGAAAGTTCTGAAATAAACCCACACAAATATGGACTGCTAATCTTTGATGAAGGAGCCATAACCATAATGGGAGAAAGGAAAGTCTCGTTAACAAATGGTGTTGGGAAACGGGCAGTCCCACACAGAAAATGAAATTAAGTCCTCACTTAATTCGAATTCAAAATGAACTAAATACCTGGATATAAGACCTGAAATCATCAAATATTAAAATAGAACTTAGGTGATACATTCCTGGACATCAACTGCAAAGATGTATCTGGGGACAAATCTCCAGTGGAAGGAAAACAAAAGCAAAAATAAACATAACTATATAAAACTAAAAAGCTTTTCTACCTCAAAGGAAATCACAAATTTCTAAATGCAAAATCTTCACCATGACATGTCATTAAGAAAAGAAGTGAAACCAACACAATTCACAGATGACATGATAATAACATAGAAAATCCAAAGACTCTACCAAAAAACTATTAGTAATAAAAAATGAATACAGTAAAAAAGTCAGAATACAAAATCAATACACAAAAATCTACATTTCTTATGCAAACAATGAATCAGAAGAAATTTAAACAATCCCATTTACAATCATACGAAAAATAATTAAAAACCTGGGCTTAAAAATGAAGGCAGTGAAGGACCAATATGTTTGAAACTATAAAAGTTTGTTAAAAAGAAAACACAAAAGAGAATGATACTATGTGTTCATGATTGGAAGAATAAACATCATTAAAATGGCAACATTATCTAAAGCAATTTATAGGCTCAATACAATACCTACAAAATACCAGTGACTTTTTTCAAGGAACTAGATCAATCATATGTATGCAACCAGAAAAAAAAAAAAAAAAGCAGCAGCCCCAAATGGCCAAAGAAGTTCTGAAAGAAAAATGGAGGGACCTCATAGCACCAAGTTATACTACACAGTAACAGTCAGCAAAGCAACACGGTACTGGAACAAAAATATACACAGACCAGTGGAATACAACAGAGAGCTCAGAATGAACCCACACAAGTATGAAGTATCAATCTTTGACAAAGTAGCTGTGACCATTCAGTGGAGAAAGGAAGGTCTCTTTAACAAATGGGGCTGGAAAATAGATCCTACATGTCAAAAAATTTTTTTAAAAATCCAACAAGATCCTTACTTTAAATACAAAACTTCATTCAAAGTGGATTAAAGGGCTTCCCTGGTGATTCGGGGCTTAAGGTCTCAGTGCTATCAGCCACTGCAGCATGAGTTCCGGCCAGCCAGAAAGTTGACAAACATGGCGAAGTAGACCTCTTCTGTCTCGCCCGCTGCTCTCCTCAGCAGTGTATTTCAGTCAGTCTGCCTGTTCTGCTCCCCACTCTATCTCTGGTGAATCCTCTCACTCCCTGTACTTCTGGCCTATACCCCAGTTCTTATATGCATAATAAAAATACATCTTTCCCAAAAAGGTGGATTAAAGATGTGAATAGCAAGACCTGAGACTAAAATAACGAAAACATATAGGAAGGAGATACACTACAGGACATCAGCCACAGAAGCATACTTGAGGACACATTTCCAATGCAAGGAAAACAAAAGGAGAAACAAATGGGATTACATCAAATTAAAATGCTTTTGCATCTCAAAAGAACCCATCATAAAAACAAAACAGCAACCCACAGATTGGGAGGAGATATTGGCATATCACAGGTCTGACAAGGGGTTAATTTCCAAAATGCATAATATGTTCACACAACTTAGCAACAAAAAAACCCAACCCATTCAAAAAGAGGGCAGAAGAACTAAATGGACACTTCTCCAAAAAAGACATTAACATGGCCAACAGGCACACGAAAAAGGTTCAACATTAATTATTATAAGGAAAATGCAAATCAAAACCACACTAAGATCACCTCACTCCTGTGAGAACAGCTCACAGGAACAAATGCTGGGGAGGATGTGGCAAGACGGGCACACATCCCTTGTTAGTGGGAAAGTTAATTGGTGCAGCCTTTATGAAAACAGTATGGAGAGGTCTCAAAAACAAAGCAAAACATAACAAAAACAAAACCGAAAACAGAAATACCAAATGACCTAGCAATACCACTGCTGGGTATTACCCAAGGACTATGGAAAGTCTACTACAAAAATATACCTGTACTCCTGTCTTCAAAGCAATGTTTATCCACAGTAGCTAAATCAACCTATGTGCCCAATGACAAGTGACTAGATAAAGAAATTGTGAAATATATACTCAATGTACCCAATGGGGTACTACTCCATTGTTTAAAAAGATGAACTAGTGCCTTTTGGGAGCAAATGAATACATTTGAAGTGATTTGCTATATGAAGTCAGAAAATGAAAGACAGTTACTGGATGGTCTCACTCATTTGTGGAATATAAATGACTAGTGAGAACAGGCAAAACAACAAGAATGAATCTTAGACTCTGAATAACATACTGGTTACCACGGCAGTGGGAATAGGAAGGACAGGTAGGGAAGACAGGTGGTAGGGAGGGTTTGGGTGGAGGGTGAATACGTGGCATGTGCCCATGTGGATGTTTGAAATTGCACTTCCAAAATTACAGTTATGTGATCTAGTGGCAAATCAAGAAAACTATTAAAAATAAAATTTTATATAGGGAAACAGTAGAATAAACAAATGTAAGGTTGATTCACTGGAAGAAACTAGTAAAACTGATAAACCTGTAGTAAGACTGAGGACAAAAAAAAAATCATTAAATCATCATCATCAGGAAAAAAATGCAATACCATAAATCCTGCAGTGATTAATAGGATAATAAGACAATACTAAAAATAATCTCTACACTCAAATTTGACAACTAAAAGATGAAATAATTCCTCAAAGGCACAAACTTCAAACAAGATGAAAAAGACTATTTGAAATGAGTAAATAAATTGAATTTAGAATCTAAAATCTCCTGCATAAAAACCTCTAGGCCTAGAAAAATTTAACAAATATTTAAAGAAAATTTAATAACAATTTTACAGACAGTCTTCCAGAAAATATAAAAGGAGGAAATATTTCCAGCTAATTTCTGGAGGCCAGTATTACCTTAATAAGAAAAGCAAGCCAAGACAGGACAAAAGATGGAAAATACAGGCCAATGTCTCTCATGAAACTAGATGCCAAAATCCTAAAAAAAAAAAAAAAAAAAAGTTGCAAACCAAATCCAACAATGTATAAGAAAATTATTTTCTCAGATATGCCAGGTAGTCCAACACTTGAAAATAATTGTAATCTACCATATAAAAAAAGATAAAAATGGAAAATCTTAATTTGTTCTTAATAAATCACCATAAATTTTGAGGGGGAAAAAAAAAAAAACCTGAGAAAATCTAACACCCATTCATGATCAAAAATGACTCAGCAAATTAGTAGGCAATTACCTCAACTTAGTCTGCAAAAAGACTACAACTAACATCATACTTCTTAACAGTAAAAGATTTTTGCTTTCTCCTAAGATTGGGGATAAATCAATGTCTACCATCACCAGTACTACGTCTTAATCAACATACTATTGAAATGTATGGCCATGGAATAATTTTAAAGAAAAAAGAAAAGACACCCAGATTCAAAACGAAGAAATTAAACTTTCTGCAGATGTTATGATTGAAATTATTTTTGCGTAGAAAATCCCAAGGAATTTACAAAAAAAAAATAGAGAAAAAAGATACCACCACTTTGAAGTGGGATGCAGACCCACGTAACATGCTAACAGGAATCCAAGGACAGCTGGAGTAACCGCATTAATTCAGACAAAGGGCACTTGAGAGCAAGGAAATTGTCATTAAGGAGAAGTGGCAGCAGGAGATGGGAGAAATGAAAATAATGAGTTTTTGATCTTCACTTGGACTGGAACCCCACGCTAAATGGGGAGTTCATCCTTTGGGGTTGCCCATTCACCTGGGCACTTTCATAGATCTGGCTTCCCAATAGGGGATGGAGTAGACTGATCCATCTGATGGAAGACAGTTTTGTATCTTTCCAAGTCTAGAAAGTGTGGCTGCTTCCCTCCCCTCCATTGCCCTGTTTCCATGCCTCCCCCCCCCCCCACTCTCTGTCCCTGTCCTGAAGGTCAGCTGTTGCTTTTTGGCTAGTTGCTGTCTCTGAGCACAGAGGCAGTAGACTGAGCATGCTCACCTCCTCTCTAGATGTTGGGGCAAACCCTATGTGTTCACGACCCCAGCCAGCAACACACAGAAGGCTGCTGGGTTCTGCTCCCTGTTCAGGGATGCACCCAGCTCCACTCCCCATCAGCAGCCCCACCTCTCCGATGTTACTCCTCAGCAAGCACACTTGCTCAGCTGAAGGCACAGTGGCTCTAAGGGACAGCTTCCAGGCCAGCTGACACCTAATCACTGGAATTTTTTGGGGGGGAAGATGTGGGGGTGCATAAGCACCCGCAGTGTCCCAGGATCAGGTTGGGAAGGAGCTGAGGCATCCTCAGTGCTCATGACCCATCATCTTCGGCGCTTGCTCCCTGAAAAGCGGGTCATGGAAGCTCACTCAGAACTCACAGCTCCATCAAATCTGATTTTATGAAATGATTCACAAACCCGGGAGCAACCTACCTACATACTGCAAGTCTGTACACAAAAGGGAGGGTATTTTTAGCCAGAAAGATGGTGGGGCGGCGTTTTTACCAAAAGAGCTCATTTCTGGTAAAGCCATCCTCCCTCTGGGAGGCTGAGTGCTGGTGCTGAGCAGGAAACTCCACAGGAGGAGTCATGCTCACACTTTCCAGAGAGATCGATGCTGCAACAGGCATTAAGCCTGGCTGGGGGCCCCGCCTGGAGGACTCCATTTTGTAGTGTTCTTCTCTAAAGTGAACAACACCCTCCTCTTGCTCGGAGTCTCTGCCTCACTCAGACTTTTGCAAGGTCTGTTTCTGGCTCCTGGTTCTCGGCACAGCCTGGTGGCCCTTCTCTCGGCCTTCCGCGACCCTTTCCATTCGGGAATACCCTGACCACGCAGTGTCGGAGTTGCGGCCTGGACGGGACATTGGTCCACAGTCCCCAGGCTCAGTGGACTGGCCAGGCTGGGCTCAGTCCAGGCCTGGGGAGTTCTCTTCCTACGGCTCTACCTCGGCTGCCGTGGGTGTGGAATGCAGGTGGTGCCAGTGTCAGGCTGCCCGCTGTCAGCCCACGCAGCTCCCTGCCAGGTGGCACCCACGCAAACCACTGCTTGGTTGGCATCATGTAGACACAAGAGCTGTCTGCTGAACTGGGTTTTCACTTTGCACCCAGCTCAAGCTGGCACGCCTCTGGGGTGGCGCCTGCCAAGTACGTGGGCAGGCTGAGGCCCCGCTCTCGTGGGCCGGCCTCACACAGCCCTGTCTCCCACGGCCTTGCTTCAGCGGGTGGGGACACCAGCAGTGGGGAACTGATAATTAAGATGCAGGCTGAGTATATCAGTCCCGGGCCTGAAAAAAGATTCAGATGTTTCCAAGTTTACTCTCTTGTCCAGGGGCTTTGCCCGTACACTGGCGTTCGCCCAGCCTGTCCCCGTGTGTGACCAACCAGGCCGCCACAAAGGCCTTACTGGAATCTGAGGCTGGGAAAGATGAAGGGCCGGTGCCGCCTGTCTGTCTGCAGTGGGCATATTGCAAACTAATAGCTCTCTCTGATCTTTTTTTTTTTTGCATGTTCTTGGTTTCTCCACTTCTTCCTTTTGACTTTGTAATGCGACACCAGCTCCTGTCTTCTTATCTGCTCTCTTCCCCCAGCCTCCCAACTCTCCTCTCTCAGATGCACGGAGAACACAGACCACTCATGCTTTGAAGCCTAAGGATCCAGTCATTGTCCTTCACACGCTGTTTGCTGGACTTCCTGCTTAATGATGCTATGCCAGGCGAGGACCATAAGTCACCCTAGACCCCCACTTTCATCCTGCCTGCCTTCGCCCCGCCTCTGCCAATTACAAGATGTCTTAGGCCACACACCCTCAGAGGCGCTGGGACCCCCATCAGGGTCTAGAGGCCAGTGTCTCAGCAGCTCTAGAAACTCAGAAGAAATGAAAAATGAGACTGATTTTTTTCAGACAGCTTTTACACTTTGGAAGCTTCCTCTGGAGGCCCTGTGCTCTCAAGCATTTCTACCTGCGGGGAGGCTTCTGGGGTGAGCATGGTGAGATTGCCGCCCTGCCCCCTGGTTTGGGGCTTGGGGTCGCTGCATGATGGGTGGCATGCATGCCCAGCCTGACGCCTGTCAGTCTAAGGAGCCGGAGACAGCAGCTGAGCAGAGGCGTATTTATAGTGGGTTTTCGCAAGTAGCTCAGACCAGGAAAGCAGATCGTTTCCATCACACACTGACAGTTTATTCATAAAGAGATTCCCACCTGCTCTTTGGCCTCTTCTAAGAAGGAAGGTCAAGCTTTGAAACAAGAAAATATGTATATATAGCCTGGAAATCAAGAACTAGAAGACATACAATCCAATTTATAGAATGACCAAAAGACCTAAAAAGATATTCCACCAAAGGCAATTTACAAATGGCCAATTAGCAGGTGAGAAAGTTCTCATTATAACAAATGCACGTGGAAACCGCAAGCAGAAAGCACTGCCACCCCACAAGAGTGACTGAAATTCTACAGATTGGCATCGCTCAGGGATGTGGAGCAACTGGTTCTCTCCTGCACTGCTGGGGGATGGACACAGTGACACAACTACTTTAGAAAACTGCCAATTTCTTATAAAGTTAAACATACTTTCACTCTAGAGTGAAAAACACACCTATGCATGCAAAGACTTACACAGAAATATTCATTGTCATTTTTATTCATAATAGCCCCAAACTTTCAGCAACCCAAGTATATTGATAGGAGAATGGATAAATTAGTTGTGGCCTCCCAACCCAAGAAGAGCAAGATGGCAGGGGGGTTGGACACCCGTCAGGTGAGGAACATCACAAGATTCATGAGCCTTTTTTTTTTTTTTTCAGGATATAAACATGGACTGAAATATTATTCAGCAGGAGAAAGGAATAAACTACAGATACATACAACATGGTAGAACTTCAGATATCTTCATTTGAACAAAAGAAGAATCCATGCTGTGTGATTAATGTGTGTGGAGTCCAAACAAAATACAAACTTATAATGACAAAGTCAGAAAGTTAGGAGGGGAATAGAATGAACTGGAAAAGGGCACAAAGGAAATTTGAGGGGAAAATGGAAATGGGTTAACTCTTACTTGGAGTAATAGTGCTTACACCAGTGCTTAAAAATACCAAAGACTTCTAAGTGAACTCTTAAGATTTATGTGTTTTATCGGATGTTAATTATATCTCACTACATTTTTTAAAATGGACCCTGCAGGATTAGCTGTAAGGGTTATGGCCTTGCTTCTAGGAGGCCAGTTTCCTTTCCACTGACTGAAACCTGAGCTCTGGGCTAATGAACTCCCCAAATAGCCAGGGCCTAAGAGGTGAAGGCCATGAAGAATTGCAGCAAAGCAGCTTCAACCAAAAGACCCTTCTGCTTGGTGGTGCTAAAAAGGCTGCTTCTCTGCCCCCACCCCACGGGCATCCTGACCCCTTATTTATTATCTTCATCTGTTAAAACTCAGAGGGTGAATACCACAGCCACTTGCCGCTTATCTCCCACTGTCGTCCAAAAAGGAATGAAGTTCAACCCTGTGCAGAGGGCAGCTGGTTGAGCAGGCCCACGGTCAGCAGTCATGCTGGGCAGGGATGGACCTCATTGTTGACAGAGAAGTCAGCTTTAATGGCAGACTGGCTCCTAATTTTAAGGTTTCCTGGACCTCACACAGAGATTGACTTTCCAACTTTGGGAAGTGATGATAAAAACAAGGCCCAAGGTCATATCTACAGCATTTCTAGACCAAGGCACACCCTAATGGTGTTTAAACAATCCTGTCCTCCATGGTCCAGAGAGCTCCCACCCCAAGGAAACCAGGACTCCTGGGGGCTTGAAAACCAGTCACATGAGGGACATCACAAGAATCATAAAGAAACATGCAAATACTCAAGGGGCTGTCAGAACCAAGAAGAAGCAGACCTCATTTATTACAAACTGCACTACTTCCACACTGTGTGGAAGTCACAAGAAATGATTTTTTTTTAAAGATTTATTTATACAATAGCTGGGGTACAGGCCAGAGGCATGGGAGGGTGGGAGGACTCACCAGAGACAGAGTGGGAAGCAAAACAGGCAGACAGACCAAAAGCACTGCTAAGGGGAGCAGCGGGCTAGACAGGAGAGGTCTGCAGCGCCATGTGGGAATCTTCCTGGCCGGCCGGAAATCGAACACGTGCTGCAGAGGCTGCGGACAGCCTCACAGCGCTGCGCTCAACCCGCTGCACCACCAGGGAAACCCAAGAAATGATTTTAAGGCAATAAAATGGTAACAGTGACGAAAGGAGTTACCATGGATTTGGTATAGAAAGGGAGAAGAAGGCGACAATCATTTCAACTCGTACGTCTTGGGTGCCTGCAAGATCAGCAATCCCATCAACTATGACATGGCATTCAGGAGGAGGCAGCAATGTTGGGGAGGGACAATGAGCCCCCGCAAAGCAAAACCCGAAGTGCTGAGCATTCCATTCACATATTCATACAGCAAAAAATTTTGGACACCTACTACATTATGCACACCCCAGGATAGATCGGTGGCAGACGTGGTCCTGAAAGATGTTCAGGGCCTCCCTGGTGGTTTAGGGGTTACGTCTCAGCTCCAATCACTGCTATAGCCTGAATTCGATCCCTGGCCAGCAGACGGCTCCTGTCTCACTCGCTGCTCCCCTCAGCAGTGTATTTCAGTAAATCTGTTCTGCTCCCCACTCCGTCTCTGGTGAGTCCTCTCACCCCCCCTCACCTCTGGCCTATACCCCAGTTTTTCTACACATACACATACAAAAAAATGTTCACGCAAAAAAATGTTCACTGACTGGAGACAAGATCTCACTATAAATAACTCAGATAGAACCTGCAGTCCCAGCCCAGAGGGGAGCGGCACCCACCGCTGGGGCAGACTGGGCGTGCAGGGGAGCACGTTCCCGCATCGCCATTTTGCAGCAGAGACCTTCTTTGGTGGAGACTGTGAAACCAGCAGAAGGCTCCCTGAGGAGCCAGAGGTAAGCTGGGAGGCTTGCCCATGCCAGGCGCCTTCTAGCCTGCAGTCCCAGCCCAGAGGGGAGCGGCACCCACCGCTGGGGCAGACCGGGCATGCAGGGGAGCGCATCCCTGGCACCGGCATTTGCATCAGGGACCTTTCTTTGGTGGAGACTTGTGAACCCAGCAGAAGTCCCCCAAAGGAGCCAGAGGTGAGCTGGGAAGGTCGCCCAAGATGCCGGCCAGTACCAGCAACACAGTGTCACAAGGAATACGGCAAATTAGAAAACAGGCAGTAGGGAGTAGAAAAACCACATGCAACCCAGCAACTCCTCCACAAAAAAGCACACCGCAAAAAGAAAACCATCTACCAGATTGCAACGACAGTAACTTGGAAGAACTTCTGAGCCTTCCAGATAGAGAATTTAAAATTGCTGTGATTAAAAAACTGACAGAAGTCATAAAGGAAAACAATGATAAGGGAAAAATAATTAATGACCAGAAGAATGAAGTTGAGTCCCTAAAGAGGGAAGTAAAAGAAATGCAGGAGATCAAAGAATTAATGGCGGCACTAAAGAACTCTGGGAAAGGCAATGAAAGCAGAATAGATGAAATGGAAGAACGAATAAGTACTCTTGAAGACACAGAAATAAAAAGAACTAAAACAGAAAAGGAAGGAGAAGTACGAAGGAAAAAGACCAAAGAAAGACTTCGGGAACTATCTGACTCCATGAGGAAAGGAAATATAAGAGTTATAGGAATCCCAGAAGGAGCGGAGAGAGATGTAGGAACAGAGAAAATATTCAAGGATATAATTGAAGAGAACTTCCCAAACGCGAAGAAGGAGCTGAAAATTGATATACAAGAAACAAGAAGATCACCAAACTTCCATGACGAAAGGAAAAATACAGCAAGACACATAATAGTAAAGCTCCCAAGAATCCAAGACAAGGAAAAAATAATGAAACTGACAAGCGGGAAGAAACAGATAACATTCAAAGGGAAACCAATCAGACTGACATCAGACTTCTCCGAAGAAACACTACAGGCAAGGAGAGAGTGGAGGGACATCGTCAACAGACTCCAAGAAAACAGATGCCAACCAAGAATACTCTATCCCGCAAAGCTCTCCTTCCTCTATGAAGAAAGAATAAGGACCTTCCCAGACAAACAGAAACTCTGGAATTTCATTACGACTAAACCCCCACTCCAAAAAATACTACAAGGAGTCCTAAAGCCAGAACCTCAGAGGGATGAATAACAACAAAAGAAGGCCAAAGAAAGTTATTAAAAGAATAAATAAATAAAATCAAAGGAAAGACAAACACAATGGCAAATACAGATGCTAACATATCAATACTAACTCTAAATGTAAATGGACTAAACTCTTCAATAAAAAGACACAGAGTCACAGGCTGGATTAAGAAACAAAACCCAACCTTTTGCTGTCTCCAGGAAACACATTTAACTGCAAAAGATAAAAATAGACTCAAAATTAAAGGATGGAAAACAATTCTACAAGCAAATGGACCAAAAAAGAAGGCAGGAACAGCTATACTCATATCAGATAAAACAGATTTCAAACTCAAAAAGATAAAAAGAGATCCCAGTGGTCATTACATTATGATCAAGGGGACAATACTTCAAGAAGAAATAACACTCATTAACATATATTCACCAAACGAAGGAGCACCAAAATATATCAGACAACTATTGGCATCTCTGAAAACAGACATCAGAGAAAACACATATGTAGTGGGAGACTTCAACACACCACTATCAACAATGGATAGATCAACAAGACAAAAAATAAGTAAAGACACTAAAGCTCTAAATAAGGATCTAGAGTGCTTGGGCTTAACAGACATCTATAGAACACTAAACCCCAAAAAAATCCGAGTATACATTTTTCTCAAGCACACACGGATCATTCTCCAGGATTGATCACATACTGGGGCACAAGACAAACATCAACAGATACACCAAGACTGAAATCATACCAACCATCTTTTCTGACCATGAAGGCATCAAACTAGAAATAAACCATAAAAAGAAGGCAAGGTACTCTCCTACCTCATGGAGATTGAAACCCACACTACTGGAAGTCCACTGGACTAACGAGGAGATCAAAGAAGAAATTAAAAAATTCTTTGAATTGAATGACAAGGAGGACACCAATTTCCTAAATGTATGGGATGCAGCAAAAGCAGTAATTAGAGGAAAATATATAGCAATAGATGCTCACATCAAGAAACAAGAAAGAACTCAAAGAAACAACCTAATCTCGAAGCTCAAAGATCTAGAAAAAGAACAAAAAAACCTCAAAACCAGTAGAAGAAAAGAAATAATAAAAACCAAAGCAGAAATAAATGAAATTGAAACTAAAAAAAACAATCCAAAAGATCAATGAAACCAAGAGCTGGTTCTTCAAAAAAATAAATAGATAAACCCCTAGCCAGGCTCACAAGGGAAAAAAGGGAGAAAGCACAAATAAACAGGATAATAAATGAAAGAGGAGAAATCACAACGGACACAGCAGAAATCAAAAGAATAATTAATAACTACTATGAACAGTTGTATGGAAACAAGTTCAACAATCTAGAGGAGATGGACAAATTCCTACAACTCTACAATCACCCAAAGCTTGATAAAGAAGAAATAGAACACCTAAACAGACCAATTACAACTAGCAAAATTGAAATGGTAATCAAAAACCTCCCCAAAAACAAAAGTACAGGACCTGATGGATTTACAAATGAATTCTACCAAACATTCAGAGACGAGTTGGTGCCTATCCTTCACAAACTCTTCCAAAAAATTGAGAAGGAAGGTATAATACCTAACACGTTCTATGAAGCCAACATTACACTAATACCAAAACCGAACAAGGACAACACAAAAAAAGAAAACTATAGGCCAATCTCCCTAATGAACACTGATGCAAAAATCCTCAATAAAATTTTAGCCATCAGAATCCAACAATGTATCCATAAGATAATTCACCACGACCAAGTAGGATTCATTCCAGGGACACAAGGATGGTTCAACATCCGAAAATCAATCAATGTTATTCAACACATCAACAAAAAGAAATATAAAAACCATATGATAGTATCAATAGATGCCGAGAAAGCTTTCGACAAAGTGCAACATCCATTCATGATAAAAGCCCTTGAAATTCTTGGGATACAAGGAACGTACCTCAACATCATAAAGGCCATATACGACAAGCCAACAGCCAGTATCATTCTCAATGGTGAAAAGCTGAAAGCATTTCCATTAAGATCTGGAACAAGACAAGGATGTCCACTCTCACCACTGCTTTTCAATATAATACTGGAAGTCCTAGCCAGAGCAATAAGACAAGAGAAAGACATACAAGGAATCCAAATAGGAAAAGAAGAAGTCAAACTATCACTATTTGCAGATGACATGATAATCTACATAGGGAACCCCAAAAACTCCATAGAAAAACTAATTAAACTCATCAATCAGTTCAGCAAAGTGGCAGGATACAAAATCAACATGCAAAAGTCAGAAGCCTTCCTATACACTAACAATAAATCTGAAGAAGAAGAAATGAAAAAAAACAATCCCCTTTATTATCGAAACAAAAAAAATCAAATACTTGGGAATAAATCTCACAAAAGAGGTAAAGGACGTTTACAAAGAAAACTATAAAACACTGTTAAAAGAAATAGAAGAAGATACAAAGAAATGGAAGGACATCCCCTGCTCATGGATTGGAAGAATAAACATTATTAAAATGGCCATCCTACCAAAAGCAATATACCAATTCAATACTATTCCAATCAAAATCTCAATGGCATTCTTCAAAGAAATAGAACAATTATTGATGAAATTCATATGGAATCACCAAAAACCCCGAATAGCCAAAGCTCTCCTGAAAAAAAAAAAAAAAGGGAATGGAGGCATCACACTCCCAGATTTCAAACTATACTACAAAGCCATAATCATCAAAACTGCATGGTATTGGACCAAGAACAGACACACAGACCAATGGAATCGAATAGAAAATCCAGAAATAAACCCACAGATTTATGGTCAACAAATCTTTGACAAAGGAGCAAAGAATATGCATTGGAGCAAAGAAAGTTTGTTCAATAAATGGTGCTGGGAAAACTGGGTCGCTACATGCAAAAGAATGAAGCTTGACGACTATCTCACACCATACACAAAAACCAACTCAAAATGGATTAAAGAACTAGACATAAAACCTGAAACCTTAAAATACATAGAAGGAAATATAGGCAAAACACTACGGGATATGCACACCAAAGACATCTTTACAGACACATCACCCAAAGCAGTGATAGTGAAGGCAAAGATAAACAACTGGGACTACATCAAATTAAAGAGCTTCTGCACAGCAAAAGAGACAATAACAAAAACTAAAAGAAACCCCACCGACTGGGAGAACATTTTTGCACACAACACGAATGATAAAGGACTGATCACAAAAATCTGCAAAGAACTGATGAGACTCAACAACAACAAAGAAAATAGTCCAGTCAAAAAATGGGCAGAAGAGCTAAAAAGAAACTTCTCTGAAGAGGAAATGCAAGTGGCCAACAGGCATATGAAAAAATGTTCACCATCACTCGTAATCAGGGAAATGCAAATCAAAACTACCATGAGATACCATCTTACACCAGTGAGAATGGCACATATTAAAAAAACTAGCAACAACAAATGTTGGCGAGGGTGTGGAGAAAAAGGAACTCTCCTGCACTGTTGGTGGGAGTGCAAACTTGTCCAACCACTATGGAGAGCTGTGTGGAGATTTCTTGACCTACTAAACATAGAGCTTCCATATGACCCAGCAATTCCACTCCTAGGTATTTACCCAAAGGACACAGAAACATCAACTCCAAAGAGCACCTGCACCCCTATGTTTATAGCAGCACTGTTTACAATAGCTAAGCTTTGGAAACAGCCCAAATGCCCAAAAATAGATGACTGAATCAAGAAGATGTGGTACCTATACACCATGGAATATTACTCAGCATTCAAAAAAGATAAACACATGCCATTTGCAGCAACATGGATGGCGCTGGAAGGGATCATGCTCAGCGAAATAAGCCAGAAAGAAAAAGAAAAATATCGGATGGTCTCACTCATAGCAGGAATCTAGAAAACTTAATTAAGGGACCAGGAAAATGAATATCTATAAGAAAGTGAAAATCATAATCAACAAACAACTATGAACCAGAGACACTTTATGAGGGGAGGCGGGTGGGGGGGAAGGATTGGGGTCAAAATAAAGGGGTTGCAATTGCTTGGGGAATATAAAAATAAAAAAATTAAAATTAAAAAAAAAAAAGAACAGGCAGACCGATGAAATACACTGCTGAGGGGAGTTAATACATAAAACCCCTCCTCTTCCCATCATTGCCTTTAACTATACCAGCTTCTGTCAACAATTTTTACTCCTCTCATGATTCAGCCCTTGCTTTACATATTAGGTATATGTTATGTGTTTTAAAAACATTTGTTAAATAAACAAATGAATACAAAGAGCAAAAAATAAAATAAAATAACTCAGATACAAGCTATCAAGAGACAGCACAGTTGCCAGGAATGTGGCAAGAGAGGAAGGGGTTATTGCAACCTCAGCTGCATCCCACCCATGATGCTCAACAATCATTTTGCTCCTCTTCATCTATTCCCTCACCCACTTAATCAATATCCATTGAGGTTTACCATGTGCCAGGCACTGATCGAAATGCAGGAAATACAGAGTAAACAGAGCAACAATGCTTTTTTTAAAAATATATGACCCAAGAGTACACATGGAAAGAAACAACAACGGGATTTATTTAACCCTTTGCACTCCGCTGTCCCCTCTCAGGGGACATCGGAATTCTAGCATATCACTCGGATGTCCCCTCTCAGGGGACATTGCAATTTATCAGTGATTACGGGGAATTGAGTTATTTCAACGCAACTTTTTGAGACATGCATGTTTCCCTGAAGTTTTATCTTGAAATGGCACAAGAAATTAAATCAAAATATCGTAAAATTACTAAGATATATACAAGAAATGTCAGCGGGTTTTGTGTCAGACGAGAAAGTGAGATGCGTGCTCACGACGGTCCGAGCACTTCGCGATGCCACTTGAAAAGAGCAATAAGGGGAGTTTGTAGAAGAAAGGTCGGTTTTCGAACGTAGCGTGCATTGTATAGTGAGATATATAATTACAAATAAACAAGTCTACATCTGGAGGAAAAGATTTTCAAAGCTGAGCTCATTTTGGTTTGACGCTTCGAGCAGTGCACATAGATCTAACGAGGAGGAAATCGGAAAAGTGATTCTTTTCTTAGTGAATAAATTGTTTGGTGAAAGCTATTTTGGTAAATATCATCTTGTCAGTAATAATTAGAAATTTTCAACCCATGCATTTATTCATATTTTTTATTAGAACAATGGCAAAGCGTCCAACCACGAATGAGTCTCATGACACAGGTAGTAGCGAAGATGAGCTCCAGATAGACCTCTATACAGACATGTCAAACATGCACTAATCAGCCTGCAATGCATATTGGGGAGTGTTACAAACTTATCAGACTGTACAAAATTATAAACAATAAAATAGTGTTTTTTTGCAAATATACATTCCTTGATGTCACCCAATTCATATAAGTCCAATATCATTATAATACATTACTTGGTTCCAAAATTATACTAAATAATACAAGGGTCTGTAAATGCACGTTTCTGCCGCAAAGTAGCATCGAGTACCTGGTAGCCAATGTCCAGAATGGTTCGGAGTGCAAAGGGTTAAATAGGCAGTGAGGAAAGGAAAGACTGAGCAGGGTAGGGAGAGACATACAGAAAGAAATTTCCACCTGTCCTACCACAGATAGCATCACTGAACAAAGACCAAGGTCCAAGGTGAAGCCAGGTGTTGCAAACTGGTGGCTCCTCCATAGACATCCCCTCATCACCAGTGGTTTAACTACCAAAGCCCCAGCTCTGCCCTTATTTCCCATCATCCCCTGCTCAGGGGTTGGAGTCTGGAAAGCTCAACCTTCTACCATCAAGTTGGCAGGGAGCACCATCCAATGGCTTGGAGGTTGCTCTTTACTGTTTCTCTTAAAATAGGGTTGCTGATCTTGCAGGCAATCAAGCCAGAAAAGTTCAAGTGATTGCCAACTTCTTCCTCTCCCTTACTTTCTACATCAAATCCATAGCAAACTCATTTCTGTCAATGCTACTGCAGAATTGTCTCCTGAATCCATTACCTCTTCCCCATCTTCACTGTCTCTTCCCTACTTCCAGCCCACATCTCTCATGCTATTGAAATGACCTCTTCTTTGACCCCTCTTATTTATTCTGACTCACATCCCTTCTCCTGCCACCAGAATTCTTTTCTTAGAAGAGACTTCAGCATGCAATTCTCTTAGTTAAATCACCTTTTGATAACTATCCATTTATCTTTTACATGGGACTAAACATTCATGGAATACTACTCAGCAAAAAGTCCCTTAATATGCCACTCAACTTAGATGGACCTTCTAAAAGACAAGAAATGTCAACCAAGAATTCTCTATCCTGCAAAATTAGAAAGTATGAAAGGGTAAAAACGTTTTCTCAAGCAAACAGAAGCTAATGGATTTTGCTAATGGATTTTGCCACTGCCAGAACTGTTCTTCGAGTAATACTAAAAGGAGTTTTTCTACAAGAAAAGAAAAACTGAAGCACCAACACCTTAGAAAACAGTAGAGCAATATAACACCAGTACCAAGAACAAAAATAATATGCGTTCACACCACCACCATACTAAGGAGGAAGAAATGAGTAGAACCAGTATAGTTAATTGTCAGAGTTGACACCAAGTCATAAAAGACCCAAAACATAGGAATTCAAGTAAAACCACCATAGTAACCACTAACCAAAAACCAAAAATAGACACCTGCAGATGAAGAAGCAAAGAAATTGATAGGAATATTAAGGAAAGCCATCCACAAAGAGAGAAACAAAGGGGAAAAGAAACAACAGAAATATAAAACAATCAAAAACAAATGACTGAAAATAAACAGCTCATACCAACAATCACCCTAAATGTGAATGGTCTGAATTCATCAATAAATGGCATACACTAACAATGTGGATGAAAAAAATCCCAGCCAAGAGACTCATTTTTTTTTAACAAGAGATCCATTTGAAACTGTAAGATAAAAACAGACTAAAAATAATAGGTTGGAGTAAGGTCATACAAGCAAATAACTCAGAGTAAATCAGGAACTGCTATTCTTATATCCAGTAAGCTAGACTTTCAACTGAAAAAGATAATCAGGGACAAAGACAGACACTATATGATGATCAAGGGAACAACTCACCAAGAAAATATAATTCTTACTAATATTTATGTTCCAAATATAGGAGTACCAAGTTATATAAGGCAACTATTAACCTATCTAAAACAACATATCAACAAAAACACAACTGTTGCTGGATTTCAATGTACTACTGACAAAGGGATAGCTCATCCAGGCAGAAAATTAATAAGGGTTTTAAAAGAAATACTTGATCAGGTGGATTTATTAGAAATTTTCAGAGTTTCTATCTTGAAAACCAATGAATACATGATGTTCTCTAGTGCACATGGAGCATTTTCAAGAATAGATCATATGCTAGGGCATAAAACAAGTCTCAGAAAATATATGAAAATAGAAATTAAGCATCTTTATAGACCACAATGCTATTAAGCTAGAAATCAACCATAAAAGGAATCCTGGAACAAACCAAAATATGTGGAGATGAAACAGAATGCTTTTGGACAACTCTTGGGTCAATGAATAAATCAAAGAAGAGATTTTTAAATATCCAAAGACTAATAAAAATGGAGAGACAAGCTACCAGACCCTATGGGATGCTTTAAAATCAGTACTATGGTGGACGTTCATAGCAATACAAGTCCATATGAAAAGAAAAGGAAAAAAAGATACCCCGATTTTACAATCTAGCTCAGCAGCTGAAGAAACTAAAAAAAAAAAAAAGCAAGCAAAATCCAGTAGAATGAAAATTAGAGCAGAAATAGATGAAATAGAAAACAAAAAGATAGAACACCAGCTGGGAAGCATAGAAAGCTGTCAATCACTTTCCTCCACATCATTTTTTTTTCACTTGTACTATTCCCTTGCCCAGAATGCTCTTCCCTGCACTCATGAACTTTCAGTCAACTCTTCTATGAAATCTTCCCATTTGTTCATTTATTCAAATGGACATCCATTATGTCAAGCCTTGTCCCGGGCATTGGAACTACACTGCAAATAACTGGTTGTTGCAGAAGAGACAGATGCTGAGCAGGCAGCAACAGGCTGTAAGAGCAGAGAGCGAATGTCGGCTCTTTATGTCAAGGAAGTTCTCATCAACCAGGTGATACCTAAACTGATACCTAAGTGACAAGAAAAAATAGGGAGCAGCACTGTAGATAAAGGAAAGGGAAATTGTGCAAAGTCTTAAAAAAGGGACCATTGGCCTGTTGAAGGAACATGTGGAAGGTCATATAGTATCACAATGTCGGAGGCAGATAGAAAAGTTAGAAAGGGTGCAGAAGCCAGCGTTGAAGGACTGTGTCAATCAGAATAGTGAGTTTAGATTTTATTTCAAGTAGAATAGCAAGGCTATTTAAGTAAGGGAAAATATATCTCATGGACTTTTTAAATGATCATTTGATGTGTGGACAAAGATTGGCAGGGTGGGCAAGAGAAGGATCAGACAAGTTAGGGGATGAGATGATGGGTCTCCTTGCGGGTTCTGAAGGTCCTTGATCACACAGATGCTTCATCTGTCACCTGGCTTATATGTCTGCCTTCCTGTCTAGAAAGTTGCTGCAGGTAGAGATGGACTTGATACTATTTTTTTTTTCTCTCTCAAGCCTGACTAACTCAATAGTTTCTTAATTTAAATTAGATAGTTATATCCAGCTAAAGAAAGTAAAAGTGGATCCAGGAAGGTTCCGGAAGACAAATGGCATTAACTTGACCATGAAGGATGGGTAAAATACAGACAGGTAGGAATGGGAGGAAATACCTTCTGGAGGATGGAGGGTACAACACGATGAGAAAAACACAGATGGGACCAAGAAGATGGAATACTACTCAGTGATCAAAAAAGATAAACTCATGCCATGTGTGGCAACAGGAATGGATCTGGAAGGGAGTGTATGCTAAGCAAAGTAAGTCAGAAGGAGAAAGATAAATATTGGATGGTTTTACTTATATGTGGAATATAAAAGACCCAAACAGAAGATCAAACTTTAAAACCAATACCTTGAAAACTGACCATAGATCTGAGGCAGTGATGAGGGTGATGTAATGTGAGGAAGAGCACAATGGAAAATGGTGGAAGACTTTGTGTCTCCAGTGGTGGGGGAGCTACACCTGAGGGAAGAAATCCCATACTGTCAAAAGTTAACAATAACTTTTGGTGCAAGGGGTTAAGCACTGCACCATGAAGCAATCCACAGCCTCTGCAGCACGAGTTCGATCCCTGGCTGGCCAGGGAGAAACCCACATAGCGAAGCAGACCTCTCCTGACTCACCTGCTGCTCCCCCCAGCAGTGTGTTTTGGTCAGTCTGCCTGTTCTGTTCCCCACTCTGTCTCTGGTGAACCCTCTCACTCCCCTGTGTCTCTGGCCTGTACCCCAAGTTCTTGTATGCATAAATAAATCTTTAAAAAAAATAAAAAGTGAAAGAAACACAGATGGGTCAATAATCAAGGCCTGGGGGGGCAGGGCACAATATGGTGATGAAGCATCAGCCTGGTGAAATAGCAGAAAAGTTGCAATGTTTGGGAAGCTGGGTTGAGGTAAAATAATGGTTCAACCTTGAAGGCTGAACCAAGAAAATAGTCTTGAACTTTAAGTCCAAGGGGAAGCTATTGAATGTCACAAAGGATTTTTTTTCTTTCAGAAAAATCAAGCTGAAAGATACTGGAATGGGTAGGGGCAGGGGATGGAAAAAGCACTTGGGAGTGTAAGTGGTTTTCAAGATGAAAGCTAACAAGTTACCTTGAAAAGACTTTGTCCTCCCCATGTGAAGAAAGGGGTTAGGCCTGAGAGTGCTTCCACCTCCATCCCTGGGGGCCATTCCCAACGAGACCCTCTAAATTCTTCACAGTAGGTGCCCCCCTGAGAGCAGAGGGGAGGCTAGGGGGAGACAGACCTCTGAGGAAAACTGAAGAGGGTTGATAAGATGGAACCCAGGAAAGGCGGACCCCAGGCCCGGACACAGGCCTGGGGCCGGGATGCAGGCCAGCCTGCTCGCTCCAGAGTCTAGGGATCGTGTTTTCACTTGCATTCCCTCCCAGCATCATGACTGCTGTTCTCTTGCTCTCCAGTCTCCTTGCACTGGCTTGGGTGACTTGATGCTCTGGGTTGGTTTTCCCTAAATGCTGCCCATTTTTTCCTTCCCGGGCCCCCATGCTTCTCAAAAGTCACCGGGTTCTTCTCTCCTGTGATGCTATTCCCACATCTCTCCACACTCCCTAGCCTACCATCTTCTCCTCCTACCCAGTTCTATTTATGTCTCACTCACCTCAGCATAGGAAAGCAACTAGAATTTAATATCTATTCAGCACTATTGCAGACCAGACGCTGTGCTAAGCAATACACACACAATCTTCACGCAAGTCCATACAATAGGTGTTATTATTGTTCCCATTTAACAGATGAGGAAACTGATATTCAAGGCAGTTCTACAACTTGCCTGGGGTTGTAAAGCTCAGAGGCAGGGTCTGACCCAGGCGAGTGAGGTCACAAAGGTCATCTGTGGCCCCAAGTTCTTTAAAAACTGGTATTTTATTCTGTCCTTTTAAAAACCATGAATGGTTTCATACCAGGGGGATGCTTTTACGACTTGTTTTTCTTCATTCAACATTTTCTACATGGGAGTTTTATCCATGTTGATCAGTTTGACTACTTACTTGAATAATGATATTTCATTTTACAAATATACTACAGTGACTGTCTGGTAGTCTCCTAGACATGGCATTTCTCAGCTGCAGGGCATGAGCATCTCCGAGTCACCTACAGTCTCCCTGCAAAGCCGTGGTATCAGTTCCCTACAGGGTCCTGCATTCTCACTATCACTTGCCTTCATCAAATTCAGAGGGAAAGATGGCAAATCTGGTCGGTGGGTGTGGGAGGGTGTTATGTTTTCTGTACTCCTCTGTATATTTGAAATACTCTGATCAAAATTAAATTGTTCTGGGGTCTTCCTGGTGGTGCAAGGGGTTAAGACGCAATGAATGAAGCTATCCGCAGCCACTGCAGCACTAGTTCGATCCCCAGCCAGGGAGGTGACCCACATGGTGCAGCAGACCTCTCCTGACTCGCCTGCTGCTCCCCTCAGCAGCGTATTTCAGTCAATCCTCCTGTTCTGCTCCCCACTCTGTCTCTTGTGAATCCTCTCACCCCCACACCTCTGCCTATGCCCAAGTTCTTATATGCATAAATAAAAATAAATCTTAAAAAAAAAATTAAACTGTTCTTATGATTGCCTGTCTGTCAGAGGTTTAGATGAAGACTTAGAATTCTGAGTCCATCTGAAAATACCTTAGAGGAGCAAGATAAGAGGATGCCAGGCCACTACAATTAAAAAAAAACCTCAAAAGAAAGTGACCAACACACCAAATAATGCTAACAGAATATTATTAGACCAAAGAGACTAGCGTTACAAGCTGGGGGAGAGAAAACCGGCTACCTCCAGCAGTAGGTGTAACATGGGTATATTTTGTGTGCAGAAGAGGGACAGCAGTTCCCTGACGTAAGATGCCTATCCCATAGTGAGCACTCTGTACTTCTAGAATGTCCTGACACACCCTCTGCAGAAGACTCTCAGAACTGACTGGCCATCTAAAGAACTAAAGGTCCTCTCCTTCTGCCTCCACTCAGCAAATAAAGCTCTTCTTTTCCTTCCCTCAAGCCTACCCCAGCCCTCTTTCTTCTCTCTCTTTTCCCTGAGTAACTCTCATTGCTACAAGTGCTTTTTTCCTCTATGAAATGATAAAACCTACTTTCTGCCTCAGAGCCAGCTGCTCTCCATCCGAAGAGCAGAGAAACACAGCTTGTCAGAGTGGTGCCCAGTGTCCCTGTGTTAGCCCAGGTCAGCATGTCTGTCCACTATCATGAAAAGCACACCCACCAGCACCGAGACAGACCTGGCCAAGACCAAACTTGGTGGGAGGACTGGCCGAATGCAATTCCTTAAATCCCTGCCTGTTCCTCTGAAATCTTACTGATGCTGGCTTTTAACCTCTCCCCCTCCTAAGCACTACCCAATGTAAGTCCCTGCACCCCCCAGTTCAGGGAGAAGAACTTTAGAGCAAAATCCCCTCTTTCCACTCTCATTCTCTGCTTCCCCTCACTTACACACATAGACACACGCACAACCACGCCGCAGGATCCTGCTCCTGCGCACACCAAGCTGCACCATCACCTGCTGGCCGCTGCCGCCACCCACCCATCTCTCCAAGGACAGGCAGCTCAACTCATGCCCGGTCTACACAGACTTTGTGGATGCGCGTCAACCCCCAATCAATGGCAAGGGTAAGAGTGAGAACTGATCTATAAAAGGCGTAGTGTCCCTTAGAGGGCAGCCGGGAGCCCAGGCATGAGAGGGATGGGCTCTGGGGAGAGAAGGCAGGTCTCTGCTTTCCTGCTGGGGCCACAAGGTCAGAGCAGTTTGACCAAGCACTCCCCCTGCCTGGACCTTGGGGGACAAGGAAAGAGCAGAGCACTCAGCAACAAGGGAGACTATGGGGAACACATCCTCCCTGCCCCTCTGGGGCTGGCAGCGCTGTGCCAGGCATGGGTATCCTGACCTTGGCTGTGCCTGTGGCTTCTACATGCAGAAGTGGAGAGTGAAGGCCCACACCCAACTGCATTCAACAGATTGTTCAACAGGAGCAATTGCTGCCCATGCTGAGACCTGTTTGTTCTTGGCCTTGCTAACCCTGCGCACACAGTCTTATTTAACCCACTCTGCAGCCCTTTGGGGTGAACATGTTTATGCCCTTTTTATAGATGAAGAAATAAGTCTCAGGGAAATGTAGTGAGTCGCCCAAATGACTTAGCTGTTGAGTGATAGATGCAGGATTTGAACTCAGTCCTGACTCATACAGAAGCTGTTACAACGGCCAGACCCGTCTCTCTCAGAAACCCAGTGAAGTCTCAGAAGGCAAGTCTTTTTTCAACTGAACATACAGAATGTTTTATTCCCCTAAACACATAGTAGAATGTCACTATTTCAGTAACGATAACTGTAGGAGACAAATGTGGGCCTCCACTACAGCAGTGACCTGTTATGTCCTACCAACATTTCCCCAATCTCAACCGCTTGGCTTCCTACACCTTCCTAATCCCATGTGTGTATTTGCTGGTTTTTATTATGGTGTGCTTTTTTCTGTGATCTACTGCAAATCCTTTGTAGAATGAAATTGGAAACAGGAATAAAAAGGACAGGTGGAGGCACAGATAAATAAATGAGAAGACTCACAGATGGCTAGAGGGAGAGATGGGCAGACAGGACAGAAAGATGGACCAACTGATGAATAATTAGGTAGACAAAGACAGCAGAGACACCTTGACCTACGTGTGACTTGATTGACGCCCACACCAGATGACCACAAGTCTCACACCCCCGCCCCCCCGCACAGAGGGCAGACGTGCCCAAGAGGCCCAATGATGTCATACCAATTTGGCGACTGTCACCAAGAGTTGACACGCTCATACCTAGTCAGTAAGGAGGGGATAGGAATGGCTTAGTACAAACATCTCAATACAAAGCTTTGTTCTGCTTCCCGGGTTCTTGTCTTCCTAGCCTCTTTATCATCCATGCTCCGAGGATACCCAACCTCTCCACATGCTCATTGTTACCAGGCCTGGCCTTCAATCCTTCCACTTGGGATTTTGCATCCCTCCTCCACTTGCCTCCAGCAGATTGTAAATGTCGAGAGGGCAAGAGACATGGCGCTTACCTGTTTGTCCAGCACTTAACTCAATGCATGTTGATGAGAAGATAAAAAAATGACCTCATGAAGTGCTTTGTGAGTAAGTGCCAACCACAGACTTCTAGACTGTGGGAAGCTGCTTCTCCTCAAGCACTGTCAGTCCTCAATGACACCATCAGCCAACAACCACCATTTATGTGACTGTCCCAGGACCACCAAATGGCTATTTACCCAGTGCATGTAACACTCCCTATAAAAATCACTAAGGGTTATTAACTCTAGTTAGCTACCTATAACAGCTAATGACTATTGACATAAGTAATTTGCATTTAATAGTTTAATCTTCATCACAAACATAGAAGCTGGTCGTATTGCCCACATTTTACAGATGAGAAGACTTAGGCTGAGCAAGTTTAAATCACCTGCTCCAGGTCACATGTTAGTACGATGTTTCTATGTGGATATAACTCAAAGCCTGTGGTCTTACCCCCAAACTCTGGGACCACTCTCCATGGGACAAGTAGAGTGACCCTTTCTGATCTGTGGGATCCTTAGAGGGTCTGGGGGGGCTGGTTTCTGACTGGCTCTGACACAAGGCAGACAAGAACAGCTCTCTGGTCAGACAAGGACAGCTGAAATCCAACACAGGCGATGCTCCCTGGGGCATTTCCTAGCCCATGAAGACCCATCACGACTGCCGGCCTCCCTCCGAAAGCCATAGCAGGCAGGCCACGGACCACAACATCAAGGCTGCAAGGGGTTCTTGGTGGCTAGTCAACAGTTTTCGTGACTTTGCCCAAGTCACTTCTGGGATCTTCAGTTTCCCCCTCTGCAAACAGCAATGGTAACATCTGCCCAGGACGCCCCCGGCTGCTATGAGACTCAGCAGGGAGGGGAAGCAGCCTGGAGCAATGGCGGGGGCTCGGCTCAGCCCTGCCAAAGCCATTGGCAGCACTTGTGCATCAGACCCCTAGGAAAAAATGATCTAATTGGGTGATTCAGAAGGGCTTCCCAAATGCATTACCGAATGTTGTTAGGAAATACCAAGCGGTGTCTGAGAGTTCAACCAGCCCCACAGGTTACTCTCAGAGCTGGGGAATAAACCGCAGTTATATCACTTTGGGCGCCTGGCCACTTGGCTGTGGGACTAGGAACGCTTCGGGCTTGCTCCGTTCAGACTTGGTTTGACCACAGTCCTATTAAATATTAAATCATCTGGTGGCACTGGCACAGCAAAACACTATGTCAGGCGTTAGCTATTCTTCCTTTGTTACTATCCATAACAATTTCCTAAGCGTTCAGACGGCTCCAACTTCAAGCCTGAGATTTAAAAAGAAATTGTATGTAACCTGAAGGAACTTTGTCCCCATTTCACTGGAACTGAAAAGTCAGCTCCCTGACACCAACGCAGCAGGCCCTCACGCTCTTGGCAAGGGACGGTCAGGACAAACACAGTCCCCCTGCTCTCTAAGGGAAAAAGTAGCTCTTCCGAGCCCCTCACCTCCCTGCAGGTCACCCCTCGCTGGCCCTGACAGCCCTGCCTCTACCTCACATCACGCTGTGCTCGCCAAAACTTGCATCCTCACCTTACCCCAGGAGAGGGACAGACTGATAACTTGAGTCCTCGATCAGCACAGGCAAAATAAATAAATAAATAATGGCCCTTATCCAACATCACTTGGTTATAGTTGATGAGGAATAAAAGATCAGTTCCTGGCTGGGACCACTGTGTAGGGAGCTGACATGTTCTCTCCCAAGTCTGAGTTTTTTTCCAAGTACCCTGGTTCCCTCCACATCCCCAAAAAAATGTGTGAGCTTCACGGGCGTATCTCCGCCATCAGGCTGGAGTGGTGTGGGGTGATGTGCCCAGTGATGGCCGGGCGTCCTGTCCAGGGCTGGGCCCTGCCTTGACCCTGACCTGCAAGAGGGACTCCAGCCTGTGACTTTGAAGGGGCATACGTGGGTGGGAAGCGAAAACAAATTGTTTCGTATTGTTGAATAGAAGCATTTGGAATCTTCATTTAGAAGTTTGATGATTTTTGGTGTGTGTGACTAGAAATATGCAGTAGGAACTTAACTCCTGTGTGTGTTCAGTAGCATTGAGTAAAACTGGCTTTGTAATATATTGTTTTATGTAAAGTCAGTTTCCAAGAACCTATGGATGAAGCTAAGTGAGAACTTACTAAACACAGCATTACTGAGGCAGTAACCCGATCAAGAAAGTTGCACCAGGATAGAGTCCTGAGGGAGTAATCAATCAAAACAAGGACATGGGACCTTCTAAGAGACCAAAGGCTTAGACTCTGCAAAAGTGTCAATGTATTTTTATTCTTAATTTAAATGTATTGTTTGTTTAAATGTGGGTGACCATTTTCAAATGAAAAAGATATAGATAAATGCAATGAGTGGACAAAACTTAATAGGATTCTGACCTCCTCCCCACAAATAACCAATAATTCTTGAGGAAAATCGGAGAAGTTTGAATATGAACTGGCGACCAGAAGATGGTTGCCAGATGAGGGTCAGTTTCCCTGGGTGGTTATGTAGTTATGTTGGCAAATGTCCTTAGGAGATGCACTCAGGGGTGAAGAGGTAAGATGTCCACAACTTTCAAACACAGAAGCAATAAATCCTCACTCACTGTTGTTGAAAGTTTCTTGGAAATGTCGATTTTCAGCAAAACGACATATAAAAGAAACCAGGCCTTGGACAACATCATCCCTCAACATCGGCTGGGGTTCATTTTTTTCTCATCAATGTTATATCAAAACAGTGTTTTCTGCAGACAAGCTGTACCATTAATCCTCATTATTCAGATTCCATATTTGCAAATTTGTCTACTCCTGTGTACGACTAGCTCAAATTTATTTATAACTCCTAAGTCAATGTTTATGGTGCTTTCACAGCCAATGACAAACGTCCAGAGCGGTGAAAAATTTGCACCCAGGTGGTTACACTCTGCCTAGTTTCGCTTGTTCCATATTATAAATAAGCACCCCTTCCCAGGTCCATGTAGTGCCATGCTTTTCACATTTTAGGGGTTTGCTGGCAATGTGGCTGCTTAACTGGCCCCAGTGCAAGTGCTGAAGTGTTCTAAGTGCAGGAAGGCTGTGCTGTGCCTTATGGAGAAAATTTGTGCATTAGATAAGCTTTGTTCAGACATGAGTTATTGTGTTGTTGGCCATGCGTTCAAGGTTAATGACTCATAACGTGTATTAAATACTATGTCTCTAAACAAACACATAAAACAAGGTTAATGTAAATGTGAACAGAGGCTCACAGGAACCGAACCCTATAATTCCACTGGGAGCAATGGCTCAGTGTTTGCTAAGTCAGTGTTCACTGTAACTTTACAGATATTAATACTACCATTGAGTGCATTCAGATATAGTCCTTTAGACATATACATAGGTGTTGTATCGCACAGAGACCACACAAATGTGCCAAATGCGAGTCACTGCCAAATCTAAATGAAGAGCGTATAGATAAATTGTTCTAGTTTTATTTTCTGTAGTTTTAACTTTTTCATAATGAAATATTGACAAAGCCACAATGAGATTTCATCTCACACCTGCCAGAATGGCCGTTATCAAAAAGCCAGGAAATAGGTGTTTCGGGCTGGTGGAGGGAAAGAAGCCTTCTGCACTGTTGGTGGGAATGTAAATTGGCATAGCCCATACAGAAAACAAGCATGGAGGTCCTCAAAAAACTAAAACAAGCTACCAAGCGATCCCGCAGTCCCACTTCTGAGTATTTATCCAAACATAAAAACACTAATTCAAAAATATATACGTACTCCTGGGCCTCCACGGTGGCGCAGCGGTTGAGCGCTGGGTTGTGAAGCTGCCCGCAGCCTCTGCGACGCCGGTTCGATCCCCGGCTGCTCCCCGGCCACCGGAGGAGGGTCCCACATGGCGCGCAGACCTCTCCTGCCGCCCGCTGCTCCCCTCAGCAGTGTACTTCAGTCCTTCTGCCTGCTCTGCTCCCCGCTCTGGCTCTGGTGAATTCTCTCACCCTCCCGTGCTTCTGACTGTACCCAGTGCATGTATAAACAAATCATCAAACAAGCAAATAAATAAATAAAACATGCCTCTATAAAAAATAAATAAAATTAAAAAAATATATATATACGTACTCCTATGTTCATAACAACACGGCTCACACCAGCCCAGATGTGAAAACACTACTCCATTAGTTACAATAAACAAAATCTTTCCATAACATATTGTTACAATAAACAAAATCTTTGCAATAACACGGATGGACCTTGAAGGGACTGTGCCGAGCAGAAATAAGTCAAGAAGAGAAAGACTGTTGATTTTTACTCATAGGCAGAATATAAAGAAACAAACAAGCAAAACAAAAGCAAGTCCTTAGATTCTGACATTGGGGGTGGGTGGAATGGGTCAGGGCTGGACTGAATGTGCAGGATGGAAACTAAACCTTCGGTGGTGGGTGTCGTGTGGCACACACCATCTGTCAAGCTGTGACACCGTACACCTGAAACTCAGTGTTGTAAACAATTGAACTGATAGGTGAAGAAACGCAAGCCAGTAACAGTTTTGTCACTCAACCTGACAAGGGCTTCTTATAGGAGAATGGGCATTATTACCAGGGGTTTCAATAAACAAGAATTCACGACCAAAATATAAATATAAACAGGAAAAACACAGTTCAAAACATAATTCAAAACCAAAAATATCCCGTTTTGGAAAAGTGGCATAATCCGCGTAAGAAAATTTACAAGTCACAGGCCCATAGGATCAGACATCCACCTGGTACTTCCTCCTCAAAGTCTCTCTGCACCAAGGCCCAGCATTGCCTCTCGAGGGTCCTTCAAGCCAAACTGGCCCCTCCTGGGCTGTGGCTGCCCCCACCACCTCTCCCATCCACTATCTTCTGCTTCCCCATCGATGCACCCATTCCCACATGCTCCTCCCAGGTCACCTGGAGCCATGCCGTTGGCTCCCTCCTCTCAATCCCTTTGCCCTCATACCTTTTGCAGCCGGCTTCTGCCAAGTCATGACTCCGCCATCATCAAACCCTTGAAGCTGGCCCTGGTTGATGCACTGTGGAGGTGTGATGGATCTATGAGAGAAAAGGGGACATACTTAGGGCGAGAGCAGGGAAGGCTTCCAGGTGGAGGTGCCACGTCAGATTAGAACTCTTTTGCTAAGTGACTAACAGAGTTCTGTAAGTGAAGCAGAGAGGGGAGGGAGAGAGAATTCCAGAAGGAGGTGGGTAGAGCACCTCAGAGAAAAGTGGGGGACCTAGCCTGGCCCTTGAGAGAGGCCTGAGCCCTCCAAGGATGCCCCTGGGATCCAAGACACCCAGGGTACAGACTCTGGGCCATAATCCCTTCTGTTAGGCCCCAGTCTCTCCAAAAACAAACTCACAAGAACTAGCCTGGGGGCATTGAAGGTGGTGGTTGGGAGGGGAGGCTGGGGACAGCAGTGCTGAGAATGGGGAGCACATGTCTCCCACACCCCAGGACGCCCCTGAGGGGACCACATCCAGCTCACCCCTTGTTTCAGAAAATGTCACTCTCAGAGAGGGGAAAGTTTAGCAGCAATATCTAGTTTCAAGAGCAGAGATTCTGGGCAGGACTGGGGGAGGGGTAAGGCTAGTTCCGCGGGCCAGGCCTGGAGGGTAAGACTAGCACTCTGGGATCTGGATCTGGGAGGATGAGCAGGGGTGGGGTGGGGTGGCTTAAATACAAAGGCCTCCCTGGTGGCACAAGGGTTAAGATGCAACCCATGAAGCTGTCAGCAGCCTCTGCAGCAGGAGTTTGATTCCCCACCAGGGAACAACCCATATGGTGCAGCAGACCTCTCCTGTCTTGCCCGCTGCTCCCCTCAGCACTGTATTTCGGTAGATCTGCCTGTTCTGTTCCCCACTCTGTCTCTGGTGAGTCCTCTCACCCCCACACCTCTGGCCTGTACCCCAGCTCTCGTATGCATAAATAAATCTTAAAAAAAAAAAAACCAAAGGCATTACCTTCTAGCTGTGCAGCTAAGCTAGGGTTGGCTGGCCCTGGGATAAACAAGGCCAGAATCAAGGTGTTGCTGAGGACGCGCCTGTTGGAGGCTCTGGGAAGAACCTACTTCCGAGTACGTTTGAAGCAGAATGGCTGCTTGCATTTGCGGGACCGAGGTCCCCGGGGCTGCCTGGAGCTGGGGCTCTCCCGGGCATCTCTTGTCCATGAGCTCGGCTCCCACAGCTCAGAGCCAGCGACGGGGCGGCCACCACCAAGCCAAGCCGCAGCTGCCAGGCTGCCCCGCCTCACTCCCAGGCCCTGTGCCCCGGGCCCTTAAGAGCCCGTGTGATTACGCTGGGCCCACCTGGACCATCACGCCGCTTTCACGTCAGCTGACTAGAATTTAACTGCATCTGCCACGTGCTCTGGGCCACCTTGTTTATCTGGGCTGGAGTTTAAGGGCAAGATCTTCAGTATCGTGAAGTGGGGTCTTTTCTAAAATACACCATCCAGTTTCTTCCTAGACCTGCCACATTACAATCTGCAGGCATTTGACCACAGCGTCCTCTCTTGGGGGGTTGTGAGCCTGAGGGAAGGGGCTGTGTCAGATGGGTCAGCGCTTATGAGGAACAGCTGGCCCCATAGCCAGGCAATCAGCCAGACCCCTTGGCCAGCCTGTGGCCCAGGGTTGGCGTCAGGGGGCCCCGGCCCCAACTGTTCGCTCTTGGCCTCTCTGGGCCTCTGGGCCTCAAGATCTCAGGCCCGCTCACCCCTTTCCACACCCCAGTTTTCAATGCAGGCCTCCCTAGATCCTATGGTCCCCTTCAGCTTGCACATGGCAAAAAAATAATGGCAATTACATTACATAACCTTTTAATTCAAGTTAAAACTCATCCTGGTCCGGGTCTGAGTCTCTTGGTAACATGTTTTGAGGGAGGGAGCCTTTGGTCGCTGTGTATCTGAGGGGCAGGCTGTCTGGGTCAAATAAGGTACAAATTAGAAAGGAGGAAATCAGTGTCTTGTGACTCAAATATAAGCACAGAAGTCCCCGCCCCTTGGGCACGGGCCACCAGAGCTGGTAGGACAACGTGAAGTTTTTGCATGACAGTCCTATACAGATGGCACAGCATGGAAGTGGGCGGGATGCTGTGGTTTAGAAAAATTCACGTTCTTTAAAACACTCTACTACCCTCACATTTGATTGACATCATGAAGAGGGATACAAATTGTACTTGATTAGGATGCAATCAGAGAGAAAACCTGGGAAAGCAGAGGAAAATGAGTTGGTTGCAGAATGGAAGTCAGGCCAGCTGAATGCCAGTTCTGACTTTCTGCTAACTGGCTGTGTGACCTTGGGTCGGTACCTCCCTCTCTCTCTCTGTTCCCTGAGTTTTCAATCTGTAAAGTCAGGAGACTGAATGGTAAGATCTCTCCTTGATGCACAACTTGATGTGTTGATGAACAGGCCTCACACTTTGCTAAATCTAACTGATGGGTAATCTCCTGGGGATTTCCCAGTCCTGGATGGGGGCAAGAATTGAGCTACTGACGAGATGAGCCACACCTGCTGGGGTTTGTTACTTCTCCCCCGATTCCGTGCACCCTCATTTGCTCAGACCCTGTTTGTGATGGCTCAGTCTCCTTATGACTTTGGCGTCTACCTTGACTATCACAGTGTCTTCCCACAACTTAACCTGGGGACACTCAGCACTTGGCTGCCCTCAAACGAGGGAGAAACAAGGGGAACCCTCCAGACTGAAGTTCCCTAAGGACCCCTTAGGGAGCAAATATTTGTTGCTTGAGTGGATTCCAAAAGGCCTAAATGGTGCCAGAGAAGCCAGCAGATTCCAGGGTGGCCGCGTTTCTCTGGCCTCACAGTAACACCCTCATTTCTTTAATATTCACCTTTTTGCAAACTTGCTGTAATGCTGGGCACTCACAAAGCGCTATGCCTGCCACGCATGTCTGCCCTCCCTGCTGCTTCTCTTGCAGTGCCATTTGTCATCCACTGCCTGCCATTTATAATTCCTGAGCTGTAGTCACACTGTAGTCCCACAGGGTAGATGGGGCAGTCGCCCTTGGTCTGCACTGTGCTGCCCAGCGTGTTGACATTGCTGCCTGAATTAGCGGTTACATTTAAAATGGAGGAGTGTAGGGTAAGGTAAAAAATCAGGCTTTTCTGCCCTCCCGCCATCAGGATAGATGAGGGAACCCTGTGATCCTGAATGCATGCCTGATGGCGGGCACCTGAAGTGGATACACCTGTGCTAAGACTGCTTTTAGGGGCGGTGTCACGGGGACGCCAGTAGAAGCCAAAAGAGAAGAAGCCCGAAGCAGAAGCAGAGAACGCCAGAGAGCCCAGATAGAGTGAAGATTTGCTGGGGGCTGGGAGGACTGCCAGCCTCCCAGCCCCCCAGCACCCCTGCCTGCCACGTACCCGCTGAACCCCAACAAAAGACCTGCAAAAAACCACTGAGGACTCTGACTCCTCCTTTACCCGGTCTGCATGGGATCAGAGAACCTGCCCCATGTCCAGTCCTGCCTTTACAAGGAGACTCTCCCATGTCCTGCTGATCCATTGCTACCTAACAGGCCACCCAAATCTAGTGAACTAAAACACCTCCATTTGTCATGCCCATGCTCGTCAGCGATTTGGACAGGGCCCAGCTGGGGCAGGGTGGAGGGGGGCTGCTCTCTGCTCCTGAATTCTGGGATCTTGGCAGAGTAGCTCATATAGTGGGTGTCACTTGAAGACTTGAGAGTGCAACTCAGAGTAATGAGATCATCCATATCCCCAGGATGAGTCTAGGTGAGACCTGTATATTTAAAAGATGACATTCATTTAAGATAAGGTCCCCAAGAAGATGTGGTACATATACACAATGGAATACTACTCAGCAATAAAAAAGATGAACTCATGCCATTTGCAGCAACATGGATGGAGCTGGAAGGGATTATGCTCAGCAAAATAAGTCAGAAGGAAGAAGATAAATATCAGGTGGTTTCACTTATAGGTGGAATATAGAGAAACCCAACAAAGGGTCAGGCAAACTTGCATGCAAGCTGTAGATCTGAAGCATACAGGTCAGAACAGGAAGGAGGAGCACAAGCTACTGGGGTGACGGATCACGGGTGCTGTGGTGGTGAGAACTTCGGGGACAACAACTGAGGGGAGAAATCAAATACAAAAATTAACAACCATGTAAGAAAATAAATTTAATATTAAAAAAAAAAAGAAAACATCCAAAGTTGCATGTCTTTCATGGCGATAGGCTCCAAGGATGACAACCATGCAGGCTTATAAGTGATGCCATTCACCACCTCCCCCCAAAGGGGGCTTTTCAAGGCCTTCACCGGGGAAATAGCTCCAGCTGGACTCTCAGCTCTTGGCCCACACACGTGAACAGGAAGACGGCCTGACATTCAGAAAGCGCTTCACGCCTCTCTTGGGCTTCGTTCCCCTCCCCAAATCCCACTGGTCGTTAATTACTTTTTATGCAAATTTTCTGGGTCCCTTTACCTTTTGTGACAGATGTTAATATTGCAGAACCGCAGCAAGTAACGCTGGTGTCTGTGTAACACTTTTGTTCTCATTCTCAAGTATTAAGCCCCAAGCTGTTTCATTAAGGCCTGTTACTTTAATACGTTTCACATTCCTCTTTTAATGTCTCATAATCTAACAAGTTTGTTGTTATTATACTCCACATTTCATCCAATGAGATCTAGGGACCATAAATTGGCAGTTACACAATTATCAGTGGACTCATAAGACTTTTATTTGCTTAAATGCAAAATGTTTCTCATTCTTTGTGAGTTAAAATGGCTCTCATAACAGGGTACCAGATTAAACAAATCCCTCATAAATCTGATGCTTCCTCTTGATGTTAAAGCTCTTCTACTAAATAGGACAGAGTTGTTCAGAGTTGTTGCAGATGATTAAAAGCGTTTGGTAACACAGGGACCACAAGCTGCTCATCTCCTGGCTGTGGGGAGGAAGAGGGTCTTGCCCCGGCCAGACCCTGCTGTGAGATGGACTCAGGTTCAAATCCCTGCTGGGAATTTTTGCGAAACCAGGTTTTAGTTCTCAAAATGAGGATAATGATAACTCTACCTCCCAAGGCTACTGAGAGAATTGAATATCTCGTGGTTATCCCATGTGATTTAGTGCTTAAGCGACGAAGTCAGAAAAACCTCCATTCAAAACCCCACTCGAGGGCCTCCCTGGTGGCACAGGGATTAAAGTCTCAGCCTATGAAGCTATCTGTAGCCACTGCTGCACGAGTTCGATCCCCTGTCAGGGAGCTGACCCACTTGGAGCAGCAGACCTCTCCTGCTGCTCCCCTTAGCAGTGTATTTCAGTGGATCTGCCTGTTCAGCTACCCACTCTGTCTCTGGTAAATCCTCTCACACACCCCCGCCTCCACACCTCTGGCCTACACCCCAGCACTTGTATACATAATTTAAAAAAAAAAAAGAACAATTGAAGTTTGACAACAATAGTTACTTTTAAAAAAAAAACAACCCACTCTAGGACTTAATGATTGGGTGACCTTGGGCAAGGAGAGTAAGCTCTCAGCCTTAACTTCCTCATCTCTTCAATGGGACAGAGCTTGCTTCATAGGGCTATTGGAGGAATATACGCGACAGGTAAGGCCATGCAAAATGCCAAGCAAGACCAAGCCCGTGGAGGCCTTGGATACACTTGCTCCTTCCCTTTGTCTTAGTTCATGTGTTTTTCCAGCCCACTGTCCCTGCAGCTCAACTTTATCTTATTCCTGGTTTTACAGGACCTGGATTTCCTAGCCTTCTGTCCATCTGTCAGAGCTAGAGCCCCAATATCTAATCTGGAAACCAGGATCGCTTCAGCCCCAGGCCTGATCCCTGCACAGTACCTGATCAGCTGTCAGGACCCCTGTCCTCTGGGAAGTCAAGGGGACAGGGCCTCTGGGGCTCAGAAGGAACTACCAGCCTCTGTTTGGCACCAGCCTTGGGTTCTGGGGCGGGGGTGGTGGGGGTGGTGGTGGAAAGGCTGTGGCAGGCTGGAGAAGCCCTTTGCCTACCATGCACGTGACTGCTGTGGCCAAAACAAGGCCTGAAGTGGAAGCTGGAGAATGGAGAGGATCAGAGTGCAGCAGCTCCCCACCCCATCTCCACTTCCCGCAGTGTCAAGGACATTTGCTTCTGAGCCCCCACCCCACCAGCTCAGCCTTTGTCTCAGTCTGTCCCGGGCACATGATTATGCCCAGATCGCATGGACGTACCCAGAGAACCCGCTACATGAGGTGGCTTCTCCAGGGCCAGACAGCTGGTTAGAGATGGTGCAGGAATTAGAAGTTAGACCTCAGCCCAGCCACCTGGCTGCTCTTCTCTGCCCCCGGATACAGCCAGATATCAGAGAAGGAGGGACTTACACGTGTGTATGTACGTATGTGAATATATGCACATGCATGTATGTATGTGTCCATATATATCTATAGGCATCTCCTTTTTTCATAACTACCATTTTCCAGACATTCCCCAAGTGCTAGACTGTGATTAAATCCTCATAATAACACCATGAGGTTGTTGTTCTCAGTCTCACTGTATAGTTGGAGAAGCCACAATTCAGAGAAATGAAGTCACTTGCCCAAAGTCACACAGCCATTAAATAACTGAATCACAATTAGAATTCAGGTCCAGGTGTCCCAAAGACTGGCTCTTCACCACCAAAAAACTCTTCTTCCCAAATCCAAGAATGAAGTCCTGCTGGACAGGCAAGCTGCTGCACGGAGAACATTCTACTGCAATAGAAGTTGGGTCTTTGTAATGACTCCTGGAGGCTTCTTACAAATCGGGACAGTGAGCCAGCAGAGAAAGGGGTAAATAAAGACACACATCTTTGGGAACTGGGAGCGCTGATTCAGCCAGTTGGGGAGCATGGAGAGCAGAGGCACTGCAGCAGAGAGCTGAGAGGCCCAGGATGGCATGTGACCAGCTGAGAGCCACACAGCACCAAAAAGGCCCAGGGACCTTCGATACTTAGCTAGATGTGTCTCCTCTCCCTTCACTAACTTCTTTACAAAGAAGTGGAATCATCAAAAGTGTCTTGCACAGTCACCACTACTAGGGAGAGCCAGTAACCATGCTGGCACATTTCATAGGTAATTCCTTCTGTTCTCAGTGACAATTTTGTGGTCAGGTATTTGTGTCCCTAATGAACCTATGAGGAAACAAGTTTAGAGAAGCAAAGAAATGGTTAATGAAAGTGAACACACTTCTTTCCCATCCCCAGTATGGACAGAAGATCTGTCATCCACGACCTACATTAATGCTAAGCGCTCTTAGCTGTTGACATGTCAGCCACATCTCTCATTGGGAAAAGGTTTACTATCACTTCAGGGAAAACGAGTACATTTTGGGAGCACTCCCCACTTCTCTCAGAAGGCTTCTCTCCTGCTGTTCTGTGCAGACCTGCAGCTACCTACCTGTGTGTGCGCCCCAGGCACTGGGCTTCGGCTGCTCCCGGGGTCCACCAGCCTCCGGTGGGCCGGCCCCTGTCAGGCCTGAGCACTTGACAGATTGGCCTCTTCACTGGAGCTGTACCAAGAATTTCTCCATCCCTCTCTGCCAGAATGCATGTTTCCAATTATGCGAAACTCTTTGGGAGAAGTTAACTTCTTTTGAATTGGTGAAATAAAAACATAGCATTTAGGAAAGCACCATCCCGGCTGCATCAGCGCGTCCCAGAGGGAAGACACCAGGGCAGCCCAGCCCAGGGTCCTGCTGGACCCCCTCCAAGCCAGCAGCAGGATGGCAAGCAGGGTTCCACTTGCTATGCCCTCTTTTCTCCTGGTTGCAAGACAGGGGTGTCTGCTGTGGAGAAAGGGAGCTCTGAGGTCATAGAGTCTTGAGTAAGTGGCTGGAGGCTGGAGGGAAGTTGTCACACACACTCACACCTTTGCTTTTCCAAGGCAAGCTGGAAGGATTCTGGGTTGGCAGTGCAAGCCTGAATGTCAAGGAGCCTAGTAAAGAGTTTTTAAATGAGGTGATGGTCTCCCACCTCTTCCCCGCCCCTGAGGGTTGCCTCCTCCAAGCCTTTGGTTGCTTAAACTCAAGAGTCTGTGTCCCTGCTGCCATTCTCTCTGTGCCCACCCCCGCCCTCTCTCCCCGTGCTTACACATGAGCAATGAGATTTCCACAAACACCAAAACCAGGGGCATGGAAGGGCTGAGGAGCTGGGGATGAGATCTGGAAGATGTCTGCCATCCTTTTCTGTCCCACAGACCGATTTCTCCCAGCAGAGGCCTCCTCCCCTCCCAGCCCACTCCAGTTTCAGGTCGGCCATGGGCCAAGGTATTGGTGCCAAATCCAAAGTAGAGCTAATCCTGGCTCACCCTCCCTCCCACTGATGGTTTCCGCTGAGCACATTTTTCATACCATTGCCTAACAGACTTGAACTCCATCCCCCACCGCCTCCCCCAGTCAGCCAGTTGCTGCTGAAATGGGGAACACCCACCATGTGAATGCTCCTCCAAGGGGGAGAGGTTGGGGTGGTGGTAGGGAAAGGCTTCAGCAAGCATCTGGTGCTGGCACTGTGTCTTAAAGATCTTTCAAGACATTCTTTTAAGACTTGAAGGGGCTTTGAGGGGGTGTTTGTGGGGTGGGCGGAGCATCAAATAAAAAAGAACTTTCCAGGAAGAGAGGGTGGTATCAGACAAGGATGCAACCTCAGGAACAGTAACATCATGCGGAGCCCATTGTGGCCATATTGTGTGATGTAAGTGGGGTGCAGATCAAAGGTGAGGCTGCAGAGGAAGGTCAGTCATCAAGATCCCTGTGTGCAATATTAAAGATCTGGGAATCAATCTGATAAACTAAAGGAGTCACTGAGGATTTTAATCAGGAGAGATTTCCAAAGATCACTGTGGAGTGCACTGTGGAAGACATAATTAGAAGTGGAGACTCTTGGGTAAGCTGGTCGCAGAAAGAGAAGAGGATCATCACATTGAAGGTAGAAGCAGTGAGGGGGGGAGAGAAGACTAGCCAAGAAGAGCTGAGCTCTGCATGTCCACAGGCAGCACATCATGAGTGACTGAGATTTAGATGTGGGTACTGGCTAATCAGTGCCCAGAGAACATGTGGTTAATGGGTCCATTAAATCACAAAGATGGGAAATAGCAGAGGAGGACAAGAGTTCAGAGAATCCATGATGAACTTGGTTATGGACATGTGGAGTTTGAAGTACCTGTAGGACATGTCAATGGAGATTGGCTTTCCTGATCTGGGGTTCAGAAAAAGGGTCCAGACTGGGGAGTGGTTCCTGTGTTGGTCCCCGTATCCCAGAATTCTAATCTGGCCTCCTTTTTCTCTATTTGTAACCAATCTTCTACCAACCCCACTCTGCCTTTCCCAGTCAATAGGAAAGGTTTTGGGAATCAGGTGGAGAATATGGTGTTTAATGCCTAGCAACCAGACTTGTGTTAACTCTCCAACCCCCAACCACTCACCTCCTGCCAGGTATCAGCTACTTAACAGGTAGGAACACCTATTAAACTTGGTGTCTCTAGGGCCTCCCTGGTGGCACAGGGGGTTAAGACGCAACCTATGAAGCTATCCACAGCCACTGCAGCACGAGTTCGATCCCCGGCCAGGGAGATACCCACATGGTGCAGCAGACCTCTCCTAACTCTCCTACTGCTCCCCTCAGCAGTGTATTTCAGTCAATCTGCCTTTGTGTTCCCTACTCTGTCTCTGGTAAATCCTCTCACCCACCCACCCCACATCTCTGGCCTGTACCCCATTCTTGTATGCATAAATAAATCTTAAAAAAAAAAAAAAACTTGGTGTCTCTACAGGTGATTGATGGAATTCTATATGACTTTGGCAGATCTAAGATGAGGAAGTAGTGGGTTTTTGAAGGTGGGGTTTTGGGGGGGCCCTCTGGAACTTTGTAGGTTACTCAACCCAAAGTAGAAAGAAAACGATGTGCAAAACTCCGAAGACAAGGAAGAGATAAGCACATTCAGGACCGTATATAGACATATGTGGGGTGGGGGGATCTTGCAAGGTCATTAAATTACCTTCAGGAGTTTGGAATAAGAAAATGACATAATCAAGTTTAAATTTTAAAAATATTGTTCTCACTGAAAGATTAAGATATGACTGTGGGGAGCAATCTGGGAAGCTTGGTAGTCCAAGTAGGAAGACGCCACTCAAACAGTGTGGGCAAGAAATGATGAAGGTCTGGCCATGGGGGGGCGGATCTGTGAGGATGGACACACATGGAGAGACTTGAAATGTTTCTGGAAAGTGGAAATTAGAGTACTGAGTGCTAAAGTTCCCAAAGTTCTAGGTCATCATGTGCCTGTAATCCCTACCTGTCCTTACCTGATAAGGTGGGATCTGAAAGACTAAGAGCCAGGTCATCCCAGGAGTTCAGGAGTAGCTTAGCTGCCTCTTCTGGCTCAGTCATAAGGTTTAGTCCAGATATTGGTCTAAGCTACAGTGTTGTAGGCGTGGCTGTCACTGGAGAATTGACTCATCCATAAGTTGGTGCTGGTAATTGATAGGAGGCTTCTGTCCTTCTTATGTGGACCTTTCACAGGGCTTCTGTCTTCACAACATGGTGGACACAACCCTGGTTTCTCCCAGAATGAGCTAACTGGAAAATAAGGCAGAGCTACAACCCCCTTTATTAGTTCGTTTTGAAAGATACACTATTCGTCACATATATTAAACTGATCACACAGGGCAGCCCTGGTTCAATGTCAGAGTGGACTATACCAGCCATAAATGACCTCCTCACAAGGGTCACCTCGGAGACAGACACACCAGCGAGTACCTCATTGTAGACACAAGCTGGGATCTGTGGAACATTTCATTTCACGCCTGTGAACACAAGAAGTGTTCAGTAGCCCAATAACCTTGGGAAACTCTGGAGGGGGGAGGGAGAGGAATCAAAACAGGGGGGGCAAGAAGAGCACAAGAGACTATGGTGATGGTTCACAGGTGTCTTGGTGGTGGTGGTGGTAATTTTATGGGTAATTTTATGAGAGGAGAATGAACAATGATGTAAAAATATACATAAATTTAAAAAAATAAACCAAGTTACACCCTCAGAGAAGATACAAAGATATAAATCTACTTTATCTCAATCAATATAATTTTGGGGGAAAATAAACTAGCTTTCATATTTTAGCTCCTTAGAGCCTTGCGTTTTGATTCTCCAGTGCGACCTTGGGGCCAGTTGGGGAAGTAGTGTCCATCTCGAGCTGCTGGGATCTCTGATCAGAAGACTTGTTTTCAGGTGAGAAGAGAAGAAGGTGATGAACATTTTACAGACCAGAGGGAGAGCACCAGGCCCTGAAAGTGGCGACTATCCACGTCAAACAGGTCAAACGTTCCCACTGCTTGTAGATTTCACCTGGGCTCCAGGTGATCTGGTCACATTCAAATAGGTAGTGAATGACGTTATCCAGACACATCAGGGGAAATGATTTTACTCTCTGATAGAGTAAACTGAGTCTGTAAAATGTAACTTACACTCTACAAATTATAAACCCTTGGGATTGAAATCATCCTTTAGCAGCTCAGTGTGATTCAAGGTAGTGTTTTGAATGTGATGACCTTAGAGAGGTGGTTTCATCACCTGGCTCTCCAGTAGAATCACCTTGAAAAGACATAAAAACATACTCCTGCCTGGGCTCCATTCCAAATCAACTAAATCAGAAATCTAGGATGTGAGTCTCGGGGGCAAATAGTTTTTAAAAGCTCCCCTAAGTGATGATCATGTGCAGCTGAATTTAGAACAACCCTTTCCCCACTCCCTCCCTGACGATGTGTACCTAAAGATCCAAACTGACACTCGACAAATCTTTCTGGGATTTTGAGACATGAAATCTCTTACCAGGTCATCTGAAGCCAGTAGAGACTTTGACTTGTAAAAATGCCTGAGACAAGACTTTCCAAGGTGGCAACGTGGTCTCGGTGATGTGATCTGCACTTTTTCTTATTTTTCAAGCAACCATCATCTCAAAAGTAGCGTGTGAAAATGACTTTTTTATCTGTTGGATAAAATTAAATTAAAACTAAGCCTAGGGGTAGACAAATATGGGCTTGAAAGATAGAGTTTAGTCATTTCAAAACATTCAAATTTGTGGTTATTCATGGGACAGGGCAGATGAGTTGATCTCTGCCTGTTTTTGTACTTACTGATTTGTGAGGCCAGTGCCTAGATCACCTCTTCAAAAATGAAAACAAAAAAAACAAAAAAAGTAGAATGGAATCCATTGTACTGGGTAGCAAATGGAAAGGAATGGCACCGTAAGATTAATGAGTTGATTGCCTTGGTCTATTAGTATTTCTGCTTTTCAAATTTAAAGTACATGAAAGATAATCTATTCCCCATTGCTGAATGATTCCACCCAATCTCTTTTTGAAAAGTCCCATCAGCTGCCCTGAACCTCTTTGCTGGCTTCCTGGGACATTGAAAGCAGCAGTCCAGGAGGCCTGAAGCCCAAGAGGTGGGTCGGAGGCAGTGGAACATGCCAGGAAAAATAGGAAAGAATTCAGAGTCCCATGGAAGAAACTCAGGTTGGACAAGCAACATCTTGGACTAGAAAATGATCAGATGGCATTTTCCTGACCACCTGAGTAGCAAATCTGGCCAAATGAGCAGAACAATCTTTAGGGGGTCAGAGAAGCCATACTAGGGGAGGACAATTCTAGGAAGGGCCTGGACAGTGTCTCAAGGACCAGATGGAGTGCAGCCCCCAAGCATGGCCTACCTGATCCTGAAACTCCACCTTCCTGTACCTGGAAACCAAGCCTTCCTTCCAGGAAGTATGGCAGAGAAGAATCCACCGACCATGGACAGCAGCACACCACAGCATGAGTGATTGGTGTCAGGCCCTTCTAGAAGCAGGAGGAAGTAGACATTGAAGGAACCTGTTGGAAAGGCAAGTGCCAGTGTAGACCTGGAGGGGAAGGGATAGGGGAGAGGCTCTCAGGGACCGCTGAGGACCTGAACTTGGCCTGAGCAGGCTGCAGTCATCAGAAGATGGCCCCAGGTTAGCATGTCTGTGCTTCCCTCAGAAGATAAGATGAGCACTTCACTGGGAGACATGGAGGCTTAGGTCATCACACAGAGAAGCAGCGACTCAGAGTCAGCCTTCACAGGCCACCCTTGCTCGCCCAGAATCCTTCTCTCCTCACTGAGGTTTCCACCTGGGAGCCTCTGTGACTATCACTCCCCAAGGACATAGTCTGCAGTGACTGAGGGGACAGGCTCTGGAGCCAGGCTGCCTGGACCCCAACCCCAGGGCCTCAGACCTGTGATTGTCAGTGGTCAGCAGTTGCCAGCAACAGAAAGCAATTCTGGCTGAGGGCTTACAATCCAGAGGAGATTTACTCAGTGGGTGATAGGTGGTGGCTGAAGTCCAGGCCATCTTGTCCCAGAGCAGCTGCTGGAGAACAGAAGAGATGGAGGCTGAAGGCCACAAAAATCCCAAAATATATTTGCCTCAGTGACATTGAATAGCCTTACCTTATTATCTCAGGCTCTGTGCACAACTCAAGAGGCTGTTCTGGGGAATCTATAAAAATAAGGTAAGGCAGGCACTCAGGCCAGTGCCTGGCACAGAATTGAGTCTCACTACATCTGAGCCATGGAGTAGTGGTCAAGCCCATTCTTGGTTGGCCCAAACCCCTGTCCCTGTCCCTGCTGGGAGCTGCTATTTCTCTGTAGACTCTGAAGGGACTTTGTTGTCACAGTCCCTTTGTTGTCTCTTGGGTCATCCTGACAACTTACAGGATCTGTGGCCACCCTCCTTCCCAGCAGGGACCCCCGCCTTCGTGAAACCACTCTCACCACCCCTGCCTTGCCCTCAGGATAGCCTGAAGTGGACATCACACATTCCCAGGAAAACTTCTGTTTCAGCATGAATGCTTCACCCCAACAATTGCATTTTAAGTGTGCTAGTCCCGTTATCAGCAGGAATAGAAAGCATGACCTGCATCTGTTACCATGGTCTGTCTCTGTGCCCATGAAATGGTACAGATCCCCTAGACTCCAGCTGCCACCCATGACTTCTGCTGACCCCAGGCCAGGTGAGCAAATCTCCCAAGCTGTTTCTCAGGTGTGATTTCTTAACTCCATAATTCAGTTATGAAATGAAATGAAAATCATCCATCCAAGGAGCAGATTGACATGTGCCCTACTCCCAACACACACACACACACACACACACACACACACACACACGACACGCACTACCCCCTTCACTCACCGCTCACTGAGATACATAGGAACAGATTGCTCATTTATGGCGTATGATGGACATCATTTATTTAAACACTGTGGATTGGATCAGGGTTTGTACAGCTGTCTGTTCTGGCCACAGCATCAGAGAGTGAGCTGAGTTTTCAGGCTTTCTATATACCCAAACCCCGTCTACCAAAATCTGACCTCGTGAAATTTGTCTCTGTCCTCCAGATTTTCTCCTTTCCAGCCCATCCTTCTTTTTTTTTCAGTGAAAGTGAGCTGTCTACACTGCAACCCCATCGTGTCAGCCTCCCAACGCCTTCCCACAGACCAGGAACCACCCAGGCCTAGCATAAAGTTCAGCATCTCAGTCACAGCTATCAAAGTCCTGTGTCACCTGTGTCACCTATGTCACCTGGCTCCTGCTCAACACCTCCAAGTCATCCAGCTGTGCTTGGCCAGCCAGCCTCTGCCGGGCCCTCTTCCCTAGGCCTCAAACGAGGATCAGGGCCCTCCAGTGTGCTCACCCCAATCAGAACACAACTCGCAGACAAGAGCTTTGCCCCTCTTACCTGCCCCCTAACCCCCAGGTTTACTCAGTGCCTGACCCCAGGAGGAGTTCAATAATCATTCACTGTGTGCGAATGAATAAATAGGGTGGACATCACTGGACTGAGATGTTCCACCTAACATGCAGTTCCCAGGAAGAATAGGGCAGCCCATCTGAGAATTTGTTAGCTACTCACAGGGTGCAGGTACTATGGGGTAGGAAGCCAGGAACTAGGAATGAATTAAATTATTGGAAGGAAATAATGCCACTTGGCATCAACGTCACCAACAAATGTATTCATTCAACAAGCACTTACGCAGCATCCATGGTGGGCCTAGCACATGCAAGGTCCCAAGGAGAAAAGAAAGTAAGCAGCAGTCCCTGCCCACGAGGAACTCATAGTTTAGCAGGAGGAGATGCGTGTTTACAAAAACTTCATGAATATAAAGTGAGCTGCAGTACTAACCACTGCCTGTTGAGCGGGCAGCCCCTCCATTCTGCTGTCTCCCAGCACAGAGTTGAGCTGGTTGGGGGGAGGCGAGAAGGCTCTTGAGTGGGGGGGCTGCAGGCAGAGCCACAATGGGGGTGTGGAGGCTGGCCGCCTCTCAGCTTTGTTGCCCCTCGAGCAGCCTGGTGTGGCCTTCCCGCAGCTGGCCCTGGGCCTGAGCCAATCAATCTTGCAGCCCAAGCCACTCTCGCTGGGGCCTCAGTAGAGCCCGTAATTAATCTGGCTGGAAACGGACTTATTTTTACACCTCCTCACATCAGTCCCCACGGACCAGGCTTGAGCACAGAGTGAGAAAACGCGAATTGATCACAGCTGTGGAACCAGGGTAATTAGTGCAAAGTGCTGAAACCCTCATTTCTGTGACTGGAACCCCTGGCTTCCTGGCCACAGGTGATTAATAACACAAATACCTGTGCCCCACCTCCCAGTTGAGTGGCCAGGCCACGCCAGCAGGCCCCTGCTCCCTCCTGCCTGGTGAGAGGTCAGCTCCGGTCCTCTGAGAGGTTGGAGTTATTAAACAGAAAGGTCTGACTAAAACCTCTCAGCAACACCCGGAGGCCAAGGATTGTCGATGGGTGAGGAATGGAGTCTCCGGGCTCACAGCCTGGTCCCGAGACCTGAGACCTAAAGTCAAGTTGCCTGGTTCAAATTCCAGCACCTACTTGGCTGACAGGGTAACCTGGGGCAAGGAATGAATCTGCGCCCCGTTTCCTCATCTGTGAAATGGAAATAGTAACATAAAACTGCTTCTCCAACAACCGGAAGACTCATTTTTGGTACGGGTTTCAGGTTTTTTTTTTTTCAAACTTGGACTGATACATTTGTAAAATGCAATGAAAATGAAATGCTAGAACAACTATCAGATGTTTGGAAGTCGTGGCAATGTTGAACTGCTATAAAACGGTTTAAATGCTTATTCTCAGAGGTGTTTTAGGGGGACATGCAGTGCCCTACACATGTCAATTAAACCCATGTGGTCTAATTTTTAAGGCTATTGTGTCCTTATTTGTTTTCTGTCTGGTTGGTTAAAGTGGAGTCTTGACGGCCCCAGCCACTAATGTGTTTTCCCAATGTCTGTTTTCAGATTTGAGAATGTTGTTTCATCTATTCTGATGCTCCTTCATTTAGTGAACATATATTGAGTGCATGTCCTCCTGACGCAATGTTCCCTCAATACTTATATAGTGTCCATCCTTCTCTCTTATTACCTTTTTTTGGGCTGGAAATCTATTTTATCTGACATAAATATGGCCGTCCCTGCCTTTCTCTGTTGGATTGTTCTACAACCCTTTACTCAAGCCTCTATCTTTGGATCTCAGGTGTGTTTCCTGGAGACAGCACAAAGTTGTCTCCTATTTTCTCATCCAGCTACTCACTCTGTGCATTTTGATTGGTGAGTTACACTATATAGTCTTACCAGACATTTATAGGGCATGGCACCCCCAAAAAGTGGAATACACATTCTTCTCAAATGAACATGGGACATACTCCAGGATATACCACATAATGGGTCACAAAACAATATTCTTAAAGGTTGAAATCTTACCAAGTATTGTCTCTGATCACAATGTTCTCAAACTAAGAAACCAACCACCACAAGAAAGCAGGACAAACCTCTAATCTGCGGAGGCAGAAAACAGAGTGAGGGTGGGTATTGCTCCTAGCAGGTCTCTCCTTCTTATCTATGGTCAGGCCCACCACACGCAGCATGAGTCCACTCTGGAGAAGCTTCCAGACTTTGCAAGTCCCAACAAGCACAAGCACTGAGAGACAAATAATCTCATGTTATTGCTTGTCTATTTACTTTTTACTGGCAGGACTTTGACTAAATGTTTGAATTTATTGGCATTTCTGCCGAGAACTGTTTGAAGTTCTTCATGTTTTGTGGTCATGTTAAGAGACTCAGTCTCTCCTTGTGGCTCCTGGACACCAAGGCCTGCCCAGCGATGGTTTCTAATACATTGGCCTGATTCTGTCCTAGGGATTAAGCGCTTCCTCAGAGTGACATAAACGAGACCAAGATGCCTCTGTATATTGGCCCTGGGTTGTTTATATCTTACAGCAGCCTGGGGCCCATCAGCTGCAGACCCTGATGAAACCAAACTCAAATTTTTAAACTTCCAATTCCTTGAAATAACCCAAATAAGTGAATTTTTTTAGCCATTTGGGGTCTGCCTGCTTTGCATGTCCTGTGAAATGGCATTCGACATTTGCCAGATAAGCTCGATCCTGAGTCTACAAAGATCCCCAGTTACAGGTGCCCTTCCATGTTCTCCCGCACAGAGACTTCTCCTCATACATGGAGCTGAATGACATGACTACACTTAGGAGCCCCTCTCTGACCCCGTACCTCTGGGTACATGGACACCCTGTAGGGTAAATGACTGTCAGGCTTTTCTGCCCTCCCGCCATCAGGATTAATGAGGGATCCCTGTGGTCCTGAATGCGTGCCTGATGGTGGGCGCCTGGAGTGGGGTGTATGCATATGTAAGTGGGTACACCTGGCTGAGATTGGGCTTCTAAGGGCGTTGTCATAGAGAACAAGCAGAGAACCAGAACCAGAAAGAGAACCAACAGAGAAGCAGAGGCCACAAGAGAGCACCGGAGAGCCCAGAAAGAGTGAAGATTCTCTGGGGGCTGGGAGGTCTGCCAGCCTCCTGGCTCCCCAGCACCCCTGCCTGCCCTGTACCTGGTAAACTCAGTAAAACCCTGAAAAAGCCACCAAGGGCTCCGGGACTGTCCTTAACCATCTGCTCGGGTCATAGAGATCCAGCACTGTCTTTCTGCCACTACACACCCCGATGTTACATAGGCATGTAAATAACTGACACATTAATTTGTTAAAAAAAGAAAGAAAACCTGCCTTCATACACTGGCTCCGTGTCTTACTAGCTGTGTAGCCACAGGTGAGTTATGTGTCTTTTCTGAGCTCTGGTTTCCTCAATGAAGAAATAAGGACAGAACATTCACCTCACAGGTTGTCACAAGGAAAAATGAGCTAATGGGCATGCTGTGTGTAATGCAGCCCGAGACACCCAGACAGACAGGAAAGATCCAATAAATGGTCACTGTCCTGATGATTATTACACTTTATCCTTCTGAAGGCAGGACCGAATCTCCAGACCAGCCCGCTAGCCTCCCTCTAGCCCTAACACACTTCATTCATTCAACCATTCACTCTTCCAACCCACAGCTAAGCATAGACAGTGCCTGGCTGTCCTCTATGGTAGGAATAGATACCTTTATTTATCTACAAAGATAAATCTGACTTGGTCCATGCCCAGCTGCTGAGAAGTTTACAGCCTGGTGAAGGAGACAGGCAAATAAATGAAGGCAATTGGGTCTGAACAAGAAAGGCAAGCAGAGAGGAGACGACACAGGCAGAAGGGCTGGAGGGGGAAGGAGGCGCAAGGAGGGTTGGGGTTGTACCATTCCCAGCCCAGAAACCCTCAGGTGGAACCAGAAGTGGGAACAGAGAATATTTTGCTCTGAGACATGGAGCTATTCTTCCTCCGAGCCCCCCGAAGACACCAGGGCTGCCCAGCACCTCGGCTTTCTACTTTGGTCACCTGAAGTATGAGAAAATAAACTTTTGCTATTTCAAGCCACCTGATTTGTGGGAATTTGTTACAGCAGTGCTAGGAAATGGAAACCTTCATTGTCGGTGTTAACATGGCTGAGTCTGTATTTACCACTGACTCTTCCTCTCTATTTCCCTTCTGTTCTTTTTCCCTTCTTTCCTGTCTTTTTTAAATTAATACAGTAATTTAGTAAAATAGTAATTTGTAATATTCCATTTATTTCCTCTGTGGTTTTTTTATTGCTATTTCTTTGTTGTGTATATTTGAGTGGCTGCTCTAGGGATTATAATATGGCTTCTTGATGTATTTGGTCTCCCCAGACTATTATATCATTTTATATAGAATGATCAAATCTTAGAATATTTTTTCACTATCTCCCATCTGATATGGTTTGTGCAACTAGATTCTGTGGGTATTTCTCCCATCGCTCCCAGTGCCCAATGAAGGACAGGTTTTGCTTCCATCTTACAGACTGGAGCATATCGTTAAATTAGATTTTTTGCATGAGGTGACTGAGAATTTACTTGAGTTAATCTGTTTAAAGAAAGTGTGTGTTTGTGACAGCATCACTGGAACCAAGATGAATGAATCTAGAAAGGACTGGATGAAATGGTCAAACCAGGAGCACAGGGAAGAAAAAAGCATATGAGTAGGTTAGATCCTAAGGGGTGAGTGCTGGAGGGTGAGCACTGGGTGTGTATGTGGGGGCAGGGGAGAAGTGTTGAGGGCCTCCTGAGTTTCGCTCCTTAGGAGTTTGATTGGGGGAGGTTGAGGGCCTCCTGGGCCTCCTGATAAGGAGCTTGATTTTATGCTGTTGGAGACAGCGCCCGCTCGAGTCGGGGAGTGAGATGGCGTGCTTGTTTTACAGAGCCCACCCTGCTGAGCTGTGGCCTGGCTGTGGCGGGGAGAGGGATGGGCACAGAGAGGTGGGTTTCCAGGTGTTTGCCACCATCCAGAAAGAACTGATGGGAAAAGACTGATTTCTCCCAACTTCTCTGAAAGCCTATTTTAAGCCCCCATTTCTCCAAATTTGTACATGCGTTAATAGAAGGCTGCCTCAATCGACGAGATGAAAGAAGAAATGGCCGGCCTGTGCCGCATCTGTGGCGTTGCCATCAGATGTAATAAATTGCATTTACCTGAAGAGCAGAAGGGATTCTGCCTCGTGGAAGCAGAGATTAGCTACTTAAAGGGCTTATTCTCTCCTCCCCTGACCCTTGCAATTGACTGGCCTGGTTAAAGTGGATGAAGCCAAATATTATGGGTTCTAATGGTTGCCTTGGCAATAGTTCACTCCAGCTTTTCTAAAGTCTAGGAAATCCCCTTCCAAGTTGGCAAAGCAACCCTTGAAGTGTCTGGCTAAGATGCAAGCTGTGACCGAGGCTCTGGGAAACCTTTGTGTATTTCTGAAGGAAAAACCGGCCACTTTGAAGCTACCCTTGCTTCTTATTTTGAAGGTCAACATAGTTTGCCCCAGCAGTTCCCTCTCAGGGACTCACTTTGGGGTCATTTCTCCCAGCTTGGAGTTGGGGGACTGCAGGGAGGGAGGGGGATATGAGGCAATTTGCACACCCAAAGGATACGGGGAAGTAGAAACTGGGTAGCAGCCCTGCCACCCCACTTCTGCAGCCTCTGGGCACTCAGAGCAGGTGCCTCTGGCTCTGAGGATAGGCAGGGCCGACCTTTACCATTTGCAGCCACAGGATGTGCTAAAATAGGCCAGCTCGATGTACAGCATTCCAGAACCTAATGCTCGGCAGTGCTGAGACAATGGTCTGCTTTCAGGGAGGCTGCATGGAGGAATCAGTGGAGAAAATGCCCCCCAGGAACCATACCAGGCCGTCTGCTTTCTTCCCCTTTCCACTTGGCTGTAAAATAATAGCACCAACAACAGTAATTTGCATTTTTTTTCCCAATACAAGTTGTCTCTAAATACAACTAGAATCCAACCACCTTCTCCCAGGCAGTGGATCACAAACTGCCCACCCACTGTGATCACCTGGGGAATTTTATAAAACCACCCAGGTTTTTGTTCTGCCCCAGACATTAATTCCAAGTGGCATCAGCATTTTGAAACCTTCCCAGAGGATTCCCAAAACCAGCCAGGCTGGGGAGCCGCTTGGCTGAGGTTGAGGGTGAGGCTGTGGGAGTGCTGGGCCAGGGGCAACCCCTGCATCTCAAAGGTGTGAGACAAGCAAACAGGTAATATCAGTGGCAGAAAATCAGCAGAGTCTTCATTTCCCCAGGGGAAGCCAATACAGCCTTGCTGTTACTGGTCTTTCTTTGGCAGGTTTTTCTTTTTCTTTTTTTTTTTTTTTTTCAGGAATAAGTTGAGTTCTAGACTTGGAAGTTCCCCCCATGAAGCAGAGCTAGGCCAGTGTCCTCAGGGACCAGGCTGTTCCATAGGTGCACACAGAGCACGGAAGGGGGAAAGTCAATCTCCTGGCACCTCCCTCATTTTCTCCAAACTCCTCCCCCCCCATTCAGGGTGGTGATCCCCACACATGTCAGGGATGGTTTCACCTCCAAGCTGGATTTTAGGGGTGGAATGACCTCAGAGATCATGGTCTCAGCCATCCTGAAATTTGGCTGCATGCGAAGACTCAGATGACCACAGAAGAGAAAAAACAGTAATTCCCAGTTCCACTCCAGACCAACTGAAAGAATAACTCTGGAGAGAAGCCAAGCAACTGCGTTTCTAGCACCCAGGTGAGCCTCTTGTGCAGTAAGAGCAGAGAGCACGCCTCCTCAGCTCTCTCATGTTGCAGATGAGAAAACCACAGCCCATAAATTTGGATTAGACCAAAAAAGGCATTAGGCCAATGTGCATATGAGCCATTTTGGAAGAAATCAAGTCAGATCCTCCTCATGCACTAGACACCAAAATAAATTCCAGAAACTTACATGTAAAACACTCAGATTCTTAAAAAGGAAAACAGACATATATATATATATATATATATATATATATATATATGAAAGTTTTTCTGTTAAAGATTTAAAAAGAAATGTTCCACGTCTTTAGTTGGAGAAACGTGATTTCGAGCAACACCAAGATGTCCTTATCCATATAGTATATAAATAGGATTTTTAAAGATGAGCGCTGAATGGTGTGGGTGAGACGGGCATTCACACATGGTATTTCTCCTTTTTGGTGAGTTGTCAGTTCATGTCCTCACCTTGCTGGGAGGAATACATATTGTTAAGCCTTAGAGAAGCAATTTGAAAAAAGCTGTCAAAAACGGAAAATATTCTAGCCAGAAAATATTCTATTTGTCAATTTTTCCCCCCAGAGAATTGATATGTGGGAGACAATGTTGCAGTTCAAGTTCAAAGGTCATCAGTTTGGAGACCCAGCAAAGAGCTGGGTCATGTTCAAGTTCAAAGCCATCTGCTATAGTGTTTCCTCTTGCTCAAGCCTTTTTCCTTTTAAATTCAGGCCTTCAACTAATTAGATAAGGCCCACCACATTATGGAGGGCAAACTATTTTACTTACAGTTCACCCGCCTAAGTACAGATCTCATCCAAAAAAACAACCTTATAGACCAGGAAAAAACCTACTTATAATAAAGTAAAAATCAAAATCAACAAGCAGCTATAAACCAGAGACACACTATGGGGGCGGGGGGGGGGTGGAGAGGAGGGAGTAGGATCAAAACAAGGAGGGTGGGAATGGCATGGGGACTATAACCAAGACAAAAATGCATACATTGTGCAAAAATGAAAAATGATGTAAAAAATGTATTAAAAAAACACACTTATATAAACCCAGAATAATGTTTAACCAAATATCTGGGTATTGTCACTCAAACAAATTGACACATAAAATTAACCATCACAAATATATTTTAAAATTAGACCAATGGACATTTGAATCTTTGTTTTTCCACTTAATACCTATGTGAGTATCTGAGTCTTTTCTTATCTGTGAAATAAAAATTGTACTACAGGGCCTCCCTGGTGGCACAAGGGGTTAAGCACCGCACTATGAAGCAATCTGCAGCCTCTGCAGCACAAGTTCGATCCCTGGCCAGCCAGGGAGCAACCCACATGGCTCAGCAGATCTCTCCTGTCTCACCCGCTGCTCCCCTCAGCAGTGTATTTTAGTCAGTCTGCCTGTTCTGCTCCCCACTCTGTCTCTCGTGAATCCTTTCACTCCCCCCCAACACCTCTGGCCTGTACCCCAGCTCTTGTATGCATAAATACAAATTTTAAAAAAAAAAATAAATTATACTACAAATCTTGCAAGATTATCATAATAATTAAATAATGAATAGAAGTTGCCTGGTATATAATGAATGCTTAATAAATGGTAGTCATTTTTATTATTTCACTCATACACAGGAAATAACCTGAAATATGAAAAAATTTTATCATCAAAGCTGTTTATTGCTGCACTAGTCATAATATTGAAAAATCAGAAATAACCTAAACATCCTAACCACAGCTAAAGAAACAATAGACTGAAAAATATTAAGCAGCTATTCAAACTGGTGATTGCTAAGTATTAACACTACAGGAAAATACAAAAGCAAATCACACAAAAATCACATACATTGTAATAAACTATGGGGAAAAAAAAGACCGATGAAATATCATTAAAATACCGTGAAATAGTGAAGGAGAAAATTTTACAATTTTCTTTCTGTGCTTTCAATTCAATAATCAGCTTTCAGGGTTTAATCATTAGGCAAAATTTAAGCAATTCAGTTTAAAAACCTGCAGCTTCCCATTGCCCTCAGTGATGCCTTCTCTTTGGTGACTGCAAGAGGGGAAACCAGGGCCCCCTCTCTCCAAGCTGGCCCCTCTCCCTCCACTGGATCTGAGCCTACACCCATGGGTGGGCACATCCCATGTTGGCTGTCCTGGGATTCTCTGGGTGGTTTCTGGCCAGGCTCCACTGGAAATGCTCCCAATACTTTCCCCAGCTGACTCCCTGAAAGAGTGACTCCCTGAAAGAGCCACATTTCCCATCCTGCAGCCCATGTGATAGTAGTTCCACAGACTCAATTCCCTGAAAAATCTTGGGATTTCTTGAGAAATCTTGGGATGTCTTGTGTAGGCCCCTGACCCTCCTTGTTCTTGGAGCTGTTGTCTCGGTGCCTAGAGTGCCTGCTGGTCAAGCTAAGTGTACTGTCAGGCAAGGGCCTCTCACTAGGCCAAGAGTCCTGGTATGAAGAACAATCAGAAACCAGAATCTGCTGAAAACAGCAGGCAGACACTATGGCCAGATCAGCCAGATCAGCTAGACGACCTTACTTGTAAAGATTAGCAGGAAGTTAGGCAAGAATAGGAATGAGAGATGGTATGCTTTGATGAGGGGGAACTGTGGACCACCCCCGCCCCCAGCAATAGCCCCTGGTCACTCCCCACTAGCTTGCACCAGGCAATTGCGCATCCCCGATAACACACCCACACAGGTACATTCCCACGTGCTGCCCACCTTCTCTGAGCCTGGTGCTTAATAAATACAAGACTGTCCATGGGTCAGGCTGCACCTAGGTATAGCCTGCTCGGCTTCTCTGAGTGATATTTCCCTCGTCAGCGCTGCTCCACGAGGAGCCAGGGGTAGTGGCATGAGGGCAGTCCACAGCTCTCTAGCCTCAGCAGTGCAGTAGGCAGACAGAAGCTTGAAGCCTGGAGTCTTGGCAGAACTCACATCAACGTGGCCTACTTGCTCCATCTGCAAGAGACGCCTCCGGCTAACATGACCGACCCCCCGGACTGCAGAGGCCTGGCCTCCCAGGGAGCCAGCGCCTGAGGAAGAGCTACCTCCTAGCATCACTCACCTGTGAGCCGCATGTGGTTAGGCAAGCAGATTACTCACCCCAGAAATCACTGGGCATGAAAAGATCAGGAAAGGAGAGAGGAAGGTTGTCTTATCCCTGCAATTAAATATGTACAAATCAAGCATGAACTAAATCAGGGCTCAGTGAACAGTAGGGCTCACCCCCCGACTCTCACGGGCGGAGGTGAAAAGTGAGGTTACTTGCCGGAGCCACAAATCTAGGAGGCACTGACCCCACCAACCTCATCGCGAAGCCTGCATCCTCACCCACCTTCCATTCGGCAGATGTTAGTACAGACAAGGAGGCTGAAGGCCCCGAAGCCCCAAACACTCTGCCCCAGCAAAAGGGCAGTGGGAAGAAGTGGACAAGGAGCCTCCTGACTGGGGTGTGGCGGTGCTTGCTTGGCTCTGGTCCAGGGTAGGCAGTCATTTAAGGTGAGGGCCGGTTGTTGAGGTGGCCCTGGTGAGCCCTGGGTTGTCTTTGAAAACTACCAGCAGAAGCCGAGTTGTTTAGAAACAATTACCACTTACTCCCTCCTGGGTACTTGCCTCCCCCCACGCCCACTCCCACCGTGGAGGCCACTTTCCTGGTCACCACTGTAAAGGGCAGGAATGGACACAGTGCGGGTTTTCTAATCCAGCAGACTGGGTAAAGGAGGAATCAGAGCCCTCAGTGGATTTGCAGGTCTTTTTATTTAGATTTACCAGGCATATGGCAGGCAGGGGTGCTGGGGGGCCTGGAGGCTGGGAGGCCTCCCGGTCCCCAGCAAGTCTCCATTCTATCTGGGCTCTCCGGCCTTCTCTGCTTCTCTCTCAGCTTCTGCTGCTTCTTTCTTGGCTTCTCTTTCGGCTTCTGCTGGCGTCCCCGTGACGCCACCCTTAAAAAGCAGTCTTAGCCCAGGTGGATCCCATCTACCTATGCCCACACCCTACTCCAGGTGCCCGCCATCAGGCATGCATTCAGGACCGCAAGGATCCATCCTCTATCCTGATGGGAGGAGGGCAGAAAAGCCTGACATTTTTACGTACCCTACAACCACCATTCCCCTCTCTTTGAAAATCTCTTTCCTCCACCATTTTCCAGGTCTTCATGGCTCCTCCCACACAAATACTTGGCTCCTTATTTCCCTTTCCAGTTTGCAGGGGCTTGAACCCTGTGCACTGAACGTCCTGAGTGGACCTAGCCTGGTTTTAAAGTCAAATTTTTTAGTGATTCTTTCAAGTAACTTTTGAGTAACTGGCACGAACCAGTACTAGGTTGGCAGAGCTGAGAGAGCCTGCTCTCAAGTTCACAGCCTAGTCACCAACAGAGGCTAAGCAACATTATTGGGCACCTACCACACGTTGGGCCCCCTGCAGGAGCTGGCGATAGAGGCCACACCAATGCCAGCCACACCCAGCCCCCCTCTCTTAGAGCTTGCATCTAAATGAGGTCAGGGTGAGGTAAACAGCAGAACAAGGGAAAGTGGCAGGTAGACTGATAATTGTAATGCATTAGGTAGCTGCGTTTCTGTTAAAGCAACAGCAGCTGCTCAGAGACACGAGGAAGCTGGACCGAGTTGACAGTACGGGAAGAAGGTGCATGGGCCCATGGCTTGGCCACGGGCTGAGACAGCAGTGAAGCCTGGCGGTCTGCACAGGAGTGGTGCTGATGGGGCAGCTGAGAGGGCGAGCAAGAAATGGTGGGATCTGAAGATGACAGAAAGCCTTGTTTGCAGTTTTAAAGATCTAGGACTTTACCTGTTGGCCTGCGTGAAGTAAACCTGTCAGATAAGAATCGCCTAGTCTGCTTGTTAAAAGCTGCTCTCCCCATGGAGGCCAGGCTGCGAATCATCCTGAGAGGCCCTCAGGTGGTTCTCATGATCAAATCCCTTTGCAAACAGCTTGGAGGTGGTGTTGGGTGATGGGAACCAATTCTAGATCAGTCCTCAGTGAAGTGAGAATATTAGATTCCTCCCTTTGCAGAAGTGGACACATTGCAATGCTCACTCTGCACCTTGCAAACACAAGCCCTCATAACCTGGGAGGAAGAAGAGTGAAAAGGACAAAGAGTATTACTCCATTTCTTTTTTGTCTGCTGTTGGATTTCTCCCTATAAAAATAACACAGGGTTGCCTCTGGTGTGTGACATTTCTCCTAAGTGTGAGGGTTTGTATTTGCAAGGCGCACTAGCTGCAGACTGAACACTGCAACGATAAAAGGGGTAGAGGAGAGAAGATGAATCCCAGAAGAGGGGTCAGAGTGGGGAATCGAGATTTTTATGGGTCAGAAAATTATGTTCGCTGTCACTTGGCAAACTACTAGAACCTGCCTCAGTGGAGAGACAAATAATATCTCCTCCTTCTAGCATTCTCAGGCATGCTGGCCAAAGCTTCCTCAGAGAGTGGTGAGTGATTTGACGATACAGATTCTGTGCGTGCTGTGCGTAAGTGGGCAAGGGATTAGGTCTCCTAAAACCAAGCTAGTGTTGCTAAAGCGTCTCATGATGGAAAAACGCCCCCTTTGTTGAGTCTCTTGGCTGTGGACAGTTCAGAAAGGATTAGTGAAAAATTTGATTGCAATTCACGGTTGATCCAAAAAAAAAAAAAAAAAGAGGGTGGGGGAGGGAAGGAGAGAGAAAGGAGAGAGACAATGCCAAAAAATGAAAACTCGTTTTAGCTCTTCTATTAAAGCCAGATGTATTTTAGGCCCTGTTTCTAGGCAACGGCATAATGGTAATATTCTTGAATCCTTTTTTTAAAGATTCACAACTGTCAGAGTCAGTAAAGGTCAGAAGGTAATTATAAAATGATGGGGATGACACAGGAGAGGCAGTCACTGCAGCATCCCTTGGGAAGCGGTGGCATTTCGTATTGTGCATTTGTTTTCAGGAGCCCCGAGGTCCTCCTTGGGGCTTCGCTGCTCCCCCCTGGCGGGAGCACAGACCCAATCAGACTTGAACGTGCCGTTGGCATTTAACTTGACCATTCTAGCATCACAGCTCTCAAAAAGCTCACACTGTACACATAACCCTCCACTGGTGCCGAGGGGTATGACAAAGCGCAGTCAGTGTAGGACCAATAAAGAACTTTCTAACTGGAAGCTGCCTTCAAGGGTAGTTTAACAGGCTTGATATATCCATAGGGAAACTGAACCGAGAGATGGGAGGAGAGAAGGGGACTAAAACCCACTACGTACATGGACATGCCTGCATTTGGCTCTGGAAAGGCGGAGGTTGTCTATTTAGCGTTGAGTTTACCAGGTATGTGACCTTGGGACAGAGTAGGAAACTCATATTTATTTAGTTCCTCAAGCACTTTGCTCGGTCTTTGTATATATTGGCATGTGACATCACAATAATTTTTGTAGTATTCATAAGTATCATCCCTACAGAGGATGAAACTGGGGCTGCCAGAGGCCAAGTCTTTCTGGGTCCCCACATACTGCATATTTGACTTGGAGAATGCTGTGCAGTCTTCACCTGCAAAGTGATGACAAGACAGCACACCATGCAGGGTAGTTTCCAAGACTAAATTAAGTAGTTTATGTGAACACCTAGCACAGAAGCAGGGCATATGGTAAAGTCCGAGTAGCACAATGCTTTTCTTTAAAACTTCCAGAAGCTTCCATCCATGGGAGTAAAACTGAGTGAGTCCTTGCTGTGGCCCCAGGGTCTGTACCATCTGCAAATTCCCTTCTCTATTCACTGAGCTTCTAACCACCCTCCAAGGCCCCTTCCAGCCCTGCCAGCCCTGTACCCCATCTACCCTGGACCACTTTCCACCTCAGAAGTCACCTCATTAAAAACAGCAGTTCCTCACTCTCCTTTTTCCTCTCCTCTCTGCTTTATAACTCTCAAGAGCATTAATCACCATCTAAAACACCCTTAAACTTAATGTAGTATATACACATTGATTACCAAGGTACACACCTTAAATTCCACTATAATGCAAGGTCACCTCAATAAAAAAAAAAAAATACCCTGTACTTTCATGTATTTTCTATTTCACTCATTGGAAAGTAAGCTGGAAGGGCAGAGTTTTATTTTGTTTTGTTCTTGCTGAATCCCCACCCCTAGAAGATGCTCAATAAATATTTGTTAAATGAATATTGTCTTCCTCCCTTCTTCTCATTCTCTTCCAAGGTCACACAGTTTACTAGATCAGGACTCTGTTCCAGAATATGTAAAAGACAAAGAAAAACCTCACCTGTCTGTGACTATGAAGATTCCAGGCGGCCTCCCCATAAGCTCTGGGCCACAGCATTTTGCTGTATAACTGGCCATCAGGCGATTCTGCCATAAAAGATAAAATAACAGGCCGGTGGTTTGGTTTCCAGTTTCTTCCCATGAGCACTGTTATTGATGACTTAATCCAGCTAATGGGTGACGATGACTTACCCCAAGAGTTGGTTTCTGGTTTTGAAATTCACTCCATTTAAAGTGAAAGAGGCTGAGGGCCTCAAAGGCCCTCAGCTGAACGCACATTTCCCAGAGAACTTTGTAACATCTATCAATGGACCTGTGACAACAGGCCGAGAACCAATAATGGTGCAGACGGTGCCACATCACAACACAAAGCTCAGTTACAAATCAGCAGCAGTGTATTTGGAAACGTATCAGGAATCATGCAACCATTTCCTTTTGGGGGATAGAAGCAGTTTGAATCTTCTGTGGCCCTCAACTTCTAATATGTGTGATAAATTTGTTAGGAAGACATTAGAGAACAAGGTGTTGTATCAAAAACAGCTGAAGAACTGATCGTTAATCAATCAAATAAATAATTAAGTCTTGCCACTGTCGAGAAGTACTCGCTGTCTCTCTTCTATTTGCCAAAGCTTGGTAACTTTCAGTTTTGACAGCGGGAGGGGTGGCTGCGCTGATTGAAGGCTGAGCAGACTGGTCTGTTATCATTTTCTAGCCTAGCATGCAATCTGGCTCCCACGGTCTTATTTCACACTTCCAGTAAGTTTTATCACCTATTTTCTATCCAGTCCATAGAGTTACCGTCCACTAGTTTTAGACCCACATGTGTACTTGTTACTGAATGGACAATGATGAGGGTCAAGATTTATACAATATAAAAACAGAGTCAGTTAACTAAGTCAGTGAGGCCACATGAAACCAAACCGCCAAAGCATCAAGCAGTTGTTGTACAGCAAAATTATCTTACCGCCAGTTATGTGGCACAAATGCTTGCTTTGGTGAAATCGCTTGCATCACAGAATTTATGCCAGATCTGCCAGACATGATAGAAGACACATATACAGGGACAAAGGATACACCCAAGCAGGGACAGTAATGTCACTGGGGCCTCTTTATCCAGAGTGTAACTCCTTGAGTTTGGGAAATTTAAGGCAGTATTTTTACTGTTCATCCAATCCCCGCTTTCCGCTATTTTAGAATAAGCTTCTGCTGGCTAAAAAGTGTGTGTTGGGCACCATACTCTGTGCTTACAGCTTGTGGCAGAGACAAAAACCAGCAGCCAAACTCAACACATTCTAATACAGAAAAGACTAAGATGGAGCAATATCCTAGGGGGGAAGGGGACAGAGTGTGTTAATCCCAGCCGGGATGTGAAAAAGGATCATGAGTTTTCAGGCCAAAGGGACAGGAGGGGTCTCCAAGGATTAGTTTAAGCATATACAAGTAGGAAACTTATTCAGGGGATGACAGGGGTTTTATGTTACAAGGGCTGAAGAACTGAGGCCAGAGTCCAGTACACATGATCTCAAGGGGCTGGGACTTGACTTATGAAATGTGAAATGATGCAATTTGTTTTCAGAGTGACCAATGGGAGATTTTCATTCTACCTGGTTCCAGGTCTATTATAGCAAGATGCATGACATCTTTGATGACACACCTAGCTCTTTGCACACAGAGATAGGGAGGGATGAAGACCCCTTGGAAAGTCACTCAGTGGCCATCTCAGTTAGAATCTGTATGGAGGAGGCCTGGCAATCCTTGGTCACCCTAAAGATTCACTCGCTGTCTGGTCAGCCTCCTAGAGAATCCCTTCAGTTTTGAGGTTCCTTGGAAACCAGATTCATTGAGATTCATGATGGCCCTCCAGAGCCTTCTCAGAACAGTGGAAACCCTAGTAACTAGGACTCAGCTGACCCACCCACAGGAATGTTGTGAACGAGACTGGCACCACAGCAGTCACTCTATCACTTGTGGCCGCTAAAGCCAGCCCATGTATTAAAAACATACAAAAACAAAAGTCTCAGGTGTGTAATAGTCAGGAGATTTCACATAAAAATTGGGGTGCCAGCTTCTGTCAGGAAAAAATATCTGGAAACACAGGCCTGCCTTCCTATTTGGCAACCACTGGCCAACTCCTGTCCTCCTCCCTCTGGGCGGGCCGCAGGCTCCTTGTCAGTCTCTCTGTGGGACCTTACAGGTGACTCCTGAGTCTTTAGAAATAGACCCTAAACACTCTTAAAATCAGGGCCCCCATCTCCACCCTGAGTTTATCAAGTAATCAAATTGAAAAAATATTTCAAAATTAGTATGTCCTACCATTAAGCTCTCTTCCTGCTAAACACTAGGTGCCAATAGTTGGTTAGACATGGAAGATATGGTGGAAAGATGTAATAACATTAAACAACGGAGCAGATGGAGAAAAGGGTAAGGAGTAGGGGTAGGCAGAGAACCCCAGAGTCAGGCACAGGACTTGAAGGAGATAAATAGGTATTTTGAAAGGACAGAAAAGGCGAAAGGCGGGACATGGGGATTACTTATCTTGACAGGAAGTATAAACTGAACAGGGAGGAATTACTGTCCCTTTCAAACCCCGTGGACAAACATTTAGAAGAAAAACATTAGTAACGATGCACTTGCAAGCCTTACTACTAATTAGAACTTAACATGCTTGGGGGTTTTGAATGAGGTGTGAAATGCAAAGTATGTCAACTTGGGCGGGGTGAGTTTTTTCCAGTTCAAAATTAATGCCCTTACAAAGAAAAAGGGGTAACAGAATGCTTTGCCCAGATGGTTTGGCTCTTTGATATCTACAATCATTTTTGAAAACACTTAAAATATCTTCAACTTTTCCAAGCAGTTGCATTAGGTGCTGACTGTCGGCTTACTTATTTCCTGTTTAGCTTTTCCTTTGCTCTCTCTCCAAACAACTTTTGGACAGCCATATCAACCCACAAAACTGAACTTGTGGCATAAAAAAAGTTGTGTGATAACAGAGACACAGGTGCCAACAGATGGTTTCATAACCTACTGCCTCGTAGTAAATCCTGTTATCCTGTGCCTCCCTGTGAATTCTGAGCGTTATAGTGGCTATTTGGGGTGTGCACTTTATCCACATCAAGAGGAGGCGCTGGACCCCAAAGGATGATGTTTCACTGGGGGCTGTGGAAGAGCTCCAAGACTGTGCATGGTTACTGAACACAGGTAGCCAGCAGTGGCTGAGTACAAGTACAATGATTACATGAATGTTTCAGTCCCTGGAGAAAGAAAAAGCCACAGCAGTGTCCTGAAGCTTCTCTTTGCCTTCCACAATAAAAAGCCTCTGTAAATAAAGGTGTGATTCCCCCAGGAGTGCACCGCGGTGCACACAGGTAAAAGATGGCAGAGGTGGATGACAGGTCAGAGTATGTTGACTCCACCACTGGGGTAGACGAACACCTGATTTTTCAGTTCTGTAATTTCTGGCAGCATTCTAAAAAAGAAATAATCATTTTTTCCTCCTGAAGAGTTCAACTGCCTGGCAAAAGTAATAAAGATTAAAAACATGATTGTCTCCTCATCATCCTGACAGAGTTATAACTCAAGACTCTAACCCAAGAAGCTGCTGATGGTATATAATCTTCTTACCTCTTAGCTGACTCACTTAACAGAATCACACCAAGCAAACCAAAGCACGAACCCAAGACTTGCTCCTCCAAGCAAGCCCATTATTTTCCCCCAGAAAGCTTTTGGGGACACAGTGGTGAGCCAAAGGAATAGATCTTTTCTGAGATTCATTCAAAAAATCCACCAATATTGACTGACCACCTACTGTGTGCCAGCTACTCCTCAAGGCATTTGAAATGAAGCAATGAATAAAATAAATTGAACTTTAAAAAAAAATCACAGGAAATGTCACTATTGATTTTGTCACACAAATCTGATCTTAGATAGACCACATTGCTCGAAATTACTGTCTCCATAACCATCTTCCTGGAAATTTCACTTGGTGGTAACTGAAACCAAGACACAACTCAAAACTAAGGAGCCAGGGCTTGTTCTCTCCTTGTAACAGAATTATGCTAAACAGAGCCCTCTGGAATGGTTAAAACTTTTTCAAAGTGTTTTTAGTTTGTGAACAAGAATGGTTTACTTGGGCTGTCAAGAAATGATTAAGAAAAACATTTTGAGCTTGATTAAAAAATGTTATTTAAGCTCTTACGTATCAATTTAGTGGGTGGGCAGTAGGCTGATCACAGTAGAGTGCTATTATACTTTTCAAAACAGCTTTCCATACAGCAATTTGTTTTGGAGTGTTATGAGGAAGTAGTTTCAAAGAGCTGATGTTGCTCTAAAATAAACAATTTCCATTTCCATTTCAGCAAAGGTTCTTCCCCTCTCTTACTTTTATTGGATCATCCCTTATTTCCTCTGTCTACGAAAAAGCAATGAGTTATTTCCAGCCCCCACACAGATATGCCTACTACTTGTTTCCTTTTGTATTTATTACTGCAAAGAAGTTAACTCATAACTACTTGATTTCTCTACATAAAATAGTATAAGAAACTGTAGTGGATTCACAGATGGGGAGCTAGACTTCAGGTTAATCTCTTTGTATATCTGCTTTTTAAAAATAATTATTCCAAATGCAAAAATAAAAAAATCATGTCCCAGTTTTGCAATTTATACACGACAGGAGTTCCACCTATGCTTTAATACCACAGGTCCAGATTTTGTCAAGAAAGAATCAACCACCACAGTTGTTTTAACTTCACAGTTAATAGTGGTTATAAATACACACCTTTTCATTGAAATGATTATTAAGCTTTGTCCAGTGGTTTATTATTGGGTTGTTGGAAAAACTGATGCATTTTTGCATAGAAAATATGTCATGACTTTTCCAACTCAATATTATATGGATGAGTGCCTCCCTGGTGGCGCAGGAGGTTGAGCGCAGCACTGTGAGGCTGTCCGCAGACAGCCTGTGGTGCGAGTTCGATCCCCAGCCAAGATGCCGCCCACATGGCACAGCAGACCTCTCCTGGCTCCCCAGATGCTCCCTTCAGCAATGTGCTTCAGTCTATCTGCCTGTTCTGTTCCCTACTCTGTCTCTGGTGAATCCTCTCCTCTCGCGTCTCTGGCCTGTACCCTCTGGACTGTAATCATAAATAAATTAATCTTTAAAAAAAATACTATATGGATGACAGAGTAGCTTGTTTGAGGTATATTGAGTATAATTCTCTCCACTCAACATATGAAAGTGGCTGAGGGGGATTAAGTGATTACTTCAAGGTGGGACATTCACAAGGAGGCAGACAGGCTGTAGCGGTCACTGTATAAATTTTCTATAAACTACAAACTCTCAAATACAGAGCAAGCATGTGTGTCAAAGATCTAACTCACTGAGGGAACCAGCAGAATGATGAAGTTGGTTCAAAAAAATGACCTGAGAGTCTGATACACACAGTGGAAGAGAAGAAAACCTTGGTGAAGCTGCAGAAACAGATGAAACTGGGTAAAGGCAATGCCAAAGGAGGAGATAAAACATGTCAGGTGCCATAAAGGGCTAAACAGAAATTGGAGGAGCAAATGAGGAGGAAAGATGCCATTTTGGAGCGGGTAGATGGGAAAGTCCTCTTAGATTAGGTAGCATTTGAGTGGAAGTGTTGTGGCAGGGAACAGTGCAAAGGCATTGAGGCAGGAGCATGTTTTATGTGATTCAAGAAGAACAAGAGGGCACTGCAAATGGAACAAGGGGCAACTTGGTAGATGGCAACATCTGAGAGTTAGCAAAGGGCAAGATCATGTAGGACCACGGAGGCCTGGCTAAGGAGCAGGGATCTACTTTTAGGGGAGATGTGATGCCTCAGAGTTTTGAGCAGAGGAAAGATATGATCTAACACAAATGTCTCTATTTTCTGGAGGAGACTATAAAGAGGCAAGGGTAGAAGCAATTCCAGCTGTGCCTTGGTATGTGAAGGTCACTGGTTACATAAATCCAGACGCTCAAGCCCCTCAAAGGAAAAGGCATAGTACTTGCGTATAACCTCCTGTATCCATTACACCATCTCCAGATTACTTATAATACCAACTACAGTTAAAGGTCATGTAAGTAGATTTTATGTTACTGTTTAGGGAATAATGATAAGAAAAAAACTCTGCACTTGTTTAGTTCAGACACAATCCTGTAAGCCTAACAATGTAGCTTATATTTTTGAACTGGGGTTGGCTGAATCATAGGATATGGTACCCACAGATCAGAGGGCCAACTAACGGTATGAAGAAACACAGTAACTAGTAGTAGCAATAGTGGAGGAGATGGTGACAAGTGATTAGATTGTGAATATATCCTGGTGGCAGGGCTGACAGTACCTCCTGGCTGTATTATGGAGCTTGAAAGCAGAAATAGTCAATTTGCATTGTTGCCTTACAATTATTGATCATTAATTTGAAATGATGCTCCTGACACATACCAGGTATTGGTCTTGAGATGCATATTGAGTTTAGTTTACTTCTATTTTGCTGTCATTTACTGCACTTTCCTTTTCATATTTGAGGACCTCACGTTCAGAGAACTGAATTAAAATGTGTCTTGTTTATGGAAGGTCATTATCACTAAGACAGGCAAGCCCTATTTTAATTTTCTTTTAAAATTTTAACCTTTCATCTGTGATTCTTGTTCCTCTTCACCTATTGCTTTTAGTACACAAGAGAATATATCTGATACTTGTCCTTGCGTATTTATTGTTGAAGAAAATGTGGTTGTTTGCAAATTAATACCTAAAATTTTGCATAAACATATGCTATAGATTATATTTTTCTTTTTTGAAAATAACACTATATTTTTAAGAATTAAAAACAAAACAAAACTGGGCAGAGCCCTAAAAAGCACAAAATATAACTCTTGGAGTTGCGTTTTCTACCAAACAGAAATCCACTGCAATTTATCAATCTGCTCTAAGTTATTTAACCTCTAACTTTAGAAAGACTGGCCCCTAATCAACAGTAGGAACTGAGTCAAATAACCTCCCCTAGAACAAGGGTCAACAGACTTTTTCGGCCTAGGGCCAGGCAACAAATACATTAGGCTTGACAGGCCATATGGTCTCTGTGATGATGACTTGATGTGCAGTTTTAGTATGAGAGCAGCTATCAACAGTAAGTCATGACTGGGCATGGCTGTGTTCCCATGGAATTTTCTTTATATGTAAGAGGACTTGGGCGTGACTTAACCAATAGGACGTAGAACCCCTCTGTCCTAGAACATCAGATGGTTCTCAGGCTGCCCAGTTAGAAAGTCCCCTAAGCAAACTTTGAAGATACCTGAAATGATATTTTTGCTTTATTTCCAAGTTTTAGGGAAATTTCTAAACAGTCCTCAAGTCTTCAACCCTAAATTCCAGATTTCCCCCTACTATGTAAGGTGTGTAAGGTGTCTTTGGGCTTCAATTAAGAAACAAGTACAGGGCCTCCCCTGGTGGCGCAGCCGTTGAGTGCTGGGCTGCGAAGCTGCCGGCAGCCTCTGCAGTGCCAGTTCGATCCCCAGCCACCGGGCGAGGGTCCCACATGGCACGCAGACCTCTCCTGCCGCCCGCTGCTCCCCTCAGCAGTGTACTTCCGTCCTTCTGCCTGCTCTGCTCCCCGTTCTGGCTCTGGTGGATTCTCTCTCACCCTCCTGCGCTTCTGACTGTACCCAGTACTTATATAAATAAATAAATAAATCTTTTTTTTTTTTTTAAAGATTTTTTTTTTTAATAGAGGCATGCTTTTCTTTATTTATTTGTTTGCTTGTTTGTTTTGTTTATACATGCACTGGGTACAGTCAGAAGCGCGGGAGGGTGAGAGAATTCACCAGAGCCAGAGCAAGGGGCAGAGCAGGCAGAAGGACCAAAGTACACTGCTGAGGGGAGCAGCGGGCGGCAAGAGAGGTCTGCGCGCCATGTGGGACCCTCCTCTGGTGGCCGGGGAGCAGCCGGGGATTGAACCGGCACCGCAGAGGCTGCAGGCAGCTTCGCAACCCAGCGCTCTACCGCTGCACCACCGGGGAGGCCCAATAAATAAATCTTTAAAAAAAAAAAAAACAAGTACAACTCTATTAAAGAAAGAATATTGAGACAAAGTTACCACGAGCATTTCTTAATATTTTGCAGGCTGGTTTGCTTGGTCTGGGAAAACATTCTAGAAACTCACTCTGTTTTTCTACTGCCTCTAGGAATCCCCATCAGCGGACTGTTAGAAACACATGATCCAGACACTTCTACGATATGTGCCTCCACTGGAGGCACGATCATGATGGTGTCATGTGACCCATATACATCACCTACAGGACGTCAGCGTGCAAAGCTTGAAGAACCAATGACCTACAAGATCTCTGATGCATTCAGCTCTTTCAAAAGCTGTTTGATGCACAATGTTAAAAAAAAAAGCCAAGTTGAACACAATCCTTTTTAACACAATGGAAATTATCTGCTCTCTCAAGATACATTCTTATTATCTTGACTCCTTTTAGGTTGGAAGTAAGATTTACATAGGCCTATATTTAGCTCATAAAGTCTCATCCATAACAGGTGACTGCCACAGAACAAAATGCTAGAAGTATATTCCTTGTAAGACCAGGTTCTGATTAATTATTGTATCCCTACTGTGGGCTAAGCACGGTATCAGACACTGCAGTTACAAAGCTGAACACAGCCAAGTGCTTATTCATAAAGTGATTAGTCTATCAGGAGAAATACACTGCTGTATGAGTAAATGCAGTCAAGGGCAGTCTGTTCGAGTAGTTCAAGCTGAGTGTTAATGGTTTCAGAAATGGTTAGTAGGCAAGGGGAGCCTGAAAGGAATTATGGGGCTAGTTAATTCCTAACATTATCAAATCAAGTCTAAAAATTAAATGACAGTGTATAATATAGGCAAATGGGAATTGAAGGAAAGAGGAATAAGACAATGATGAGATGATTTATTACTCACAGTTTTTGCAGAAATGATGCCTATGACTGTAAAGATCTTTCCTGTCAACTTCTCTCCTAAGTTGCTTCTGGAAGATTTAAATTGTCTATTAACTCCCAATGTCTGCTCTATTACAGCTGCATTCATTTGTGTCTGTAAATTATATCTTCCTCGTGCCAGCTGGTTTTCTAATTTTTCAGTTTCCAGAAACTTATAAACAGAAGGCAATCTGATAAAAGGAACTTGGTATCATGTGATGGTTGATACAATAAAGGAATGCTGTTGTTGCTTAATCAAGATAGATTCCTATTCTTAAATATTCCTAACAGGAAACAAAGTTGCTATGTAATGTTTGAGTATGCCTGAAAGGTTCACACTCAATAAAGTTTCCTATACTATTTATAGAAATGTGCATACAGCACATTATTTCTACTTTTTATTTATAGGGTGGTAAGTTATCCTATAAGAAATCTATCTGACAAATTCTAATCCATAATGTGGCTACTACAAATTTTTAGGTAGTTTCAAGGAAAAAAAAATGAATCAGAAAGGAAGAAAATAGTGAGAAAACATGTAACAAACTAAAGTTTCCCTTAGAAAACAATTTTTCAAGTGAAATGTAATTTTCTCAAACTGCTGCATGACCATACACAAACCACATGGATCACCACTATATGGTACTTCAATAGTTACCAAGAAAGGAGAAAAAACATTATTTAAAGACAAATATTAGGCAGTATCTTCATAGTGAAAGTTGGGCAAAGTGTTTTGGAAATTTTTAGAAAGGTTCACATAATAGAGTAATTCAGTAGTTCTGAATTACTTACATAATTACAGGTTAGTTTTATCTATGAAAACCAAATACAGTTCTAGGTATTAGAATGTAACCAATAATTATAAGAGTACTATACCCAAGGAAGATGCCTTTCTTGATGGCAAAATGACAGAGAAATGTAAACTAAAATTACACAGCTTTGAAAGGGAGCCCACCATATTTCCCTGATTTAAATAAGCTGACAAGAATAAAACTGCTGGAGTTTATAAAACAAATGAACGATAATAATAGAGAAGATACAAGAATTTTCCAAAATACCATGCAAGAGTGAAATATAGCTCTTCTTGAAAAGCTTACAACAATGTTAGTTAAAAGGTAAATTTTCACAGGCAATAAAGGCTAACAAGTTAACCTGAAAAAACATGGTTACTACTGTGACTTTAAAACATGTCTGCAAATTCTTCAACGCCTGTCCTTTCAAATGATGGGCCAGACTTAATGGCTCATTTTGAATGAAGAGAGTGATACTGTGTGACTCCAGGACCAGGCCGTAAGAAGAATACAGCTTCTGCCTGGTTTGCAAACTCTCCCTCCCTCAAGGTTGCCAGGGCTCAGGACCCAGGCACCAGGCTGTGAGGAAGCTCCGCTGCTGGTGAAGGTGGGTGTCCCAGCCTCTGCAGGACCCCCTAGGCCACACCAGCATCTACCTATTTCCAAGTGCACACTGCACACCCCTTTATGATCTTTTACCAGTTTATTCACAGTAAAGACAAAGACAAGGGTTTGCCATGCGTGCCTGTGGCTCTGCAGGGCTCCTCCATCCCCTCCTCGTGGCCTGCAGGTGTGGGCGCCCAGATGGGCCGCACATGTCCTTCAGCAGCTCACATAGAGAAGTCCGCTCCTAAGGCTGCTATTCTGTGATGGGCAGAGATGTCTGAATCAGTGTTATTTTTAAAAGGTTACAAAGGCCATAGTGAAAAGAATAAAGACATCTAATTGTTAGTTTACTCGTCCGGTTTAGGGAGAACTGAGCTCGAACTTCTCTGACAGTGTTCTGTCACCTGTGTTGAGACTGACACCTTTCAATGATTTAAAATTTTGAAATGTTTATTGACAAGGTAATAACTGTTTTTGAAATTAAGCAGTTTAACTGAGAATTAAGTAATTCTGTCCACACGCATTCACATTTAATTACTGCTGTAAGAAGATACTCGCCATTTCCCCAGTTTCAATCTGAACGCGTAACTTACGGTAACGCGCTGCATTTCCAGCACAGACGTCCAGCTTGCTGTGCAGCTCCAGACCAGCCACTGCAGCTCTGTCTTCACCCACACTTAACATGCTTATGAATACCTTTTTTAACCTACCTTCTACATAAGTAGGCTCAAGATTTATGTGAAAACATTCTAGGAAGCCGCTAAAGAGACATAAGGCAAAATATGTAAGGTTTTATTAGATTTAACTATTTTCTCATATTTCATGATTTTTGAAGATTACATACATTCAGGACTATAAATCTAGTAGTTACATAAAGTGATTTAATGTAGTAAAGCTAGTCACAATAATAAACCCATTCATCCAGATTCTTTAATAATATTAGGAAATAAGAATTATAAAAATAGGTAAAATTCCGTGAAAATATTCCTATTTATTCTAGCTTAGAGGAGTTCTTGCCCATGTCAACGGACTGTCTGGCATCAGCGACGGCTTCAGGCACTCGGACAGTCATATTGTTCATGGACTTTGTCAAGCAGACTTGGCAGCCCAACCGGGATCTGTACAAACAGGGAGACAGGGGGATTAATATTAAGCACACAGACACATACATTCACAAAGCAATATAGCTGTTCAGGACAGCTTCTTACCCAGAGCACTTACAAATTTATGTACCTTTTAATTTTTCAATGAGTTCGAAAAAAAATACATCCAACTCTCACCTAGAAGGTAACAAATGTCAATATGTAAAAACAAAGCCTGGCATGCCAAAGCTTCATTTGAGGTTTTGATTTCTATCATCCACCAACTGTTTCACCAGAACAACTGCTGATAAGCAATGAAATAATCAGAAGTCACAACCATGGAAATACTAGTAGAATTATTACCAATTTTATTACTTTGTATTTTTCCTTTTTAACAGTGATATACAAATCTATGTCTAGATAAGCCTAAATAGCTCTTTGAATATTACAAAACAAGTGAAAATTTTGCACATTATAATAGGCAGTGTCCGTTAGTCAATCAAAACATTTTTGATTTTATTGAAGTCATGCCCAGGTCATGGTTTCATTAGCAAATTCTCAAGTATTCCCTGAGCATCTAGAGGCACCATACTAGACATTAGTGGGCATACAAGGAAGAGGACTCACTTCAGTCCTTGCTGCAGACCTCCTGGGTGTGGGTGTCGTGCATGCAACATGCAGCAGGGTTCAAGCCAGAGAGAGTGGTGGCAGAGCCAAGCACTGAACGTGGCACCTTCAGACCCCTTCTTAATCCTAACTAGTTTCTTATCCTTGTCCAAAAGCAGGTCCTCACACAAGAGCTGTGGGTGAGTAGTTATTATCAGTATTAAAAGGGAAACTTTCAAACAAGTAGGAGAGGTGAGACACATCAGATAACTAACATGGGAGACTGGGACAAAGGCCACGAGGAGAATGCCAAAAGCTCTGAGGAGAAAACACTTCTAGCCAAAGGAGATGGGGATTAGAAGAGGTTTGGAAGGATTCAATGTATGATAAAAAAAATACAGGAAAAAGACACTTTAGACAAAGCTAACAGGGATTTAAGGCACATTTAAGGCACATGTGGGTTTTGAGCTCGGTGACTGTGCAGGGCAGTCAATGACAGAACCATGGGCTGGAAGGAGGTCAGGCCACACACAGCTTTCATCACCAATGAAAGATTTAGGTTTTAATTGGTGAGCAATGGGGGACTGCTGCTTAAGGAAGTATAACCACAGGAAATATTGATTGCCGATCAGTCAATCAGAAACAGCTTTATTGACAACAAACACTCACTTATGCATTTGGTTCTGTCTGCAAGGAAGAGAATGAGATAGGGCAACTTAGACAAATTTATTAGGACCGAGGTGAGCTCTGGTGAGAATGCTGGTTACACTTGGTGTTCATATGAAATGTAATATAATGTGAGTGTCCAAGAAACTTTTAATTTAGAGAAAAAGAGATGGAAACAGCTACCAATGAAACAGGGCAGACACAGTGAGTGTTATGGGAACGCTGGAGCGGGGTGGTAGCACCAACATTTTTCTGACTACCACTTTAGAAGGTAAGGCAGATATGCTCTGCGACTGTTTTCTTACTCTTCTACTCCTGCTGAGTCTTTAAAGGTCCCTGGTTCTGAGTCTGCCAGGGAAGACTGGTCTCATACCAGTAGAGAAGGAGGCAGGCAGCCTCGATTTCATTATTAGCCCCACAAAATTCTGACATTTGTGCAAACCCTGATGATATTTTCTCCAATCACCCCTGCCATATGTACCTAGCAGTGGAAATATACTGGGTGTTGTGTTTACTTTTACTTATAAGGTTTGGTTTTCAATTCCAAGAAGCAGCTTGAAACAGTAAATATACCATAACTGATTCAAACCAGGGCTCTGTCATTCTCTAGCTCAGTGGCCATGAGCAAATAAATCTCCAAAAACTGAACCTTGCTTTCCCACTATAAAATGTTGATACTGCTGCCTTAACCCTGAAGGTTAGAGATAATCTTTGTTAAGTGTCTAGATTATAGTTAAGACCAGCATATGAATTGATGTTATTATAGCTGTAATGCTAGTAACTACCATTTAATGAATACTTTCTTCACCAAACACTATTTTAAGAGCTTCACGTACATTCACTCATTGACTCCACACAACAACCCTATGCTATTATCATCCTTTTCTTACAAATACAGAAACTCAGGCCCCTGCCAGGGAAACTGGCAGCAAGGAGCAATGACAATCATCAAATATAAAGTCACAGAAAATTCTAGAATCTGCCTACCAGAAATTCCAGAGTGGGGGATGCCCTAGTATGAGCCAGGCCCTGGAGCTACAAAGATGAGATGAGACAAGGTGCCAGATCGGTGGCACAAAGGAGACAATGGCTGCATGTGAGCCCTGCATCACCAAGGTGGACCACACCCTCCATAAACACTTAAATAATGGTGTTTAATCTTTAAAATTAGACAAACACAGCTCTTAAAGTAAATGCATGAACTATATGATGCAAATTTGTTTTGGTGTTATATGGTATCCTAGAAATAGGAGTTTATAAGCAGTTACTAGCTTTGAACAAAGTTATTTATGTCAGTGTTTTATAATGCTACCCGTGAACAGCATTACACTTTCTCCAAAAAACATCATACAAAAATTCTATGATGAGGGCCTCCCTGGTGGCTCAGGCTGTTGAGCGCTGCACTGTGAAGCTGTCCGCAGCCTCTGCAGTGCAGGCTCGATCCCGGCCGGCCGGCAAGAATCCCACATGGTGAAGCAGACCTCTCCTGTCTTGCCCGCTGCTCCCTTCAGCAGTGTATTTCATCAGTCTGTTCCCCTGTTCTGTTCCCCGCTCTGTCTCTGGTGAATCCTCTCACCCTCCTGTGCATCTGGCCTGTACCCTGATTCTTGTATAAATAAATAAATCTTTTATAAAAAAAATTCTATATACTTGAGAACCCATGATAAAATGCTATAAAAGTTATTCTGCATTCTCCATAATTTGGTTCTAAAACTTTTGAATTTCATTATCAAAATTAATGGCTAGTCTACATATTAGAACAGATCTTCTGTAACTTTTTACATTCTTGTATCTCTGCTAACTGATGAGGAGAACTTTCCTCTAAAGTTCTTTTTCTTTTCACTTAGAATGGTACCTGTTGCAAGCATTTAGCTATGATTAGGAGACATACAATTCTGAGAACCAAATTAATATAATCACTGCATATATACTGTGTGTGTTATCTTCTAGGGGGAAAAAAGGAGGTATGGACTGGTAATGTGGCAGCTACAGATGTGAGGGGGACAGGCAGATGGCAGTCAGAATCTGATTTGCATCAAATTCTAAAGGGATGTTATTTTCCTAGTTTCTCTTCCCAGGGTATAAGTATCACCTTCACCAAGGGGAAAATGAACTACAAATGAAATAAAATGATTTTTGATCTTTAAATAAAAACCAATAACCTGAAATTTTTCGTAAAGACTAGATGAGATAGTTTATGTTAAAGGTCTAACAAAATTGTGGTTACATAATACACATGAAATAAAACCATTACTTTCTTTTAATTTTTTTAAAAAATTATTTTTCATGAAGGTCATCAAGTCAATTGACCAAAGTCAATTTTAATTAAGCCCTCATCTTGCCTCTTGTAACAGTAAATCACGTTATCTTTCTTAACTCCAACCAAAAAGGATAAATTTATAAAAATAAGGTATCACCTGCTAATACAAATCTTACCACTTTTAAAAGTAATTCTATCTATTAATAACAAGAATAAGCTCTGATTAAGTTACCTTAATGTACACTTAGAAATAATCCTACTGAAATAGAACTATTCATTTTAATATAATTATCATTATAAATTAAGTTTCTTCAAAAACTCTGTTCTCTCAACTAGGTAAAACTTTCCATTATCATTTCACTCAATTATCAAATCTATCTTTCAAGAATACCATAAAAAGTACTCAATTTAATTCCAACTCACTAAGTTGTAATAAATATTAATTTCTGGTCTAAAAATAGACTGAAGATTTATTAGGACTTAGAATACTTCCAATACCACTAATTATTTTTCTACTTTTCGTAGTAGAAGGAAAAGTTTCATAAAGGCTAAAGTGCAAAATAGTGAATATATTCTAGTGAAATGCCACATGCTGATACTGAAGATGGGTGACCCCTCTGTGTAGGGAGATCACTCTTCCACTCGTGGGTCTGTAGAACTCTCCTCCTCCTGGATTACCAGGACAAGTGAAGTGGGTTCCCATCTTACCTATCCGTTAGTCCATAAGCCAGATCAAGCATGTCATTCTCCTCATCAGTGACTGCTTCCAACTTCTCATATATGTGCTTTTCAAAGATGAGGTGACACGTGGAGCAAGCCAGGGTTCCCTCACATGCACCTACAAAAGCAACAAATAATGAGCATAGGCCCCTCTACCTTAAACACAATTTAAATCCGATCTGAATTAAAATCAGTTACTTTGCAGTTTTAGAATCAGCATTAGCATAAATCAATCATAAGCAGTAATAGTGAGAATCAGAGACACTCCCCTCCCCTTCCACAGTGTGAAATCGTGGCTACATACTCTTTCAGTAAGGCCCCAGGTTAGGTATCATGAAGGGAAAACAAAAATATACAATCTAAACATCAAAGCACTTCCAAGTTAAACTGAGACACATATATACATATTAAAAAAAAATAAGAATTTTAAAACTCATCGTAATGATTTACATAGTCACAGCAAGTTATCTACTTTTACCTAGACAGCTCAATCTACAAAGTCTTGTGGTGTATATATATATATATATGGAATTAGATCAACCAAACCTGTGTATAAATAACATTAAATATTCTCAATCTTCCCCAGGAACCAGGGCAGAATCAAGAAAGTTATTTGAAGAATCATACTTGTTTTAAATAACAAGATAAAAAAAGGGGACAGGAGGGCCTCCCTGGTAGCACAAGGGATTAAGAGGCAACCTATGAAGCTATCCGCAGCCTCTGCAACACGTGTTTGATCCCCAGCAGGCCAGGGAGCGACCCACATGGTGCAGCAGACCTCTCCTGGCTCACCTGCTGCTCCCCTCAGCAGTGTACTTCAGTCAGTCTGCCTGTTCTGTTCCCCACTCTGTCTCTGGTAAATCCTCTCACCCGCCCCACACCTCTGGCCTGTACCCCAGTTCTTATATGCATAAATAAATCTTTAAAAAAGGGGAGGACAGGAGAAATATTCTTATTAACTGTTATTTGTTATACACCAGGCACAGCAAAAGGGAACTGAAGTCGGCTAGTCCCACCACAGACTGAACCTGTCTGCAACCACCTTTCCTGGAGTTTTCACTCGAAAAACTACACCTGGTGGAGTTGACCCTGTACCTCTAAATCATGTATAATTTGTAAACCAATGTTACCTCAGTAAAAGAAATAAATCACAGCAGGGATTACTAATTTTTTTAGCAAAACTGCCTATTTCATACAAAAAGACTAAATAAGCCAGCCAGTGCCCACCTTTGGCTTTAATGAGCTAATCTGTCCTTCTGAAATTTCCTCCTGCTGACTCAATCCTATCCCCTGGATTCCAGTCCTCATCCTCCCACACCCTCCCCCACTGTTAGTGAGGTACAGTTGACAAACAGATTTGGAAGGTATCTAAGTGTACATGATGATGATGATCTAAGTGTACACTGGAAAGGGGTTCCTCCTACCTAGTTAATTAACACCTCCATCACCCCACATTACATATGTACTTTTTAGTGTATGGCAAGTTCTACTCTCAGCCAATGTTGATTAAAGAGAACAGTATATTATAGTCAGCATACCACACACTGAGATCCTCAGACTGTATTCATCTTACAGCTGAAAGTTGGTACCCTTTGACCAAGCTCTCCCTCTCCCCACCCCCACCCCCACCCCAACCACTTTTCTATTCTGTTTTTATTAATTTGATTAGTGAAATCCGTCTAAACAATAGCTTTTCACATATTTGAACCATGCTCCCTTCTCCAGGTTGAGTACACACAGGTCCTTCCACGTGTCTGGCTTAAATAACCGAGCTCTAAAATCCCTCCCCTCAGTCTGGTTGGGCTTTACTTAAAATATGGCATCCAGAGGAGGACCTGAAAAAACAGAATCACACAAAATCATGTTCTGGTTAAATTCTACCTTAAAAATAGTTATTCTGGTTTGTTTTTTAATAATAAATCTTTAAGCCACTATACAACTGGGGAGATTTGAGTGCGTGCAATATGGTCTCAATCATCTTGGAATGGAGAGAAAAGTTCTGTGCCAATAAATCCCTGTGGAAAAATGCAGGACATTCCTTTCTGTACCACCTGGTCAGCTGCAATGAAGAGGTACATCCATGTTGCAGCTCCCCACATCCTTTAAACTCTCTCTTCCCTAGGAAACTTCAATTCTTTCACCTCTTAAAACTTTTTATTTTCGTTCTCTAGTAATTTTCACTGCTCCTCTCAGGAACCTTGCCAACTGTTTCCACATCTTGCTTATGTTGCCAAGCCCAGACCTGAAGAGAGTATTCCAGTAAGAATTTGACAAATGTTGAGTAGACATGAAGGTGAACTTCTCATTCCGACATGCTGAGTTCCTGTTACACAGGCCAGCCCTGGATCTATTCCTGAGGTGAGTGTGCCACGTTCACGACCCCTCCCTCTTCTAATGGTCCCTTTCAAACTTCTGCCACAAGCTGTCAACAGATATGCTTTTCTTATTTTTTGCAATGGGAAGAAATTCAAATATAATAAAAACTTCAAGGCTCAGAAAGGAATCCACTCAGCCTACCCGAGATGGCCAACAGTGAACCAGAGGAATGTAACGGTCACACTGTAGCACAAGTGCTGCTACAGGAAGAAAATGCAGCCAAGATTTATAGACCCATATGTAGCACTGACGCGAAGAAACACTCAATCCTGCAAAACTCTAAAACAATGACACCATGAGCAGTTTGGGCAGGCCTTTTTTAAAAAAAGAAAAAAAAATTGAGATTTAACCTATATGTTCTATAAAAAAGGAAGAATTTTTAACAGTGAAGACCTGTTCCTAAAAAAAGATATTTCTGAGGAAAAAATTTTTTAAAGAGTCTAAAACTGAGAAGAGGTTATGTAAGAAAAACAGTGACTCCTTTTTTGTTCTTTTCATCTCATAAAAAAATTGCTGACTTCTGGGCCTCCCTAGTGGCACAAGGGGCTAAGCACCACACTATGAAGCAATCCACAGCCTCTGCAGCACAAGTTCAATCCCCAGCTCGCCAGAGAGAAACCCACATGGCGAAGCAGAACTTTACTCTCTTGTCTGCTGCTCCCCTCAGCAGTGTATTTCTGTCAGTCTGCCTGTTCTGTTCCCCACTCTGTCTCTGGTGGATCCTCTCACCCCCCTGCATCTCTGGCCTGTACCCCATCTCTTGTATACATAAACAAATAAATCTTTAGAAGAAGAAAAAAAAATTTGCTGACTTCATGATAGCTATTCCCCACAATTTAATAGTTTCCTAGTATTACAGTAGTTCCCAATAACAAGCACCTGAGTTTTTGGCCTACAGTTCTATGAATTTTAACATTTAACACAGCATAGGTTCGTATAACCACCACTACAGTCAGGATACAGACATTTCATTGCCCCCAAAATTCCTTTCTCCCTAGACCCTGGCAAACACTTATCTACTCCATTCTCTACAGTATGCTGTGCTTTGTAACAGTGTGACAAATAAGTAGGATCACACAGGCACCTTTGCAGATTGGCCTCTTTCACTCTGCCTTTAAGACTCATCCAAGTGTGCATGATGGCAACTTGTTCATTTTTACTGCTGAGAAATATACTATTGTAGTGATATATCATAGTCAATTTCTGGTAGGTATGTGCTGGTACTGCATTGTTGCTTTCACTCCAATTTTCCGAAAATTAGCACTGATATACGTGTGTGTATTTCTTTCCAAAGTCAGATGGGAGAATATATCATTACCCTTTCTCTTACCCATTAAAGAAAGTTACAAATGGCAGAGTTGTGCATGGGTCCAAGTTCAGATCCACCTACCCTGAATAGCTTTCCATGTGCTTATTTGGCATCTCTAGTAGTCTCTCTTGTGAAATGTCCATGTCTTTTGCCCATTTTTTTAAATTGAGTTGTTTTCTTACTGTTGAATTTTGAGAGTTCTTTATTAGAAATATAGGTCCTTTACTAGACATGTTTTGCAAGTATTTCATTCTCTAACACTGTCACTTGCAGAGAAAAAGATTTTAATTTTCACAAATTGGATTACAAATCCAATTCATAAATCTTTTATCTTTTATTGATTGTGGTTTTAGTGTCATGTTTAAGACCCCAAGTCCCAAAGGTTTTTCCCTCTGCCTTTTTTTTTTAGTTTTTAATAGTTTTAAGGTTTACATTTAGACTTAAATCAATTTTGAGTTAATTTCTGTATGAGGTTGAGGTTTAAGTTTTCTCCTTACTGTTCCCTGCTAGGGATGTCCAAGTATTCCAAAATCATACCCTTTGTGGAAAAGTATATCCTTTTTTCAGTAATTATCTTTATATTTCAGCCATAAATAACCAAGAGGTAGAAATAATTCAAATATCCATCAGTAATGAATGGGCAAAGAAAATGTGGTCTATCCACAAAATGCATTATTAGTATTATTTCACCATAAAAAGGAATGAAGTACTGATACATCTTACAACACTGATGAACCTTGCAAATATTATATTAAATGGAAACCAATCATAAAGACATGATTCCATTCATATGCAGTATCCAGAATAGGAAAATCTGTATTTACAAAAAGCAAACAAGTTGTTTCTCAGGTCTGTGAAAATGGGGTGTTGATGAATGATAGCCAAAACAATCCTGTGAGAATGGCTCATATCGAAAAGACCAGAAACAACAAATGCTGGCAGGATATGGAGAAAAGGAACCTTTGTACGTTGTTGTTGGGAAAGTAGACTGGCTCAGGCCCTATGGAAAACAGCATGAAAGTTCTTCAAAAGACTAAAAATGGATCTTCTGCATGACCCAGCATTCCACTCCTAGGAATCTACCCAAAGAACATGAAAACACCAACTCGGAAGGAAACCTGCACTTCCATGTTCATAGCAGCACTATTTATAACAACTACGATTAAAAAAAAAACAGATGCCCCAAAACAGAGAAGTGGATTAAGAAGATATATAGTTGCACACAATGAAAAGCTATTCAACTATTAAAAAAGACAAACGCACTCAATTGTGGCAACATGGATGGAGCTGGAAGGGATTATGCTAAGTAAAGTAAAGCAGAAGGAGAGAGACAAATACCAGACGATGTCACTTGTAAGTGGAATACAGAGAAATCAAACAAAAGGTCATATAAAACCAAACTGAAAAACTAACCCTTGAGAGCTGATTATAGAATTGAGAATCTGGGGGCGCTGAAGGGGAGGATCACGAACAAAGGAGGGAGCACAATGGAGTAGGGCGGTTGACTCTGGGTGCTTTGGTGGAAGGTGAAAGATAGTAGTAACACATGAAGGGGGGAGACCCTCTACTTCCAAAACACAGTAACTCTGTAACCCTATACTACTTCAATTAAAACAAAGCAACCCTAAAACAGAAAAACAAAGCTGACAGCATCACACTTCTTGATTTCAAACTGTATTAATATAGAATCAAAACAGTAGGTCACCAGCATTAAAAACAGGCACAGGGGAATAGAACCAAACACCCAGAAATAATCCTCACATATATGATGAACTAACATCTCACAGGGAGCCAAGAATACTCAAAGGGTAAAGGGTGGTCTCTTCAATAAATGGTGCTGGGCAAACTGGATAATCACACAAAAAGGCTAAAACTGCACACATACATATATCACTCACAAAAATTAACTCACGATGGATTGAAGACTTAAACATAACACCTGAAACCTTATAGCCTTTTTTCCTTAAAAGGAAACTCTTTGACATTGCTCTTGGCAACAATTTCTGTTATGACATTAGAAATAGCAAAAGAAATTATTAGCAAAATGAAAAGGCAACCTATCAAGTGAGAAAACATTTTAAAACCATCTTATCTGATTAAGGGTTAAGAGCCAAAATATGTAACAAATTCCTACAAATCAATAGCAACAAACCAATCAATTAAAAAATGGACAGAAGACCTGAATAGATATTTTCCCAAAGATAAAATGCAAATGGCCAATGCATACATGGAAACATACTCATCATCACTCATCATAAAGAAAAATGCAAATCAAAACCATAATGACAGATCACCTCACATCTGTTAAAATGTCTATTATCAAAAAGACATATGCAGTGTTGGTGAGAATGTAGGGAAAGGGAAACCTTTTTGAACGTGTGGTGGGAATTTACATTGGTATAGACACAATGGAAAACAGTGTGGAGAGTCTTCAGAAAACTAAAACAGAATTAGCATACAATCCAATAACCACATTTCTAAGTATAAGTCTCTATTCTCAGACATATCTGCACCCCCACTGTAGCATTATTTACAACAGTCAAGATACTGAAAACCTAAAGTTTGTCTACAGATAAACGAATAAAAATTTGGTATATATGAATTCCATATACAATTTTTCAGCCATAGAAAGACAGAAATCCTGCCTTTAGTGAAACGTGGATAGACCTAAGAGCATTATGCTAAGTAAAGTAAGAAAGAAAACCCACACTGTATGAACTCACCTACAAGTGCAATCTAAAAAAGTCAAACTCAGAGTAGAATGGTGGTTGTCAGGGCCTGGAGAAATTGAGATTGGTCAAAAGGCACAAACTTTCAGCTATAATATAAGCAAGTTCTTAGGACCTACTGTAAAACATAGTGACTACAGTTAACAATACTGTACTATGTACTTGAAATGTGCTGAGTGAATCTTAATTGTTCTTACCACACATACAGGTACACACTAAAAAGATAATTATTTGAGGTAATGGAGTTAACTAATCCTATTGTGATAATCATTTCACAATGGGTATGTGTATTAAATCATCTCACTATACATATTAAACTGTGTCATCAGTGATAGCTCAGTAAAGCTGGGAAATAAATGTAGTAATGGTTGCACAATTCTATGAATATACTAAAAAAGCCATTATACACCTTGATGGGTAAAGTGTATGGAATGTGAATATCTCAGTAAAGCTGTTACCCCAAAAACCCAAAAGGACATCATTTTATGGGTCTATCACTGAACTCTATATTGTCTCACTAATCTAAATGCCCATTCTTTTACTGACATTCATTGTCTTGATTACTGTAGCATGACACCAGGTTTTCACATCTGTACCGTACTTCTCCCAACTTTATTCTTCTATTCTAAAACTGCTTGGTTAGTGTAGTTCTTCTGCTTTTCCATAAAGTATAGAGTCAGTCGATCTCTATCGACCAAAAGTGGAGGGTGGGGGAGAAAACTAAAACCCCTGCTGAGATTTAACGAGAACTGTATTCCACCTATAAGCCCACAGAGACTGCGGCCTCCAGTTCACGAGCACAGAATGTCCTTCCACTTAGGGCCTTGCTCTCTTTCATCACAGTTTTATCACTTTCAGGACACAGACCCTACAGGAATTTTACTAAACTTAAGTTTCATTTTGGGGAGCTATTATAAAGGTTCTTTACATTTGTTTTATTTCCAACTGTTTACCTCTAGTATATAGAAATACAGTTAAGGGGGCGGAGCAACATGGCGGCGAGGAGATGCTGCGAGTAAGATCTCCCATTAAAAAAAGTTAATAGGGAGGAAAAGCGGAAGGTCCCAGTGAGAACCGGGACACGGAAGATAAACGGGTGACGCCAGCGAACTGCCCGAAGAAGAAAGTGGCCATAAAAGAGGACTAGAAGGGAGGGAAGCGCAGAACCCTGCTCCCCTCCCCCGCCCACAGAGGCAGCACTCTCCCACCGGCAGAGAGGAGGAAACAACACACAAAACGGCCCACAAGAACAAAGGACGCAGCAAGCGGGACTGTGAGTGGAAAGGAACTATTGCAGCCACCACACCCCGGGAACGGGAGCTGAGGCGAACCCTGCAGGATCCCCCGCGGCGGTGAGGGAACGGCTCCTGGCGCCATTAGAGAAGAACAAAGACCCCGGGAGACGCGCACACAGCCCGGGCTGCCGGTAAGCTGGCGCGGAAACGCGGCACGCTAGGGGAGCTTGAAAAGCAAGTGCAGACCGGGATCGCAGCTGCCCAGGTCCCCGCGCCTGCGACCTAGGCTTGCGGGGAGACGCACGGAGGTCCTCACTGAGGTGAAGGTCCCTCCCTGAGTGAGCAGGAACCAGGCGCCCAGGCACGGGAGCGGTGCAAAAGGCGCCATTCCCGCGCCACTGAACTGGGCTACAGCCCGAGTCCTGGAACTGAGGGCTTCGAACTGAGACCCGGGGCACGAAAATTCGGGGCGTGGGTTCTCCACGACGGTGGGGCACAAGGCAGACACAGCACCCCAAAGCTGTTGAGGTGTACCCTACCATTCCCGCTCTGTTCTCTGTCCCACGGGGTGGGGGGAGGCGAAAAACAGCCCCCCAAGGACAATAGGAGAGATCTCTGGCGCCACCTAGCGACCAGGAAAAAAAATTCACTAACACCCTATAAAACAGGACATTTCTTAAGACTGCTTGAAAAGGGCAGAAGGTTTCTGGCGGACCCAGTGGCCAGCCGGGAAGTTATTCCACGCCAGGCCCCTTCCGACCAGCAGTCTGAGCCCACAGAGGGAGCAGGCACCCACGTCCGGGGCAGACCGGGTGCGCAGAAGAGTGTGCCTGAAACCGGAGGCGCAGGGACTGCATCCCGCTTCGCCATTTGAGAACAGGGACATTTCTTCAGTAAAAACTGCCTAAAACCAGCAGAAAGCTCCCCCAGAAGACAGAGATGGCTCCTGGAAGAGCCAGAGGGGAGCGGAGAAGTTCACCCAAGATGTCAGTCAGTCCGAGCAACACAGTGTCCCAACGCATACGACAAATTAGAAAACAGACAGTAGGGAGTAGAAGAACCACACGCAACCTAAAAACTCCTCAGGAAAGAAGCACACCACAAAAAGAAAACCACTCCCCAGATTGCAACGACAGCAACTTGGAAGAACTTCTGAGCCTTCCAGAAAGAGAATTTAAAATTGCCATGATTAAAAAAGTGATAGATCAGAAGAAGGAAATTGAGTCCCTAAAGAGGGAAGTAAGAGAAATGCAGGAGATCAAAGAATTAATGGAGGAACTAAAGAACTCTGGGAAAAGCAATGAAAGCAGAATAGATGAAATGGAAGAACGAATAAGTAATCTTGAAGACACAGAAATAAAAAGAACCAAAACAGAAAAGGAAAGAGAAGTACGAAGGAAAAAGAATGAAGAAAGACTTCGGGAACTATCTGACTCCATGAGGAAAGGAAATATAAGAGTTATAGGAATTCCAGAAGGAGAGGAGAGAGATGTAGGAACAGAGAAAATATTCATGGATATAATTGAAGAGAACTTCCCAAATGAGAAGAAGGAGCTGAAAATTGATATACAAGAAGCAAGAAGAACACCAAACTTCCACGACGAAAGGAAAAACACAGCAAGACACATAATAGTAAAGCTCCCAAGAATCCAGGACAAGGAAAAAATAATGAAGCTGACAAGAGGGAAGAAACAGATAACATTCAAAGGAAAACCAATCAGGCTGACATCAGACTTCTCTGAAGAAACACTACGGGCAAGGAGAGAGTGGAGGGACATAGTCAACAGACTCCAAGAAAACAGATGCCAACCAAGAATACTCTATCCCGCAAAGCTCTCTTTCCTCCATGAAGAAAGAATATGGACCTTCCCAGACAAAGAGAAACTCCGGAATTTCATTGCGACTAAACCCCCACTCCAAAAAATACTACAAGGAATCCTAAAGCCAGAACCTCAGAGGGACGAATAACAACGAAAGAAGACCAAAAAAAAAAAAAAAAGTTATTAAAAGAATAAATAAATAAAATCAAAGGAAAGACAAACATAATGGCAAATACAGATGCTAACATATCAATATTAACTCTAAATGTAAATGGACTAAACTCTTCAATAAAAAGACACAGAGTTGCAGCCTGGATTAAGAAACAAAACCCAACCTTTTGCTGTCTCCAGGAAACACATTTAGCTACAAAAGATAAAAATAGGCTCAAAGTCAAAGGATGGAAAACAATCCTACAAGCAAATGGGCCAAAAAGAAAGCAGGAACAGCTATACTTATATCAGATAAAACAGACTTCAAACTCAAAAAATAAAAAGAGACCCCAATGGTCACTACATTATGATTAAGGGGACAATACTTCAAGAAGAAATAACACTCATTAACATATACTCACCAAACGAAAGAGCACCAAAATATATCAGACAACTGTTGTCCTCTCTGAAAACAGACATCAGAGAAAACACATATGTAGTGGGAGACTTCAACACACCACTATCAACAATGGATAGATCAACAAGACAAAAAATAAGTAAAGAAACTAAAGCTCTAAATAAGGACCTAGAGCATTTGGGCTTAACAGACATCTATAGAACACTAAACCCAAAAAAAACGGAGTACACATTTTTCTCAAGCGCACACGGATCATTCTCCAGGATCGATCACATACTGGGGCACAAGACAAACATCAACAGATACACCAAGATTGAAATCATACCAACCATCTTTTCTGACCACAAAGGCATCAAACTAGAAATAAATCATAAAAAGAAGGCAAGGAACTATCCTACCTCATGGAGATTAAAAGCCACACTACTGGAAGACCACTGGACTAACGAGGAGATCAAAGAAGAAATTAAAAAATTCTTTGAATTGAATGACAAGGAGGACACCAATATCCTAAATGTATGGGATGCAGCAAAAGCAGTAATAAGAGGAAAATATATAGCAATAGAAGCTCACATCAAAAAACAAGAAAGAACTCAAAGAAACAACCTAATCTCGAAGCTCAAAGATCTAGAAAAAGAACAACAAAAAAACCCCAGAACCAGTAGAAGAAAAGAAATAATAAAAACCAAAGCAGAAATAAATGAAATTGAAACTAAAAAAACAATCCAAAAGATCAATGAAACCAAGAGCTGGTTCTTTGAAAAAATAAATAAAATAGACAAACCCCTAGCCAGGCTCACAAAGGAAAAAAGGGAGAAAGCACAAATACACAGAATCATCAATGAAAGAGGAGAAATCACAACGGACACAGCAGAAATCAAAAGAATAATCAGTAACTACTATGAACAGTTATATGGAAACAAGTTCAACAATCTAGGGGAGATGGACAAATTCCTACAACTCTACAATCACCCAAAGCTAGATAAAGAAGAAATAGAACACCTAAATAGACCAATTACAAGCAGCGAAATTGAAATGGTAATTAAAAACCTCCCCAAAAACAAAAGCCCAGGACCTGATGGATTTACAAATGAATTCTACCAAACATTCAGAGACGAATTAGTGCCTATCCTTCACAAACTCTTCCAAAAAATTGAGAAGGAAGGGACAATACCAAACACGTTCTATGAAGCCAATATTACACTAATACCAAAACCGAATAAGGACAACACAAAAAAGGAAAACTATAGGCCAATCTCCCTAATGAACACTGATGCAAAAATCCTCAATAAAATTTTAGCTATCAGAATCCAACAATGTATCATAAGATAATTCACCACGACCAAGTTGGATTCATTCCAGGGGCACAAGGATGGTTTAACATCCGAAAATCAATCAACGTTATCCAACACATCAACAAAAAGAAATATAAAAACCATATGATAATATCAATAGATGCTGAGAAAGCTTTCGACAAAGTGCAACACCCATTCATGATAAAAGCCCTTGAAATTCTTGGGATACAAGGAACATACCTCAACATCATAAAGGCCATCTATGACAAGCCAACAGCCAGTATCATTCTCAATGGTGAAAAGCTGAAAGCAATTCCATTAAGATCTGGAACAAGACAAGGATGTCCACTCTCACCACTGCTTTTCAATATAATACTGGAAGTCCTAGCCAGAGCAATAAGACAAGAGAAAGACATCCAAGGAATCCAAATAGGAAAAGAAGAAGTCAAACTATCACTATTTGCAGATGATATGATAATATACATAGAGAACCCCAAAATCTCCACAGAAAAACTAATTCAACTCATCAATCAATTCAGTAAAGTGGCAGGATACAAAATCAACACGCAAAAGTCAGTAGCCTTCCTATACACAAACAATAAATCTGAAGAAGAAGAAATCAAAAAAACCACCCCTTTTATTATCGAAACAAAAAAAATCAAATATTTGGGAATAAATCTAACAAAAGAGGTAAAGGACCTATACAAAGAAAACTATAAAACATTGTTAAAAGAAATAGAAGAAGACACAAAGAAATGGAAAGACATCCCCTGCTCATGGATTGGAAGAATAAACATTATTAAAATGGCCATCCTACCAAAAGCAATATACAGATTCAATGCTATTCCAATCAAAATCTCAATGGCATTCTTCAAAGAAATAGAACAATTATTGATGAAATTCATATGGAATCACCAAAAACCCCGAATAGCCAAAGCTCTACTGAAAAAAAAAGAAGGAAATGGAGGCATCACACGCCCAGACTTCAAACTATACTACAAAGCCATAATCATCAAAACTGCATGGTATTGGAACAAGAACAGACATACAGACCAATGGAATCGAATAGAAAATCCAGAAATAAACCCACAGATTTATGGTCAACTAATCTTTGACAAAGGAGCAAAGACTATGCATTGGAGCAAAGAAAGTTTGTTCAATAAATGGTGCTGGGAAAACTGGGTCGCTACATGCAAAAGAATGAAGCTTGACCACTACCTCACACCATACACAAAAATCAACTCAAAATGGATTAAAGAACTAGACATAAGACCTGAAACCATAAAATACATAGAAGGAAATATAGGCGAAACACTACGGGATTTGCACATCAAAGACATCTTTACAGACACATCACCCAAAGCAGTGATAGTGAAGAGAAAGATAAACAGCTGGGACTACATCAAATTAAAGAGCTTCTGCACAGCAAAAGAGACAATAACAAAAACAAAGAGAAACCCCACCAACTGGGAGAACATTTTTGCACCCAACACTAATGATAAAGGACTGATCACAAAAATCTGCAAAGAGCTGATGAGACTCAGCAACAACAAAGAAAATAATCCAGTCAAAAAATGGGCAGAAGAGCTAAAAAGAAACTTCTCTGAAGAGGAAATGCAAATGGCCAACAGACATATGAAAAAATGTTCAACATCACTTGTCATCAGGGAAATGCAAATCAAAACTACCATGAGATACCATCTCACACCAGTGAGAATGGCACATATTAAAAAAACTAGCAACAACAAATGTTGGCGAGGAGGTGGAGAAAAAGGAACTCTTGTGCACTGTTGGTGGGAGTGCAAACTGGTCCAACCACTATGGAGAGCTGTGTGGAGATTTCTGGACCTACTAAACATAGAGCTTCCATATGATCCAGCAATTCCACTCCTAGGTATTTACCCAAAGGACACAGAAACATCAATTCCAAAGAGCACCTGCACTCCTATGTTTATAGCAGCACTGTTTACAATAGCTAAGCTTTGGAAACAACCCAAATGCCCAAAAATAGATGACTGGATCAAGAAGATGTGGTACATATATACCATGGAATATTACTCAGCATTCAAAAAAGATAAACACATGCAATTTGCAGCAACATGGATGGCACTGGAAGGGATCATGCTCAGCGAGATAAGCCAAAAAGAAAAAGATAAATACCGGATGGTCTCACTCATAGCAGGAATCTAGAAAACTTAAATAAGGGACCAGGAAAATGAATATAAGAAAGTGAAAATCAAAATCAACAAAAAACTATGAACCAGAGACACTTTTTGGGGGGTGGGGGGCGGGAGGGGAAGGATTGGGGTCAGAATGGGGCGTTTGCAATTGTGTGGGGGAATATAAAAATAAAATTTAATATTTAAAAAAAAAAAAAAAAAAAAGAAATACAGTTAATTTTTGTGTTGACCTTGTATCCTAGGATGTCACTTAACTCACTTATTGGTTCTAAGATTACTTTTTGAAGATTCCTTGTGACTTTCTATATAATCAATTGTTGTCTAAAAGCAGAGAGTTGTATTTCTCCCTGTTCAATCTGTATGCTTTCTGCCTTAACACACAGGCTGAGCATGCTGTTAGTAGGAGTGGGGCGCGTACCTCCTTACCTTGCCCCTGATCTTAGGGCGAAGGCATTCTATCTTTCCCACCAAGGATGATGTCGACTCAGTTGTCTACAGATGCCCTTTGCACCATCAATGCAGATTTGGCACTGCCAACTTGTTTTCAATTAAAACATGGAAACTGCCACCAATCCTGTATCCCCTTTGACACAGATTTCACATTCTTAGTGACTATCTCTGCAGCTCCAACTCCACTACAGCCGCAAGCCAAACTGCCGATGGCTATGGAACAAAGTGGATGATATTCCTGATAAACCTCATCTCTCAGCTCTTGAATTCCCAGGCTCCATCCACTATGAAATCATGTACACTGAAAATCAACAGGATGTATACTCTTACTACCAGACCAGGGTGCGAAGTGGAGAAAGAACACTCGTGTGTGTGTGTGTGTGTGTGTGTGTGTGTGTGTGTGTGTGTGCGGGGATGCAGTAGCTAGGTTCAGGGAGTTAAGGTGTTCTTGATCTGGCATTAGCAGTTAGTAGTTGCAATGCATTTTTTTATGGGAACCAGGCTGTAAATGATAATTACGAAGAAACAGGTTTCATGGGTTGCCCTAAAAATTTAGCAACCATATATAACATTATTTTTATGGAAAAAAATTTCAAATACCATGTAGGTGACTTGCAAAGAAATTTGGTGAATAAAATCTATCAATAAAATGAAAGGGTTATCTGTTGTTTTTTTTTTTTTTAATTCTGATCACATAGACAGGAACAACTATAAAACAAGCAGTGGGAATCAGGGGGAAAAGGGGAAAAAGCTGGTGGTTGATCAGAAGTAAACTAATTTGATTATATATGTGGGATAAAAATTCAAAAGTTATGATACTTATGCTTATATACAGCCCCAGAGCAATACAAGTAGTCATCAGCTTTTAGTGTCTGTATAAGTGGTTGGTAGTATAAGATCAAATTAAAGAGGAAAATGTGCCTATTTGTATATATACATAGGCATGTTTGTATGTATATGTATTACCTCTATATTTATATATACAGATACATATATACAATAAACCTAAAGGGATCCCATTTTGAAATATTTTGTTCAAAAGCTTTGAGAATTAAGTGTCAAAATTCAAGTTACTTTCTCAGTGAAAGAAAATATAAAGGAGGGAGATGGGTTATTACAGTTCATAAACAAACTTCTCCTGTCATAGACTTGTTTCTAAATATACACAGGCAGAACATATGAAGTGAAACATTTTATCTTACTATTTTTATCTTTCAAAAGATAAAAAAATCAGAAATACCCATGTCCTAGCACAGACTTAGGGACACATGACTGCCCGACATCCATCCCAGTGCCAGCATTTTATCCATCATCCTTGGCTTGGCTATACAACAATTTCCATCAAGTTCAAGGTATATAATGCCTTAGTGCTGCTTTTATTTTGTCAGTGTTCTAGCCAATGATTCAGAGTTCCTTCTCCTAAATTAACAGTAATACACATCATGACAGGTTTTTGGCTTCTCTTCATAGCATTTTGTCACATACAACTCCTGTTCCAAAATAACTCATTTTCAGATGCATTTTTCAGCATTAGCACTTAATGAATGCTTGGTTACAACTATTACAGACTTTTTTTTTTTTAAGATTTATTTATTTATTAATACAAGCACTGGGTATAGTCAGAAGCGCGGGAGGGTGAGAGAATTCACCAGAGTCAGAGTAGTTTGCAGAGCAGGCAGACAGATAGAGGACACTGCTGAGGGGAGCAGCGGGCGCAGCAAGAGAGGTCTGTGCGCCATGTGGGACCCTCACCAGCGGCCGGGGATTAAACCGGCGCTGCAGAGGCTGCGGGTAGCTTAGCAGCCCAGCACTCAACCGCTGCGCCACCGGGAAGGCCCAACTATTACAGACTTTAAAAATGATATTAGATGCACAGTTCAAAATATCAGCACTATAGTCACCATTCAGCTGGCCAAGGATGGCAGGCGTTTCACCCCCAGTCAAGCAGCAGCTCGGCAGCTGCAGGAACGAATGTAGAATGAACGATTAATGTAACCTACCAGCTTAAAATTATGGGATTCTTGACAAAAATTTTGGTTTTCACAGTACTTCGATTTTGCTAGAGTAAGAACATTATGGTATTAATCTGCACAATTTCAAATATGTATAATTTTCAAATTACATTTTAAAAAATCAGGCATGGATATGGCTTAACTTCAAAGTTGGTGATGAAGAAAACTTTTCCAGACCAAGGTTTTTTGGTTTTTTTCCCAAAAAAACAAGAATAAGATTAAGTTATTTCATAAATGCTCAAAAATTCTTGCCATAAAATCAACTGCCTGAGACAGTTAGATATCTACAGAATACGGTTCCTTTCCTTTCACATAATTTGAGTGTTTTCCAACAGTAAATGATGGTTTCCTTAGTGTACCTTACATTAAGATGATTTTGTTGATCTATTATGATGCTGACAAGACAGAGTGCCTACCCCCCCCCAGCCCCTTTAGCACTAAATAATCCACAGGATAGTTGTATGGGAATATTTCATATTAAAAATGTGAAACTGTATAGAAATATGAAATCTAATTTTCTAAAGACTGATCTAGCATAACCAAAAATACATATCAATAGGGAGTCTATAATTAGGGTAAGAAATATTCATATGAACATGATCAGGATCTCCCAAGTTGAAGTTTCCCTTAAAACAGACATACCAAGGAATAGGCAATACAGAAGAAAGGCTGTGACAATAAACTAGGTAAATGTAATTAGAGAGGTGGAACTGCCCCCTAGTGACAAAATATTACAATACACCCTGAAAACTTAAACATCATCCCAGAGATCTCTATGAAAATAAAAATGGGAAATAAGAATGCTTACAAATTTGTGTTGCTTCCAAAATTAACGCTTGTCCCTTCACATTTGCTTATTCACTACTTCATGTCATACTCAAAGAGGAATAAAACATGATTTTTATCCTTCATCCCAGTCTATTGGGAGAAAAAGGCACCAAGAAGTCTGTAATAGATTGTGATAAAGCTTATGAAGAAATCAACAGGGTGTTTTGATGAAGGGCAATGGGTTGAGGGTAGTGAGAGAAATCCTATTGTGAACTAGGTGGCTGGGCAAAGCCTGCTATCAAAGTAAGGGCAATGGGTTGAGGGTAGTGAGAGAAATCCTATTGTGAACTAGGTGGCTGGGCAAAGCCTGCTATCAAAGTAACATACAAACTGAGACTTAAACAGATTAAGAGGAACACAAATAGGATTTTCAGGGAGGGGAAAAAGTCCCAGGCAGAAAACAGTAAAAAAAAATAAGTACAAAGCCTCAAAGGTAGAAATCTGAGGTGATTTCAGAAAAAGCCAGTGTGGCCAAAGTCTGAGAAAGAATGATGAGAAAGGGGCAGATGAAACCAGACAATGCATAGCCTGGTAGGCAAGAGTAAGGAAGGCGTTGTATCCAATGTGGAACAGAAGTGACTAGGGTTTTAATCAGGGGACATGTGGGACTTGGATTATGACAAGTTAACCAGCTGAGAGGCTCCAATATACAGCAACTGTCCAGCCCCACATGAGAACAGTACACACTGGACACATCTCGGAGGCACAAGGGACAGGAGTTTTGATGGAGGAGAGGTAGGGATGGGCAGGTGAATGAAAGCTGCTCCCCAGTTTCAGTCCTAAGCAGCCGAATGATGTTCATTCTTGCTGAAGAAAGATTTTAGGAAGGACAGGTTTTAAGAGGGGAAGCTGTTCAAAATGGCAACATTCTGAAAAGCCTACATGGATTTAGAGTTACATCTACAAAATGGAGAGTTGGACCTGTCAGTCCAGGCCACAGAGCAGAGGTCTGAGCGAACAATGTAAATTTAAGACTCTGCACTTGGTGGGCCTGGTTTGGTGTTCACCTATTTGACCTACAAGGGCAATATCTAAAGGTTCCCCTGGATTTGACTTTGGGAATTAAACAGCTGCCTCTATAATGTTGTTGTAATGACTTTTCTTTATAACATTTCAGACTTCTTGAACTAGTCTTTTATTTTCATTCTAGAAAGTAGATTATGCTTAACTCTTTTGTATACCTAGTTTATATTAAGTTTATATTGATATGCCAAAATTTCTCAACATGTTGGGATCTGTAAAACTAAGTCTGAATAAGTGAATGCAGAATTCTTACACTATCAATGTTTTTTCGGCATCAATTTTTCAATATTTCTGAGGTATTAGAGGAAAAATGAATCTTTTAGTGATTATCTCTGTGATGAGTCCATTGGAAGTTTTAATTACAAATAAATTGTATTAATAACTACACTAACACCAGCTAACCTTTATTTCATACTTACTTGGGTTAAAAAATTTGAGGTAGGTACTGCGACTCAGTATGAATCTCGTTTTACATCATGACTTGGTACAGATATACTTTGTAAAAGAGCTAAACAGATATTTCACAAAGCAATATCCCTAAAAGATGGTATGTTTTTATAGGTTCTGTCCTTTCTGAGGTCTTCAAAATGCTGGCTGGGAGCTATTTCATGACCTACTAATGGCTGCAGCTTGCAGTTTGAAAAACACTGCACTGCAATATATAGTCACAAATGAGAAAAAATATTAGAAATAAAAACTTATCGTTTTAATTTTAAAGATACTGTTAAGTACTAAGGCAACAGAACTTAAGTTTTAATTTTTTAAGATTTATTCTTATTTATTTATGCATACAAGAACTAGGGTATAAGCCAGAGGTGCAGGGGGGTGAGAAGATTTCACTAGAGACAGAGTGGGGAGCAGAACAGGCTGGTCTACTGAAATATACTGCTGAGGGGAGCAGCAGGCGAGACAGGAGGGGAGGGTTCTGCTGCACCATGTGGATTAGCTTCCTGGCTGGGCACAGAACTCATGGAACAGTGGCTGGTGATAGCTTGATAGAGCTGAGACTTTAATCCCTGCGCCACCAGAATGGGAGGCAACTCATAAAAATTATTTACTGCAAATTAAGTATTTCACATTATTTTGAGAAAATGGCAGCCTCACTTAAAACAGAGGTTGAAGGCCATAAATTTTTAACTTTCATTTTCATGACTTGTCAAATCACACATTTAAAGCACTTTTACTAACCAATAAAAACAAATAATACCTTATCATAATACAGAAAAATATTTGACTAAAATTTATAAAACAAACTTTACTAGACAATTCCATCCTTAGGAATTTATTATAAACACATAAAACATACACACCAAAAAAGTACTTCTGAGGAAGTTCACCTCAAGGTTAATCTTTGTTTCGTTTTTTGTTTTTTTTTTTTTAAAGATTTATTTATTTATGCATACAAGAGCTGGGGTACAGGCCAGATGTACAGGAGGGTGAGAGGATTCACCAGAGACAGAGCAGGGAGCAGAACAGGCAGACTGACTGAAACACACTGCTGAGGGGAGCAGCGGGCGAGACAGGAGAGGTCTGCCGCGCCATGTGGGATTCTCTCCAGCTGGCCGGGATCAAATCAGCGCCGCAGAGGCTGCAGACAGCTCCACAGCCCTGCGCTCAACCACCTGCGCCACCAGGGGAGGCCCAAGGTTAATCTCTGTAATTGAAAACGAGAAGCCACCTAAATGTCAGAAAGGAATGAATTAAATAAATCATGGCATATCCTCATAGGAGAAAAGTATGCATCCATTTGAAATGATGTTTACAAAAGAACATTTAATAAAAGACATTTTCTCATGGTAAAGGGGATTGGAGGGGAAGCATTTAAAAACAGTCATCTTTTTTGTGACTAAGATGCCGGCCCCCAAATTTCACATACTTCAAAACTCAAGCCCAGACTAATTTTCTCACAAGAAAAAAGTACTAAGAGGAGCAGGGCAGGGTCTGGATAAGACCAGCATTTGCCGTACTTGCAGCCTCCATCAACTGGCCATCGCAGCAGACAGAGGGCCACGCCCTGCAGCTTTCCAACATCCTTGCCCAACACATTTTTGTGAACTTAAAAATATTTTATATTTTCTAAGCACCCTTGCCTATATAATATCTCTTCCTAAATTAGCAGCACAGAATGGATTGTGTGACAAAATGATTGTTTAACCTTCTTCATGGTGTGATATCATTTTTAACTCCATTCCGAAGTGACTGATTTGGGGTGCATTTAAACACTGCACCATCCCTGTATCAAACTGTTACAGGCCTTAGAGACCTAAATTTTTTCAGCAGCATAACAAGTTTCAGTGCACACTGACAACACCTACTGTCAAAGACCAGGAAGTAGTTCTATTTATCATCTAAAGTGGCCCTACCATATGGCATTAACACAAACACAGCTGACCATCCACAATCACTGCCAGCTTGGAAATTAAGCAAATCTCTTCACATCTTAAAAATGTGGACAAATTCACACATTTCAAAAATAGTATATAAATGAAACTTTAATGTTTTATTACTTTTATTTTATGTAAGTCATTTACATATAATGTAACCAATATAAATATATGTATGTATCATTAAACCTGAATAGAAGACCTGAAAACATAAAATATATAGAATAAAACTGGCTAAACACTTCATGATATACATCTCAGAAACATCTTTGAAGACTCATCTGCCAAAGCAAAAAAAAATGAAGGAAAAGATAAAACATCTGGGACTATATCAAACTAAAACGCTCTGTACAGCAAGAGACAGTGACCAAAATGAATACCCACCCTACAGATTAGGAGAAAATATTTGCACTCCATACAACTGGTAAGAGACTTTTATCAAAGATCTACAAAGAGATTATACAACTCAGTAAAAACAAAATAAACTATCCAGTCAAAAAATGGGCAGAAGAGCTAAAAAGACACTTCTCCAAAGAAGAAATGCAGATAGCCACAGGCATATGAAAAAATGCTCAACACCATTTATAATCAGGGAAATACAAATCAAAACCACAAGCAGCCACCACCTCATACCACTAAGAATGGCCCTCATTAAAAAAAAAAAAAACTGACAACAACAAATGCTGGCGAGGATACAGAGAAAAAGGAACCCTCTTACACTGCTGGTGGGAAGGTAAACTGGTCCAACCACTATGGAAATCTATATGAAGGACCCACAAATTATTAAAAATAGATCTATCCTATGACCTAGCAATCCCACTCATAGGAATCTACCCAAAGGACACAAAAACATTAATTTGAAAGGAAACCCACACTCCTAAGTTTATTACAGAACTATTTATATAATACCTAAGACATGGAAATAACCTAAATGCTCACAGATGACTTGATCAAGAAGATGTGGTATATATACACAATGGAATACTACTCAGCAATCAAAAAGATAAACTCATGCCATTTGCAGCAACATGGTTGGAGCTGGAAGGGATTATGGTCAGTGAACTAAGTCAGAAGGAAAAAGAAAAATATCTGATGGTTTCGCCTATAGGAGCAACACAGAGAAGCCAAACAAGGGGTCAGGGAAAAAAAAGACAAAACTAGCAGGCAAACTATAAACTGGAGACATATAACAGGGGAAGGGCAGGGATCAAAACAGGGGAGGAAAGAGCACAAGACTATGGTGACAGTTCATGGATGATTTGGTGGTGGGAATTTTATGGGAATTATACCTGAGGGAAAAAATCAAACATACAAAAATGAACAACAATGTAAAACAAACAAACAAATATAATAAAAGAAATCTTATCTTTAAAAGTAGTCATTCTGGAGAGTAAAATAATGATTTTTATTTTACATGCTTTTTAAATTTTCCAAAATTTTCAGTCAATACATTGTTTATTTAAAGAGATGAAAATGTTTTCTCCATCTATACATTTTATTCTTCTCCCTATTTTTTAATTGCAATGAAAAATATGTAATACAAAATCTACCATTTTAATCATTTTTCAATTGTGCAATTCAGTGGTATTAAGTATTGATAGATTCATAAAACTGTGCACTCATCCCAAACAGAAACTTTGCAGCCATTAAACAGTAATTCCCATTCCTTCCTCCCTCCAGTCCCTGCTGTCCTCTATTCTACTTTGTTTCTGTGAACGCCTATTCTGGGTCTCTCATGTAAGCAGAAACACAGTATTTGTCCTTTGTGTCTGGTGTGTTTCTTTTTTTTTTTTTTAAAGATTTATTTATTTATGCATACAAGAGCTGGGGTACAGGCCAGAGGTGTGGGGGGTGAGAGGACTCACCAGAGACAGAGTGGGGAACAGAACAGGCAGACTGACTGAAGTACACTGCTAAGGGGAGAGGCAGGTGAGACAGGAAGGTCTGCTGCCTCATGTGGGTTGCTCCCTGGCCGGCCAGGGATCGAACTCGTATTGCCAAGGCTGTGGATTGCTTCATAGTGTGGTGCTTAACCCCTCGCACCACCAGGGAGGCCTGTGTCTGGTATATTTCACTCAGCATGTTTTCATGATTCAGCCACATTGCAGAATCTCTCAGAATTTCATTTTCTATAATATTCCATTGCATGGATATACCACATTTTGTTTACTCAATCTTCTATTAGAGTTGTTTCTACCTTGTGGTTATTGTAAACAATGCTGCTCTGAATACTGGTATACAAACACCTGTTTCAATTCCTGCTTTTGAATCTTTAGGGTATATACCTAGGAGTTGAATTGCTGGATCATATGGCAAACCTATTTTAATTTTTTTGAGCAATCACCAAACTGTCTTCCAAAGCAATTGGGCCATTTTACATCCCACCCCCAACAATGCCCCAGGGCTTTTATTTCACCTCACCCATGCCCAACATTTAATATTTCCGCTTTTTTGACAAGAGCCTTACCAAGAGTCATGAACTGGAATCTCACTGCCTATGTGGATTTTTTTTTTATATAAAAAATAGACTAATAAAAAAATACACTAATAATGTGTAACATTTTCTGATGTCAGATACTGTTCTGAAGACATATTATCAATTCATTTAGTTCCTATAAAAGTCCTAGTAAGTACTATTATTCTCATTTGAAAATAATCAAAGTGAGGGAAGGTCAGTAACCTAGTCAGATGTAGGTAATAAAGTATTCAAAAGAAAAATAAAAATACAGAGAAACATGAAATGAAGATGAAAAATTTAACATCAGGGCCTCCCTGGTGGCGCAAGGGATTAAGATGCAACCTATGAAGCTTCCGCATAAGTTCGATGCCCAGCTGGCCAGGGAGCAACCCATGTGGCACAGCAGACCTCTCCTGACTCACCAGCTGCTGCCCTCAGCAGTGTGCTTCGGTCAGTCTGCCTGTTCTGCTCCCCCCCAGCTCTTGTATGCATAAATAAATAAATCTTAAAAAAAAAAAAAAAGAAAAATATAACATCAGATCAAGAATAAACCCCCACCATCAAACACGTGGTTGTATTTCGTCCTAGGATTTTTTCAGTGCATTCTGAAAAATTGAAGACAACAAAACACATTGTGTGTTTTTCACTTGTAAGCATTTACCTGTTGTTACAATTAATTGTGAACATTATTCGTAATGGATGCTTATTAAACTTTATTTTTTTTTATTTTTTTTATTTTTTTTTTTTAATAGAGGCATGCTTTATTTATTTGTTTGCTGGTTTGTTTGTTTGTTTTTTGTTTTTATACATGCACTGGGTACAGTCAGAAGCGCGGGAGGGTGAGAGGATTCACCAGAGCCAGAGCGGGGAGCAGAGCAGGCAGAAGGACCGAAGTACACTGCTGAGGGGAGCAGCGGGCAGCAGGAGAGGTCTGCGCGCCATGTGGGACCCTCCTCTGGTGGCCGGGGAGCAGCCGGGGATCGAACCGGCGCCGCAGAGGCCGCGGGCAGCTTCGCAACCCAGCGCTCAACCGCTGCGCCACCGGGGAGGCCCGCTTATTAAACTTTAATTTAGCCATCCCAAATTCACTTAACTTTAGTCATGCTAACATGAATTCAAACAATTCCTATTGTGAGACATTTAGTGGTCTCCTCTAATTTTTTTTCTTAAATACATTTTTAAAATAGGCAGCCCATTGAAGAGCACAAGGGACTTTGGAGATGGTACATGAGTGATGTGGCTGTAGAAGATTTATGAGGACTAGACCTGAGCAGACAAGTCAAGTGCTGTACAAAAATGAACAGCAATGTAAGAAAATAAAGAAGTTTACTCAATGAAAAAAAAAAAAAAAAAGACAGCCCATTCACATTGCTCAAAAATCAAAAAGTATAAAAAGCTTTATAATCTCCCTCCTGCCTCCCCTTACCAACAAGTAACCACTGATACTTGTTTTCAAGGCTCTTACCAGAGATTTTTTTTACATTTTCAACACAGCCATAATATCCCTATATCAATCCTTATGATGGGTATTTGCTTATTCATATCTTGCTGTAATAAATATTTCTGCAGTAAACAGCCTAGAATATATGTCTTTCCCCAAAAGTGAGACTAAATTCATTAAAAATCTATAGAAATAGCCTCCTGATCACAGCCTCTACATCAGCCTTCCCAGAGCACAAAAGGTCAGCTGTTTCAAGGACAGGAACAATGTTCACTACTTTTTCTATGTACCTAATACGGAGTAATAATGGCCTCCACACATGCAGGTATACAGATGCCAAAGAACACCTCCACATAATTTCCTTCATCTCTGAACTTTAACGTGCACCAAAATTACATGGAGGCACCTATACCCCCACTTTCTGATTTGGTAGGTCTGGGGTGTGGCCTGAGAATCTGCATTTCCCAATGACACTGTGCCCTCCCGAGAGGGCCTCTTTGAGAATCATGATTGTAGACAGACAGTGCTTGAGCAAAAGCAACAAGGGACATACAGGGTGTCCCAGAGTGGTAACATGGCAGTTTCTGAGAGATAAGCTTTCTGTGAATGGCCAAATAACACAGTCAGAAGTCTAGAAATGAAAACTTGCAAAACAAAATAACCTTCTTCTCTAGCAACAGATAAACTGCCCTTCTTATAAAGGTGAGCTGACATTCAAGACTAAGTTAAAACTATTTAACTCTGTGATGCAGCCTTCATTATCCCTAACCTGCATCTTTCAACTCTGCAGTGTAAGCCAACTTTGCTTCACACAGGTAATCAATAACACAATGAGGCAACAGCTTTAGGGGCACACAGTTGACGAAATGTACAAAGAACAGAAACCAGCATCACTCTTATTCCTTATAAGGATAATACACTAAGATATACTGAATTTTAACATTTTACTTCGCGTGCTCTAAGTTAAAATTCTTCCAAATAAAAAGATGAAGCCTGTGTAATAGTTTCAATTTAAAGAATCTTCCATACTCACCAAAACCATCGATATCTAGATTATTTTCAATCACAACATCTAGCAGGGAGTCACCAACGTTGCCTTTGGCTGTTAATGTCTCACCATCGCGATTTATAAAGTGGACAGTTATTTTATCTTCTGAGCTGGAAAAGTAAGCAGTCCTTCATTATTATTAGTTATTTCTCAAGATATTTTTACTGGTTTTAGAATTTGTAAAGTCAAAAATATTGTGTGTATACACATGTTCAAATAGGTTTTTTATAGTATTTTGTTTTCTTTTACAAGCAACAAATAATGTCCATTCCCCCATCCCCCCAGAGGGAAACGCTCCTATCTTAAAGGAAAAATCAACTGTGTCACGATCAAGGCCACCAGAAGAATGAGTGTCCCCAGGGGTCATGGTCACAGGCACATGGAGATATTTAACAATCACTACAGCTTCTCACACAGCTCTCTGAAAGTCCGTGCTTCTAGGACAGCGTCCCTGAAAGATCAGGTCAAGGCTGAGGTAACCTTTAAAAAACCCATCCATCAGGCAACTGTGGGCTGCAGCTTGAGGGGTTTCTGAGGACTAAACATCCATCACATCTAGACCCATGCTGCACACTCAAAATCGAAGGGACTAGGACAGGCCTTTGTTGGCCTATTTGAATCTGCAGGCAGATAAATAAAATGCCTCATTACAGGCCTTCCTGTCGGATAGCCTGTTATCAGCCGGCTGACTACTTTCTTTTCCTTCTCACAAACATATGGAAATGATACCACACATATCGGAAATAGCAATGTGACCAGCTAGATCCTTATTCTCCACCACCAGTCATTTAAATTTCTACCTCACTTTAGCTTAAAGGAATTTGTTGTGATTTTCACTGCTGCCAACAGATGGTAACAGTCCACAGAAAAATGTAATGCAAGCAAAACCTAGAATTAAATAATTTCAGAGCTATGACTATCTTACAAATTATCAAGCCCAGTGATCTCATTTCACAAAGTAACTGAAGCCACCAGCAGATAATGGCCTCTAATTTACACTCAAGTATGTGTGTGTGTGCCCACGCGCAAGCGCACACAAGAGAGTGAGAGAAAGAGAGAGAGAGAGAGAAGGGGGGACGAGAGAGGGAGAGAGGGGCAGGGGTGGGAAAGACAGTGTCTTTCAAAAGGGTCTGTGCTCTTTAGCTTCTTGCTTTAAAACAAGTATTCTGGGCCTCCCTGGTGGCACAGGCAGTTGAGCGCCGCACTGTGAAGCTGTCCGCAGCCTCTGCAGTGTGGGTTCGATCCCAGCTGGTGGGCGAGAATCCCACATGGCACTGCAGACCTCACCTGTGTCTCCCGCTGCTCCCCTCAGCAGTGTGTTTCATCAGTCTACCTGTTCTGTTCCCTGCTCTGTCTCTGATGAATCCTCTCATCCTCCCACACATCTGGCCTATACCCCAGTTGTTGTATAAATAAATCAATCTTTAAAAAAAATAAAATAACTTGATGTTAAAAAAACAAAGAAAACAAGTATTCTGAACATTGCTCATGATTTTCAAGGTAGCATGGTTTACAATGAAGACACACTGGAAGCAGGAAGTCCACTTTGAAAGTTATTGAAACAGCATGAGAAGGATGGAGGAAATACTGACCTAAAAGATATTCAAGAGGTAGAGTTATAATGTTTCAGTGACCATCTATATAAGATAGACTTGGGGAGGAGAGCAAATAATGTTAAAAATTTCCAACTGGAGCAATTAAGAGGTATAATTTAAGCTAGGGTTAACAGAAGAAGAGAAGGAGCTTTGGGGAAGATAGAAATGAGTTCAGGTTTAGAACTGTTTAATGAAAGGAAAAAAAAAAAAGAAGAAGAAAATGTCTGAAAGCCTGATGAAAATATGGTCTGAGCCCAGCAGAGAGGTTTAAAGCTTTGACATCAGACATGGCCTAGAAGCTAAAACTACTAGAAGCAATACCAGAAAGAAATGCACCATTTAGTCACAATACTCAAGGTCAGGGGTCTTACGATTGCTAGTATAGCGAAGAAATCTCTTTTATATCGATTCTTCTTGATAATCAGGTCCATTTAAGTTCTGACAACGCAAAATACCTAATACATACTAGAACACAAGAAACACTTATGAATAACTTTTATTTAAAGTCTGAGTGCTTGGGTTGCTTACAGGCTGAACTGCTGCTATGTACTGAAAGGATGCAGGAAAGACCAGAAAGGGGTCCCAGGGAGAAGCACGGAATACAAATAAGGCTGACCAAAGGACAGGAGGAGGAAGCAGAAATGGTAATTCTGCAGTTGCAGTGCAGTGTATGGCCCCTGGAATCAGAAGGTACGGGATCTAGCCCTGGTTCTGACAGATCCTCAGAGAGGACCACGGGAAGTCACTTCCTTCTTCAGAATAGAATGGGGATAGCAGCGGCTTTACTGAGCAGCTTGGGAGAATTAAAGGAGAGATGTGAGGGAATCACTTTTTTCCCTAGAGCATATACACCCGACTTCACCCAAGTAACTTTAACATTCACTATTAAGCTGATGTTCGTGAGTTTTGTAGATTCCCCACCGCACCCCCAATTGTAAGAACTAACGAAAAGGTTTTAGTTGTTCTCCAGGATAAGACTGCGTGCACTGGGAAATAAATAGGATCCTTCTAAATACTCTATTATCAATGCATTTGCCATCTCTGCAAACAATTATTTTCTTCACTTGTCACCCTTTAGGTGGCCTAGAGCACCTGGATCAAGGAAAGGGCTCAGTACAGGTCTCCCTACTTCCACAGCCACCTTAAGTCTTCCATATACTTAGCCTACAGGCTAAATAATTCTTCATAAAAACTATTTGTGTTCTAGTCCTAGTTTTGCCAGCTAACTTAATATGAAAAATTTCATTCCCATTTATCCACCCACCTACCTCACAGGATTGTCTTAAGAGCCAAGTGAAAAAATATATGTGGAAGTCCTTTGCAATTTAAATCACTACAAAATATAAAGGATGGTGTGAGTATGTTGGGTTCAGAGGAGTTTGTCCAACTCTCAACTACTGATAGCTTATTTAAATGTTAATCTTCAAAGTCAGAACCACTTCTAGAGTGCTCTGTCCAATCAAACGTGGTCAGTAAGTGAGATGTTCTATGCCTACAACTTTATATTTGAAACATAGCGAGTGCAACTGGGAAACTCAATTTTTTATTTTATTTAACTTTCATTGCCTTAAACAGCAACATCTAGTTAGTGGCGATCCTATTGGACAGCAAAAATCTCAAACAGTACAAGTTAGAAAATCTACAAGTAACTCTCATGGAAGCACAAGGCCATTGACAGAAACTGTGTAAACTAAGGGAAAAGCAGGATTATGAGAGGCCAGATGTGCCCCCTTTAAAATATATATGTCCCTGGTGGTGCAAGAGGTTAAGACGCAACCTAAGCTTCCGTAGCCACTGCAGCACAAGTTCGAGGCCCGGCCAGGGAGCTACCCACATGGTGCAGCAGACCTCTCCTGACTCACGCGCTGCTCCCCTCAGCAGTGTATTTCAATCTGCCTGTTCTGTTCCCAGCTCTGTCTCTGGTGAATCCTCTCTCTCTCTCACACACACACCCAGCATCTCTGGCCTATACCCCAGTACTTGTATGCATAAATAAATCTTAAAATATATATGTGTATATATACACACACACACAAATCAAAATGTAATGTAAACTTGGATATAACTCCCATTAACAAAAACATTCATATTCTTGTAAATAGTGATTACACACATGTTCATTATATGTCCCAGTAGTTATAGGATGTGTCTAGAATGTGTCCACTGCAGAAAACATGGATGGAGGGAGGGATCAAAGGCAGAGCAGAAGTATTGGGGAAACAGTGACAAATAAATCTGGCTTGCCTTCTCCATTATCTCCCGCCAAGTGGACGCCCCACAGACTCATTAATCACCAACTACATAATAAGATTAGGGGGAAAATGAGTTAATTCCTACACCCCTATTATCAGGGACCTTATCAAAAAAAAACCGAGAAAGTCAGCAGACAAATCCAAGCCTCTCCCCCTCCAGTTGTAAGGGGGGGGTGCGGGGGGAGACTGTGAGCCAGGCGTTCAGAGTCCACATTTTATAAGCCTTCACCCGTTGCTACACTCTGCAACTGTGGGTAAAGTTTATCTCTAGTTTATCTCAGGGGATTTCTGTTTGAAAAATGAAAAATTTCCCCATTTCTTTCCATGGTTGATACAAAACACTCAACCACGTGGGCTAACAAGCTGCTGCTAACAGGTGGGAGCTGCCAGGCACAAGACCACCCCCTTACCTTTCCCGCATCAGTGCATTTGTTCTTCCTGCACCCCGCGGGGCTGCACCCACGATCCTCCACCCACGAGTGGGGAAAGGGACGTTTACACAGTGAGGCCACTAGACAAGTCAGGCAAAGGCCACCTCCACCTGACACCTGCCCGGCGGCCTAACGCGGGGCTTGATTCAGGTGTGCAGAGCAGCCCCTGACCGGCACCACAGAGGCACAGTGGGGGCGGGGAGTGGGGGTCGGCCAGAAGCACAGAGGCGCTTAGGAAGGTGACCCCGCGGGTTCCCGGCCGCGCCCCGAGAGGTCGCTGTGGGGGCACCCTGAGCAAAGGTGGCAATTACTGCGCGCACAAGAGAACCCGGACCCCGGGGCCAGGCCCCCACATTCGGGAAGGAAACTTCTCGGCGGAAGAGCGGGGGGCCAGAGGCCGCCTCGAGCGACCCGCGAGGCCGCGCGGGGTAGGCGGAGCGAGCGGGTGGCCCCGGACTCGCGCCGGCCCCGGCTGGACCCCCGCGCCGCCCGCGCCTCACCTGCTCCGCGCCCGCGCCGACAAGCTCAGCGCCCGCGAGGCGCCCAGGCCCGGCTCGGCGCTCCCCGCCCGGCCCCGGCTCCCCGCGCGGCCGAAGAGGAGCCAGCTCCGACGGGCCGCGCCGCCCAGGCTCGCGGAGGCGGCGCGCAGGAGCCGGGCGCCCCCTGCGGCGGACATGCCGGCGGTCGGAAGTGGCCCGAGGCGACGCAGGCCGCGCTGGAGCGGCCCGAGCGCGGCGCCGGCGCCTGACGCCTGACGCCCGAGGACCGCGACGAGCGGCGACCAGCCCTGAGGCGCGGCGGCGACGGCCTGCTCCGTGCGCACCCCGGCTGCGCGCGCCGCCTGCGTGACCTATAAGGCGGGCGCCTGGAGCGGCCCCGCCCCCGCCCGTTCCCACGCCTCCCGCGCCCGCTCCCCAGGGGGCGGGGCTGAGCGCGCGACCACGGCCCCACCAGCCCGTTTCCCGTGGCCTTGCTGCCGCCTCCGCCCTGGGCGCGCCGCGCAAAATGACACATGGTAGGGGCCTCCCTGGTGGCGCAAGGGGTTAAGATGCAATCCATGAGGCTGTCCGAAGCACGAGTTCGATCCCCGGCCAGGAAGCACCCCACGTGGCGCAGCAGACCTCTCCCGACTCGCCCGTTGCTCACCTCAGCAGTGTATTTCACTCAGTCTACCTGTTCTGTACCCCGCTCTGTCTCTGGTGGATCCTCTCACCGCCACCCCTTCACCCTCCATGCCTCTGGCCTGTACCCCAGATCTTGTATGCATAAATAAATAAAAAATACATAGTAAAAGGCAGTTCTGGACTTTGCCACACAAGGACAGTAGACAATTTTATGAATTTTACAATGTCATTAGGCATGATAAAAAGTCATAAATGATCACGCTAATGAATAGTCTTGGGGCTCCTGGAAAGAGTAGGTAGGAGCCCCAATCTTTGACTAGCAAACAGGTGCGTGTGAGTGCGTGGAACGCTTGAGGATCACCAAGAAACTTTTTGATGAACTGCTTTTTTTTTTAAAGACTCACAAAACTGGAAGGATGACTTTATTTTTTCTTTTTTTTAACATTTTATTTTATATAATTCTTACATCATTTTTTATTTTTGCATAATGTATTTTCATTTTGGTTATATTCCCCATACAATTGCACCCCCCCCCTTTATTTTGACCCTAGTCCTTCCCTTCCCCCCCCCCCCCGCAGTGTGTCTCTGGTTTATAGTTGCTTGTTGATTTTGATTTTTACTTGAGAAGTAATCAATAAAGTCTAATCAATAAAGTCTTTTTCCTGGTCCATTATTTAGGTTTTCTAAATTCCTGCTATGAGTGAGACCATCCGGTATTCTTCTTTTTCTTTCTGACTTATTTCGCTGAGCATGATCCCTTCTAGCTCCACCGGAAGGATGACTTTAATAACACACTTAATCATGGTTAGTACGTTGTGTGGAAAGAGCATGGGTTATGGGGTCACAAATAGCAATATCATCCAAGGTCTACCAACCCTGAGCTCTGAGACCTTGGATTGTTCTCTGCAGAGGATCAGCGTTCCCACAGCACGTAAATACGCATGAAAAGCAATGCGGGATAAGATGTTCCACCCTTCAGGGCCATTCTGAGGGTCAGACACAGTGACATGCGCAAAGGCACACAGCATGCGTCACAAACAGTGAGTTACAGCTCTCCCTGGCCCTTCAGCCCTGAGGCTACTCTTCAGATGGCTAAAGGCCAAAGTCATGGGGATATTGCAAATATGAGAAATATAATAAAAGACACTTAAAAGACCAGAACTAGAACCCACAGACCTGAGTCTAGCGAGGGCAAATGTTCAGCTCGAAATCACCTCGATCTTCTGAAAAAAGGAAAGATGTGCAGACTGGAAAAGGCACACTGGCAAGTAATTCACGAGAGGGGTTTGTGAAAGAATAGTTACTTTTTCACTGGAGACTCCATCTCCAAAGTCAGATGAATTAATTGTAGAACGAGAATTTGGGATGGGAGTGGAGGTGGGGAGGGAGATTCCATATGCTCCGTCTCCTCGCAGCCCTCCAATAGCAAATCCAGATTCGACTGGGTTATGGCGTACCTTGCCGCTTTGTAAGGTATTGTTTCTACCCAGATCATAGTTGTAAACATAGTTCATCTTAGCCCCCACGCTACCAGATACAGGGAGGATCTTGAGCACATCAAGAGCTCAGTAAATGTTTATGAATAAATTAATGTCAGTAACTTTCATTAGTAATCATAAGAAATCATGAAGCATCCACATTAAGATTAAAGATGGAGAAACGTTTTTCAGATTTTCAAAGGTGTGTAAGGGTTGATCTCAAAGATGATGGATATCAGTATTCTAAAGAATTCCATAATGGATTTGTAAACATACAAGCACAAATAAGCAACATGGAGTTAGTGAGAACACACTTTGTGTGTTTTTCCTCTATGAGACTCCAATAAATATCCCTCCAGTAAAAATCTGTTTGTATTTTGAAGCCCATTCAAATTCTTTCGCCTGAAGTCATGACTAGTCATTCCAACAGATCATCCTATATGGCGAATGCCTAAGAGCCTTATTTAGTCTTGTAAAAGGTATAGTAGCAGTTGTCTCAAACAGGATAATGTTTATAAAAGTGCTTGGTAAACTGTATAGTATAAAAATATGGACTTGGTGTTTAGTGAGCACCTAGTTTGAGCCTCATGGTACCATGAGCCCTATCATACATACTTTGTATAGCTTCTCTTTGAGATCAATGCTTACCCACCTTTGAAAATCTGGATACAATTTGACCAGATACAATCTGGAGCCAGCTTTGTTCAATAAGACAGTTAGGCCTGTTGGTGAAGTAAGAGAAGTTTTGCAACTAATGGTGGCCAGTGTGCAATAAGGGTTCTAAACTGATAGGGGTTGGTGGCTTTGCTTAGAATGTGCATGGCTGTATTTTTAGAGTTACTAGATGGGGGTGACCCTTGTGCTAAATTCCTGTTCCACCTCATTCCCCACTCAGAGATTTCAGCCCCTTCCATAATCATGGGGCTCTAGAAGCCTGGAAGATCAGTGTTCTGTAGCTACTTCCTGCTGGAGGGGGGGCTTTAGCCTTACCTAAGGTAGGGACAGGAAATCTCTGCCTTCCTTATTGACAGGCGCAAGAGTCACGTCTTCTATTATATCAATAGGTACTGGCTACATTCCCCACATCAGCATCGTTTTGATACGGAATTGTTGCAGTATAGAGGAAACAGATTTGACAGTAAGATTGAGACTTCATGGTTCAAAAATGAGATATAAGAGTAATTATTGTTACCCCAGCTGGGGATGATAGCCAAGATAGTCACCCCTGGGAACCACAACTGTTGATCTAGGGATTCTCAAGGTTAATGCGCAAGGCTTTCCCTTCAAGTTGGCAATATGGCAATATTTATTCTTTCTGGCAAGGAGATAGTTTAACGCCAAGAGTGTAATACTTGGCTCTGATTTTGGTTTTTAAATTTCAGTTTGAATGGTGCCAATCATTTTACCTGTGACATTGTTTGTTTTTTAACATGCAGTAAAGTCTTTAGATGTTATATCTAGTTTTTATTGTGCCAAAATTTCAGGGCATAGACCCAATTCAAGAAGTCCCATAGCTGTTTCTCCAGTTACTCAGTTGGGTTTTGAGCACATTTCGTTAATCTACAGGTTTTAAAAAATACCTTAAATATATTTAGGAAGACTAGAATTTGATGGCCACAAAATGATTGAAATACAGTTTTCTCTCCACCTTCACTCCAATTTTATCAAATAATTATGGCAATACCAAGTGACTTGTAAATTAAGTCTGATTTCAATAATCTTGGCCAGTTTCTGCATAAGCACAGAAAGAACAAAATATAATTGTATTCTTCAAGCTTTACTGGGACCTTCAGAAGGAATCTCAGACAGAGCTCTTAATGGTACTTCTCAGGGCAGGAGACCATTCCACAGTCTCATAAAAGACTTGCCTGTAAAAACCTGTGTGTTTGGGTTAGTTGCTCTCATTGAGGCCAAAATATACTGGGGTCTCTGGTTCCCCCTAGGGAGTGACATTCTTTACTCTTTCTGGTAGACCCAAAACCAAGGCATTAGGCTGACTTTTTTTCAAAGACTCTGAAATCTGTGGATTCCTAAAAGCATTCTGGTTTCCAATCAAAGTCTCAGTCATTTTTCACTATAGAGGAAAAAGGAAAGTCTTACTGGATTTATGCAAACAAATACATTGCCAGATGTTTTATCTGATTTTTACTGTGCTAAAATTTCAGGGCATAGACCCAATGCAAGAAGTCCCATAGTGGGTTATTATATTTTGGCATGAGAGAAAATCTGTGTTCCAGTTTGTGTATAAAATGATGCAATTTACCATTGCTGCAGATCAAAGCACAATTTAAAGAGACTTTCTGGAAATAACAAAACATTAAAACTAATTTTCTCAATTTTTTTTAATTTATTTATGCATATAAGGCCAGAGGTGTGGGGGGGCAGGGGGTGAGAATGGGTGGATCTATTGAAACACAATGCTGAGGAGAGCAGCGGGTGGGACAAAAGAGGTCTGCTGCACCATGTATTTTCAGCTATTGAATTCATACCACACTGGCTGGTAATAGCTTGATAATACTGAGATTTTAACACCTGCAAGGCCCTAAAACCAGGGAGGCCCTAAAACCAATATTTTAAAACGTCATATATCAGTCCTTCTCAGGGTAGTTAGTCCCCATGTACTAAGTCTCAATCCTTTGTTAGCAATTTTTACAAGTTTAGTTTTTCTTAAATTCCATGGGTTCTTTTTTCAGTTCCATGACAAACCTTATTTCCTGAGTGTTGTCAGTTACTTTTTCTGTGAAGTTTTCAGATTACAAAATTTAGTAACTTCTGTAAATAGCAAGAGTTAAAAATAGCCAGTATAAAGCAACAGACAAGGTTAGTTATGTAATTTTGTGCATATGTATTTTAACATAATTAGAATTGACCAATAACATTATACCAGAAAAAAAATAAAATTCCATAATTTGTGGAATAGCCTCAAAAAAAATTATACCAGAAAATATTAGGTGTTAAGAAGTCATTTATTTTAGAATACTCCTATTATATATGCTGAAAAGGTGTTATCATTTCTTTCCATGCCTATACTATTTTAGAAGTTTGATATCAGGGAAGTTGTCATAGGCTTAACAAACTTACACAGATTTTGTATGAAATAGTACTTGATTACACAGTGACAAGTGAAGGATTTTTAAGGTAGATCTATTTTTGTGACAAGGCTCAGCAAATGCTCACAGGATCAGATGTCTGTTAACCACATCTGAGAGTGAAAGAGCAGGAAGATATTCAGGTTGCTTAAACAGTCTTTGTTATTAAAAGTTAGTAAAGACAGTTTTAGAATGCTTTAGTTCTTGTAGACAAAAAAATTAAACTTCGATTTTACGTAAGTACACTACTGATATTAAACCTTAGCTTACTTTTCTAACAAGCCATTAAACGACATAAAATTTCTTTCCCTAAGATAGCACTCTCAGACCTTCACATTTCTTATACCATTCCATTCCAAAGAAACCAGATTCATCTTTTTTTTTTAAAGATTTATTTATTTGTTTGTTTATTTATTTATTTATGCAAGCACTGGGTATAGTCAGAAGCGCGGGAGGGTGAGAGAACTCACCAGAGCCAGAGTGGGGAGCAGAACAGGCAGAAGGACCGAAGTACACTGCTGAGAGGAGCAGCGGGTGGCAGGAGAGGTCTGCACGCCATGTGGGACCCTCCTCTGGTGGCCGGGGAGCAGCCGGGGATCAAACCGGCGCTGCAGAGGCTGCGGGCAGCTTCGCAACCCAGTGCTCAACCGCTGTGCCACCGGGGAGGCCCGAAACCAGATTCATCTTGACACTAAATTCTTCTCAATACAACAGTGTTAATCTTCATAAAATGGGGAGGTTCCATGTTCCCTGCCCCACCTAATGAGTAAGGTTTAGTTTCCAAACCTGGAGTTGGTGGAGTTGAATGGGGAGAAGAAGCTGAAGCAGACCAGGACAGCTGACTTGGAAGAGGCATATGGCTCAAAGACATGTGAAGAAATAGGCCTGCTTGCTTCTCAGCTTTGGACTTATACCAGGTATTTGGGGGACATGGAAGGAAACACATGAGTAGAGAAATGTAGAGCTACTTAGATGAGATATGGGTGAGAAACCTGTGGGAGGCTGACAATCGTAACCTTTAACTTGATTTGTGCTTTGATTTTGCTCATTTAGTCCCAAACTTGTCTGGCCCTTTCTGTCCCTTTCCAATAGTTCCCACCAGTAGGTGCCTTAGGCAAGCTTTTGAGCCTCAGTGGCCTTCTTGGGGCCAACACTGTTTAGGTGGACATTTATGCACAAGGGGATGTGTAACTTTGGGTATTTTATTGGAAAATTATTATCTTTTATTCTCTTTTCTTTCTATGAACAATAATCCTTTGAAAGTTCTTTTCTAGTAAGGGGCCTCCATGGTGGCCTAGGGGCTAAGTCTCAGTACTATAACCTTTTAGACCTGAGTTCGATCCCCAGTCAGAGAGCTAAACCACATACGGCGTAGCAGACCTCTCCTGTCTTGCCTGCTGCTCCCCTTAGCATTGTATTTCAGTAGATCTGCCTGCTCTGCTCCCCACTTTATTGCTGGTAAATCCTCTCAACCCCCGCACCTCTGGCCTACACCCCAGTTCTATGCAAAAAATAAAAAGTTATTTTCTATTAAAGTTCTAACATATGCTTTGCCTTTATGAAGCGGATGGCAGAACCCATTTAGAATGTGTAGGTTTGGGGTACCTCTTAGGCTAACAGTAACACCTTCAAAATATCCATTGCCAACATATTTCTTCTTTCTAAACACACATTTCACTTTACTTGTATTCAGAGGTATTACACCCAAGTTTTTTAGATTTCTAGATTGTAAAATACTATAATAACTATCATCCCTTTAGACAAAAATTCTTTAGTTAAAATTATAATACTATTATATGTATATACACAAAATAAAATAAAATTATAATATCAATAAACTTTACCTAAAAATCTTTTTAGGTAATTTTAAAGAATAATAAGATTTCCTACCATTTAGATTTCTGCGGGGGGGTGGGGTGTAGAACTCAGGACTCTGAAATGACAAAAGCCTTCACCTCCTATGTTAGTATGTCTGGAAATACCAGAGACTATCCTGAAGGCATCTTGGGTGCCAACCTTTTTAGCCAGGCTGCTTCAGTTGATTTTAGGAGAGGACAGATATGAGGGAGACGGTAGAAGAAGAGAGAAAAACATTGATTGGTGCAGAGAGTCCAGTCCCCCTACAGCTAAAAGGCAGCAAGAGACTAACACTGGAGCAAAAGTCCAGGCAGCTGCTTGCTGAGAACAAAGGCAGCCTCCAAACCAGCTAGCTGCCATAGGGTATCTAACAAAAAGTTAGATACCCTATGTATGTATGTATCTAACAAAAAGTTAGATATCCTATGTATCTAACTGCCTCAGCAACACAGCAGATGATAAGGGGTTCAGGCTCAAATATGTTTTGCTCAAGTCACCATAAAATATTATAGGCCCTGGCCCAAAAGATTTCCTTTAGGGAAAGAATTGATCAGAGAGAGCTAGATATAGTTGCGCATTATATTTTCCATTCTCCAATTTATATTGGGCCACATGGTGTTGCAAAAGAATACCAATTTTTTTACTTAGCCCTTTGCCCGTTTTCTTAGTATACATAATCCATAGGGGAGTCACAAGGGACTTGATTGAATATTGCCCATGTTAGGTAGTGGCCCGACAGATCAGACACTTCTTTCTGTGCAAAAGAGAAGGAAGCACAAGAGAATGAGTCAAAATGCCGGCATCTGGATCAGAGCAGCGGGAGGAGCTGCTCCCTTGCTCCTGGTAACCCAACCGGAGATGGGCGACCCTCTCTCTCTCAGCCTTGATCCTGAGGTACCCAGGTGCCCTGGGCCCAACTAACGCCAGAGGGAAGCTCCCTGAGTCCCTCTAGGAAAAGAAACTTTCTCCTTCTCATCCATGGTTGGGTAATGAGGTGAACTCGATCAAGTCATACCTCAGAGAGCAGTTTTTAGTGACTAGGGCAAGGTGACTCCAAAAAGGGCACCCCAAATCACCTTTCCTTTCATTCTAATTTTCTGAGGCAGGAGAGAATAACCAATCCAGGCTGAGTTTGTTTTTCTAAAAAAAACAAATGTGGGAATCTTCGCAGCTTCAGGACTCTGGCTTAAAGAGCAGGTAAGGCAAAAAGAGCAGTGTCCCTTAACACAGCCAGAAGGGCCCAGGTGGGGGTACCGACCTATTATAACCTGCAAAGGCTGTTCCTCTGGTTAGAGGTGAGAGACAAAGGTAAGAACTCTGTTCTGATAAAGTGTGAGCAGTTGGGAGTGGGCAGCAAATACAAGAGAGGAGAGAGAGATTTTTATGGCAGTACAAGAGCAAAAGGAGAAGAGGCCATGTGAACTCCTTCCGTTGTGCTAATACTCTATCATCCCCTCAGGCTGACGTCAGGGGAAATCCACTGATCAAGTACGTATATCAGCATGGATCTGCATGAGGTGGGACAATATCCCCACCACATGATAAATCAGGGAGTGGTGATCAGTGGACAAGAGTAAGATTATGTTCTAAGCCTCCAGGTAGATGAGAGAAAAAAGAGAAAGAGAGTAACTCATCATACAGAATTTCTCCTGGCTGGCTTGCCACAATGACAGGGCCCAGGGGTGCTGAGGGACCCCAAGTTTCTTCTATGCAGGAAAGAAATCATATGGGAGTCAGTGTAAGTGTGAGAAAAGTTTTCTTGGAGGTGAAAATATACACAAGAGAGAATGGTGCCTTAGATCTCAAGGCTGCTGATATATGTACTTGTTTAGTTTGTTGGGGGCAGGAGCTTACAGATGGGGTTCTGATCAGTTTGATAGAAGTTTTACAACTACAGGTACCCAGTGTATGTGATAAGGGTCTAAACTGATAGGGTTTGGGTTGCTTTGCTTTGGAATGTGCATAGCTGTTTTTTCAGTTACTAAATGTGAAAATTCCTTTTCCACCTTACATATAACTAGGAATAAGGTCAAAGTATCATTTAAATTTTCAGCGAAATAAGCAATAAAGAAAAAGAAAAATACCGGATGGTCTCACTCATAGCAGGAATCTAGAAAACCTAAATAAGGGACCAGGAAAAAGAATAGCTATAAGAAAGAAAAAATCAAAATCAACAAACAACTATGAACCAGAGACACATTGTGGGGGGGGCACGGGGGAAAGGAGGGATGGGGTCAAAATAAGGGGGCTGCAATTGTATGGGGAATATAAAAATAAAATAAAATAAAATAAATTTAAAAAATAGGGGAAAAAAAGACCCCAAATGCTTCTAATAAAAAAAAAAGTAAAATTATAAAATTATATCTACATTTTGTCCCAAGAAATTACTTACTCTGTAGCCGGGTGATTTATTAATTTGCCTGATGACACTGGTTAAGTTTCTTAGATGTAAGTGAAAGATATATTTATTAAATTGCCATTTTTTGTTTTCACTGACCTTCCTACCTGCAGTCTTTTCTTGCCATAAATCATCCTCCAGACAGCCAGAATAAGGATCTTACTAGCTGAACCTATTAAGATACTGATATGATCAAGAGTTTCTTGATAAAAATCCCTGAAGGACATACCATTAACTACAGATTAAAGCAAACTGTTCAGTTGGACCCACAATATCCTAAAGCTCTTTCTACTGTCCCTGGGCTTACCTACCCGCCCCCCAACCCCCGACGACTTATGATTCTGCTAACTCATAGCCAGCCTGCAGGACTGAGTTTGGGTCTTGCAGGAACCATTCTCTGACATGCAATCACTGTCTACCCTATGTCCTATAAAGCCCACTGTCCTGGCTTACAGTTGTCTTTATACGCAGATAAGAAGTTGGATCAAGTGGTTTGTTCGGTCCCCTTTCTTAGTTAAGATTACTTTGTAGGTGATGTCATACTCCTGAAATGTGAATAGTTGGTTGTCTCTTTCTGCAATATCGGCTGCTCAAGATGAACAATTCATTTGAGGTTGCAAAATGCTGGTTCAAACAATATTGTTCAAACAATATTGTACATTGATCTTTTTTTAATCTTATTTCTTCATTTATCTTTACAATTTCTTTCATTCAACTTTCTTTGAATTTACTTTTTGTTCTAGATTTTAGCTCATTAACTTCCAAATTTTATTTTTTAAAGAAGTATTTCAATTTTTCTACATAATTAAATTCCCTTTAGGACGTACTATGTTTGACTGTGTCCAGAGGCTGAAATGTGATGTTTTCTTTATAGTTCAGTTGAAATATTTTCAAATTTCCACTGTTTATCCTGTGATGCTGAGTCATCTGGAAGTGTGTTTTTAAATGTCTAAATGTACAAAGGTTCCTCTTTCAAATGGCATTCTTTCAAATAACATTGCAGAAGATCAGCAAACCTAAAATCACAGCCATGGAAACTTTCCAAGATGATATCAGAAAAGAAAAAAGTATGGGGGAAAAAAGAAAGAGGTACCATTGACCTGTGGGACAATAACAAACGGTCTAAGGTACTTCTATTTTAGGAGTCCCAGAAGGAGAATACCACATGGCAAAGAATTGAAGGTAGCCTCTGGCAAAGAGCTGGCAAGGAACTGGGATGTCAGTCATGTCATCAACCCATGAAGAATGGAGTCTCCTCAAGAGCCCTCAGTGTGAGTTGGAAGCACATACTTCCTTAGGTGAGTCCCAGCACAACCACATTGCCAGCTAACTGCTGGACTGCAGGCACCCACAAGCGGAGGGCCCAGTGAACACACCCGATTCTGTCTTCTTCATATACACTGTGATAACAAACATGATTTCAGCTTATTATGGTTTGGAGTCATTTGTTATGCAGCAATTGATAACTAATATGATGTTCTTTGAGAACAGTGAAATTGAACACAAAAGGAAGAATCAACAGGCAAGAAAATATGAACAACTGTGTTAAATCTAAGTAAGGGGCCTCCCCGGTGGCACAGCGGTTGAGCGCTGTGTTGCGAAGCTGCCCGCAGCCTCTCCAGTGCCAGTTCGATCCCTGGCCGCTGGGCAAGGGTCCCACATGGTGCGCAGACCTCTCCTGCCGCCTGCTGCTCCTCCCAGCAATGTATTTCATCAGTCTGCCTGTTCTGTTCCCCGCTCTGGCTCTGGTGAATTCTCTCACCCTCCCACGCTTCTGACTGTACCCAGTGCTTGTATAAATAAATAAATAAATCTTTTTTAAAAAAAAATCTAAGTAAGAATCAGGAAAGGACACAAACACATTGATTCAAAAGACCACCTGTACCCTATGTTTACTGCAGCACTATTTACAATAGGTAATACCTGGAAACAACCCAAATGCCCAAAGATAGATGACTGGATCAGGAAGATGTGGCATATATACACAATGGAATATTACTCAGCAATCATAAAAGATAAACTCATGCCATTTGCAGCAACGTGGATGGAGCTAGAAAGAATTATGCTCAGTTAAATAAGCCAGAAGGAAAAAGAAAAATATCAGATGGTTTCACTTAGAGCAGGAATATAGGGGAACCAAATAAGACATCAGTGTAAAAAAATAATAACAGTACAAAGCACAACAAAGCAGAAACAGACAATTATAAAGCAGAGACCTACTTGGGGGGGGGCCGGGGAGGGGAAGGGAGAGGGATCAGAGGGAGGGAGGGAGGAGCACAGGGGACTGAGGTGATGGTGCACGGGTGCAGTAGTGAAGGAAACCCTACTGGGACTACACCTGAGGGGGTGGGGGGAAGCAAATATTGTTTAAAAATGAACAATGATATAAAAAATAAAAAGATAATAATTAAAAAATTGAAATAAATAAAATAATAGCAATGATGATTTTATCAGAGGATAAAAATAAAAGCAAGATTGAAGAGTTGAGAGGAAGAATAGTTTGGAATTTACATATTTCTATTTCTTTGAAACTAAAACAAATGCTTCTGCTGATGTGTGTGTGCGCGCATGTGTGCATAAAAGAGTTTTTGTCTCCTTGTTAAAAAGTATTTCCTCCAGGGGGCCTCCCTGATGGTGCTAGGGTTAAAGTCTCAGCACTAGCAAGCCATTACCAGCCACTATGGCACGAGTTCAATCCCCATAAGTACAGCAGTTACTTATAGGCATTTCTGAACATTAGTCTGCAGCAAAGCTTCAATTTGGGGCCTATTTAGAAGAATCCATTTCTATATCAATCAACCTTAAACTTTAATCAACATTTTAACCTCCCAATTCTCCTTTGAAAGCTTCATCTTCATGCAAATTAAAATCACTTTGCATACCTTTTCCTCTATCAGATTATTTTTAAAATACGATGTTTGACAGCACATGATGTTGGTGAAGCAGGCACTCTGGCATATTCCTATTGGTATGCAAAACAGACTGACTTATATAAAGAACAATATGACAATAATTACACAACTATGTATTATTTATAAAATGTTTATAATATTTAATATAGACTATTTATGTTATGTAATATTTATAAAAATTACAAATCATTTATCCTTTAACCTAGGAAATCAATTCTTGGAATTCACCCTATAGCTGAAACTGTATAATATGAATTATGTGCATACAGTGTTATCTATTTGCAGCATTGTTTGTCATAACCAGATATTAGAAATGTCCTTCAAGAGCCCGTCATTAGATTAGTTAAACAAACAAATTGAGTTACCACCCTATGGTTGAATAACACACAGCTGGAGGAAAACACGGAAGCTCTTTGTGTACTGATGTATGATAATTTCCAAGACGTACTGTTAAGAGAAAAAGGCAAAGTACATAATAGTGAATATAATGAATCATGTTTTGTGTAATAGGGGGAAAAAGAAGAATATTCCTGCTCATATTGCTTGAACTTCCATAGATAAACACCGGAAGGAGGAGGAATAGGTTAGATGACAGGGTAGGGACAAGACTCCACAATGTAGCATCTGTGACAGTGTTTTGAATTTTGGACCACCAAATGCCATTACCCACTCAAAACAAAACAAAAATAAACAAACTTAAAAAAAAATCCATCTTTCCATTGTTCATGGATTTTTCTAAGCTTGTTGTGCTTTTGATAATCTGTATATATATATATATATATATATATATATATATATGCATTCAAGGCACTCCAGCAAGGCAGGAAAATGCCAACTAAGTCTCCGATACGAGAAAGCTTAGAGCCAGCATATGAGGGAAAGCTTGTTTCAGAACATTAGCAAATGACAAAATGACCTAATTTTCTACCTAGAAGGAAAAAAATGATACCAATGACTTTCATAGATTAAAAAAATCAAGGCCCAAAATGTTAAGTGACTTGCTACAGTCAATTCAGCTAACTTAGGGAGAAATCAGTACTTGAATCCCAGGACTCTTGATTTTATAAGCTCAGTGTTCCTTTATTTTTTCATCTCTTAAATTTATTTATTCATTTATTTATTCATTTTACATCATTGTTCATTTTTGTACAGTATTTACTTTCTCCTCTCGGGTATAGTCCCAGTAAAATTCCCACCACCATAGTCCTTTGTGCGCTCCCCCTCCCCTGTTTTGATCTCTCTCCCTTCCCCTCCCCTGCAGAATGTCTCTGATTTATAGTTACCTGTTAATTTTGGTTTTTCATTATTATTTTTCCTGATCCCTTCTTTGGTTCCCCTGTATTCCTCCTATAAGTGAAACCATCCGATATTTTTCCTTTTCCTTCTGGCTTATTTCACTGAACATAATCCCTTCCCGCTCCATCCAAGTTGCTGCAAATGGCATGAGTTTATCTTTTTTTGATTGTTGAATAATAGTAAGTATTCCATTATGTATATATACCACATCTTCTTGATCCAGTCATCTGTTTTTAGGCATTTGGGTTGTTTCCATACCTACTATAAATAGTGCTGTAATAAACATAGCGGTACAGGTGTCCCTTCAGTAGATCCCTAGGGATGGAATTACTGGGTCATATGGAAGCTCCATTTTGAATAGTTTGAAAAACCTGTACACAGCTTGCCATAGTGGTTGGACCAGTTTGCACTCCCACCAGCAGTGCAGGAGAGTTCCTTTTTCTCCACATCCTCCCCAACATTTGTTGTTGCTAGATTTTTTTAATATGTGCCATTCTCTCTGGTGGTATCTCATTGTGATTTTGATTTGCATTTCCCTGATTATAAGTGAAGTTGAACCTTTTTTCATATGCCTGTTGCCCATTTGCATTCCCTCTTTGGAGAAATGTCTGTTTAGTTCTTCTGCCCACTTCTTGAATGGATTGTTTACTTTGTTTTTGTTGAGTTATGTAAGCTCTTTGTAGATCTTTATGATCAGCCCCTTATCATTTGTATGGAGTGCAAAAATTTTTCTCCCAAACAGTTGTTTTTGGTTAATGTATCTTCTGCTGTATGGAAGCTTTTTTTAAGATTTATTTATTTATGCATACAAGAACTGGGGTACAGGCCAGAGGTTTGGGGGCGGAGTGAGAGGATTCACCAGAGACAGAGTGGGGAGCAGAACAGGCAGATCTACTGAACTACACTGTTGAGAGGAGCAGTAGGTGAGGTAGGAGAGGTCTGCTGCGCCATGTGGGTCACCTCATTGGCCAGATATTGAACTCATGCTGCAGTGGCTGTGGACAGCTTCACAGTGCTGTGTCTTCTTAACCACCTGTGCCTCCAGGAAAGCTTTTTAGTTTGATGTAATCCCCGCTGTTTATCATTTCTTTCACTTTCTTTGCTTTAGGGGATGAATCTTTATCATTGTTCCTTTACACCTAGATGCCCCCCTATTGATTAATTATACTCTGATGAGATAAAAATAATTAAAGAATGTAAAAGTGTTTAAGAATTTTAACATATATTAACTACTTTGACAACCCCAGCGTATTATTATAAGGTAGTAGAGTAATAGTTAAGATCATGTTCTCCAGAGGCAGACTCTGAATCCCAAATTCATCACTTTGGTGGTGTGTGACCTTACAAATTATGTAACATCTTAAACCTCAGTTTCCTCATCTGTAAATTGAGATATGGCTGTATGCACCTTGATAAGAGGAGTAAAAAAGGTAATAACATAATGGGCTTGGCCTGGCACCTGATATGAGTTCCCTAAATGTTTTTGTGATTGCTTTATTTTACAGATAAAAAACTGAGGTTCAAGGCAATGGTTGCATATTTTGCCCAATGACACATGGTTTACAAGAAAATAACTCAATCTAGGTTTTCTCACTTTAAAAACTCATATGCTTACCATTCCATAAATTGTAGATTCAATGCACTTGGTTTTCCTCTAATCATTACAATTTGTTTTATTTTGTAACTCAGTCAATACCACCTTCTTTACAGAAAAGAAATCAGCTTTTAAGTAAATAAGATTTTACCTTGTTGCCATTAAATGATCCAACATATTTTAAATAGAAATATTTCAGGTAAGCTAACATTTACATATAAATTATATATATCATAATAAATAATGTTATAAATGACATATAACTAGTATCTATTATAGAATCAATGTCATAATATATTTTATATATAATTATAATATTTTAATATAAGTATATGTATTTATATGTAACCTTATCTGGATATAATTTATTTATGTGAGCAAAATCTTTTCAAACTACCTACTAGAAGTCGAAGAATACAATATTAGCATATACAAAATAACTAGTATTATTTTGCAAATATAAGCAAAATGTAAGCATACCTGCCAGTGTACAATAGGAGCAATAAGAAGTCATGGATGACCTAGCACCTCTTCCAAGATGCCCTCCTGAATTGCTATATTCAAAATAGAGTCTGAAGAGTAAGATACCTTTCAAGATTGTAGTTACTGTTTTGATAATGCTTCCAGGCACTCTCCTTTTATTGGTCATCTTACCCCAAAATCAAAGTGGCATTTTCCTTCCAAACATCACTTCTTTGATATAACCAGTGGATCAAGAATTTATAAAAGATTCAAAAACATGTTACCTAGGGCCTCCCCTGGTGGCGCAGAGGTTGAGTGCTGGGCTACAAAGCTGCCCGCAGCCTCTGCAGTGCTGGTTCAATCCCCAGCCGCTGGCAAGGGTCCCACATGGCACAGCAGACCTCTCCTGTCTCACCCGCTGCTCCCCTCAGCAGTGTATTTCATCAGTCTGCTTGTTCTGTTCCCAGCTCTGGCTCTGGTGAATTCTCTCACCCTCCCACACTTTTGACTGTACCCAGTGCTTGTATAAATAAATAAATAAATCTTTAAAAAACAAACAAACAAAAAAAAAAAACCTGTTACCTAAGAAAGGGCTTGGCCCAGGCTGTTGTTGCACATTCAGAGGAAAACACTGAGAAGTCACTGATGCAATTGTGGGAAGATTACAACATCTGTGACTGCACCAGGAATCTTGCATGGGTTAATGTCACCAAGAAATGTATGAGTAACAGACGTCTGAAAAAAGACACTCAAGAGGTTCGTCCGTGACTTCAAAAGATTTGCTGAGGATAAAGAGATTGCAAAACTCAACAGGGTTGTGGGTGAGATGGCAAGCAAATTAAACCTGGGTGTGGATGAAGACACAGTGAGGGGCTTCGAGATGCTGTTCCTGGGGGGTTGAGTAGTGAGGAGTTCTTGGAACTGGAATAAGAATGCATTGCTGAAGAAGAGGCAAGAGGAAAAGAAACCACAGGAAAAGAAAGGAAGCAGACTCCCAAAGAAAATTGGCAGAGAAGGGTTTAGTGGAAGATTTTGCAGACCTCAGCAAGCTCCTTAGAAATGTAGAAAGCATCATGTCCAAGAGAGAAAAATTTTCATTAATAGAGAAGGTAAGCAGATAATGTTCATGGTGCATTATCTGCTTACAAACAAATCTATGATGAAAAAAGAAGCAAGCCAAGCAAACCACCATGGACATATTTCTGAAAATAGTGATACCTTTTCAAGAAAAGCTTTGTGCAGGTCATCAAGACATATTCTAGAGAAGACACTGCTATCGTAGGAGAGGACAGCTCAGTACAAGGCATTGCCCCTGGAGACCCTCAGTGGGACAAGATGTGGAGGTGGAAGATAGCAATATTGATGGTCTCACACTGGCATGGGCTTGGCTAATAAGCGTATTTATGTCTTACTTGTTAACAAAAAGTTGGGGGAAAGCTTATGGAATAAGCATATAAAAAGGGGAGTAATTCTGAACAGCTGTATAACATGTTGGTGTTTTAAGCTAAGGGACAAAAGGGTCGAAAAGTTTTTAAAAAATTAAAAAGTTTATAAAGTTTCAGTAAGCTGAGGTCAATTTATTATTAAAGAAAGAAAAATACTTTTTTTTATAAATTGGGTGTAGCCTAAGTGTACAGTTTATAAAATCTAGAGCAGTATACCGTAACGTCCATGGCCTTTATGATCATTCATGCTCACTCACTAACTCACCCAATGTCCTGTAAGCTCCACTGATGCAGTGCCCTGTACAGATGTATACTTTTCATCTGGGGTGTATTTTCACTGTGCCTCTTTGTGTTTTGATACACAAATAACATTGTGCTACAACTGTCTGCAGTGCTCAGAACAGTAACCTGCCATACAAGCTTGCAGCCCAGGAGCACCAGACAGCCTGGCTGTGAGCTAGATTTTTCCATCTGGGTTTATAGAAGTACACTCTGTGATGCCCACACAATGATGGAATCACCCAAACTGCAGTTCTCACAACTCACCCATCGTGACGCAACATGATTGCACTGATTATCCCTGAGTGTATATCCAGATATACATAAACCTCTCTCATGCAGCACTGAAGACAAAGTGGAGGTAGTGGTGATTCATATTATGGTAGAAAAATTGGTTGCCTGGTGAAGTGGGATGAAGGGAAATTTATGCCAGACTTTTCTGTGTTCAGCAGTGGAGAGACGGAGCCAGCCACTCTGGCACAGAGGCACTAAGAAGAGGGAACCTGGGGGCTTTTTCTAGACTGGCAAATATTATGTCCCCCGTGCCCCTCTTGAAGGTAACTACCTTCAAGCTCCAGTAGAGAGTAGAGTAAATGCAAAAATGTTGTCTGTGAATATTTAACCTAAAGAGATAGCCATAATCATTTCTATTTCTGCAATGTAGATAAAGGTTTAATTAGAAAAGAAACTAGGCTGGCAATTCCAAAAGCCCAAGCAGATTTGATTGGCAGAGGCCCAGAGAATATTATATACTAAAGGAGAGAAGTAAGTTCCAAAATCTGAGTAACCCATGGAGATATAAGCAGAAAATTCTAGATCTAGAAAAATGTGGACATGGTAATAAGTAGATGGTGCTATGGTTAAATCAAGTTCAAGCTCCAGAGTAAACCCCAGATAGAAAGGAGTAACCAGTTCCATGCTTAGACTGTGACCTCTGGTCATAAATTAGGAAATAGTTACTATCAATTCTCATGTTTTGCTCCCTTTGGTGTTGTTTGGCAGGAAAGCCTGAGAAGCAGAGTCCCACAGGTGCTGGGTGATCTGGAGCATACAAACAGTAGCAAAGGAGAGAGAGGACTGTACCTAAAAAGTGGACATAAAAGGGTCTCATTTCCACAAGCCTGAAGTTAGAAATGTCAAATTGTCCAGAGAGGGTAACGAAAATGTCTACAATGGTGGTTTTAAAAAAAACACTTTAAAAAATAACAGTACAAAACACAACAAAGCAAAAATGGACAATTGTAAATCAGAGACATCCTGCAGGGGAGGAGGCGGGAGAGGGATCAGAGGGAGGGAGGGAGGAGCCCAGGGGACTGAGGTGATGGTGCACAGGTGCATTGGGGAAGGAAACTCTATAGAGACTACACCTGAGGGGGTGGGAGGAAGCAAATATTCTTTAAAAATGAACAGTGATGTAAAAAAAATAAATAAAAAAGATAAATAAATCTTTTTTAAAAATGACACCTAACTATCATCAGTCAGTGAGTCACTTTTCACCAATGTACAAACATCATAATATTTTCAACTTTGAGGATACATCTTGAGTTTCATTTCTGGTCATGACAGAAATAAAGATATTATTGGGCTTGTCCTCTGACTTGCCAACAGCAGACAACTGGGCATAACATGAAGGTCAGGCCTGGCAAGATCAATAGTGGCAGATACCTAGGCTCAGCAGTTGCCTCAGCTGGGAGATGGGAGCACTAGCAGCAAGAAGTGTGAGGGAATTTTCTAGGGTGATGGAAATGTCCTATATGTTGATTGGTATGGTTTTACTAGAGTACATGCATTTGTAAAAACTCATAGAAGAGTACACCTAAAATATAAGCATTTTATTGTATGTAACTTACGCTTCTATGCAGTTGCTCTGAAACTGCATCCCACTGCAGCTACTCTTCCATTTCTCTGTTCCCCTTAAAGAAAATCTCCTCAAAAGAGTTATGCATATTCCTTCTCTTTTTAAAATATTAAAGACAGACTTCACTTCATCACTTCACTAAGATTGCCTGAGTCAAGGACTTCAGTGACTTCCACATGGCTAAATGTCATGGTCGACTCTCAGTCCTCTTTCTTTTGATCCATCAACATCTGTCACGTTGGTTACTATTTTCTTCTACAAATGTTTCCTCCCCTTTCCTTCAATGACACATTTCTTGCTTCTGCTCCTGTTGGTGACTGCTCCCTCTACATCTCCCTTGCTGATTTACCCTGATGTCCCAAACTCTAAATGTTGAAGCACCTCAGGGAATCAGTCCTTATATCTTCCTTTTCCACTTTCTGCTAGGGAACTATATCCAGGCTGCTACTGGCTATAAAATATACCATCACTGCTATATGCTGCTGAAGCATAAATTATTATTTCCAGCTCAGGCCTCTGGTCTGGATTCCAAATCTGATGTTTCTAACAACCTATTCAACATCACCATTTGGATGTCTAATCGGCCTCTCAAATTAACATGTGCTAGATGGAATTATCGATTTCTGAACCATCATCCTTCAAAAAAACTTCTCTTCCCAGTCTTCCATGTTTCAACTATTGGCAGCTCTATCCTGTAGTTTCCTGAAGTCATCCTTGAGGCCCCACTTTATCTCATCCCACACCAAGTCAACTCGTCAGCAAATCCTGTCAGTTCTATCTTTGGGATTTATTAAAATGTGACCACTTCTTATTCTCCATCTACTACATCCATGGCCCCTTGGATTACTGCAATATTCCCCTCCTGTATCTCTCAATTTCTGTATTTGCTCCTTTCATGGTTTTTTCTCAACATAAATCTTATAAAAAATTTAAGTCAGATCATGCCATTCCTGTTCAAAGCAGCCTCTTACCACACAGTAATCATTTAGTGCAGAAGTAAAATTCTTACAAGACTGATAAGACCAGTGCAACCTGCTCCCCTTGTCTCCCTGATCTGATTTTCTACTTTTCACCGGTTTCTAGCCATGGAGGCCTCTCCCTCAGGATATTTTCACTTACTGTTCCTTCTGCCTAAGATGCTTTCTTCCCAATAGTTGTATGCTTCACTTCCTCATTTTCCCTAGATGTCTTTTCAAATGTCATTTTTTCAGTTAGACCTCTGCAAATCATATTATAGTAACAGTACTCCCTCCCCTCTTCCCAAGCTGATTTTCCTGACTTATCACACTTACTATCATACATACCTTATACTGACTTATTTATTGTCTGTCTCCATATCCACCTTTTCTTTCCCCCACCTCCTAGATATAATTTTCATGTACTACCAAAAAGAGTATATTAAATACTCTTAGCTAAATATAGATCTTACCCACAATAGTATTAGTTACCCAATAAGCATTAATGGAAAGAATTTATGAACTGAAGATACTCATCTGGGGACTTGAGAGTAGAAGTAAAGTGACCTGATGGGCCAGATTTCTGAGATAAGGAGGGCAAAGGGTCTGGAAAATTGCATAAACAATGTGTTCACTTAGAATCTAAGACTCAAGTGAGTCCCCGTGATTCTAATAGAGGAAAAATAATCCATGGGAGGTGCCTGTTGTTGTCCTGAGACCAATATCCAACCTGGGTATAGAGTTTTCCCCACATCAACATGCAATTCTCAGACATCAGCAGGGTGTTGGAGAACTCAATTCATTTCTGACACTCTCTACCCACAGATAGTGTCAGGTTCCTCAAGTTAAGGGCTCAGTGTCCAAAGACTGTCCTCTACTTCAGAATCTACTTGAAAGCCCAGGTCACCTGGGGTTCTGACCAATGACCTACAGATTGGAGGTCCCCACAACCCCCTCCTTAGACTTTAAGTGCCTACCACAAGCCCAGATTATTACCTGTGCTTCTAACCCACTAGCTATAAATCAGAGAGGTACCTAGGGCACCTGATAATTTGATAGACTGCTGTGTAGAACTCAGGAAACCTGCTCATTCACTAGATCACTGATTTATTACAAAGGATATTTCAGGAACAGCCAGATGGAAGAGATGCACAGGGGAAGGTATGGTGAGAGGACGTAGAACATCCAGGCCTTCTCAGGTGTGCCATTCTCCCCCAGATTGCATAAGATCACCAACCAGAAAGTTCTCTGAAGGTTCCTCCTCTTGTGATTTTATGAAGTCTTCATTACATAGACATGATTAACTTACTTTGAGGTTAAACTAATTTAACTTCTAGCCCTGGTCTTCAGGAAATCAGGGGGCAGGACTGAAAGTCCCACCCTCTAGTCACACCAGTTTCCCTGGCAACCAGCCCCAGCCTCAGGCGCTTTCAAAAGTTACTCATCAACATAACATAACCTTTATCACTCTCTACTCTTAGGAAATGACAAGGCTGTGGATGAAGACCAAATATGTATAAGAAATATATCTTGGTCATCTGAATGGCTGAATAAATTCAGCTTCCATCAGTTCCCTCTGGCCAAAGAATTACTACTGAGGGACAATGGAACTTTCCTTTGAGAAATAAAATGTGCTCAGGAGGTAGGACCAAAAATCATTTAAATTCCTGTCAAGAGAAAGAACTTGACAGTGGAAAGCAAGCATAATTTTAAGGAAAGATGTATTGCATACATTTCTACTTACTGGGAGACTGCAGAGCCACAAGCAGCACTGCTCATTTCCCTCCAACAGATGGTGCCAAAGTGAAAAGGAAGTAGTTTGGCAGATTGCAAATACACAAGGAGGGATTCAAACTGGGAATGCACTGTGGACTCCAAACCTAAGAGTCCACTGCCAGCCAGGGAGGGCTTTTCCAGTTGGTTGGAATCAGGGAGAGGGAGGACCAGAAATGAACTCGTAAAGTCTATAACAAGGGAACACAATGTGCGGTGAAAAGAAAACAAATCTGACTTTAGTTAGAAGGCCAATGGTTTGTTTCTGCAAATGTGCAAAACTTTAGGAACAGAGGTGGGGTGTGACACTTTCTCGACTAGAAATAAAAGATTCATAATTATATTAAAATGATAAGGCTAATAATTATATTAAAATTAAATGAAGCTGTGGTTTCATGAAATGTATGAATGAAAGAAAACTCTGAAAAGGGTGGCTCAATAACTGAGTCTTCAAATAACTGAGTAATCAGATTAAATTTGTTGCAAATTTTGATCATTGGAATATTAATAACATTTATTGAATTCCATACGTTGGATGTGCATAGTGCTCTACCACACATTATCAGAGCAAACCTCAGACAGAAATGGTAATTAGCCCAAGATCAGTAAAAACAGGACCCTGTCTTATGTAGCCCCATCCCTTCAGTGTAAGCGCTTGTCAGTTACCAAAATCACCTGCCCTATTGATTCTCTAAACAGTTTTTATGGATTTGACTGAATGAGGACATATTTCTAGAGAGAGAAGAGCTGTACTTTGAAGAGTGAAACTGTAAGAGGAAGAGGAGCAATTGCCTGCTTTTGCACCATGTCCCTGCAGTCCCTGTAGTCTTAAGCACACAGGTGAGATGAAACACTTCCCCCCACCCTCCCACCCCCCCACCCCACCCCCCGCCCAGTTGGGTCATCCTCCTCTGGCTTTTGTTTGGTTTCAAAATGACATAGTGATGAGAGTGATAGCAAGGAGTGAATAGAGTGAGTGAGAGAAGGGCTGGGGAAATCTCACAAGATTTCTGGACAGCATCAGGACATCCATGCATTTCAAATGAAATGTCAATGTGCCTGCAATTCACTCTTCTGCTATATTCAATATGTAAGTGAAACCGGACAAAACCAATGGGTACCCAGAGCCCCAAAATGCCAAGAGGAAAACCCCATTATGCCCACTCTAAAGGGTCCAGCCATGTGTGCCCTTCAAAAAAATAATCAAACTCTAGTGTGTGCAAAGATCTTTAATGGGTGAGAGGTTCAAAGCAAATAGATAGAAGAAAAGTAGGGGAGAGACTCTCCATCAAACTCTGAAAATCACCCATTTGTCTCATGGGCAAATGCCCAGAAAAACAGACTCGGCCCAAAGTGAGGCTAAGACCTAAAAGTTTGCCAAGAGCCCATGACATCTACTGGAAGGGAAAAACAGGCTATGAGTTAGGCAGGGCCCAGTGGGGTTGGAATGGGGGAGAGCCTTAAAATTCACCATGTACCATCCAAACTGGATAATCCACCATGAGGTCAAGTTGATGGCCACCACTGTCTCTGAAGAGCTCACCTGCTTGTGTGCTCCTATTATATTTCTGAGCTTGAGGGAAAGGCGTGCTGAGAGCAAACTCTTCCACCATGTTTTGCTTCTCCCTCTTCACACATCCTGTTAATTTCAACATCTATAATTATTTTACTGATTTGACTGAATGCTAATTATCTGCTTTTCCAGCTGAAATGTAAGCTACATAAGAGCAGGGATCTCATCTGGCTGCTCACCATGGACAATATCCTGAGCATCCTACAGACAGTTTACATACAATAACTATACATTGCGGGAACTGCCATCTTGAGTTGTTGGAAGCACCAGGCACTATACTATTGTTGTCACTATTTCTAGTAGCCAAGTTATGGAAACAACCTAAGTGTCCAATGACAGATGACTGGATTAAGAAGTTGTGGTATATATGCATGATGGGATATATACCACATTTTATTCAGCTATAAAAAAAATGAACTCCTGACATTTGCAACAACATGGATGGAACTGTAGGGTATTATGCTAAGTGAAATAAACCAGAGAGAAAGATGAATACTGGACGACATCACTCATATGTGAAATATAGAGAAACAAAACAAAAACTAACAAAACTAAACCTAAACAAAGCCTAGGAATAACTGAAGAATTGCAGCTGCTAGAGGGGCTGTGGGGAGGAGGGGACCCAATGGTATACAATAAAGAGATATGGGTGCTCTGGGGTGGGTGGGGTATGGTGATGAGGCAAGGAGGTGTGAAACTACTCCTCTAAATCATGTACCATGCTATAAACCAATGTTATTTCAAGAAATTTTTAAAAACATTTTCTGTCACCTTAGAAACTTTAATAAACAAATAAGCATTTTCTAAACTGAGCAATAGTACATAATGCTAAGGTTTTCACAGCAAAGGTAAGGAGGAAAGTAGGCAGTACAAGAAGAGTGGTTGTGGCTTAAATGTGCTTTCTGATATTGTGCTCAAATTTCAAAAAAGATACAAGATCCACATCTTCTCTTTTCTCCTTACTTTGTTCACAGCTCATACTTCAACTCACCAATTTCTTTCTTTGCTCTTGGAGCAGGCTTGAAATAAAAATAAAGAATTACACTGAGTTATTGGTCTATTAAAAGGAGGAATATCTGGTGTTGGACAAGGACAGGACAATCAAACTGAGATGAAGAGGATACTTTGCTACCTTATAAAAGGTAACAAAATAGACTGCACACAAGTCTAAATACCCATAAAGAAAGATATAGGACTCCAGAGATATGTGTGTATTTGTGGACAGAAGACAGGGCATTCAGGAATGGAGGTCAACAAAGCCAAATGATAATAGCTCATTTACAAAATGGTATTGCAAAATTCAGAAGGAACTTCTTCCATTAGTACTTGGGACAAAAATCTGATTTGAATTCTTTCATCCTTAAGACTAAATCTAACAAGAGAATAAAAATAAAAGATGCAGTTTGAAATCTCAAGTTTTCAGAAAGAATATTCTTCTTTTTCCATTTCTTTTTTTAATTTATTTATACAAGAACTGGGGTACAGACCAGAGGCATGGGAGGGTGAAAGAATTCACCTGAGACAGAGTGGGTAGCAGAACAGGCAGACGGACGTGAAACACTGCTGAGGGGAGCAGCGGGCAAGAAAGGAGAGGTCTGCAGCGCATTGCGGGTATCTCCCTGGCCAGCAGGGAATCGAACCCACGCTGCAGAGGCTGCAGACAGCTTCACAGCACTGTGCTCAACCCACTGCGCCATTGGGGAGGCCCCTATTTCCATTTCTAACACTGCTGCAAAAACGTGACTCATACATACAAAGCCCAGGAAAGAACTAAATTACAGTGCTCTGAAACAAAACAATTACTGTGGTACACTCTAAATTTCCCTTAAAGTAAAAAGAAGGCTCAGAATGAAAAATTCTTATTAACAGACTACACAGAAACTCTCCATAGAGGCAACTGGCTATTTGCTGGGTGTACCAGAAACAGGGTGAACGCTTGAATATTTTGTACTTTCTAGGTTCAGGTTGGGGAACAGCCCAGGCAGGCCTAGGACCCACGGGAGGTCTGACTAGGGACCTGGTTTGCTTTGTCTCCAGGTATGCATTGCAGTGACAGGTTTGCAGTCTTCAAAGTATCATTTCCTAAAAGGCTGGGAGACCAGAGGAATATAACAGAATCATTTCCTACCTCACACAGTTCTCCCACTGTTGTTTGTCCTTAGGAGTAAAGCTACATAAAACCTGTAATATCCATCCTTCATTCTGCTTGAGGCTGGGGGCTCTCATCAGACAGAAGGGATGCTGGGAAGAGAGCTTTCCTTTCCCCTTGTACAGGTGGGCACATCACGTTAGAGGAGCAAAGGCAATTTCTCCAAAATTATATCCATTTACATTTTTTCATTTTTAAAAGGTATTTTTTTACTCATTTCAGGAAAATACATGTGAGGGTGTTAATTTTTTAAGTTAGTCATTTTTATTTCTTTATTTCTGAGAGAAAAGATAAAATACTTAATAATTGATGCTTGGGAATAATAGGGAAGCTCCATTCCAAAACAAATTCCAACCCGACCAAAGATTTAAATGTAAAAAAGGAAATCTAAATATATTGTAAATAAATATAAAAAGAATCCCTACTAAATATGGCAGATTGAGCCTATATTTTCATCTTCTCTTCCCATGGTAGACTAAATAATGACTCCCAAATATATGGTATCATCCTATTCCCAGAACCTATGAAAGTGCCTTATATGAAGAGGACTTGGCGGATGTGATTAAGTTCAGGCTCTTTAGAAGGGAAGATTACCTATCCTGTTTTATATGAACCCAAAATACAACAACAAGCATCTTTATAGGAAAGGAGAACAAATAGAGTAGTGGGACCCTGGGGCAAAGATAGGAATGATGCAGCCACATGCCAAGGGATGGCAGCAGCACCAGAGCTGGAGGAAGTCAGGAGCAGATTCTCCCTTAGAGCTGCAAGAGAAACAGTCCTACTGACACACTGACTTCAGCCCAGTGAAATTTTCTTCAGACTTCTGGCTTCCAGAAATGACAGAGAGTATGAGGAATATAACCAAAATGAAAATGCATACATTGTGCAAAGATGAAAAAAAAAAGATGTAACAATTATATAAAATAAAATATTTAAATAAAAAAAAACAGAAATGTCAGAGAAAACACTTATGTTGTTTTAAGCTGCCAATTTTGTGGTAATTTGTCATAGAAACTTTGAGGAAACTAAAACACTCCTGGATCCACCCATACTCCACCGCAAGAACAATTAAGGGTGGTGGAGGAAGGATGACATCATTTATAAATATAAAGAGAACAAAAGAAAGGGACTGGAATAAACTTTTAGATGATAGAAAATGAATGAATAAGAGGCAACTTACTTATCAGAGCAGAACAAATTGCAACCTGAGAGCCTGGAGAAAGAATGTGAGCAAGATATTCATGGTATCCAGTTAAATGAAGTGCCTCCCAAGCTGCAGGGGCAGGCCGAGCAGGGGGCTGAAACTGGAGATGGGGTAGAAACAGAAACACAGGCTTTGGGTTCCCAACCCTACCTTCTTCACCCCAGTCAGACCAGGGGTAGTTGCGTCCTTGTTTCTCACCCCCCCTTCCCAGGTCACTCCCCAAACCACCACCACCTGAGCTACCACATCTGTCCTACCCACATTCTATCCACTGGGAGAAAACCAGTCACATGGTTGTTCACAGAAGCAAAAGGCCAGGGCATGCATGTTGGGCTGGGCACAAGCTTTTCTGCAGCCACTTGGTGCCATGAAAGGAAGACAGGTTTTCTGACAGCCCACTGCAGCCTCTGCCACACTTTATAAGGCACACCATCCTAAAATTTCAGAACACTGGGAATAAAGAGAAGACCGTGACAGCTTCCAGAATGCAAAAGCAGTTCACATGACGTACTAAGGATCAGCAGTCTAACAGGCATCAGATATTTCAACAGCAATACAGACTACTAAGAGACAAAAGAGCAACATCCTCAAATTTCTGCAATAAAAGTACATTGAAACTGCAAGATTTATTTTTTCTAAAGGTTTTCTTTAAAAAAAAAAAGACTTATTTATGCATACAATAACTGGTGTACAGGCCAGAGGTGTGGGGGGTGAGAGGATTCACCAGAGACAAAATGGGGAACAGAACAGGCAGACTGAATGAAATACACTGCTGAGGGAGCAGTGGGTGAGTCAGGAGAGGTCTGCTGCACCATGTGGGTAGCTCCCTTGCCGGCCGGGATTGAACTTGTGTTGAAAGGTTTATACCCAACCAAACTCCCCAAAATTGGGAGTAAGGGGACATGCAAAATCTTAAATAATTTGCTCACCATGCACCCCTTAGGAGGAAGTTCCCAAAGCACAATTTAACAGGTGGAATAAACAAGAAAAAAGAAGTAAAGGGATCCATAAAATGACAGAAGATGCACCCAGGAAATGCTAAAGGAAAATGTAAAATTGTAAAATATCAGATTCCTGTCACACCTGAAGCAACCATCCCAAGAACAGAGGCCTGTGGAAGTGTGAAAGGGATCCATCTAAGGAGAAAAACAACTGACAGATTATTTAATGTGTTTGAGAATTTGGGGGAAATTACTACTAAGAGTAGGAGAAATCTGTTGGATCATCTGGGGAAAAAATAGGGATAGTAAGCAGAAAACTAAGCAATTCAGCCAATGGTGAGAGGGATTAGAAATTATTAATGCCAGGAAAAGCAAAGGCTACATAAGATGAAAGATGATTATGACATACTGTATGGCACAATGCTGATAATATTTCATAGTTATAATTATGTAAACACTGGTTTTTGACCTAGCTAGACTCTTTGATATAACTAGATTGGGGAGAGGAAGAGTCAAAATCCTCAACAATTTCCTTCCAGGATTGTAGTTTATGTATACTTTACACACGTGCAAAATTTTATGTACAAAAAAGGCTACTACATCATTGGACAAGAAATACCAAAACGAAGACAACATAGAAGTCTGTCAGCTGAGGCTGGTAATACTGACCCTGGTTGAATGAGGTCTAGTATAAGCATTAAAAAAAGCCAGCTCAGAATGAGCTGGCCTGAACTATGTCCAGATGGTGAAAACCAAACACTCCAACAAAAACAAAGTGGAGGAAAGTGTGTCTAATACCAGTTTATAAGGAAAAATAAACATACATATCCATATACACATAAACCCTGAATCTTGTATAAATACAGACAATCTACGGGAAGAGACACAAAAAGCCAATAAATGAATTGATTCTAGGGAGGAAAATGGAAGGAGAGAAGGGACAGGAGAGCTTTTCACTAGATGCCATTTTGTCATTTAAAATTTTATGCTTGGATCAGAGGGAGGCAGGGAGGCGCACAGGGGACAGAGGTGATGGTGCACAGGTGCACTGGTGAAGGGAACTCTATGGGGACTACATCTGAGGGAGTGGAGGGAAGCAACTATTGTTTAAAAATGAACAATGATGTAAAAAAAATTTAATTAAAAAAACACCAAATTGAAAAGAAAAAAAAGAAAGCATGAAAATGAAAAAAGTGGGATTACGGATAATTTTACAAAGTTTTACATTTTAAAATTCCTACACAATATGTCTACATTGAGAAGCAAGCAAGTAATAATAAAAATATATGAAAAACATTGCAAATACAAATGAATACAATATTTGTAAAAAAAAATGTATGCTGGGAAATACAGTGCTTATTCAAATATATCATTTTTTAAAAGAAAAGGAGGAAAGCCAGACTGACGAAAGATAGAAAACAAACAGAACTAACCCCCTGATATTTCCACTTAATACATCAAATATCATCTTCAAATATCCTTTCAGCTATTCGCATCCACTGCAGCATGAGTTCAATCCCCGGCCAGGGAGCTAACCACATGGCGCAGCAGAGCTCCCCACATAGTGTATTTCAGTCAATCTCTTGTTCTGTTTCCCACTCTGTCTCTGGTGAATCCTCTCACCCCCCACACCTCTGGTCTGTACCCCAGTTCTTATATGCATAAATAAATAAATCTTTTTAAAAAATCACTACAAAAACAAACAAAAAATATCCTTTCAGTATTTTTAGCATTGTTCCTATAGGTGGCAGCAAATGCATTTTTTGGCAATGTCTGTCTAACAAACCTTGGGGAATCAGCTTAGCAATAGTATTGAGATGTCTTATTTTTTCTTTTCATAAGAAAAAGTTTCTTAAAATGTTTCAGTAGAAATTTATCAAATGCATGGCCAGGAAATGTTCCTGATGATTGCTATACAGGAAGTTAAAAAATTCAAGAGGGTGTAAAATAGAAAAAAAATTGCCGGCTATGATGATCTGGGGAGTTGTAGAAGAATGAATAGGTAAATTTGTTTTTCTCTTTGTCTTTGCAAATGTTTCTACAATGTAGTTGGCATGTTTACTAAGCTCATTTATCTTCCAAGAGCAAGCCCTGGACAATTGAGGATGGTATGAATTGAAGTGCTACCTGGCACCCAAATATTTTCATCAGCAGCAAGCCTTTTATTTCTTACCTGTGTAATGAAAACAGTGATGGAAAGGTTAAGCACACAGTCTACTGAGGGAGAGCTTGGGGAGGAGAATCGGGCATCCTTTATTTATTTATTTATTTTAAGATTTATTTATTTATACAAGAACTGGGGTACAGTCAGAGGCAAGGGAGGGTGAGAGAATTCACCAGAAACAGAGCAGGGAACAGAACAGGCAGACCAACTGAAAACACTGCTGAGGGGAGCAGCAGGCAAGAAAGGAGAGTTCTACTGTGCCATGTGGGTTTCTCCCTGGCCAGGAATCTAATGCACACTGCAGAGGCTATGGACAGCTTCACAGCACGCTCAACCCGCTGCGCCACGCTCAACCCGCTACACCACTAGGGCGTCTTTTAATGCTCTTCAATCCAGAAGCAGATTTACAAAAAGTTCACAAAGCTTATGCTTCAGATTTACTTATAAAGTTCACAAACACTTGCACAGATATCTTTCTAAACATTCTCCTCTTCAATTCATACTTTTGTATTCTTTTCTAGACAGGGTCCATAAATAGCATCGTTATAGAAACTACCAAGCCAAGATTCACCATTGCCAAAATATTTTCTGACAAATACTCTCTGACACCTTTGTAAACATCCTTATGTAAGACAGTCTAGTTCTAGTCTCACTTTTGAGGGGCCTGGGGGAAATCTATATGGCTTCTCACCAAACTGGAGGCCACACCTGTGGGTTGGCACCAGTCTGGCACATTTCAGGTACTTAAAATCTATTCCTATGCCTATCAACAGATGACTGGATAAAAGGGTTACAGAACACATACTAATAGAATGCCCCTCAGCTAATAGAGCATCCCTTTTGTGGGTGAAGTGTGATGTGACTATGTTGGGTGAGGTAAGTCAGAAAGCCAAGACTATTACTAAATGGTTTCACTCAAGTGAGTGGTAGAGTCCAGGTTTGACTGTAGATTTACTAACTGCTGAGCGCACTGCTCATCTCAGAGTTTGGGTTCTGTTCTTTATAATAAAAATTTTGGGGTTGCCTTTATCATAAGTTAACTTGTTTAAGGAATTTTTAGGGAAAGGAATCTGAATCAGGAGAATCCAAATGGCACAGCGCTCCCTACAGAATCCTGTCTACAACAGCACTTAGCAAGCACCTCCTCTCTCTTGTTCACTGTGGAGCTGGGTGCTCAAGTCTTACTTAAGAAGTAAGGGGACAGGAAAAGCACTGGCAACATTACCAAGTGGTTCTACATACAAATCACTATGTGAAATAAAACTAAAATGTCACTTTAAAACTTTTTAAAAAATTCTTAAGACTTTATAACTAATTTCTGACACATTGTTCAGCATGAATTTGTTAAAAATAAACATGAACCAGTCCAAACACTGGAACCAACTGAGAACTTCAGAGAATATATTCTGATAATTTAAAGAATCCCTTAAAGGATTAACTAAATGTGTTATTGTAGTGCGCGCACACACACACAATGGTAGATTAAGAACACACATTTACCTCTACTACCTCCCATGTTCCCATCAAAGAGACAGAAAAGATTCTTTAATGAGAATGAAATGATAACAGCAATAGGAAACAAGTAGGAATGTCAGGAGCAGATACTGTTTTGATTTCTGACAGACAGAAAGAAGATAGATGGACCCAGGAGAGAACAGAATAGAAAGTGCAGGCCAGGGCACCAGAAATGCTCATGTTTTCCCAATGAGGCCCCAAGAGGGCCGGTGCGCACTGTCAGTGGACAATGCAATGCTGGGCTGTGGGGCAATCATCAGTGGCCTCATTAAAGAACTGGATTCGGTGCCAAGGGACACTGACCTGGGTAAACAGCTTGGCAGCTGAGACTTTTGCCCTCAGGCTAAAAACCAGCACACTGCCCTCTAGAAAGCCAGCCATCAAATCACATGGGGCTCCTGGGAGAGCATGGGGGCCTTAGACGAAATACTGAAGAAATTCTGAATGTCTAGACTAAAATCAGAGGGGAAATAATCAAACTTAAAATGCATCTCTACCCACTCTACCTGGCAACCTCTGTGTTCCCCAGTCTGCTGGCTTGTTCTCTGCCCACAGGAAACCCTACAGGGAAGCCTTCCTGTCAACAAGCCCTACTGACTTATACAAAAAATACTGCCAGTCATTCTCTTTAAGGGGAAAAGCTCTTGGAGAAACAAACCTAAACAAATGAAGAGGAAACCCACATAAGCTACTTACATTAAAGTAAGATGTTTATTTCTTAATTCTTTGCTATAAATGGTCAACAGGTAGCATCAAACTTGTAAGGGGGAAAAAAAAACAATACAAAAAGGAAAGTCTTAAAATTAATAAAATAATTGAGGCAAAAAGAAAAAGATAATCCAAGCAGATAAACATATATATATATATATATATATACACACACACATATATATAAAGACCTAATCAACACTCACAAAAATCAATCACATTCCTAACACCTATTAATATCAATTAAGAAATTTAATATTTATAAAACAGCTCCAGTAAAAGCAATAAAAAGCTAGTATTAGCATTTTTTTATCTTGCTGAGGTAATAATGTTGGTTTATAACACTATAGATATTTTAGGAGTACAGAGTCACACTTCTTCAAATATGTGTTACTACTATACCATGCCCACCACCAAAAGTAGCCCTCTACCACTGTCCACTGGACAACCCCCTCCCACACATCCTCACTCCTACGATTTGCTGCTTCCCCTCTCCCATTCTGGTAACCTCAGTTCTGCAATCAGAATGAAAGGGTTTGTCTTGGTTTGGGTTGGTCTGTTCCTTTGCTTTGTTTCTCTATATTCCACATTAGTGAAATCATCCAGTATTTTGCTTCTGACTTATTTCTCTTAGCATAATCCCCTCCTTTTCTATCCACATTAATGCAAATGTCAAGATTTCACCTTTTATTATAGGTGAGGAGTATTCCATTATGTATACATACCAAGTCATCTTTATTCAATTATCTACCATTGGGCATGTAGGTTGGCTATTGTAACTACAGCAGCGATGAACATAAGTACATATATCTTTTTGAATTGGTGTTTTTATATTCTTTTTTTAAGATTTATTTATTTATTTATACAAGAACCGGGGTACAGGCCAGATGCGTGGGAGGGTGAGAGGATTCACCAGAGACAGCAGGGAACAGAACAGGCAGACTGATGAAATAGACTGCTGAGGGGAGCAGCAGGCGCGACAGGAGAGGTCTGCCGTACCATGTGGGACACTCGCTGGCCAGCCAGGATTGAACCAGTGCTGCAGAGGCTGTAAACAGCTTCACAGCGTGGTGCTCAACTGCCTGCGTCACCAGGGGAAACCCAGTGTTTTTATATTCTTGAGCTACCTAAGATACCTAAGGGTGGAATTGCTGGATCATATGGTAGATCTATGTTTCAAAAACCTCCATTCTGTTTTCCATAAAGGCTGGACTAGTCTATAGTCCCTCACTCCCTTCTGCCTTACTACTGCCCAGTTTTGCTAAAAGTTCTAGCTCTTTCTACCACCAAGAGATTGTCCTCTTAAGTAGGATGGTTCTAATTCAGTTCATTCAGATGCTATGCCTTCTACAAGGTCACATCTCTTTTGGCCTACCAAAGGGAATCACTTGACTCTTTCATTTTCACAACTCCCACTGCTGGGGAGGGAATGGGGGTGGCTGCCTACCCAGTCACACAAGCCCTCTATTGTACTCCTGTTCCTCCTCCTCCCTGCCCCTGACCTTGTGTCCCCTGAGGAGGCAACTGTTCCTCACTTCCTGGCCCCCATTCTGGCCTCTATGGGGCTTGGGAAGGCCTTTATCTTTTTTTCATACTGGTTGCTGTTAGCCCTTCAGCACTAATCTCCCTCCTGGGTCCCCTTGGTTTTTTTCTCTAAGGGGCTTCATGCAAATCTGACCTCCCACCTAGAAGTTAAGAGACTCCCTTCTTATTTTTCTATCTCTCAAAGCCCAGCACAGGGCTGTCACATCACTAGTATATCATTAATGATTGCTAAAAAAATTATGGAAGGAAGAAGAAAGAAAAGAAAGGGGGAGGGAGTTCTTGTACTCTATGTACATACAGTGATCATGTACTCGAGAGTTTGAGAAAGAACAAGGACACCACCCTAGTTTCAAAGCATTTAACAATATTTATGCATTTGTTCATTTATCTCCTATCTAGATCTAGAAGTACTGATAACAGAAAAATCACTTTAATTTTAGTCTCGGAAATCACATTTAAATGTCGTGGGGCGCTGTATACGAGGTGGGTAGAGATAAAGACAGAGAGACATTGAGTTAGACTTGAGTTAGACTGAAATTGTGAGACTTGAATTGCAAATATGCATAGGGTCCAATAGTAGGAGATGGACATGAAAAGCCCTCCATTTTTTTTGCTTTGTTTTGTTTTTATAAATATGCTTCCCAGCTGCTATGTACTCCTGGGTAGGACACACTCCCAGAACTGTTAGAACGGAAGTCATTTTGAACAATGCTAGTCTAAAGAGTTGTCATGGATAATAATGATAATGTGTTTCAAACAGCCAACTTTAAAAGGACCCAATAGAGTGATTATTACACTATCTGATGCCTACTGATCTTTATGAACCATATTCTATCATTTTAGCTTTTTTCTATTTGCACACTTTCTCCTGGCCTCAACTAATCCGCTAGAATTTAAGACTGTTGGCTATACATCCATTTGTTCCCATAATACTATTTATGAAGTGACTTTAGAATCTGTTCCCGGCCTCTCTGTTCCCAATGTGACTCTCCTGATCTTTTAATAATTCTTAAAATAGCCTCCTAACAGTCTCACCTATCTCTTTATTTTTTTTTAAAGATTTATTTATTTATTTATTTACACAAGAACCCAGGTACAGGCCAGATGCGCAGGAGGGTGAGAGGATTCACCAGAGACAGAACAGGGAACAGAACAGGCAGACTGACAAATACATTGCTGAGGGGAGCAGCGGGCGAGACAGGAGAGGTCTGCTGCACCATGTGGGACCCTCCCGGCCAGCCGGGATGGAACCGGCGCTGCAGAGGCTGAGGACAGCTTGACAGCGCTGTGCTCAACCACCTGCGTCACCAGGGGAGGCTCTCACCTATCTCTTTAACAGTCATTTTTCTATTATGTCTGCTCCAAACTGGGACATTTAAATAAATTTACACTGCCCATGCCATTTATCACTGAGAGGGCATAGAAGCTCAGCTTTTGGCTCATGGCTACTTGAATGTATCCTTCAATAGCCTTTGGTCTCCAATTCCTTTACTTTCCATTCCAGCTCCTAATACCAGTGGCAGAATCTCCTGGATTCGATCACATGAGTTGTAAAAAGTATTTTCATCACTCCTTTCTGGCCATGATTGACTCATTCTAGGCCACCAGTCTACTCTTCATGAAAAGATGAGGCAAAGTCTGTTATTAAAGTATCATTTTAACACTCAAATTATAATATGGTACTCTCTAATGCCAGTACCAACAACAAAATGTCAACGTGGTTGTTCAAGTTTCTGTGATTTGGCTGGGAAAGAGGCACAGAGATCATTGGCAACAGAGCACTTGTGGGAAGAAAAGAGGAGTCAACTCTTCGGAAACAGTCACCAAAGGCCTGGAAGGAGGACTTGGAATATTGACTAAAGGAGGAACTTGGAGAAAATTATTAGAACTTTCAATAGGTTCAACAGTCTCAGCTACTAAATAGAAGACATTGGTACTGCCATGGAGGTAGAGAATGGTGGTAGGTCAGTAAGTTGGCAGCAAATGATAACTTCATATTTTTATCTTAAAAAGCACACATCCTTGTTGAAGACTTAATTCATCTCTTCAATGAATACAACTATATACCTAAGATATTTCTTAGGCATTGAGTACACAATGGAAAAGAAAAGCAGGCATGGCAACTTACTTGGCAAACACTGTTAAATAACTGGGCATGTGCCATTCTTCTTTATGGTCTTGTCAATATTAGACTAGGTTTTAAACTAGCAGATGTGGCTTCTAGCCAGAGCATTTATGCAAACATTTCTCACAGGTGACACAAATACGTGGCCAAGATAACATTACAGCCTCCATTCCTGCTCTGGAGAATGGCATGAATTTTCAATAGGAAGCATCCATTATAAGCAAATAACCCAGAATGGTGATTTGGGGATGTTCTGAGTTTTCTAAGCAGTTTTTTCAACTGACAATCCCTACATTTAATTAAAAAAAAATCCCAACCTGGAACACTGAGTGGTAGTAAATCAAATACCACAGAGTGTTTAACAACACACCCATGTGCATATGCTCTCAAAGGTACCTGGTGACCTGACATGAGATGCTTACAATTTCAATGAACTTGTTAGGATTATGAAGATTGGCAACAAAAAATAAGTGGTCTCTGGAGAAGAAAACTATTTCATCTCACTAAAAATCAGTGTCAAGTGAGAATGCACACTTACATAAACAAAGAGGCACATCATATTCTTGGCTTAGAAGATACACACATTGTAAAGATGTCAGTTTTTCCTAAAACCAACTTATAAATTGATTACAGACCATTAAAAATTGTAATGCGATTATTTTAGAACTCGGCAAAACAATTTTAAAGTTGGACAAATAAAAATAAGCAAAAAATAGTTGGGAATATCTGAACACAGCAAAGTATTAGGGAAGACTTTGCCATTAATTTAAACTGTAATTTTCACTTCTGGTATATTGCTGCAGCAATAGACAGATGATCAAAAAAAGGGCTAAATATTGAGTACTGAAGTAGATCCAAATCTGAATGGGATTCCGTTATATAAGAAAGTGGTAAAAAGAAATGTGTTATTCAGATAACTGGCTAGTTACTTGGAAAGTGAATAAAATTGGTTTCCTACCTTAACTTCCAGATGGAATAAAGATTTACATTTTTTAAAAAACCATAAAGCACTAAAACTTTTTAGATGAACAGTTTTATCAATTTTAAGTGAAGGACGTCTTAAAGTCTGACAGTTGGCTGTCCAAGCATCAGACCCTAGCCCCCAAGGAAGGGATTCCCCAACATGAATGGTCCTGATTTGATAGAGTACACTGCCTCCCACTTAGGAGCTGGGGAAGATAACTCCCACTCAGACTCCTCAACAACATTTAAGACTGGTTTTCAGATGGTTCTTCTAAATATACAGACACTGAATATACATGACATTGAAAACATACAGCACAATTAGTACTTACCCTTGCAAATTCCACTCAGGGGTTGTTAGAAGGAAAATCTTCCTAGGGTTAGAACTGTAAGCAATGTATCTCATTGCCCACTATCCTGGGAAGAGCAGTTGCCTTAGAATTTAAAATCCACAGCAAAAACTACTTCAGTCAAGGATATTTTAAAGAGTCTACTGACTTGGAAAAAGTGTTTTGGGTATTTATTTAGAAGCGTGGTGATTCTTTTATGACCAGAAATATGCTATAGGACTTTAACTCTTTTTTTTCCCCCAGCCCGTGCCCAGGATAAAGTTGCCTATAGTAAAATTGACTTCATGACACATCTTTTCACTTAAAGTCATGGTTTCCAAGAACCTATCCATGACATGGAGAACATACTGTGTACCTCTATGTTTATTCCACCCTAAATAATTACAGCTAAATAAATACTTATACTTACCCTAAATAGATACTTATATCCACAACTATTTAAAACAAGCCAGAATTAATTCTGTCCTCTGGAACATGTAAAATATAACTTTTTTCCAGGCCCAGTGTTTAAGGAGGGGGGAGAGTCAGGTCAGTTTCCAGGTCGATGGGCACCCACCAAAACGATCACAGTAACACCCTTTCAACCTTTGGCCATGGTTATATGACTCCCCTCTCATTTTCTGCTCAAAAGGCAAGAGGAAGCACACAACAGTAGGTTTAGAGTATTTTTCAGGATGGGCAGCTTCCGTGATAATTAAGACTTTGTGCAGTTCAGTACTATCACTACATGTCACAGTTTGAATTTTCATTACAAACTTCTGTCACTCGCTGATTGAGTTCTTCCTTTTCCTAACATTCGCCCTAGGTGTGATTATTTGCTTAGTAAACACCCTGTATATTAACAGTTTGTGATATTCTGGGAAATTTCCATTTCCCTTCTTTTTTCTCAAAGATAATATTTCTCCAAGAGGCCCATTTTTATCCACCATCATTGTCAGAAAACATATATGACAGGCATCTTGGGACCTCTCCAAATGGTCCTTATTTCTTCCTGGGTATATTTCAATCATCTTTGTGTCTGGTTGGCCTGTGAAATTTTCATTATGATTCCACTGGCCACATCTAGCTTTCTGCTCTGTGCAGTTTATTCACTGAGCCAGATTTTCAAACCACAAACTCAAAGCAAATTAGGTACCACTGGGAAGATACTATAAAGCTTTTGGGACAGCACAGGTTATTTTATGCATTAAAGCAGTAACCCACCAAATGTTCCTTGGTGACCTGAGAAAAAAATTGCTGAGTTTTGTCATGGTATTTAATTTGCTTCCAGGAATTTAGGCAAAGGGAGATCTGAGCTAATATGAACAAATAGGTGATCTCAGATTTAACCTGCCCTAAAATCAATACTATTGCCTAATTGAATGAGAGTACACAGGAAATGAACTCAAAAGTATAAGCCCAGCTCAGAACATTTCAGAATACTGAAATGCTTTTTCTCTTTTAGGAAAATAACCTAAGGGGATATTCTCTTTCTCCTTCATGCCTTCTCTCAAAGTTAATGTTTTACTTGAATACCAAGTAATGGTTAAAATATGCAGGTATTTTTAAGTCTCAGGTTACAAAATATCAGGCACGGCTTATATATGTTTACTGTGTAGTTGTAGTCTGGAAACACACCATTTTAAATTTAGAATGTTAATATTAAAGAAAAGAGTGATCCTTTAACAACTTTGTAAGTTGTCTTTTTCCAGTTCATTCTAATTACTGTTAAATCCCCACATACTCTACAGCCCCAAGGGAATTCCAGACAATCCATTCCTTTGAAATAATCTGAACAGGATGGAATATTCCACAAATTTTTACAGAGCATTTACCATGTGCAAAACAATGAAGATAAAATGGTAGCTAAAAGAGACATCTTCCTTACCCACAAAATTTACAATCCAGCTGGGGAGACTGATTTTACAGGACTTCATATAATAAATGTCTAATCAAAACTGAGGAGTTTGATCCTAATAAAATACTGAATCCATTCTGCCCAAGGTCACTGATGACCTTCACAGAGCCAAACCCAGTGGTCAATTTTCAGTCAATCTTAGCTTCTCAAGAGCATTTGATATAGTTGCTCACACCCTCCTTTACTAAACTTCTCTTCAATTGATTCCAGTTCTGCAGTATGACTCCTAGATTTACTCCCAAACTCATTTATGACTCCTAAATTCCTACTTTCAAGTCTAGCCCTTTTTCTAAATTTGACTCTTCTATATATACACCTATCTATTCAACAGTTCCTCTCAGATATCTCAAATTAAACATGTCTCATACTAAACTGTGAATTCCCTTTTCCACTCTCACAAAACTATTCTGCTAGTGCTCACTTTGTATTAAATGGAACCTGTAGTCATTCAGTGATCAGGCCAAAAATCTTTGATAGCCCAAAGCTTTTCTTTCTATTATATTCCACATTAACTTTACCAGAAAATTCTGTAGGATTTACCATCCCCTCTCAACTTTATCACTGCTATCTTAAAGACATCATATTCTATCATCTGGATCATTCTAGTAGATTCCATTCCCAACTGATCTCTTTGATTCAAAGGTCAACTTGTCATTTAGGACTTTCCTTACTACTAGACTACAGAATGCTCTCTTAACTTCTGTCTCTCTATCTAGTTCCTGTTACCCACCCACACCCCACCCCCCGACATTGTGTGTGTGTGTGTGTGTGTGTGTGTGTGTGTGAGAGAGAGAGAGAGAGAGAGAGTGCCTATGCATTTATCATCTGTCTCTACCATTAGGATGTCAGATTCAAGAGCACAGCAACTTTTGTCTCACTTACTCCAGTATCCCCAATGCCTAGAGCAAAGGGTTACCTGGCAGATGGTAGATACCCATCAAACATAGGTTACATAAGTGAATGTGGTGGTAATACAAAAGAAAATTATAGGGAATTACAAGATATCACACATGGACATGACTCAGATGGGGTTATCAATGAAGATGGTGAAGGAAAAAAATATGCATTCTGCTTAATGCCCACAAATAGAAAAAACAGCTGCACCAATGTGGATAACACAGCTATCTATCCCTCATAAGACAGTTGCAGACCCCTCCTTTGGAGCTGACCCTTTGGTGGTAGTCATAAAAGCTCTATTGAAGAAAAATGTTTTTCATGTAAAGTTTGGTTTTGTTTTTTCCCAGAGAAATGTGACCAGCAATATCTCAATGATCTGTGTAATAGATCTGTTAGGTAGTTGGACAAGAGAGATGAAAGGAGAAGGAAAAAGAAAGGAATAATACCAGTTTTGTCTTAGTAAAAAGGCAGTGAAACAGAGGGAGTCTTGTGACATACCCAGAATGACAGTGGTCAAGCTAGACATGTAATTGATCCTCCTAACTTATTACTGATCTCGGCTTCCAGGACCTGAGATGGGGGAAGAAAGAGAAGTCCCTGTGCGTCTATCCAAAATGGATATGTTTTCTCTTACATCTTCTCAACCAAACTGTTAGGGGGAAAGGATGTCCTGCGCTAATCCCATACAGGCTTTGTGGACCCCACCCCCACTCCAGACTAAAGCCATCAAGACATTGGGAAAGACAAATCCCATCACCACCAAAGGGAAGGTGGCTGGGGCCTGAGGGTGGAGTTGGGCAGCCAGGTTGGATATAAAAACCAAACACACGCGCCTTGGGGCTCTCGCTATCGCTTGCCTCCTGCCTTCACGGCTCCTGGCTGGCGGCCAGCTCTCAGAGCGCCATTTTGGGATTCCTGATCGGCGGATCGGGTAGGACTCATTTAAAACTTTGTCTCCCACTTTTCTCCCTGAGCTGTACATTTCCTCATTCCCCTTCCCTTGTAAATAAACCTTTTATTAACCTTTCGCGTGTGCCTGCAGTAGAGCATTGATAAGTCCTTTTAAACGCGCGGGTGAGGACCCACAGTCAGGCACCCCGTTTTGTATTGGGGTTGCTCTACAACAAAACCACCTACAATTCTCATGAATCCCTTAATGTCTGCACTATAGGTAGTAATAGAAATTTAAAAGGAAAGAGTACTTATTCTATAAATATTTGTTGAATGAAAAAGTTAATTGGTAAGAGAAAAGGGGGCGAAGAAGAAAGTTGTATTGTGTGCATATACTCACTGGTATGTACATAGCCTCACGTACAATTCCTAATGATTTGGGGCTATGTGAAGAAAAGGAATTTAATGAATAGCATAAAAAGAATGAGAATGTATGGAATTGGAATAGGAAATTTAATGAGAATTTTTTTTCTCCATTTCTCCAAGCCTCTATGTTTTTATTCTCCATGATCGCTCAACTACTGGTTTTTATTTATAGCAAAGCATCTTTTTATTAAAATTATAAAGAAACTATAACTACAACTATACAATTTTATTGATAATCAGATTTTACTGTGTAACTTTGCTCTGCTGATTCCAGTCCAGACATATGGTGAGAGCAAAATGATAGTATTAAAGCGTGATTGATTTGACTCAGCCCTCAGAATTCCTTGTCCTCTGCTATTGAAAAGCCGCAGGGGAAGTGCACATATCTTTGATATAATGCATGAATGTGCCCCTGGCTATCATGTGGCATTTCTTCCCTTTCTACTCAGACACAGGCCCTGAGGGTGTTGGGCCCTCAGGCTATCATTGTTGGCATACATTTCTCTATGTCAGTGTCTCTGTGATTCTTCCCCCATTTCACTCCTACCTTTCAAAACACTTGCTCTCTGGCCACTTTCCCCCCATTCCTGATACACAATGTGCTCTTTTCTATGACTTAGTGGAATGCAGGGATTCTTATCTGCAGAGTCTGGACATCACGCTTACATAGTAACCTGCTATGACACAAGCACCAGGAAATTCTTTGAGAAATTAACTCTGCCTTGTTTCCCACTCACGGAAAAAGAATGAGAGGTGATGGAAAACAATGTTAAAGGGCTGTGAAAACCCATTCTCATATCCTCCTATGCTTCCAGGTATATAGCCTGACACACAGACACATGCTCCCATCTTTCTGAACATTTAGAAATGGCCCTGAGACCCTGTTCTAGCCCATGGGACATCACTGTGGACTGCTGGTCAAGGGAGAAAGATTTGGCCTTTTTGAAAAAAGAAAACAAATGAGACTAGTGTCATCTAATTTCCTTTACCCTTTCCTTTCTCGTTGAACGCAGAATTGATGCTGGGTCTGTGGGGCCACCTTATAATCAAGAGAGAAAGGTGAAGAGACACGGACATGTTGACTCTGTCATCACTGATTTGGGGAATCAACTCTAGCACTTAGTTTCTTGAAAAATGGAAAAATACAAAGCTCTATCTGTTCAATGTACGTAGTTTTTCCTATTATTCACCAGTAAAAACAAATCTGACCAATTCCCAGGTATTTCCTCCCCACCACACCAGAGCCCCATTAAAGGGAAAAATCAGAGCTTAATATGCTGAAGGCTAGAGCTCTTCAGTCACCATGAAGGAGTTAGGATGGCTCTTCTTTTCCTTGTCATGCAGGCTAACTGGAGGACAGAGATGAGTTACTCAAGAGAAGGGAAGGATCCAATGGGGTGAGGGGAGAAAGTGTCCCAAGACCAGGAAGATGAAAAACTCATATATTCCCCAAGCAGAAGGTCCCTGGGTGGCCTCAGTAGGATAGGACCTCAGTGGGTGGTACCCATGTCAGCAAGTGCTGCAACCATGAGAGCAGAAATGGGTTATGTGGAGCTGGTCATCAGAGAGAACACTGTGAAGGGCGTCACCCCACCTGCTCTGGCAGCAGTGCTAGCAACAGCTGATGAGTGCTGAAAACACCACCACGTAGTCACAGGAGGAACAAGTGTAGCTCTGGCAACTATTTAGATTTAGGACCAGCTTCCTGTTTATATACAGGCTCTTATATTTTTGTATAAATTAACTGTGGGCACAACTTCAACAATAAGGACAAAAATTGTATGATCACCTCAATAGGCACATTTGAGAAAATTCAATCCCCTTTCATGATTTAAAAAAAAAAAACAACAAAATGGGTACAGAAGGAATGTATTTCAACACAATAAAGGCCTTATGTGACAAACCCACAGCCAACATCATACTCAGTGGTGAAAAACTGAAACCTTGTCCTTTAAGATCAGGAACGAGACAGGGCTGTCCACTCTTACCACTATTACTCAATATAGTGATGAGAGTCCCAGCAAGGATAATTAGGTTAAAAAAAAGGATATAAAATATATTTAAAGTGGAAGACAGGAAGTAAAACTAATATTATTTGCATAATGATAATAGAGAAAACACCCCAAAATTCCAGTAAAAAGCTATTAGAAAATATAAATACAACAAGGTGACAGGTGACAAAATTAATATACAAAAATCTATTGCATCTCTATCCACAAACAATAAATTACCAGAAAGAGAAACTAAGAAAATGAACTCATTTACAATTGAATCAAAAAGAATTAAATAACTGGGAGTAAATTTATTTTTTCCCACTCCCCCTCCTAAAATAGTAAATTTAAATAACAAAGTGAAAGACTTGCACAGTGAAATCTATAAGATATTCTTGAAAGAAATACAAGAAGATACAAAGAAGTTGAATGGTATTCTGAGATGTGGCAGAGGGAAAATAAGTATCATTAAAATTACTCTTACCTAGGGCCTCCCCGGTGGCGCAGCGGTTGAGTGCTGGGTTGCGAAGCTGCCCGCGGCCTCTGCGGCGCCGGTTCGATCCCCGGCTGCTCCCCGGCCACCTGAGGAGGGTCCCACATGGCGCGCAGACCTCTCCTGCCACCCGCTGCTCCCCTCAGCAGTGTTCTTCGGTCCTTCTGCCTGCTCTGCTCCCCGCTCTGGCTCTGCTGAATTCTCTCACCCTCCCGCGCTTCTGACTGTACCCAGTGCATGTGTAAACAAAACAAACAAATAAATAAATAAAACATGCCTCTATAAAAAAAAAATAAATAAAATAAAAAATTAAAAAAAAAATTACTCTTACCTAAAGTGATATATACACACCCAAAATAATCGCTATAAGAATCTTAAGGGTCTCCCCAGTGGCGCAGCGGTTGAGCGCTGGGTTGCGAAGCTGCCCGCAGCCTCTGCAGTGCCGGTTCGATCCCCGGTCACCGGGTGAGTGTCCCACATGGTGCACAGACCTCTCCTGCCACCCCGGCTGCTCCCCTCAGCATTGTATTTCGTCAGTCTGCCTGTTCTGTTCTCCGCTCTGGCTCTGGTGAATTCTCTCACCCTCCTGCGCCTCTGACTGTACCCAATGCTCGCATAAATAAATCTTTAAAAAAAAAAAAAAGAATCTTAAGGGCATTCTTCACAGAAATAGAACAAAAAAATCAGGAAATTTATTTGAACTACTACAATAGATTCCAAATAATAAAAGCAAGCTTGAGAAGAAAAAGAAAAAATGGAGGTATCACTCTTCCCATCTTCAAATTATGTTACAACAGTAATTAAAATAGTTTGGGATTGCAAAAAAAACAAACACACAAATCAATGGAGCAGAATTGAGAGCCCATAAATAAAACCACACACATACAGGCAACAAAGCTACAACAAAGGAATGAAGAGCATACAATGGAGAAAGGAAAGTCTCTTCAATAAATATGATTGGGAAAAGTGCCATACGTAAAATAACGAAACTAGACCACTTCTCACACAACACACAAAAATCCAAAATGGATTAAAGGCTTGGATGTAAGATGTAAAATCCTAAAATCCATAGACAGAAACCGTTCGGGATGCAGATCGCTGCCTTCTTACTGCATCTTCACATGGTAGAGCAGAGAGCTCTCCTGACTATCAACGCAGGCACTAATCCCATTCATGAGGGCTCCACTCATGAATTATCTAATTCTAATTAACCTCCCAAAGGCCCTACTTCCTAACACCATGACATAGGGGGCAGGAATTCAATATATGAATTTGGGGGTAACAGAAGTATCCAGGCCATAACAAAGAAACTACTGAAATCCTATAGATAGGAACTTAGGAGGCAAGTAACTTGTTTCTGTGCAGTGAAGATAGTTTATTTTTGCCTTAACTGTTCAAAAATGGCGATGACACATACAAATAACAGAACTGTCTATCGACTCTAGCCCAGTGCATAAGGAATTTTCCAGTGGGTTCTTTCCTTCCCACCTTGGTGGGGGGCTACACCACCTCTACCAGAGGGTGTCCAGAGGCAGCAGCTCCCAGGAGGGTGAGGATACAGAGAGGCTGACAGCAGGCAAGGAGCAGGGCGAGACTGGGTGATATGTTTGGTGACAGGGTAGGCTCACGGGTTTTATATATTCACTCTGCTTTCATAGACTAAATGTGTCCTTATTTCCTTATCTTTCCAAATGAGGTTTCTCTAGTCTTCTCCCTGCTTTCCCCAGCCAGGGTCATTGGTAGGACTTAATAGCTAAAGCTTCCACAGCATCTTTTTTGAGCTGTGGCTTCTGGTTACAAAGTGGGTAACTCATGACCATCACAGTGTCTGGGGAAGAGAAATAAAGACTCCTTCCAATACTAGAGTATGGAAGGGAAGAAGGAAAACAACCCAAAAACCACAAAGTAATTCCTGAGGTATAATCCCGCCATGATCACATACGAGTCTCAGAACCATATTTTTAGACATTGCACTGAGATCTGTATCTATATATAAAAGTTCATGCTTGGGTTTTCGTATTTTTATATTCTCTCTTTGTGGCTTCCTCTTTAACATACTTGCCTGCTGAAAGAGACAAGAGACCTCACTTGACTTTGCACATCCCTTTCGAATGACTATCTTACCTTATTTCTTTCTTTTAGAAGCAAACTTGAAATAATCTCTATACCAGTGACCTTCAAACTGGGATACAGGTACTCCTGTCAGTGTGCCAAGACTTAGAAAAGACTATGGTTGAGGGTAGGTGTGAAAGTCATACATAATAAATCTATTGCAACCGTCCTATCGCCCTAAAATTTTCATGCCAGGGAAGCGCTGGAATCTCAATCTCATTGACATAGGCTTCCAGTCAGCCCAAGCTTCAGTAAATCTGTCCAGTAAGATATTGGAGGCAGCAACTGCTGCATGCACTAACACATAAATCCTGAGTCTGGGGTAACTTCACTCATATCCATTCATTTGCCTATTTTTATATTCTGCTCATCTTAGTCTAACACCTTTAGAACACATTTCCCCACAGAGTCCCCGGTTACTGCTGACATACATTCACAAAATCTTGTAATTCTTTTTTTTATGTTGCTTGATTTGATTTTAAATTTTATATATTTTTACAAGTACAATGTATGCATTTTCTTTTTTTTTTTTAAGATTTATTTATTTATACAAGCACTGGGGTACAAGTCAGAGGCACGGAAGGGTGAGAGAATTCACCAGAGTCAGAGCAGAGAGCAGAACAGGCAGAAGGCCTGTGAAATACACTGCTTAGGGGAGCAGCAGGCTAGACAGGAGAGGTCTACAGCGCCATGTGGGAATCTCCCTGGGCAGCTGGGAATCGAACCCACACTGCAGAGGCTGCGGACAGCTTCACAGTGCTGACCTCATAGCGCTGCGCTCAACCCACAGTGCTACCAGGGAAGCCCCAATGTATGCATTTTCATCTTGGTTATAGTCCCTGTAAAATTCCCAACACCCTTGTTTTGATCCTACTCCCTTTTCCTCCGCTATAGTGTGTCTCTGGTTTATAGCTGCCTGTTGATTTTGAAAATCCTGTAATTCTTTTGGTGAGTAATCTACTACTTTCATAGATATTTTGAAATATGTTGAGATTTAACCATAGCTATGGGTCTAGTGAAAACAAGAGTGATTGTGGGTCTTGAGAAGAACAAACATCCCTTTGCAAGACTTATAGCTGGGAGGGAGGTTATCACAGAAAGGCTAGTTAGCTCAGACATAAGAGGAAAAGCTACTTCTACTGGTGAGGGAAGCTAGAGTATGTCAGGGGTCTGAGATTCTCAATTTGATCTGATTCTAACTAAAGGTTCTCTTCTCAAGTTTCAGAGTGCCATTATGTCCCAGTCAATGCTAACTTTCACATGAGATAGTGAGGCTGTGAATTCAACTGAAGTCATAGTTCTGCAACCCACAGAATCAAGTTCTGTGTTTTAGTTTTAACAATATCAGCTTTGTAGCTACAAGAAATGGACTTCTTTTAAGTTCTGTGCCAGTTGCCAACAGCTCTGTGGTTCTAAGACCATGATTTTAGTTAGGATTTATAGGACCTGAGCATGTTGTTTTGTATAAGTGCTACAATGCCCTAGAATGGCCCAGTAGAGCAGCCCCATGGGCTCCCACAACACTTATTTAATTGGCATTTAATTGCCAATAGGTGATAACTTAATTGTGATGTTGCTGCATGGACAGATGACTACAGCATCCCATTTCCCACTGGCAAGAAGTTCAAAACTTCACCCAATCCTCAAAACATGTATTTTTGGGTCTGTCCCCTGGGAACACTCCAGCTACAAGTCTGCAGCAGTCAATCCAGTCAAGACACAGAAATCACCACGGTAATTAAACAGGGGAAATGTAAAACAAAGAATTGTTAAATAGTAAAAGGTAGTGACTAAAAGGGATAAAAGAAGACTCTGAAATAGGCATAAGTAGTAAGTGCAAAAAAGAAGCTACTGTCTGCAGACTGAGAGGAGGAACAATAAAGGAAAGGGGCCCACAGCAGAGCAGAGCTCTTCAAAGGGGGCAAGGCTGCCACCGAAAGACGTGCTGCCCATGGTGAATAAGCTTGCACGAGTGGCTGGAACAGATGGGCGGAGAAGAGCAGGACTATTGAAACAGGACAATGAAGGGTGGCTATGGTGCAGAGAGACAGCACATTTTCAAGATAAACATGTTCATATGTTTAGTTCACTTTCATGGTTTACTCAAAATTATACCGTGTTGCAATTCTGGGCAAGAGTAATTACCCACCAGCATCCAGTAATGAATCTTTCCTTGTTATTCTTTTCTTTAAGAAAATTGAGAGTTAGATTGCAAAACCTGGAACCGAGAGAAAAAAAAAATTTCCACCTTGAAGAGGAAAAAAATCCTAGATACGAAACAGCACGGGGAAACACAGTTTAATAATCAGCACTGCAGTGGCTTTAAAATAAGATCTTCCATTTATCTGGCACTCCTTTCAAAGATGGGGCCTAATTCCTCTTTCCTCCAATATGGCCTGGACTAGAGCTTTTCTAAATCTGCATTATAGCAGAAGTGATAATGTACAGTGACAATGTATGCACAAAGTTAGGGAAGGCATTGCCACTTCCACCTTGCTCTTTGGCTCACTCCTGAGGGAATGTCAGGAGGACATTCAGCTGCGGAAAGTCCCACAGCGGGGCAGAAATGAGGTCTCCAGCCAACAATTAGCACCAACTTGCCAACCAAGAGGGTGAGTCACCTTGGAAGCAGATCCTCTTGTCCCCACCAAGCTTTCAGCAGGCTGCAACACCACATAAAATCTTGACTGCAACTTCATGGTGGTTCCTGAGCCTGAACCACCCTTACTTTCAGCCCCACTAAAACTGAGATGATACTATTTGATATAATCAGCCACTAAATTTTGAGATATTTATATAGCACTAGGTAGCTAAAACAAGTATTGTAGAATCAGCTTACTGTGCAGGCTTAAGAATGAATCACACAATCAACCTGTTACCCAAAGTATGAATAAGAAATGTCTGTCTGTCTCTCTCTCCCCGCTCCTGTTTGAAATTATTTATGGAATTATCTTATTATGTTTTATTTATGCATACAAAAACTGGGGTGTAAGCCAGAGGTGTGGGGGATGGGAAAATTTACCAGAGACAGAGTGGGGAGCAGAACAGGTAGCTCTAATCCCTGAAATACACTGCTAAGGGGAGCAGTGGGCGAGACAGGAGAGGACTGCTGTGCCACGTGGGTCAGCTTCTGGCTGGCCAGGGATCGAACTCTTGTGCTGCAGTGGCTGGTGGTAGCTTGATAGTGCTGTCTTTAACCTCTGTGTCACCAGGGAGGCCCTCTATCTTATGTTTTGCTATGTGTAGTTTAATCATTCTCTTTACATAGTAAAAGAACAAGTCATTCCACTCCAAATTGAACTACTTTTCAGTTTCATGGATATTCATGCAAAATGCTTTCTTTGTGCTAGCAAAGACACTTTTGTTTCAGATCAGCTCTCATTTCCTATTGGGAACGTTTCAAATGTGGGATAAACTAACCTCTGCAGCAGTAAGGTTGTGAGATCAGTGCTTAGTTCTATTTCCTCCCCCTTTGCCAGCTGACATGTGGCATTTAAGGAGGTTTATTACATCTCAGCCCTAATCCCTGAATGTTAATCCTGGACTGAGTTTTTTGTTCTGCAGTGGGAGAGGAATGGCAGTCTCTGGAGGAGGATAGGAAAGAAAGGGAGAAAGTGCTATCTGTTCCTTAGAGAGGGAAGGCTCTCTTGGGCATGTGTCTGCAGGGAGACTGAAGTTGGGTGGTTCTAACCCATGGCCCAGAGTTATTAGCTGCCTGGATGTGAACTAAAGCTTTTTTCTTTTCTGAAGATCCTAGATGTCACCAGTCCAGTGGCCCCCAAACTGGTTCACTGTGACTCCATTATTTTCTGACAGGTTTTCCTTCCTCGCCTGATTTTTTTCTCAGGTCAAAAATAACAACACAGCCACCTATTAACCCTTCCTTACTTAGATGTGAGTCTCCATTACTATATCTTGGCTTTACTGGTCATTTTAAGTAAATGTGAATGCAGATAGATAGATAGATAGATAGATAGATAGATAGATAGATAGATAGATAGATAGATAGATATAGAAAGAATGTGTGTGTATCTCCTTTAGAAGTAAAAACTATCTGTATTCCCAACTTTAAAAAATTCATTTTTATCAGCAAGACTGAGTCAGTTTGTTTGTTAAAATCCCAACTGAGACTGGTGCATAAGTAGGAAGGGTTAGGATTGATGTTACCCAGTTATTCTGGAGCCAGAATGTGGTGGTTGTGTACATGTGAGATATGGGCACACTGTAGGGGTCGAGCCAAAGAGTGTGTTTAGAAGAGTTGGAGCCCTGAAGTGTCTGTGAAACAAGAAGTGTCTGAAGAGACCTGGTTTGCTTCCATTTGCTGACGGATTGGTGAGAAAGAGAGGAGTGTTAAAGTATTCTAGGAGACCAATAAGTCAGCCTCTTTGAGTTGGCAGCCCCTGCTCACAGAGTCTTCACTGCCCATCAGCAGTCTTCCTAGTTGTCTCATTATGCCAGGTCCCAAGTGGACAGCCATTCTGACTACACCCATGAGAGTTCATACTGGAGAACTGCTCTCCAGAGTAGTCAAGAAAGGGAACCCAAAAGCTGGAGGTTCGATGTTGAGGTGACAGATCTGTGGTTGTTTCTAGCAAGCAATTACTAGTTAATTCTTGCCCACTGTTTAGTTTTCCTGGGCCACAGAAGAGGCTGTTTACCTATAAGCAGCTTATAAATGACCAGACTGTTCACCTTGAAGTTTGTGAGCAGCTCAGTGGACTACTCATAGCCATGAGAAATAGTCATTCCTGCAGCTATCCGGGGTCTTGCTTTTCACTTGCAGCTATGTTCTCCTTGGGATATAAGAGGGAAAAAAATCTCATTGTTTATTGCAAAAATATCTACAATCTCCAGTTCCTATGGTCACATCAACTCTGTTATCTCCTTCTTGCCAATAGCTGCTGCTCTCCCCAGTACCTATAAGGCCTATTGTCCTTGGCTGCAGCCACTTTGGCTGCTGGTGCCATTGGATTTATCATGAGGAGATGCCATGTCATCGCCTGTCACCTAGGCTGCCACTATCTCTGCCACCCCTGCCACAGCAGACTGTCGTCTAATGTGATCGCATCTGCCACCATCTCCCCAATTGCTATTGGATCAGCCACCTTCTTCTCTACCACTATTTCCTTAGCATTAGCCAGAGCCCCACCATTGGGACTGTCAATCTGCACTGTCATCACCACAGAGCTTCACTTTCCATTGCCCATTTTTTTCCTGAATAATAAAAGAGTAGAATGAGCTTTATTTTCCTTTTCTAAGAGGAAGATGAGGCTGTTCTGATTGGAGGGTTTTTCTTGCACTGGTTGATTACATTTTTCCATGGGGAAGAGATTATTTATTTACAAGTAAATCACATACTGCAAATGTTTAGCTCCTAAACAAAGCAGCTTGTAATAAACTTTTTGATTAAAATATTCTATGCTGCAAAGTCAAATTACCTATTAGATTCTTCTCAAGCACTGGCTCTCTTCAGCTAATAGGATTTAACACAATTTGCACAAACATGGAGGTATGGATCTGCCCATGTTGGCCTAACCTATGCCCAATCTTGTAAATGATGCTTCATCAAACCTTTCAAGGGGTAGGAGAGGTTGAGCAATGCCATAGGTTCCTGACTTGGTCATCACTAAAATGCATAATCTGTTGATATTTGTAAGGCTTAAGTTTTAAAGTTTTAATGAGGAATAAGTTCTAAAGCTCAGCTAATAAAAGAAATAGCTAACTAGAGTCTCTTCACATAGGTGAGAGGACTTGTCAATAGATGGGCCTCAAGATCAATTACTTGAATAAGGGTACAGCTATTTCATTCGGCAACTTCCCCTAGATATCAGCAAATTAAAACTCTTTGCTTTGGATTTGTTGGTTTCATAAGCAAAAAACCCTCCAATCTTTGGTCTAAAGGGCATAATTAGGCTGCCTCTCAGGATTCTGGGAGATTCCAGTAGTTAATAAGATTTTAATTTGATACTCCAAACCTGTCCTTTTCAATATGGTGGTGGCTCATCCCCATTTTTAGTTATGCCTAGTGTTCCAAAGTTCAATGATTCTCTGGTTCAATTTCTTCAGAGAGAGAACTTTGCTCCCGTTTTCTGCTGAGGTGAGGAAGGGCCATAAAATCAGGGAAGAGATCTGGACATACTAACTTCTCTCTTCCACCAACCCTCTTGTTTTAAGTCCGATTTTAAACTTCTACTTTTAAACTCTTGTTCCTCTAATGCTTTTAAGGGTGGTTGAAGACTACATACCTAAATCTTTCTGGAACTCAAAAGCAGAAACTCTTTTGCTTCTTGATACATTCCCCCTGTAGGCACTTTAATGATTTTAATAAGTTCTGAGGAGAAAAGAGGCTTACCTTTAATGCAATCTATCACATTTACCCAAAATCCCGCTGATCTTTTATTGTACTTCTCTTTAAAAAATTTCATCTTCAGTCTATCAAATATTTATTTTGGTGCATGAAGGTAGATGAGAAGAATTTAATCTCTTTCTGTACCAGGGCTTGCCAAAGATCCATCACTTACTAAATATCCTTTCCTTCTCTTTTGTTTTTAATACATAAGGGAGTACAATGTACTTTGTTTTCAGAAATTTAAAATCATGTCACCATTTTAAATTATAAAATACATAATTTATAGCATTTCTCTGGGTCTTAGATTATCAGACAAGTAGATATGTACGGAGGGAAGTTACTGAGGCACAGGAAATGATGTATGGGACTGCACAGAGATGTAAAAATAAGTGAGAAGTGAATAATATGGTTACAAGAAGACACTGGGTGAGATCTTAAAGGGCATTTTATACCATATATATAGAAAGTGGACTTTTAATGTAGGACCGCTAGATCATAATATAAGCTAACCCTAACATTTAAAGCGATACACAAGAACCATCTCAATACCAATTGATTTACTAGTCTCATGGTGGTCCCCTTTTCAGTTACATATGACAAATAATTTCTTGAGTTCATACTCTTCCAAGTACACTTCATGATTTCATCATAGTTTTGTCTCTAGGTTTCATTTCTTCTTGTGTCCGAATGTGATAAATTGAAGAGTTACCCATCTCAAATTTGCTAAATAAGCTCTTCGCACATCCTTAGATGACTGGGAAACTACACATATAAAAATAAGATATCCAAAGGAGCTCAGTAGACAGTAAATCCATGTGGAGCTTTGCTAAAATTTTAATGGACCTCCCAAACACCACACAAATGGACCTGCAAGGTGTGGAAGCATTAAGGCTTGGTGTGTTTGGAAATACTTTCTGCCCAAATCACTAGCTGATAATGCACTGCCCAAATCATTATGCAGACACAAAACTATAGCCTAGGAAATTAAAATACCAATCAAAATATTAATAGACATATCAGGAGCTATATGCTTCATAAAGAAAAGTCCTGCTAAGCTACCAAAAAAAAAAAAATCCTTAAAATTCATGCTTGCTTACAAAAATTATGAGATATATATACAGAAACAGGAAAGTGTGTCCCATACTCAGAAAAAAACAGTAGTCAGTAGAAACTGACTTTCAGTGAATCCTAATGTTGGACTAATCAGGAAAAGACTTCAAAGCAACTATTAAAATAAGTTGAAATAATTAAAGGGAACTGTGACAATTACTCAATAAATTAAGGATATTTGTGGGGAAAAATACACACATACACAAAAAGATCTGAGTGCTGAAAAATATCACAATGAAATTTTTTCAAATAAATTACTAGATGAGCTCAAAAGCACATTTGAGATGTCAGAAGGAACCATCAATGAACTCAAAAAAGACCAATAGAAATCATTCAAAGTGGTAAAAAGTTTGAAATACAGAGTCTCAAAGACCTATGAGACAGCATCAAACATATAATAGGAATCCCAGAAAGAGAGGAAATTGAATGGTGCAGAAAAAATACATTTGAAAAAATAATGGCCCAAACTTCTCAAGCTTGATGAAAAACATAATCTAGAAATCCAAGCAGCTCAAGTAATCACAAACAGGCTAAACAAAGATAGCTACACCAAGACAAAAAGAAAATCCTAAAAGGGAGAAGAAAAAAATGGATAATGTTTGCTCGCTGTCTTTGTGTATTGTGAATATCTTTGTGACATATTTTAGAATCAAAGATACAAATAAGTTGAAAGTAAAAGGATGGGAAAAGATACATAATAAAAATAATAAATGGTAGCTGCACTGGCTCTATTGGTCAAAACATACTTAAAGAAAATTACTTTTCAAGACCAGGTGGCTATAATAATCACAGGGCCAACATACAAACAACAGAAGAAATTTGGGGACTGTTTAGTATTTGGAAATTAAACAACACATTTTTAAATAATCACGAATCAAAGAAGAAATCATAAAGAACATGAGAAAATACACTGACCCAAATAAAAATGAAAACATAGCAAGTCAAAATTTATGGGATGCAGTGAGGCAGTACTAAGGGAATGCCTCTATTAAAAAGGAAGAGAGACATAAAATTTATAAGTTTTTACATAAGAAGCTAGAAGAAGAAGGGCAAGTCAAAACTATAGCAAACAGAAGGAAAGAAACAATAAAGAGCAGAAATAAGTGAAATGTAAAATAGGAAAACAACAGAAAAAAGATCAACAAAATCAGAAAGAAGCTCTTTGAAAAGACTGATAAACTTTCAGCTAGACTGACCTAGAAAAGACACAAATGACCTAATGGGGAATATTAGCAAACAGAATGCAACATACAAAATATCATGCACCACAACCAAGCATAGAACTTATCCCTCAAAAGCAAAATTGTGTCAGCATTCAAAAGCAATGGGCGACGCAGCGGTTGAGCGCTGGGTTGCGAAGCTGCCCACAGCCTCTGCAGCGCCAGTTCGATCCTCTACCACCGGGTGAGGATCCTACATGGCGCGCAGACCTTTCCTGCCGCCCGCTGCTCCCCTCAGCAGTGTACTTTGTCCGTCTGCCTGTTCTACTCCCTGCTCTGGCTCTGGTGGGTTCTCTCACCCTCCTGCACTTCTGACTGTACCAGTGCTTGTATGAATAAATAAATAAATCTTTGAAAAAAAATAGCTGTTAGGGAAACAAACCTAAGTTGAGATACCCATTTAAAAAAAAAAAGCAATTACCAATAGAATAGGGGACAAACTCCACATAATCATTTCAACAGATACAGAAAAAGCAATTTACAATGATAAAAACTTCAACAAAGTAGGACGAGAAGGGAACTTCTGAATTTGATGCATGGCATTTATAAAATGCCTACAGCTAACATTAATACTTAATGCTGAAAGAAAGAGCTTTTGTCCTAAAATCCATAGGTTTATTAAATGCAAGGAAGGAAAAAGAGAGATACAAGAAAAGGAAAGAAAGTTCTTATAGATGAATCTAATAGCATTCCTTGAAATAGTGGTGAGAAAGGTGGTTTGAGGGGAAGAAACAGCTATATGCTTTGTAACCACAAGTCCTGTGCCAACACTGGGGAGGTGGGGGGAAAGCATGGTAGATATGAAGAGGAAAAGGGAGGGAGCTTATAGGTAATGACTCAAATAAATTTTCATAAGTTTATTTGTTCTTTTCTATGTGGTAGACTGACTCTGCATTTGTGTGCATGTGTATAGTAGGTGCTATAATGAGAAATTACACCAATCTGTACTGGTGTCTGTCTGTCACCACATTTTGGGTGATTTATTTGTATTAGAACAGGCTCAGTACTGTTACTGACACCACTGTATTAAACCTACTAAGCAAGTAAACCTGTCATCTGAGTTTTTATAAGGCCAGAGGCTTAGGAATAGTCTTTTTTGCATAAAGGATATATTTGAATTTATATTGGAATTGGGTAATACTGTCTGATGCATTCCCCGGGAAGGACAATTAAGTCTTTTATAAAAGGTATCTTGGAATCTCTTATATCAACATGTTAATCAGAGTCCTTGGTGATAAGTTTGTCCAGTAATTTGCATGCCCAGTTGACACTAAGATGCAGAGTAAACCAATGCTATGATACATGGACTCTGCATTCACAGTGAGCTTGTTGAATTGGAAAATTAGTGATAACCAAAAATAACTTTGATAGGTCCTTTCCTGGAGAGGTAAGTACAAATTGTGGCAAAAGTGTTATTTGGTTCCTGCACATCAGAAACACAGTTATTCAGCATTTCAGCTCTAAGTATCCTCTCTCGCAGTCCATCTTGTTCATTGGCCTCACCCAACTATAACTGGAATTACCCTCAGCTAATCTTGAAATTTAAGTTCCGGTTCTAATCTAAACCACTACATCATTATTTTTTAATCTGGTATCTATCTAAGAGACCTGTAAAGTGGTAATAATGTTGGCCACTATTCTGAGTACTTACAGTGTACCAGGCCCCGTTCGATGTGCCCTACAGGTATTAACTTAATTGCCATAATAGCCAGAGAAGTAATTACTATTATTTCTCCCCATATTCCAAATGGGGAAACTAAGGCACAAAATAGATAAGCAATTTGTCAATAGCTAATTAACTAGCAATCAGCAAAACTACGATTCTAATTTAATTGCTTGATTCCAGAGCTGATGTGCTTAACCTCTGTATTTCAACCTCTAGAAGATCAATGGTTTGGTGTAAAAACTTATAGCCAGGACTTCAGAATCCTTCAGGGGGTTCAAATCTTTGCAGAAAAGAAGGTTGAATTTGGATAAATTGGGAATTATAGACATATCCCTCTTCTTTCCTTGATGGTGAGCAGGAGGGGTTATATGTATGGTTGTTTTTAAGTGGTACAGTTAAAATGGTAAGATCTAGCAAACCTGCTCCAATGAGGGGTATTTGTGCCAGAGATCTTGGCATCTGAACTGTGATGGGTTTGGGCTCAACATAGGTCACTGCAGTAGTTGGGCCGAGGACTGGAGAACAACTTCAAATAGGGAATTGGACTGTCCAGAAGAGGGTGTATTTTTTCAAACAAAAATAGAGATGATGTCTGCTACTCATCACTCAAGGGAGACAAGCCCAATGAGACAGGGGACTCCAGAGCCACACAGGAGATGGACCCAGATGTTGACTTGGAGTGAAATGAAGCAGAAACTGTACTATAATTAATTATCCAAAGGTAAACCTAACCCCTAACAATCCTCTTGAGACAAACCAACTAAGTCAGAAAGGAAGGGATTAGAGCAAAAGTAGGATTCCCAAGGGCTGGAGCCACCAAGACCAATTTGTTGGGGCTGAACCCAAATGCTGGAAGACCAGAGAGAAAAATGCTTTATCTACTTAGAAGGACAGAGAAGTCAAGCAGGGCCAATAAAGTCAGGGGCTATGTGAAAGATAATCGAATGAGCTCCAACCTGAAACTGATAATTAGAGGGCTGATCCCACAGAACGGATGCAGAAGGAACCCAAAATCCTTCCTGAGATTCCACCAGAGATGTTTGTTCCAAAGTAACGTTGTGCCAGAAATCCAAGGAGCTCAGTCTAGCTTCCGCCCCATCTGGCCAGACAGTGTGGAGGCCAGGAAAAAAAAATTGGAGCTGGATAAACTCCACAAATGGTGCCAAGCTGCTAAGCTAGAGCTGGAGCTTGGTGAGATTAGGGGGGAAAAAGCTGGGTTTTGTGAGTCTATCCATTTCTCTGCTTTCATGTTTGCTTTCTTTTCCTTCAGTGGGTTTTTTTTTTTTGTATGTGTGTGTGTGTGTGTTTTAATTCCAAACAAGTTCCCAGCTGGAATAAGAGGAAAACTGATTTCCCACACCTAAATCAGGATAAATAATGGACATGCTCCAGAGGTAGATATGGGGGCAGCAGAGCCAGGGAATGTGAGACGGAGGGAAAAGTGAGGAAGTCAGATGGGAAGAGCTCTGAACAGCAGGGCATCCCACCACTTTCCTTCCTAGGGATTTTTTACTTTATCTTAATGCTTTTCTTAAAGCCTGTGCTTGCACAGTGGCCTGTATGTGAAGTGAAGGAGGCTTGGTGACTTCCCATTGTCAGGGCAGGAGGAAAAATAAAGGATTGCCTCTATGGAATTGTAGATTGTTTATTATTCTAAGGAAAAGTATTTGTCTTCTCTCACAGAGAAATCCTGCTTTCTTATCTTAGACCTGTCCCTGAAACAAAGTAGTCTTTAGTGCCTTTATTTTGTTTCCAGTTTTTGACTATAACTGACATGTAGTGTTGTGAATTTAAGGTACACAAGCAAGGTTATTTGTTATATCTATTTTAGCAAAATGATTTAACATGAAGAGGTCGGGCCTTTAATATAAGGGGAAAACAGAAGCACAGGAAAGTTAGGTAACCTGCCCATGGGCACCCATCCAGGGGAGTAGCTGAGTTCTAAATCGAACCCCACAATTGTTCAGGTCCTTAAGTGACCTTGAAACCAAACACTGACAGGCCTGATACCAACCCCATTTCCTGGCCTGGCCTGTCTTCCTCCCATCCCAGGACCCAGGATCTTGACGGCCACAGCCTTCACTGGTACGTCAGGGCTCAATCCCAGAGCTGAGAAATGGAACTCACTAACAAATATTGCTTGTTTAAGAGCGTTGAAGAAACAAGGCAAAGTCAATGCCACCCAATTGCCTTCCAGCTCATCCTGTTTTACCCACAAAGAATGTGGACACTCTTAAGGGATACACAGCTGCATTCACAACTCTGAAATCATTCAGGAACTGCAGGCCATTTTAAAAGTCTACTCCTGGCATTTAAAAAATACATTTTCCTCATTTGTGTTAAGATTTTATATATTGTCTTTCCTGAATCTCTTCTGCAGAATCAAAGCAAATAAAGTATAATGCAAATATTCATTATTATTTTCTATGACTAGCAAGTAAATATTTTACAATCCCACTTCTTCTCTTTTTCTTCTTTACTTTCTATTTCGATATTCACATTTCAAAATAGCTTTCCAAAGTAGATTTAGGAACTGAATGCAAACTTTATGTCTGTCTTCCCATTTTCTTTGGTCTCCTTTGTGGTCTATTTTATAATAAACACATGCACCCAACCAAAACAAAATGCACTTATATGTTTATAAAGGATAATGTTTGAGCTGACATTATCATTATTGCATAAAATCCTACTTAGAAATTTGCAAAAAAGATAGTTTAACAGGATCAGAGTCTAACTGACAAAATAGTTTCTAATTCTATAAAGGGCAAAACTGGAGAATTTTGTGATAGAAATACAGAAAGAAAAAAAATTTTTTTAAGATTTATTTATTTATCTATACAAGAACTGGGTACAGTAAGAAGCGTGGGAGGGTGAGAGAATTCACCAGAGCCAGAGCGGGGAGCAGAGCAGGCAGAAGGACCGAAGCACACTGCTGAGGGGAGCAGCGGGCAGCAGGAGAGGTCTGCGCAGCAGGAGAGGTCTGCGCACCATGCGGGACCCTCCTCTGGTGGCCGTGGAACAGCCGGGAATCAAATCCGCGCAGCAGAGGCCGCGGGCAGCCCCGCAACCCAGCGCTCAACTGCTGCGCCACCGGGGAGGCCCCAGAAAGAAATTTTAACGAAAGAATTTTGTGACCCTGGTAGTATAGAAGTTACATAATGGAGGAGAGAAGACCAAAGAACACAGTGAAATTTAGAAGTTCAAAGCTAACATAGAAATTATTCCTAAATGAAATCAGGTCCTTTTTGCTTTAAGGTTACGTAATTTTGTAACACTATCACTAACCCTGTGTGCTGGAGTTCTTGTCTGAACTTCCTTTAAATAATAAAAAATTCTTATCTTAGTGAAATCTGAAATGATTCATTGTCAAATCAAAGAACAGAGATGTTCCTATCAACATAGAGATAATATTAACTGATTTTTAAATTTTTCCTAAACTAATATAGTTTTACATATTTCTTCTCTTTACAGTAGTGGAAGTTTACCAATCAAATGTGAATCTTGCAAACTTTACCAAAGGTATGTTTGTTAAACAAATGGATTGTTATTTTAGATAAGTAGAGATAGATTCTTAAGCCTCCAACTTGTGATAAATGGCAGAAGCCCACGTAACTGCTGAGGGCCAGTCTGACAGGAACTGGCAATGATAACAAACAAAACAATGAAGGCCCATTATCTGAGAGTTCACAGAAGAATGGGTTGGCACCCAGCCAGATGTATAATCAGCCTATTTTAGTGTTTATCACACAGACCAATGGATTTTTCCAAATAATAGTAAGTTAGGTGTGGCTCTTTTCTTTCTTTTTTTAAAAGAGGATTTCCTGACAATCTGTCTAGAAGTTATGATAATATCTTTGTATGTTTTCATAAAATGGTACATTATGCACCAATGACAAGCAACAATGGGTCATTGATATCAGTTTTTTGATTCTGGGCTTTTGGGGAATTTTATGCTCAAAGGTTCTCTTTGACTTTGTTAGTCTACATCAAGGCTGACTTTGCCTTAGTACAAAATGCCTTAAAATATGGAATTTGTAATGGCCCATTCAATAACTATGAAGAACCTCATTACTCAAAAGGCAGTCTGGGCTCTATTCATTTAAAGAGAATGAAGTCAAAAAAGCACTATACCCAAATATCACCTAAAACATAAACTGAAGGGTCATACACATGTCTTTGAAACCAAATGACTGTATTGATTCACACATTGCAGTAACTGCTGCTTATTTAACTTCTTTTTGTTGCAATATAGCAAAACTAAAAAATTAAATTGTTGGTCGTGAAAATAGTCCTCTACCTCAAATCACTTAAGGTTCCTGTGTACTACTGGAACTGTCATAAAGAAGTAAAAAAATTGGTTTTTAATATCAATCCAACTAATTTTTATTAGTTGGAAACATTAAATCAATAAATCCATTGAAAAATTATAAATGATGTTAAAACATGAATTACTCTTGTTTGTGTTTGGTACAAGTCTCAAAATTATATTTAAGTCATTGCTCAAACTTCAAATAATGTTTGAAATGTTTACAAATCCAATAGCCATTAACGTTCTCAGCAAAATGTGGGCTAGACAGAATTCCCCCAATCTCATAAAAGATAACTACAAAACCTACAGCAAAAACATACCTAATGGTGGAGACTAAATGCTTTTCCTGTAATATTGGGAATGAAGCAAGATAATATATTCTTATTACTTCTATTCAAAATTGTACTGGAGCTCTTAGGCCTGGAAATAAAAAAGAAAAACAAAGAAAGGAAGGTATACTGGAAGAAGAAAAGCTGTTTTTATTTGCAGGCAACATGATCACCTATTTAAAAAATCCAATGGAATTATGAAAATCTATGGGGCTAAAAATTGAGTTTTAACAATACTGCAGGATACAAGATCAATATATAAAAACCAATGCGGTGTCTACATACTAGTGAACTTGTATTTTATTTTATTTTATTTATTTATTTATTTATTTTTTTTGTGGGACCCTCGCCGGCGGCCGGGGAACGAACCGGCGCTGCAGAGGCTGCAGGCAGCCTAGCAGCCCAGCGCTCAACTGCTGCGCCACCAGTGGAGGCCTGAACTTGTATTTTTAAACCATTTAGAATGCTTTAAAAACTTGATATTTAAAAACCAACATCACTTACAATAACATCACAAATATAAATATCTAGAGATAAGTTACTTTGAAAATCAGTTTTGTGGTTTCTTAAAAAGTTATACATTTGACCAAAGACCTATATACTGAAAGCTACAAACACTGTCTAAGAAATTAGAGAAGAATTAAATTAATGGATCCATGAAGTGTGCTCATTAATTAGGTGTGTGAATATTGTTCAACTGTCAATTCTTCCCAAATTAGTTGATAGATTCAGTAAAATTCCAATAAAAATCTTAGCATTCTTTTTCTGTAGCAATTTATAAATTGATTCTAAAATTTATATGAGAATGCAAAGTACCTGGATTAGTCAAAACAATTTTTAAAATAAAGAGTAAAGCTGATAGATGTATATGACCATCTGGTTTCAATATTCCTATAAATCTACAGTAATCAACTTTGTGTCAACTGGCATAAAATTGACATTGTGGTCAATGAAATAGAAGAGAGAGTACAGAAATAGTTTTGACTGGCTTTCTGCAAAGTCACAAAGGCAAGTTAATGAGGAAGGCAAAACCTTTCAATAGAGAATACTAGAAAAATTGCATGGACACCTCCCCACAAATGAACCTCAAAAACTCATGGCACAGCATAAGCAACAACTAACTTCCAATGTATCATAGGTATCTATGTAAAAGTTAAAACTATGACAGTTCTTGAAGAAAACACAGAAACTTTGATGACTTTTCATGTGTTAAGAGTCTTTAAACGACAAAAATAACAAAGTGAAAAGGGAAATATTCAGTAAATTGAACTTGATCAAAATAAAAAATGTTTTCTCTTTAGAATTCACAGCCATGAAAATGATGGGGCCTCCCTGGTGGCACAAGGGGTTAAGTACCGCATTATGAAGCAATCACAGCCTCTGCAGCACAAGTTCGATCCCCAGCTGGCCAAGGAGCTACCCACATGACAAAGCAGACCTCTCCTATCTCGCTCGCTGATCACCTCAGCAGTGTATTTTGGTCAGTCTGCCTGTTCTGTTCCCCACTCTGTCTCTGGTGAATCCTCTCACCCCCTGCATCTCCGGCCTGTGCCCCAGCTCTTGTATGCACAAATAAATAAATCTTAAAAAAAAAGAAAAGAAAAAGGAAGTCACAGCCATGAAAATGAAACAGCAAGCCTCAAACTGAGAGAAAATCTTTCTAAAACTTTCACCACACTTGATCTAAAATATAAAAGTATCTCCTATCAGTCAAAAAGAAGGCAACTTTTACGGAAAATGGGAAAAAATGAAGAGACACTTTTGCAAATAAGATATATGGTTGATGAGTAAGTGAAAAGCTCATCATCATTAGAGAAATGCAAATTAAAATCACAATGAGATATTATTGCACACCCCCTATAATAACTAAACTTAAAAATAATAGCCATAGCAAATGCTGAAGAGACTGTAAAGAAATCATAACTGGTGGCGCAAGGGGTTAAGCACCGCGCTATGAAGCAATCCGCAGCCTCTGCAGCACAAGTTCGATCCCCAGCCGGCCAGGGAGCTACCCACATGACAAAGCAGACCTCTCCTGTCTCGCTCGCTGCTCCCCTCAGCAGTGTATTTCAGTCAGTCTTGCCTGTTCTGCTCCCCACTCTGTCTCTGGTGAATCCTCTCACCCTCTGCATCTCTGGCCTGTACCCCAGCTCTTATATGCATAAATAAAACAATCTTAAAAAAAAGAAAAGAAATCATGACTCATCCACTGCTAGTGAAAAATGTAAAGTTTTAAGATCACTTTGAAAATCAGTTTTTCAGTTTCTTAAAAAGTTACACATATACCCACAATTTAACTCAACTGTTCCACTTACGGGTTCTCACTCAAGAGAAATAAAGCATATTCCATACAAATATTGCACATGAATGCTCACAGCAGCAGCAAGTGTGGTATACAAAAACTAGAAACAACTTAAATGCCCATTGACCATTGACTGGATAAGCAAATTGTAATACATCCATTCAAAGATACACTATTTCAAAGATACAATATTCAACGATGAAAAGGAACAATCTATTGATATATGCAGTGGCATAAATGAATCTCAAGATATTCTGAGGTGAAAAAAAGAATGTCAAAAAGAAAGGACATGCTGAATTTATATAAAATTCTAGGAAAGGCAAACTAATTTAGAGCAGCAAAAATCAGATTCACTGGTTGCCCGAGTCTGGGCTAAAAGGGAGGAATGATTAGAAAAGGGCATAATTAAACTATTTGGGATGGAATGTGTAACTGGATTGTGGTTAAAGGGTTTCATGAGAGTATAAATATGTCAAAAGTCATAAAATTTTATACTTTAAACATATATAATTTATTGTTTGGAAACTGTAGCTCAATTAAGCTGGAAAAAAATAATACTCGGTTGCACATTGCTTTTTTTATTTTTCCCCTTGCAATGCAATATGCATTGCATATTAACAATGCATAACAATGCATAACAATGTCTATGTGTGATTTAAAAATACTTTAAAGGGCCTCCCTGGTGGCACAAGGGGTTAAGATGCAGCCTATGAAGCTGTCCACAGCCACTGCAGCATGAGTTTGGTCCTCAGCCAGGGAGCTACCCACATGGCACAGCAGACCTTTCCTGTCTTGCCTGCTGCTCCTCTCAGCAGTGTACTTCAGTCAGTCCACCTGTTCTGCTCCCCACTCTGTCTCTGGTGAATCCTCTCACCCCCCCACACCTCTGGTCTGTACCCCAGTTCTTGTATGCATAAATAAATAAATCTTTAAAAATAAATAAAACTACTTTATCACTAAGAGTGATAATATGGAAAATATGAAAAAATTAAACAGATTTCTTACCAGTCAGGAATGACAGTTAATAAATTTTTCAGGCTTGTTTATGCATATATAAACATAATAATATTGACAATTAGGATCATAATGCATGTAATGTTTTAAATCTGGACTTTAACATTACAAGCATTTTTACATGTGATTACATTATTTTCAAAAATGTACTTCTCTGGGGCATCCCTGGTGGCACAAGGGGTTAAGCACCGCACTATGAAGCAATCCGCAGCCTCTACAGCAAGAGTTCGATCCCCAGCCTGCCAGGGAGCAACCCACATGGTGCAGCAGACCTCTCCTGACTCGCCCGCTGCTCCCCTCAGCAGTGTATTTCAGTCAATCTGCCTGTTCTGTTCCCCACTCTGTCTCTGGTGAAATCTCTCATCCCCTGCATCTCTGGTCTGTACCCCAGCTCTTGTATGCATAAATAATCTTTAAAAATTATACTTTTCTATGCATCATGAACATAACATTATATGGGCATACCCTAATTTATTTAACTGCTCTTGCTTGGGGACATTCAGGTTGCTCTCAAGTTTGTTTGTTTGTTTTTTGTGGGACACTTACCAGCGGCCGGGGAACGAAACGGCGAGGCTGCAGGCAGCCTCGCAGCCCAGTGCTCAACCTCTGCACCACCAGGGGAGGCCCTTGCTCTCAAGTTTGTACTAGTACATATATAATGCTGTTTTCAACATCTTTAGACAGTGCATGTTACACAAAATATTTTTTAGTATGGATTCTTAGGAATGGATTAATGATCAAAGAATATAAACTATTTGGTATTTCTGAAACATTGTACTAAACTGTTTTTGTTTTTCAGGAATACTCTACAACTTACTTCCCAATGGAAGCATATAAAATAAATGAAAGTCTATCTAGAGTCTATCTTACTCTATTCTCCAAAGTATTGAATTTTATAGAGCTTTTAAATATTTTTTTTAAAGATTTATTTATTTATTTATACAAGCACTGGGTATAGTCAGAAGCACGGGAGGGTGAGAGAATCCACCAGAGCCAGAGCGGGGAGCAGAGCAGGCAGAAGGACTGAAGTACACTGCTGAGGGGAGCAGCGGGCGGCAGGAGAGGTCCGCGCACCATGTGGGACCCTCCTCTGGTGGCCGGGAGCAGCCGGGGATCGAACTGGTGCTGCAGAGGCTGTGGGCAGCTTTGCAACCCAGCGCTTAACCGCTGCGCCACCGGGGAGGCCAAAGCTTTTAAATCTTAACTCCCTTTCCCCACCCCCACCACTGTTTAAGGAAATAAGGAAATCCCTTGAAGGAAATTATTCTGATATGACATCCTACTTAAAAGATATGAATGAGCTTTGAGGAAAAGTAAAAACCAAAGCATCACTTTGGGGAGACACATATGTCATGTTCATTAGCACAGGATTACATTGTAACTAATATATTTCTTTGTCAATCTCACAGTTTTTCTTTTGCTAATATACAAATTATCTACCACACATAGGCTTGGATTTTGATACACAGACAAGTGAAAACTTTGTAGAATTTTTTGGGCATCAAGTAAAGCTGCCAATTGGGAGGATGGATATATGAACAAGATGGCTAAGCTAGAGCACTTTTGAAACAATTCTGCACTGCTCTGTATGTGACACTGCTCCTCCAGCAGACTGAGTTTCTTTGGGGAGAAGCAGTCTTGTTAATGTTCCCAGCACCAAGAACAGAGCCTGCAACACAGCCAATGGGCAATAAATGTTTGTTTGGTGATTGAGTGACAGATTAAAGAAATGACTAAATGAATTCCAATTAGTTAAAAAAGGGCATGTTTTTGTGACTTCAAGTTGCAACCCCAAGTATATTCCAATGGAAACATGATCACAAACCTCAGCTGGCTGCACAGTATCACTGGCCCAGCTACATTACGTTATTTAATAAGCATCTACTGGCTAGCCACAGAATTGACCCACCTTTCAAAATCATTTCCACAGATTGGAAAAAAAAAAAAAAAAAAAAAAAAGCATTTCAAAGTCCAAAGTAATTTATAATGAACTTTTGGACCAAAAGGCCCTTTACTAGTTGGAAATGTCATTCTTTTATGTTTTTCCCTGAAGAAATCACCACCATGACTCTCGCCTGTGTCCTGGAAGCCATCACATCTACTAAACTACTGAAGTCGGTCAGAGCATTGGGTGGTCACCCCCTCAGTGCCTCAGTGCCACTTCAGTTGCCCTCTTCGGGAATGAAATTATTCCACTAACCAAAGAAGGAATCTTAAGGAAAGGAAAAGAGGCATAGCCAGGTGGCTGTAAAAGGACTCAAGAGACAAATAATTGGCTTGATCAAGTATCCAAGTGGATTTGCAAAGAGCTTAGAAGTTGCCCTCTTTCTTTAGACATGGTTGTTAACAACAGTTAGATGTATTATCAGTAGCAGCTGACTCTAATTCAGACAGTCTCTCTAACTTTTCTGTAATCATCACACATATATTAACTTTTTGAGTGTAAAAGTATTCACACCTCAGCAACTAATTAAATTTCATGTGTCATAAAACAATTTATAGTGCCAGTTGCTCTTCAATTGTTTTACATAATAGTGGTTGTATTAATGACAGTTCTCCAGGGAAACAGAACCGACAGGATGTATACAGATAGACACAAGAGAAAATTTATTATAGGAATTAGCTTATATGGTTATAGAGGCCGAGACATCCCACAATTTGCTGTCTGCAAGCTTGAAAATTAAGAAAGTCAGCAGGATATTTCAGACTGATGGCCTGAGAACGAGGGGGCTGTTGCATTAAGTCCTAGAGTCTGAAGGCCCATGAACCAGGACTCAATGTCAGAGGGAAGGAGAGGATGGACCCATCTGCTCAAAAAGAACCTTTCCCTCCCTATTGGTTACATTTGGACTGGTTACTCTGGTCCAATGGTAAAGACAGAGCTCTTCATTCAGCCTCCTGAACCAAATGCTAACCTCTTCCAGAAACATTCTCACAGGCACACCCAGAAATAATTTTGTACCGGGAATCTAGACATTCCTTAAACTATTCAAGCTGACTTAAAATTAGTCATGAGTTATATTTCAGGAAATAAGTGGCAAAGCCACAAAGTAAAAAAAGCCCACGCTACAACTTTGTCATTTTAATACAGTAACAATGCCAGGATATTGTATATCATTAGTACTGACAAAAATAATATTTGATACATTATATTGATACTCGGAGTTAAATATACCAAAATGAGAGTAGTTGGTAGGTTGCAAATAACACTAAATTTGGAGTCAGGAAACCTACATTTTAGATCCACATTAACTTCTTCAGAGATTTCATTCATTCACTCATCTATACATCCACTTAAAATACTTTAATTAGACATCTTAAAATGCTCTAGACACTATGTTAAAAAAGAAATTGACATTGCCCCTACATTTATAGACTTGTGGCCTATTAGAGGAGACAGACAACAGTTTTAAAAAGCATACTCATTAACAGTGCAACTGCTATTAAGTAGTGTAAAGTTAAGGGAAATTTTACCAGGGTAGTTTGTACAGATCTGATAATGACTAAGATGGAAGGACAGTTAGGAGTCAATTAGGTGAATGGGGCAGAGGCAAGAGCATATCCAATTCTCAGGGGTCTGAATGAGGCAGCATGTGTATTCAGGAATTGTGGAAGGCAAGGCAGAATGGCTGGAGCTTCAAGAACAAGTGCAAATTGATGTCCAGAAATGGGGGAGGGTGATGGAAATGAGATGTGAGATTTAACTCTGGATTCAATATTGAGAACTAATTGTAGGATGTATAAGTTAACATAAAAAGACTTTAGGAGACTATTTCTAGAGTCTAGAAGAGATAACTGTGTGACGTGACTGGGCTAGATATAAAAAAAGGGGGGATAGATAAGAGATAAGAGGAAGGAGTGAGATCTACCTTGTAGCTGAGACTGAGAAGAAAGGAAGCACACCAGATTTGAGTAAGACAAACTCTGTAAATCTTAATTTTTGTTTCTGCAAAATAAGAGATAAACCTTTAAAAAAAAAAAAAAAAGTCCCGCCCAGGCCTAAAATTATATGATTGCTTTATACAATTCAAAATTTTTTTAAAAGATTTATTTATTTATTTATATAAGAACTGGGTACAGTCAGAAGTGCGGGAGGGTGAGAGAATTCACCAGAGCCAGAGCGGGGAGCAGAACAGGCAGAGTGACGAAATACACTGCTGAGGGGGAGCAGCAGGTGAGACAGGAGAGGTCTGTCGCGCCATGTGGGACTCCCCCACAAGGGCAGGGGCTGGGGATCAAACCGGCACTGCAGAGGCTGTGGGCAGCCTTGCAGCCCAGCGCTCAACCGCTGTGCCACCATGGGAGGCCCTACAATTCAAAAATTTTTTGAATAAAAACTGACCTACCTAAAGGAGAAATTCTTTATAGGTAAATGCATTAGCTATATATTGTTACATAAATAATTACCCCAAATCTTAGTGACTTAAAACAACTGTGTATTACCTCGCAATTTCTGTAGGTCAGGAATTCAGGAGCAGCTTAGCTGGGTAATTCTGGCTCAGAGTGTGGTGATAGTCAGAATGTTGGCAGGGGCTGTCGTCATCTGAAGTCTTGACTGGGGTCGGAAGATTCATTTGCTTCCACAGAGGCTCACTCTCACGGCTCTTGGTATAAGGTCTCCCATCCTTGCTGCTCCTGGCAGGAAGCCTCTATTTCTCATCATGTGGGCCTCACCATGAGTTGCTTGAGCATCCTCTTGACATGGCATCTGGCTTCCAACAAACCAAGAGATACAGGAAGGCAACAGAGAAGAAGCCACTGTGCCTTGCATGATCTAATCTCAGAAGTCATATTCCATCAATTCTACTTCATTCTATTTGTTGAAGGAAATCACTAAGGCTAGACCCCATCATGGCAAGGGTAACTAGGTTCTAGCTCTTGAAGGGAAGACTATCAAATAATCTGTGATAATATTTTAAAGCAGCCACTTTATAAAGTTTAAACCTTATACACTTGACATTTTGCAAAATGTTGAGAACCATTTTTTAATTGTCAATAATACTATTATACAGATTCAATTAAATTAAAACTGAAGTCTTATAAACTAGAACACAGCTGCCCAGAATACTCAGTTCTCACATTCAGAGTAAATATTTACTCATTGTTTTTCTCTCCCTGCAAGACCAGTCTAACAATATACAAAGTTTACTAAGTCATAAACTAAAGGATATTTGGGTCAGAAATATGGTAATAAGTGATTCTCTATACATAAATACTATCTTATAAAATATATAGTGAATTCTAGAAATTACATATGGTTATGTATGAGAATAAAATTTTTTAAAAGATTTATTTATGCATGCAAGAGCTGGGGTATAGGCCAAAGGTGTGGGGGGTGAGAGGATTCACCAGAGACAGAGTGGGGAACAGAACAGGCAGACTGACTGAAATACACTGCTGAGGGGAGCAGCAGGCGAGTCAGGAGAGGTCTGCTGTGCCATGTGGGTAGCTCCCCGGCCGGGGATCGAACTTGTGCTACAGAGGCTGCGGATAGCTTCATAGGTTGTGTCTTAACCCTTGTGCCACCAGGGAGGCCTGAGAATCAAATATTTTACATCTGGGTCAGAGCTGAAGAAAGCTAGGGTTTGCAGAAAGCCCACAGATGGTCTGTCTAACCCCGCTATCTTACTGAATAAATGAGAAAACTGAGAGTCCATTTAAAAGTGTTTTTTCCCCCGAGCTTTCAAAGTTAGTTCGTATAAGGAAGCCATGGCTGGTGCTGGTGGGATAGCCCTTTCATGATAATATTGGAAAGGGGATTCAGTGCACTTTGAGGTCCTCTTTTAGTCCTGAGAATCTATGATATCTTAAAACAATCTCTGGGACAAGCACAATGGGCGTGATATTCTCCCTCTTTTAACACTGTCTGCAAGCAAGTTACAGAGTAAGAATAGTCCACTAGATCTTTCAAGGTCACTTAGCAACAACTTGTTTGTAGGAATTGGGAATAAAGCCAAAGTTAGAGATTCTCTCATTTACGCTCTTTCCCCTTCATTTCTTACTTATCTCTGAAATTTCACTGTTATTTAACCCAAACTGAATTGGCTTTATTATAGAAGCAGAGAGAAGTAAAACTCTTACCTTGTCTTAGTTGAAGACTAATATGCGCATATCTTCGAACACTTTATGAATTATGTACTTATGTAATTTGATCTGAGATAGGGAGAGAAGAAAGGTAGGAACAGACCTGTGGTTTCTAGACTCTTAGTTTAGGTACATTAGCCATCAACCCTCTATTGACTGTACTGAAATTTTATAGCTTATATCAGCAATTAAATTTGTATGGCTTTCTAGGCATACAAAGCAGATGATAAGATAGTTTTATTTACTTTGTCTATTTTTACTAAGGGTCATTATATTGGCGAACACCTTGTGAATATGTAATCAAAAATGCAAAATAATGCAAACAGCATCTCTTAATTCCTAACAAAATCCATAATACAAACTGTCTTTTGCATTTTATTCTATGTACAGATTTTTAAAATAGTTGTGATTTTACATCACTACAGCTTTTTAAAAATAGTGACAAATGTTTTCATGAAAAACCTTTTTAGTGTATTCTGATTCTTCAGATTAATTTGATATGTAATACTGTAGTAAAGCCCCAGGTGTGAACAAAACTATTTTCCAAAGAAATATCTGGAACTAAAAGGTTTGTTTTATATAATACAAGGTTTGTTTAGTACACTACCTATGATGATTTAATAAGTATTTATATGATGTCCCATTTGCCGTAACTCTCACAGTTTATTTCAGTTACTGAACATACACTTGTCCCTACATTACACGGACACTTAAAATCCAGCATCTGCCTAACCTGCCTAATTATCCTCTCTCAGTTCTATTTCTTTGATACTCCCTATTTATCTTAATGGCACCCATGGGAGAATCAGAAATCCTTTTTACATTTCCTTTTGTCTTTCTCAAATCTTTTAAAAGATCCTGTTTCCTCCTCTTTATCCTTACAACCTCTCAAGTTCAGACTCTCAGCCTCTGCTGCTTGAGTCTTAACAGCAAAACTGTCTATTTTGTATCCCTGGTGGTCTCACTGTTGTTAACCCTCACTGTCACTGAGTCTGCCTTCCAAGTAGTACACAGAACTGTCAGTTACTTTACTAATACATAAATCGGATCATATTGTTCCTCCTCTTAATACCTCTTAGGGATTCCGCCTTCCTCAAGGATGTAGGACAAATTGTGAAGTTACCAAGGAATCTCAACTTGCCTTTCTGAAACCTCTGGTTGTAAACATCCTTATGTCTAAAAAATTCCACCTTGCTGTTTAGTCTCCAAGGTGATTGTTTTCTCTCACTTTTCTTCTTAGGGAACTTCTATTCATTCCTTCATGAGCACCACCCCCCACCACCACCTCCCCCCCACCCCAACCACTGCTGCCTAAGTTTTGCTTTCTCTTCTCTAGACAGAGCTAACTGGTTGTTTTCTGTCTCCTTTGACATTCTGCATCCATCTTTATTATAGTTCATATTGCACAGCATTATTTATGTGCCTTTCCCACTGCTGAACTGGAGGGCAGGAGCCAAGTCTTACTCAAATTAGCAAAGGACCTGGAACTCAGTGTTCTAGGTGGAAAACCTTCCACTTATAAACCATCTTGTGAAAATGAATTGTCTTCATTTCAAAAATGTTTACATGTGTTAGTGAGACAAATGCTTTGTAATTATCAGTGGACTCAGAATTCAGAATTAGCCAGTCTAGTGTGATGAAACTGAGTAGGACTATAGCATAGGAGACTTGATAACAGATTGCAATAGATGGGTTTTGATCTTTCTTTTTAAAAAATTCATATTATGTGCTTCATGTAAGGTTTTTTTTTGGGGGGGGGGTAGAAAAAGGAACAAAAATAAACACGTTACACCATAGAAACAGGACTGCAGAATTGAGGCTGGGGTGGGGGTGGGGGTTTGGGTGGGATTGGAAACAAAAAAGCAAGGAGGGGCACAATTGTGTAGAGCAAAGGCCTATGTATGCTTGGATGATGGGGTTGGGGTGGTATCGCTCATTTAAGGAGCTGTGAACCTATTCCACCAAGTCATATAAAGTGTTGTTAACTAATGTTACCTCAATAAAGGAAATTGAAACAAATGTGAATAGATTACATTTATAATCAACAATAAGTCTGACCTTTGACTATAAAATTCTGTCAGCTGAGTTCATCATAACTCTTCACAGAACAGCCTCATACTTAGGAAACAGTGGTTTTGCTATTTTTGTGTAACTGACAACTCATACTGTGGTAAAATTGAACTTAAATTTTTCTTTTCACACAGCCTAAAGTAATATAGAAAATACTTAAGAATGGAATAAAGGGGAGAAAATGCCATAGAAACACTATCCAGTGATTAACTCCAGATGTCAATATTTTTTTCTAACACCTTCCAGTTTTGTTAATATACACATGATCATACTGCATGCTTGATCAAGTTCCATAATTTGTTTTTTCGCACTTACTACTACTTTAAAAACCTACTTGCTATGATGGTATATTTAAAATTGTGGCCTAGAATGCAGAGTAGGTATAGCTACGTCTAAGACATTTAGTTTCCAGTTTTACTTTTGCATCTTATAATATTGTGTGATGTAGAGTTTGTGAATAAAGTGTTTGCTCTATTTCAGATTGTTTCATTCAGAAAGAATTTCAGATATGGGATCATGGGTTCCAAGAGTATGAACATTTTTATAGGCTGAAGCACAGTGCCAAACTGCTTTCTAAACAGATTGTTTCAGTTTACACTCCCACTCACAGTGTCTGGGGGTATTCTTTTTATCTCCCCAGCCTTGACTATTATCTTTTACTTAAATATTTACTAATGTGATAGGCAGCTGTGATAGGCAGCTGAAATGTTATAATTCCTAGCCTATTTGTTGTTGCAGAGGGTAGGTTAAAATCAAGGCTTTGGAGTCAACTATACCTGAATTTGGCCACTGCTCTACCACTTCCTAGTTGTGTTACATGGTACAAATTACTTAACTCCTAGAGGCTCATTTTTTCCCACTGCTTTTAAAACAACAAGAAGAAAAAGTTAATAGTATTTACCCCAAACACAGTGCTATTGTGATTATTAAGACATAGTCATATAAAAGCCTTCCATACTTGCTCCTGGGACCAGACAAAATTCGAGTCCTTCATTTTCCATTGCAACTGTGTGTTACTTATTTTTGTTTGATTAGTGTACTATCTAGGAATTTACAGAATACTTTGACCATCTTTATGCCTGCAACTTGATGTGGGAGGTTGAACAATTATCCAGATAATTCTTGCAATCAAGGGGAGGTCAGGGAGTAAACCTTTAGTTGAGGGAGGAAAAAAAAAAAGGCACAAACCTGGTTCGCATCCCAGAGGAATCTGCAAACTAAAGACCTTTAAGTTCACCCCTTGGGACTTCTAATTGTTCTGAGAGGTCTCAAGGGCAGTGGTGGAAACTCACTGAAGAATTCAGTGAAAGTGGTGTGGGAGAGAGTTCCTGGAAAAGCTGACTCCGGGAAGGCAAATGCTAAATCAGGAAGGATAGTAATTACTCTACCAGTTACGCACACTTGTGAGTTTTGGGTATTTGACCGCAAAGTTTGAAAGCATGGCAACCTGACTTTGTGCACTTGCTGTCTGCGTACCCACAGCAAGTTCTGCTCTTTGAATTCCAGCAGAACATACCGAGGCGCAGAGGACACACCACCACCTCCAGTGCCTGGGCTATTTAGACCATGGGCAAATGTTTACCTTTCTCAGTCCCGGATAATTTAGCGTGGTTGCTCCTTGGGAATCCCCCCTGGCTATTTCCTCAACTCCTTCCAAAGGCTAAGGAATGTCAGTGGTAATAATAACAGTAAAGTAACCCAATATCCTGGCCCGCACAAAAACTGCACTCTCAGTGGGGGTCCTATCTCGAGGTTTTGGTAAAATTTAAAACTTGTCCCCGAGAAAGTCTGTTTTGCTCAGTTGGGTAAAACCTGTCCACATTAATGCCAACGTGCTTCACCAAGGCAGACAGAAAACTGCTCTCAGGTGGATTTTCTCCCTTCTGGCCCAGAATTTTCAACCCGAACCACCAAGTCACACGCTCGACTGGGTTCGGGGTTACCTCTGGGGAGAAGTCCTCCTTGGGGGGGCGGCAGAGGCGCCCCGGGCGAGCTTTCTGGCACCAGCGGGAGTTTCAAGTTTCCACGCGACGCGGAGGCGGCTCCGCTCCAGCCCAGGCCTCCCTGGAAGGCGCCCCCCGGCCTCCTCGCTCCCCCACTTCCCTCAGGGCTCCGGGCTGCGGCGCTTCCCCGGGCCCGGACCCCCGCGCGGGCGTGGCCGAGGGCGGGGCGCGGGCCCGGCGACGGCGCGGGGGCGGCGGCGTTGGCGCTCGGGCCGCGGCGCGAGGCCGGGCGGCCGGCAGGGGGAGGCGGGGGGCGCGGGGCAGCCCCGCCTTTCCCCCGAGGAGCCGCCGGGCGGCCATATTGCGGAGCTGTCTGCGGTGGCGGTGGCGCCTCTCCTCTCCCGCGGCCCAGCGCGCCCGCACCGCCTCTCCCGCCCTCCCGCCCCGCCGCCGCCGCGCCGCGCCGCCCGGCGCCCCCGCCGCACCCCGGGCGGGAAGGAGCCGCCCGCTCTCCGGGTAAGCCGGGGCGCCCTCCCCGCCCCCACCCCCGCTCGCCGGCTCGGCGGAGACGCTGAGGTGGCGGCCAGAAGTTGGCGGAGGCCCGCGCTGCCGGGCGGCCGAGGCGCCGGGGCCTCTCGCGCCGCCGCTCGCGCCCCGCGGGCCGCGCCAACGCCGCCCTGACGGCCAGGCCGCGGCCGGGGCCGGCGGAGGCGCGAGGCCTGGCCCAAGGGGTGGCCCGGCCGGGGCCCGGACTCGCCGCCGCGCTGGCTCCCGCCCGCCGCCCCCGCGCGCGCGCGGGTCGCGGTCGGCGTCGGGCCCGGCGCCCCCCGAACCCCCAGCGCCCCCCGCGCCCCGGGGTGGGGTCGGGTTCCCGCCGCCTGGGCGCGGCCCGGGGTCCGGCCTGGCACTTCCTTTGGGTAGTTTGAAAATACAGATGTGAGGCGGAGGGGAATTCCGCCTTGCCGTGCGGGGAAGGAATTCAATAGAACTTCTCCCCGGCCTCCAGTTTGAAAGTAAGGGTGTTGGATTACTAGAGAGCGTGCGTTCCGCCCTAGTGGCAGAAGGGATGTTGTATTTCGGGGTTTGGGGCGGGAGCCTCTTCTGCTCGCCGCACCCCGGGGGCGAGGGCCGCGCTTTCCGGCCGCCAGGCTCTACCTGCTGCTGCTGCTTTTGGCGGCCCCAGAGCCTGAGAACTTTCTCCAGCCTTCGGGGCGCCGGCCTTGGTAGCTCGGACCCCACAAGACAATTTCAGCTTCCTTGCTGCACCTTCCTTTAAGGGTTTCTCAACTTAATTCCTGGGCCAGTTTGGAAGTGGTGGGGGCCACACTCAACGGCATTAATGCAGTTTGAATGGTGCACGCCGCTTCCTAGTTAGATACTGGGATCTGTAAACAGTCCCAATATTTGGGGTTTTTTACCCCCCTCCCCTGGAGCAGCGGTTCCTTGCGAGGTTGGCAATGCGTTGAAAGTCAGTTTCATCAAAGATCGATCTTGAAAATACAGTTGAGATTTGGAGGAAGGCATTTTTGTGAGTGTCGTGGCACTGAAACTGGGGTGATGTCAATGTAAAGGCCTCGGATAATAAGGGTTTATTTGATAAATGAGTGCTTGGACATAGAGATTGCAATCTATTGTTTACGGAGCATACTTTTTTTTAGAACACTAAATACTCTTTTTTTTTTTTTTTTTTTTTTTTTAACGGAGGCGCTCTGAATGAACAATTGGCCCGTTCATTTTGCAGGATAAATAATGATTTAATCCATTTGCCTAAACAGCATTAATAGATTTGAGAAAAGAAACTTAAGAGAATGATACTAATTTATCTGAAATATGACAAAATGTACAGCGCTCCTTTTGAAGTTAATGGTATGCTGTTAAAAGAACTGCTGGGATTTTTCTTTCTTTGCTAATTACTTTTTTTATATAGGGAGAAATCTAAACAGTTAATACATTAGTAAGGAATGAACAGGTAAGCTTTGAAATTCTTTAAAGTTTTATTTAAATAGGGCAGAATTCAATTATGGCATTTACAGACGCTAAATTCCTGCCCTTGTGGATCATAACATTGTTTTGTTCACTCCCCACAGATGGAAGACCATGTAGGAGAGGCTCAGAAATATTTGTAGAATATAAATGTAATTAATTCTGTGTGGGAAAGTATGCTGAGTTTGTTCTTTCTTTTGGAAATTGTTATTACTTAACTGGAAATTAAGTTGATTATTCTTTTTCTTGTGGTGGAATGAAATGACAGACTTTGCTATTCTTTCCCTCTCACTAACTCTATGTTCTCAGTGAGGCAAACAGAGCTGTTTCCTATCCATTACCTCACCGTCCTCAAGAGCAGAATTGGACTTCATTATTCATTTTAAATCTTTGTCAGATTGTTGAAAGTCTTTAATATTTTCATCTTAAATCCGGTTCTTAATCTTTTGATATAATCTATGTATGATCTAACACAGAGTCTGAAATGTTGAGTGATATCTATTTTTTAATCCATTTTTAATTTAATATATTGTAGCTTATGCCACTTAAAAATGGGACAGATGTTAACCAATATTCCCCAAAGACGAAAACCTCAAGAAAAGTGTTCTGTTAAGGTTGTGAAGTGTGACCTATCCCATAGAGCATATTTGATTGGGTGTGGCTAATATAATTTCATGCTGTTATTGCTGTGAATCCCGGATGTCAAGGAAATCACCCTTTCTTGGATGGCTTTGACCTGTAGCCTGAGCACTAATGGACACCTGATGTTACTTTTGGGGTACTTGATGCAGTGGAACTGGATTGGATTGCTGTAGAGTCTACATCTTCAAAGGGTTATTTTAAGCTTCATGTTGTTACTGATGGCTTGCTAAAGGCTCTTCCATTGAATTTCTTAAGTTCTGCAGTCATTATATGCTCACCTCTTCTGTGGTAGAAGTGTCCAGCTGACCACAGAGAGTTCCTCACTTTTAGCCTCTTTCAGAGAAATCTTATTTACTTTAGTTCCTGTTGTAGTTGTCAAGTATTAATTTATATTGGACATACATTTTAAATAAGTTTTAAATACTTTAAAAGTTAATACATTTTATGACAAAGTTCAAAAACCCTGAAAGATATAAAGAGAAAAATAAAAAGTCCTCACTCCCTAGAAACCCTCAACTGCTTTTCCAGCTGTTTTTCATAGCTAGTCACTATTAGCAATTAACTTGTTTACAGAAAATACCAATACTTGTGCAAGGATAAACATAATACTTTATGTCCCTTATTTGTGACTATGAAAATAAAGTTATTTTGCAACAAACACTGAAAGAGTGTTTATTACTGTGTTAAACATCAGTAAAAAATGTTTCTCAGGTTGTCATCATTTAAATGAAAACACACAATGGAATTTCCTGCAGTCTTAAAAGTCTATTTATGTACATGTGCAAATTTTTTATTAATGATTGAAGGTGAAGTTCATTTTGTTTTCCTAGAGTATAGAATATAATTGAGTGGAAAATGTTCTTTTAAAAAAGAGTTTATGATTTTGGGTAGACAGACAGCCAATTAATGTATATGTTTGTGCCTGGCAACTGTTTTGGAAGGAAATATAATTCCTGTTTCTTCATTCCATTTAATAGTGAACTCTAGATTTAACTTCCTGGAAGAGAGGGGCTAATTGCATTCAAGCCAGGCATCAGAGGTTATTTTTTTCTTTAATACCTGATATGTCTAGAAATCCTTGGAAATTGCTAATATCGAATACTTGGTTTTCCTTAATAGGTTAATGTTATAAATTTGCATATGCGTAATTTTTCCTTTTTTTCCTCTACTAAAATATTAGTTACTTTTTAACAAAATTACCAGTTACATTTTAAAGAGATTAGTTGCATATGTAAATAAGGTAACTGGACCTTTTACTTCCTGTGATCTAATGCATATGAGTAGAATGTTTGACAAATGCTGGTTACTTTTCTACATTTTTATGTATTTGAAATAAGCTATTTTTCAGTTCTAGTGAAGTTGAGTGGATGAGATAGATGCTCTATTTGCAGTTACTTTGTAGAGAAGAGGTGAGCAAACTGGTTCTCCGCTTTGTTTTTGTAAACTTTTTTTTTTTAAGATTTATTTATTTATGCATACAAGAGCTGCGGTGTAGGCCAGAGGTGCTGGAGGGTGAGAGGATTCACCAGAGGCAGAGTGGGGAACGGAACAGGCGGATCCACTGAAATACGCTGCTGAAGGGAGCAGTGGGCAAGACAGCAGAGGTTCTGCTTCCCTTGGCCATGTGGGGGATTGAACTCCTGCTACAGTGGCTTCAGATTGCTTCATAATTCTGAGACTTGATCCCTTGCACCATCATGGAGGTCCTGTGAACAACATTTAATTAGACACAAATATTCAATTCATTAATTTATTGTGTCTGCCTGCTTTGAATTAAAATAGCAGAGTCAGTCTTGTTTGCAAACCTGAAAGTACTTAATACTTGACTCTCTATACCTCCTGATTTGGGCGGGGGGAAATCTACTTAAAATAATGTTTTAGATTTAGTATAAAAATCTCCACGATTATAGAATTTATAAAGTTGTGAATCTCAGTATCTACGATTCATACAATTTTTTCCTGAGTTGTCAGTAATTGTGGACTTTCAGGACCTTGAATATTTCTTTTAGTTTATTTGTGAAAAGTTGAAATTAAACAAGATTGGTTGCAGGTGAAATTATGAAATGAGCAATCTTTAAGTTCATTGCTTTACATCTCATAAGTTGCTTTGGCTACAATAGCAGAAGATACTGAAACTGGTTGACATAATGAGGAAATGTTTTTTTTTCCTTACATAATAAAGCCCAGAGACTTAAGAATAACTCAAGTATGATATTAATGAGTCATTCTCTAGCCCTGTGGTCTTCTTCATTAGCTTTGTAGTAAGACTGCCCTCCCACTTGCCCAATTTGGCTACAACAGCACTCGTGTCCCACCTGGGTAAAAGAGTATCAAAAGGAATAAGAAGGACTGTCTTTTCTTAGAAGCCCCCCAGCAGATGTCTTCTTAGATTCAACAGCCAGAATTGGTGTACATTCCCAATCTAGTCACTGGCAAGGCTATGGAATTTACCCTTTTAATTCTGTTCCCATTAGAATATTTTCTTTATTTGTATCCCGAATGTCTTGGGTTTGTTCTTACTCTCTCCCAAATCAGATCCAAGATTCATCTGTCATACATAGTATAGCATGGGATATGTGACTTCAATCTTCTTGGATACTGGTTTTATTTAAATTATGGAAAGAAAAGTTGATTCCTGTTCAGATACTTAAAGATGGGTGAACAAAATTACAGCCCTGAACCAAATTCAGCTTACTGCTTGTTTTTGTAAATAAAGTTTTATTTGAACACATTATAGTTCATTTGTTTACACATTGTGACTCTTCTCATGCTCAGCAGCAGAGCAATTGTAGCACACCACTTGGTCTGCAAAACCTAATTATCTACCTGATCCTTTATGGAAAAATTTGCCAACTCCTCCATTAAAGTGCCATTCATACATTCAGACACTTATAATCAGGTGCCAAATACTCTTTGCATTGGGTGAATATTTTGAGGTCACATTCTGGTGGAAAGGTATATATTTGCCACATTGTATACTATAAAGCATTAAATCCTTTTATGCTGTTGTGTGTATAAACTATAAATAATATTTAGCGCCATGGCATTCTGAGCACAGTCATTACTAATGAGTTCTGGGTATTAACTGTTTTTTAAAATTTTTAATTTTATTTATAAATTAACAGCAGCAACAACAAAAACTTGAAATAAATTAACTAGATAGGCGTTGTTTATAGCCAAAAATCCTAGCTAGTTTTGGCTTTTTTTAAAGTTTTCTTTTTTCTTTTTTTTTTTTAAGATTTATTTTTATTTATTTATACAAACACTGGGTACAGTCAGAAGCGAGGGAGGGTGAGAGAATTCAGCAGAGCCAGAGCAGGGAGCAGAGTAGGCAGAAGGACCGAAGTACACCGCTGAGGGGAGCAGTGGGCGGCAGGAGAGGTCTGCAGGCCATGTGGGACCCTCCTGCAGTGGCCGGGGAGCAGCCGGGGATCGAACTGCAGAGGCTGCTGGCAGCTTCGCAACCCCGCGCTCAACCGCTGCGCCACTGGGGAGGCCCTAGCCCTTTGGCTTTAATTGAGTGTGTGGAATGGATTAAACTTTGTTAGCAATCATGAGAACTCTTGTTATTTAAACTGTTCATACATTCAAGACTTAGAGAAACTATAAAAACTTCTTTGGTGGGGGCCTCCCCTGTGGCGCAGCGGTTGAGCGCTGGGTTGCGAAGCTGCCCGCAGCCTCTGCAGTGCCGGTTTGATCCCCGGCTGCTCCCCGGCCACCAGAGGAGGGTCCCACATGGCGCGCAGACCTCTCCTGCCGCCCGCTGCTCCCCTCAGCAGTGTACTTCGGTCCTTCTGCCTGCTCTGCTCCCCGCTCTAGCCCTGGTGAATTCTCTCACCCTCCCGCGCTTCTGACTGTACCCAGTGCATATATAAACAAACAAACAAACAAAATAAATAAATAAAGCATGCCTCTATTAAAAAAAAAAAAAAACTTCTTTGGTGGTTAAGCAAATATATCTAAGGCACTTCCTACTTTGATCTAATCAACAAGCAGCATGATAATTACAGTTATCATTAAATGTGTCAAATTATGTGGCCTTTAAAGTTAATTGTCGAATTAAATGAGATTATTGAAAGTTTAATACAGATGGAAAAAAGTTTGAATTTGGGAGACTTAGCTGCAACGTTGATTTCCCCCCCCTCCCCAATTGTATCTCCTAGTATTTTCCTGTTGTATCTCCTGGTTTAAAAAGTGAGAGGAAAATATTGCCTTTGACAACTAGAGAAAAATTTAAATGAATATTATATGTAAACTTAATTCGCCAACAAAATCAGCAATAATGAGGGCTGGTCCTACTGTGAACCGGGCACCTTTCCAGTTTCGCAAAAGGGGGATTGAATATCTGAAAATTAGAAGCTTAATGATGCATATAGAGAAAACTACTATATAGCTGATTGGCTGCATAAGAGAATATAATCTAATTTTAAAGATGCTAAGAAACATTGTATTCTGTTTTTAAAATAAGCTGCTGTAATGCCTGGTGTTTCAAAACATGAAGTGTAGAATTGTGAGAATTTCTCTGGTCAGTTTGAGACTGCTTGTTTACTGCTACATAGGTGATAAATGTGAACCTCCTTTAAAAATCCTTATAAATTTATTATGTGAATTTTGATGTTTCCCTAAATGTAAAATGAAGAAATTGGATTGGATTTTGCTTTCTGACTTTTAGCATTTAAAATAATCATTGCAAATATTATTTGTTTTTCTTTTTACCTTGGGAACAATAGAGCAATGCTGGTTTTTGTTTTTGTTTTTTAGATTTACAAATTCTTTAGAAGAAAATTGGAATTAAGTGTATTTTTTTTTAATATTACACATCCGCGTTGTATTTAAGTTCCAGAAATTTGCTTTGTATTTTCAGTGAATGTATATGTGCTAGAAAAGGTCAAGTTTCATTTTTTTGACAACATCCTTTAACAGAAATTAGTTTTTTTGTCCTCTTTGTTTCACTTGGGAAAATCAGATGGTGTTATATAGGTAAATTGTATTATTATTGCTATTCAATTCATTGTTATTTAACACGTGAAACAGAAGAAATAGTTATTTGTATATTGGAGGTTTTAAACATACATGTCTTTGAACTTGCATGAGGAAAAAATTACATTTTCATGCATTTTCTTCATTTGTGATTATGGACAACATAGTAGCATTTGTAGTGGAAGAGATTGTTTTGAATCTAGGGTTACCTTATTAATTCACTTTATACTTTGTTACACTGCTTTCCCAGCCCCAGTAACTTGTCAGAGGAATTCTTTTGTAATTTTTTGGTCTGTGGAGAGACTACAATTATTTCAGAGATTGTTTCCATTTCTCAAGAGACAGAAAAAAAAATACGCTAGATTTTGGAAAAAGAAAATCTTAAGAGTAAAATTAGGCAGTGTAGTATAAATTATTGAAGTTTCTGTGTCAGTCCAGTGTGGACTTGTCTTAACATCTGTTTTACCACCTGACAGATGGGGAAAGTCTGTTGTTTTGCCTCTCACTTAGTAGAGCTCAAGGTATTCAGTATAAAGCTATTTTTACATTGTAACAGGTAGAGACCAGGCAATTTTAGGGGTCACCCTCAGAGGGAAAGGACAAAGAAGAGAATGTTTTACATGAATGTTTTGTCACCAAAATGTGGCACTGTTTGAGTATGTAACTTTCTGGAAATGGGAGAGGTGTGTGCTGGCAGCATCTCTCGAGACTACTTGTTGAGTATGTTGCTCTATAATTGTGCTTCATTTCTTCTAAAGGAGTCTGGATGGGGAAGAGATAGGATAAGACTACTTGAAGAAATTTAATGAGTGTGGAAGAGAGTAAATTTTTTCTCAACCATTATATATCATGAAGGTACAGTGGAGAACAGTTGATTTTTATTTATCTTTGCCGTATAGTGGTTTAGGTGATTATATGCTACCAATTTTTTTTTTAGAGAAGAAAAGAAGATGCTGAAAGACAAAAAAGTTAGTGAAATATGTTTCAGAAATTCTCATCTGACTTTTGAAATCAGGAACTCAACAAAAATTAGGTCCCTTATTAGTATTTTGTACCATTTTGATTGGCTACATTGTGCTCTAGCAAAGCCTACAGATGTACCATAATTCACCTAACCTCAGTATTACATATAGTTTTTCTTAATAAATAGTACTGTTACTGGAATCTTCGTAGTTAACACCATTGTATACATTTATTACTATTTTCTTTGGGTACATTTCCACAAATGAAATTACTTTTTTAACATCAAAAAGAGGAAGACAGTTTGCTGTGTAGTAGAGCTCTGGAAAAGACCATCTGACCATTTAACACCAATATGATTTGAAACAAGTTTCTTGTTTTGTGAACTGTTTCAACTGTCAGGTAGTCATCATGTGACCTGTCTTATCTTCTTTTACAACTTAACTGTATCCATTATCCACAGATACTTTCATTAGCTCTCCCACTTCATCACAGTTTATGTAAGTATTTAGGCTTCCTGAGGATTTTAAAAGCTAATTAGCTTGTGTGCAAAACCTGGTTTTTTTGGTATGTTGGCTTATCATCTATTTATTCATTTAAATTGGAGCTCTCATAACTAAACCTAAAACTTTTATAGAGTTTCTTTTAGTTGAAAGGGTCCTTTTCTGTAATGTAACTTGAGGTAAACTTTAATATTGAAAAGTTGGATAAGTTCTTTCTTAAAGGAAAATTAAAAAACTTTTATTTAGTTTCAGTATTTGACTGATACATAAATTTAGAAACTAGCCTGCAAACCCACATATCTCACATTTACTTACATGGCTAACCGGCCCTGTACTTTATAAATAATTCTATAATTTGAGTGTTTTAACTTAGTTTCTAGTCTGGCATGTTATAGTAAACTTAGAAATAAATAAGAGATAGCATTTCACCTTCAGACCTCCAACCATTCCATTTGAAAACATTCAACAAAATTCTTATTAGTAATTAGAAGTCATTATTGGGAAGAAACATTTAGAAACAATGAAAAAACAACATATAAAAATCTAATGATAAGCCACTAAAATTTAGAAGACTGGAATAGTTCCAAATATATGACGAGACATTTTCCTGAAGAAATATTTTTCAGGGGCCTCCCTGGTGATGCAGTGGATTGAGCACCACGCTGTGAAGCTGTTTGCAGCCTATGCGGTGCGGGTTCTATCCTGGCCGGCCGGCGAGAATGCCACATGGCATGGTAGACCGCTCCTGTGGCGCCCGCTGCTCCCCTCAGCAGTGTATTTCTGTCATCTGCCTGTTCTGTTCCCTGCTCTGCCTCTGGTGAATCCTCTCACCCTCCCACACCTCCGGCCTGTACCCCAGCTCTTGTATAAAAATAAATCCTTTAAAAAATATATTCTTCAGAAAAAGAGTTTTGTGTTTGTCTTGCTCTTGAACATGAAAGTATTATTTAAGAAAGGCACTTGACCTGAAATGCCTTTAGTACTTGTGATTTTGGAAAGCTCACAGAGCTAATCTGATAAGTAACTTAAACATAAAAAGGAGGCAAAAAAATCTAGAACAGAACTGGTTTCAAAAATCAGTTAAAAATAATATAGTGGTGGGCCTCCCTGGTGGTGCAAGGGGTTGAGCATGGGTGCAATGAGGCTGTCCGCAGCCTCTGTAGCGCACGTTCAATTCCCGATTGGGGAGGTGACCCACATGGCGCAGCAGACCTGTCTTGCCTGCTGCTCCCTTCTGCATGTGTTTCAGTCAGTCTGCCTGTTCTGTTTCCCGCTCTGTCTCTGGTGAATCCTCTCACCCCCTGCACTTCTGGCCTGTACCCCAGTTCTTACATGCATGAATAAATGAATCTTTAAAATAATAACATAGTGGCTATGCTGTAGATATTAAGTGTTTGTACAGAACATACAGAGAAGATCCTAACGTTTTATGTAAGTGGGTAGTTGTGACTGGGATAAAAATTTTAGTAATAGTATAATAATACTAGTTCAAAAAGTGCTTGTGTAATCTGAAAAGCTTAATGTGACTCAAAACATTTTCATGGACATTCATGTCTCTTGAGGATTTTCAATAAAATTATTCTATGACTATGAGATAAACATTTTGAATCATTGTTTTTATAGATCATGTGTTTTTAATATTTATACTAATAAATATTAGAAATATATATTTAATTGCTTTACGTGTTGAAATGATAAAAATTATTTTAAAATATTCTCATTTGTAAATAAGGGACCCACTTTATATTTGGAGTCACCTTATACATGCACATCCTTCGTTTATGGCCTTAGTGCATGTATTAGAAAATAACAAAAATTGGAAATACTTACATCACTTATTAATTTTAGTCATTAAGAAATGAACCACAAAGTAAAGCTAAAGCAACTGGTAAGAAGAAAAATGAAAAAAAGGACAGAAATTAGCAAAAGAGAAAAATAAAGAAACAGAAGATTAACAAAATTGAAAGCTGAATTTTAGACCAATACATTAAGCAAATAAAAAGGAAGGCAAGTGTTAACAGAATTAGAAATGAAAAGAGGATAATAATATCAGATGTAGTAGGGGTGTAAAAAAAAAAAAAATGAGCCAGTACTATGAATAAGTTTCTGGAAATTTCACCAAGGCTTGTGTAGACGAAGCAGAGTTGACTAAGGGGTAGGTTCATTAGTGTTTTGGCTATTTACATGATGTACCTTTTTTTTTTTTTTTTTATTTTTTTTATTTTTTTTTTTTAAGATTTTATTTATTTATTTATTTATACAAGCACTGGGTACAGTCAGAAGCGCGGGAGGGTGAGAGAATTCACCAGAGCCAGAGCGGGGAGCAGAGCAGGCAGAAGGACCGAAGGACACTGCTGAGGGGAGCAGCGGGCGGCAGGAGAGGTCTGCGCACCATGTGGGACCCTCCTCCGGTGGCCGGGGAGCAGCTGGGGATCGAACCGGCGCCTCAGAGGCCGCGGGCAGCTTCGCAACCCAGCGCTCAACCACTGCGCCACCGGGGAGGCCCTACATGATGTACCTTTTTGATGTTGAACAAGCCAGGCAAACCAGGTGCATCTGGGGGTACAGAATTGAGAGTTACTAGCTTATGAATGATGTGGGAAGAGTGAATTTGGAGACTGTTTTAAGACCTGAGGTGATAAGATTTTAACTAAGACAATGGCATTTGGTAAGAAAAGAAGATGTAGAATTAAAAGCTAGGATTTAAGTTCATATAGGTTCATGAAAATAGGTGAGTTAAGGAAGTAAGAATTAGGAAATGAAGAGCTTAATACTTCCAGCAGAATTTTATTACCTAGTGTATTAGATTAAAAAGTTCTCAGGAGGAAGCTCCATTTATAAGGAGATTTATTGATACATGAAGAAAATTTTGGGAAATGACCTTACTTTGATGCTTCATTTTAACTTCAATTTGGAAAATTTTGAGTTTTATTATAGCATCATAAAACATGATATAATTTTAAAATACAAAATAATTATATATTAATTTAGTTGATGCTAGTGTAACAAATAAAATTTCTTGGCAGAGATATTACCAGTATATCAAATTTTCAATTAACTAATATACTCACTATAGGTTTTCAAACTGAAACGGTAATCTCTTTGTTTTCTGAAAACTAATAATGTTTTAGAATGTTAGATCTTTCAGTGTGTTTGTAGGGTGAAAACTCAAATTTTTTAGATGTTTGCAAGAACATTTGTTCTCCGACAGCCTGGATTGTGTTTCCTGGTTTAAGATTTATTTCTTTCGCTTTAGGGGAAGAAGATATAATTTAACATTGGTTTTGAGGATGACACTGAATTTCAGTCACGGCCATGCAGCGGCATGCAGCATGATCCTATGCAGAAGTGTGGCTGCTTTGTACACCTAGTGAATAAGCTTCTTTTACATATTTTTCTCTGCTTGGATATAAAAATAAATCCTTTTGTCTTTTACAATCCAGGAAAAAAAGATTGAAAAAGGTCCTTGAGTTCTTATTTTCAGAATCTGAATAATCTTTCCTGTCCTTTACAGTTTTCTTTATTACAGGTTGGATATAGGCCCGGCCCTAACTCAGACAAAGACAACATTTCGACCCTGACAATCTTGTTTCCTTACTATGTGTTGTCTGTAATTTCATCAGAATTTTCAGGTGGTGGTCACAGTTTAATACTGTATTCATTGAAATGTGTGCTGTTTTTAATATTTTTAGAGATATGAAATAGAAGACATTGGAAAAAAAATAAGAGCTCCTGTTACTTTAAACTCACATTTTCATACGTGTAATTTTTATTCTCTACAGAATATAGTTAAAATTTAATGTTTCACTTACGCTTTCTTTTTCATTAACAGAGGTGACAACAGAATTTATAAAAGTGAAAAATTTGTAGAGGAGACAAAAAGAGAAGCAAAATGCCGAAACCAGTAAGTATATTTTATTACTTTTGACATAATTCAATAAAATGTGAATATCATTAAGTTTCTGTGGAACAGGGCAAAGTATTATGGTAGTGTTCTTTTTTTTTTTCCTTTCTTTTTTTTGGGTAAGATTTATTTATACAAGAACCGGGTACAGGCCAGATGTGCAGGAGGGTGAGAGGATTCACCAGAGACAGAGCAGGGAACAGAACAGGCAGACTGACTAAATACACTGCTGAGGGGAGCAGTGGGTGCGACAGGAGAGGTCTGCCGTGCATGTGGGACCCTCACAGGCCGGCTGGGACGAACCGGCGCTGCAGAGGCTGCGGACAGCTTCACAGCGCAGTGCTCAGCTACCTGTGCCACCAGGGGAGGCCCTAATGGTAGCGTTAAGAAGAAAAAGGCACTGATAAAATTGTTTTAAGGGCCTCCCTGATGGCGCAGCGGTTGAGCGCTGGGTTGCAAAGCTGCCCGCAGCCTCTACAGCGCCGGTTAGATCCCCAGCCGCCGGGCAAGGGTCCCACATGGTGCGTAGACCCCCTCCTGCCACCCGCTGCTCCCCTCAGCAGTGTACCTCCGTCCTTCTGCCTGTTCTGCTCCCTACTCTGGCTCTGGTGAATTCTCTCGCCCTCCCGCGCTTCTGACTGTACCCAGTGCTTTTATAAATAAAATAAATCTTTTAAAAAAAATTGTTTGATTTAAGATACTGTGGCTAGAGCCCATTATGTGGACCCTTAAGGAGAATGTCTAGGCAACACTGTAGTAAAGATTAAATCTCATGAGTTGTTGGGTTAAACTGTCCTATTTCCTGTCCTGGCTCTACTACTTAATCTGAATGACCTTTGCTAGATTAGTTTAGTGTCTCTAATTTTTAATTTCCTTATCCATAAAATGGACATTTTCACTGAAATTAAAGTCTTAATGATAGTTAAAGAATGATTTTATTAGATAAAGTCAGGATTCAAACCTGGCAAACAGTCTGACAGATTTAGTCTGTGAGAACTGCTCCACAATTACCGACTTGAATTCAGGTTATATACTTTGCTGTGGAGTATGATACCAAGTTTCAGTTCAGTTATATATCTTGTTACAGAGTACCATAGTTGTAGAGGAAGAAGAGGCATAGTGAGTCATTGATTGTAAAATTGGGGAGGGGGGGGAGACTTAGGCTTTTTGCCATTAGGTTTAGTTCTTTTGTTTCCTATCTTAACCTAAAGAAATGTCAGTGTTGCCTGTATGCAGAGGAGGGCAAATGCTAGAGTCTAGTTTCCTGGCTTCTGAAGAATGGTTTGTAGAGATACTACAACTAGGTACCCATTGTTAAAATTTTCTTTAGCTGACTCATTGGTCATTAGTAGTGGTTGAAAGCTTTGTTTACCCGCAAGCGTCCGATTCTTAGAGAATTCTTCACAGAACAAAATAAAATTGTTCTGATTTTAAGCCTATCCAGGTGGTTTTGCTCTCCTGTCTGGTAGCTAGGAGAGAGGGGTGGAGTGTTTCCCTGATCTTTATAGTATGTTCACAGAAATATAATTAGTTCCTTCCTTGGGAATATGGTGAAGACTACAAGAACCTGATACATACACGGTGTTCAGTTATAGTAGCACAGGTACGGGTGTGTGTGTGTGTTTGTGTGTGTGTGTGTGTGTAGTTAAACAAGAGAAAGTAATGAGGTCGGAAGGAGCCATGCTTTATTAATTTTTTCATAATTGCAGTTTTGGTCTTAGTGACATGGATGCTGATAATATATAGGTCTTACATTTCATTCTTAAGTGTATATATGCAATCATTTTACTTAATTTTGTAATTACATAGTTTGTGACTTAAGGTCTATTCCTCTTAGGATAAATGTTCTTTCTTCATTTAATAAACATTTTTTTTCAATAATATGTGCTTTGGCTAATTATCTTAAGAAAATCATTGGTTATAGTCATTGGAATTTCCTGTTACGAATATCACTTTGGAGTTGCTTTAAAGACTCAATATGTAACAGTACCCATTATTGAAGAAAAGAGTAAAAATAAATAAATGCATGGATATAAAAAAGGAAAAGCTAAAATTTTCTATTTGCAGATGACATAGTTATTTTTGTAGAAAATACCCAGGAGTCTGCAAAACAACTACTGAACTAGTAACTATTAAGCAAGATTATTGGGCATAAGGTTATATTTAAAAAATACTTTTCCAGCGGTCTGCTTTGGTTAGAACGATTAGGTGCTTGTAGAATGTATATTTTACTGCTAGAATTTATATGGGATAGCGAAAGCACTTTTTAAAAACAAAGAGTTGAAAAATTTACACTTCTGAATCTTAGCACTTATTCTCAAACTATGAAGATAAGACTGTAGCATCAGTAAAAGTATAAATGATAGGATCAGTGGAACAGAAATATACCAACATACATAAGTTAATTAGATATTTTCTGTCAAAATTCATTGGGAAAATAAAATTCATCCTAACAAATGATGTTGGAACAAAGTGTTACCCATACCGAAAACATAAATGTTGATGCATATTTCACAATTTACAGTCACAAAAAATTGTAAATAAAAATGAATATATCTTCTAGTATTTTTGCAGGTTCTAAAAGAGAAAATGGAAATCACCCAACCTAGTGCCTACTCTATGTCAAGTATTCAGTAAATGTTTTTTAAACAGGATTGTTTTTCATATAGACTTAAGATTTCCTGTGACTAAAAGCCAACTATCATTTTAATAAGAAAAATTATGTATAATTATGCAGTTGCCCTTTACTGCGTGCAAATACTACTTTATTTTATAAATTAGATGAAAGTATTTTTCTGTATTTAATACTTAATAAGTATATTCTCTTTCCTACTGTTTCTTCCTTTTGTTTTTATTGCAGATCAATGTAAGAGTAACTACAATGGATGCTGAACTGGAATTTGCCATTCAGCCAAATACAACTGGCAAACAACTTTTTGACCAGGTATTATTCTAGCGCATGAAGTTTGCAGGTTTTGACAGCATTGTGTGGATGCTGTTGTATCTGTCTAGGTTTTCCTATCCCTTTACTGACAACGTAACAGTGAAACACTTGAATGATTTTTCATAGTACCTATTCAGGTATATATTGAATAGCTAGCCATAGGGGATATTCACATCCTTTCTTGTTCCTACATTTGAGATATATGACTTTTAAAAAACAACAGTACGTATTTATTTAATATCTGCAATGCAAGTCATTGTAATGAGGAGTTAAAGGAACTCAGAACTTTTCTGTGGAGCCCCTGAGTGGAATGTGTGGAATGTCCTAGAGTGGCTTGGCAGGAGCAAAGGAATGGGAGTTAACTAAAGGGTATAAGTAGGCACCTAATAGTGGTGTGATCTCACTGACTCATGATTTTTTGGCTTGAGGTTAGAACATGATGTTATAAGAACTTAGGCAACTGATTTTGTCTTTTTTTTTCTCACTTGAGTGCATTTTTGAGTCACTTAAGGAGGTTTGAAAAAAATAAAGGCACTAATTGAAAAATACTGCTGGAGAGTCTCATTTTATTGTCTGGGGGCTTTTTGTAAACTGTTAATATTTTTAAGTTTAAGCTCCCCAGGTAATGCTGTGCGTAATAAAGTTTTATTTCGAAAAGAAGAAAAGTGATTGGTACCCAGAGGTCAGGTGACTAAGAAAGTGCATTGATGATTTCAAACAAGAAAAAGATGATATATCTTGCATGACTTGAGATCTAGATTTATATAAACTTTTACACGTCAGCAGGAGAGTAATCTGTGTTCGAACTAACTGGACCTAAAATGGTAGCGTTTCTGACTTACAGGTATAAAAAGCATATTAGATACCTTGATGTTTTGGAACTTTTTTAGGTGTCATTTCTTTACCTACTGATCCAAAATACGATGAAGTAAAAATTTTAAGTTCCTGGGGAATTTGTTCCTTCTTCTAAACGTAGAATTTTTAATCTCCCGATTAGGTAATTAACAAACTTCAAAACCCTGATAAAAGATCTTCTAAAAAATGAAAGACTGTGTGTAAGCAGATTTTTAAAGCAAAATCATTAGAAGTTACATACAGCATGTATTATAGCTATTTTACCTTGAGAACTAATATCCACATTTGTTGATTCTTTTAGGTCTTCTGTTTGTAAATACATAGTTTGATTTGAATAAAAATGTTAGTGGTGTTAGCACTTGTGTTTCATAGCTAGTTGAAATGTTAATTTATACTGAATGAAATGTTTGTGGTAGCCAAAAAACTAAGTAGTATGCATGCCTTTTTGTTACTGGATGCTAAGAAATGTTTTTTAATCCAGTAGAATTGCTTTCATTTAGATACCAGAGGGAGTGAAATCTTAATTATTATAGTGCAATATGTGTAGTTTGAAAGTGTGGGCTCTGAAGCCACACCGCCTGTAGTAGATTCCCAGCTGTAGCTCTTTGACTGTGGACAGAGTGTTCTCTTTGCTCATTTTTCTCATTTGTACAATAAGGATGATAAGAACATTACTCCCCCAGAAGGTTGTCATGAGAATTAATTGAGAGTCTGTGTGAAGTGCATAGAAAAGTTTAGGATGTGTAAGTAAATGCACACATGTATATATTTATGCTGTAAAAGAAGGTCTGCATTAAAGAGTATTGTTATTTTGGGCCCTCTCAGTAGTGAATTCTTAAAGTTTCTGTTTTGTTTCCTGTCAGTTTCCCTTGAGCCCAAATGTGAGAACCTAAAAGCAGGGTTTGACTTTACCTTGAATGCAGTGAGTATATAGGATGAGTTGGCAGGTATAGAGGTTTATAGTTGGATCAGAAGCAGACTTCGAGATAAGGATAGTCTCAAATGAGGGTCCATAATTACCTGAGTCCACCTCTAACAAAGCCTCGCTCTTGATAATGATGATAGCTTGAGGCCAGTTGTTTTGTGTAGGGGGCTCTAGTTGAGTGCTTATGTTCTTAGGTTACTCCTTGCTGACTCTTGCTTTATTGCTCTGTTTTCCAGCAGCTTCTTGTGGGATTAAAAGCATACTCTTTCATTAAATGTTGGCACAATCATGGGTTTGGGACCTAGTTCAACCTCTTGATTCTACTTTTGAGTGCTCTTCACAGAGTGATCAATCTTTGCAGTGATATGGATATTAAGATAAATAAGGCAATACTTCTTTCATTTTAAAGTCAAGGAGGATAAATAGACATAGTACTGATTTACAATTAATTAGGCCGTGATAAAGTAAATGTTCTAAGAGCATTGTAGATAAAGTACGGTGGGAACATCAAGGAACATGTGATTAATTTTATCTAATGATAGGAGAGCTTCATCCATGGAAGGCATGTTAGTTGAGCTAGATCTTGAGGGATGAATTATTCAATAGGTGGTAAAATATAGTATAAACATCCTAGGCAGGGGAAAAGCATGAGCAAAAGTAGAGAGTAAAATGCGTGGAATGTTGCAAGAATGGTTTATTGCTCAGTGAAGTTAGAACATAGAATATACGATGAGAAATGAAGGTAGTAGGAGTGGAGATAGATGCAGCTAGACAACCTTTGGGGTATGGTGTTTCAATATCCTTGGAGACTCACCAATTTAAATGACATTTTTGGCCATATCTATTGATAGTGTAGCTGTGAGGCTAATTTTAAATAAGAAATTGGAATTATGATAGTGCTTTATCTATTTCCCAGACTGTTCTTACCTGTTAGTGTCATCATCTTTTCTATGCAAAGTAATATACCTGTAATAGCTATGTAGTTTTATTTTTTTTTTAAGTATAATGTCATCTAGTTATATAATCTGAACATTGAACTGAAATTGACTTTTTTTTTCTTTTAAGGTGGTGAAAACAGTTGGTTTACGTGAAGTCTGGTTTTTTGGGCTGCAGTATGTGGACAGTAAAGGTTATTCTACATGGCTTAAACTAAATAAAAAGGTAAAATATGTATAATAACATTTAGTTAATAGTTAAGTTGCTTTGAAATAATCATGCTCATGAATTTGTGCTGGAAAAGTTCAGTTTCTGACTGCAAGCATACCTTTGCTGCTGTCTGTATGAATCATTAGGGGACTTGTGTCTTTTGATTCAGTAAGGTGTTATTTGGAAACTTAGCACATAAGAAGTATTTTTCGCATAGTACTTTGATTTTAAACATTTGCAAGAAAGATACTTTAAAGAGAAATTTTAGTTTGGCTACTAGGTAGGAGTTGTAAGTTAGAGGTCATATTTATGAGTTTCAACCTTTTTTCTTAAATTTAAAGGTTTAGAATATTACATAGCAAACTCCTACAGATTTAGAGTGTTATGTTTCACATCCTACTTTCTTCCAGAATTAATTGAATGTGTCTAGGTTAGTTATCATGCACTTAAAATTTTTGGTGATATACATGAAATCTGTTCCAGGTGACACAGCAAGACGTTAAAAAAGAGAATCCTTTACAGTTCAAGTTTAGAGCTAAATTCTTTCCAGAAGATGTTTCTGAGGAATTAATTCAAGAAATAACACAGAGACTTTTCTTCTTGCAAGTTAAAGAAGCTATCTTAAATGATGAGATATATTGCCCACCAGAAACTGCAGTTCTTTTGGCTTCCTATGCAGTCCAAGCAAAGTATGGAGATTATAATAAAGAGATTCATAAGCCAGGCTACTTGGCTAATGATAGACTTCTACCCCAGCGGTAAGTAAAACATGCTTTTTATTATATTCTCTGAAAAATTCTACTTCTGAAGTTTGTAAATAGATTTTCTTTCTTTTAGATTTTAAGTTGCTAGCTACTTTTGAAAATTATGACCCACTAGCTACATAGATTTATATACTGTGTAAATTACCTGAACTTTCTGCCTCTTCTCATTCCTATAAGATGAGCAGTAAATGGAAGCAAAGATAATTTGTGGTTGGGATGATGTGACTGTTACTGCTTAATAAAAATTCTCATACAGGCAGATAGGTACTCAATAGATGCTTTTAAAACTAATAGATTGTAGGTTTCTGCCATAGAATTAAAATTGTTTCTAACTTTTTGAAGGTATTTATTTATGGTAAAATGTAAAGAGGATTTTGAAATCAGCACCTAAGCTAAATATTATGTGTAATCAAAATAACCCTTAAAATGTTTTGCTTGTTCTTAAAGGAATAGGCTTGCTTTATCTTATCAATTACAATGTAGGTAGTTAGATAGCTGTTTGGTTGAGAAGCGGATGAAGTAATTGGCTTGCATTAGTAGTTATGTGATTTAAAAAAATCTTGTAATCACTGGAATCACATTTAAGCACAATTTCTTACATTTCTTTATTTTTTATGCCTGTCGTTTATAATCTTTCTTTCAAAAGACGGAAGATAAAAGATAGTGCATGTTCTTCAAAATTTGTTCTTTAACTTTCATTGTCCACAGTCCAGTATTCAAGTTGATAGCCTCAGGAAGACTAAATAAAGCTATTAAAGCTTAAAAAAGAGACAGTGTCATAATATTTTTTTTTTAAAGCTATGGGTTTTTTTTTTTTTAAGATTGATTGATTTATTTATACAAGCGCTGGGTACAGTCAGAAGCACGGGAGGGTGAGAGAATTCACCAGAGCCAGAGGAGAGAGCAGAGCAGGCAGAGTGACAAAGTACACTGCTGAGGGGAGCAGCGGGCAGTAGGAGAGGTCTGCGTGCCATGTGGGACCCTCGCCCAGCGGCTGGGGATCAAACCGGTGCTGCAGAGGCTGCGGGCAGTTTCGCAACCCAGTGCTCAACCACTGCGCCACCAGGGAGGCCCAATGTCATAATATTTTGATTTAGAATGGAGACGATAACTTTGTAGTGATTGACTTATTCCACATATGGAATATTACTTTTTTTCTCACTGAGTATTGGGGGAGAAATTAGTAATCTGAAGGTTATTTGGCGATTGTAAGTCAAACAACATAATTTGATAATTTTGATGAATGCTTTTAATTTTTATATTGAAAATTCCGAGAAGCAATCTCTTCACCCATAGTAGGGTTAAATTCATTGGTTATATGGATAATCACCTCCACCATGTAGTATCTTTCTATTTTAAAAGGGCTAAATAAACATAAACTTTCACATTCCAAGTTTCTGACTTGGGCAATTAAGTGGTTACAGAGAGAGGAATACATTTTGGAGAAGAAAGATCTTAGTTTTGAACTTGTTGAGTTTAAAATATTAACAGTATAATCAAGACAAATAATATTCATTTGTGGATGGGTGTATGGTTCTTGGAAAACAGTCTGCACTATAAGTACATTTTTGGGAAGTAATCTGCAAATAGATAATCCATGGTAGTGAAAGAGACCTGAAAGTACATACGAATTAGACAAAGGCCTAGAACAGACCTTGTTGAAATGTACAAAGGAAGACATTTCAGTAAAGGATATTGAGAAAAAATGGCCAAATAGATTAGACCAGGGGGAGTGTTACTTCATGTAAGTCAAACAAAAAGAGTGCTTTAAGGACAGACCCTTTGGTGGTGTCAAATACAGAGAGGTCACGTATAAATAGATCTAATGTCTGTTGGATTTAGCAATAGAAGATTGGTGAGAGCTGTTTCAGTAGAGTGTTGGGAATTGAAACCACATTGTGGTGAATTGTGGCATTGGATATGAGGTATGGAAATGCAGGATGGTGCATATGGGTAAGTTCTTGAAAAGGGTTTGGGAATTAAGAAAAGCTAGGAGTAGAGAGGCGTGTGTGTATTTATTAGTTTTATGCTCTTGTACCATATGCATGGACTTGAATGACAAAAATACCACAGCTAAGGTAATGAATGATTCTAGAATTATAAAAGAATATTGATTTTGAATCAGAGACATTTTCATAGATTTGATTTCCTTGTAGTGTTTTGGAACAACACAAATTGACGAAAGAACAGTGGGAAGAAAGAATACAGACCTGGCATGAGGAACATAGAGGAATGCTAAGGTACTGGGATGGCTATTTTCTTAGAGTTTTTCCTCAAAGTATTTTTATTTCATAGCATTTATTACTGCGTCAGATTATTCCTGAGAGATCATGTGTGAATAAATGTAAAGATAAATTTTAATCCAAAGTATTTTGTAATTTGTTTGGTATTAGATACTTGTACATTACAATAAGCTTTATTTCAACAGGGAAGACTCTATGATGGAATACCTGAAGATTGCACAGGATCTAGAAATGTATGGAGTCAACTATTTTGAAATAAAAAATAAAAAGGGAACTGAATTATGGCTAGGAGTGGATGCTTTGGGTCTGAATATTTATGAGCATGATGACAAGTAAGTAAATTGATTGCATACTGACAGTCATTATTCTGTGATCTATCTTTTTAGTATTCTTGTTAAGTTCTTTTTTGATTTGATTACTCAAACAGCATTTTTTTCCCCAAATTAAAAGTTTAGTTAACGCCACAAAGATTTTTAGATATCCTACGTCTGTTTTCTCAACAATTTGCAGTGTCAGAATTCTTCTTCTCCGTGTTTTTATTTAATAGATGATATGCTTTTATTTGAAGTGTGCTTCTTGATACTTTGTGCGTCATACATCAGACTCTTACAGCACTTTTCAGGAGTAATAGCTGAAATTGCTTTATACCATTAATTTATTTACCATTCCATATAAGCATTCCAAGTCTGTGCCAGTAACACCTCCTCAAAAAGGCATTTCTCATCATTCTGTGTTGCCTTTAGGAATTTAGTTTCATTATTTCAGATGGCTAATAAAAATACACATTTCTAAGTATAAATAATTACTCCAAAGGAGCATGTTACTGATTGTATGTCCACACGTTTTTTATTTATAATGAAACAAAAGGCTGTATCCAGAGAAGAAAAGCTTGAAATTTTTGAAAAGCAAAAATGATTTCAAGACTAACTTTTTAGACTGAATCTTTTCTTCTTTATACTGCATTTCTATTAGAGTATATGCATGAGAGAGAATCAACTCAATAAGGGAGGGACTGGGATTGGGAATTGTGGTCAGAGTATACCTAAATCTGATATGTAATGGTTTAGTTTATTTTTATATTGAAAATGTATTCATCTATTACATTTGGAAAATTTAAAAAAAAAATTAGGGTATAATTTAAAAACCTTAATTAGGCTCTTCTGCCAGCCCTATTTTGTGATCCTGGTCAACTTACTGACTTTGTGAAATGAATATAGTTATCAGGCTCATCTCATAAGACTTTTGTGGGATTATGAAGACATAGCTTTAGAATTTTCAAAGTAACATGTTAAGTGTAGTCTAGAACTCTCTAAAACATTTAGCTTTAACTTACCTCAATGGCCATTAGAGGGCAGTGTAACACATACACAGTGGCTAAAACACTGTGGAAAAACTGCTATGCTGCAGTTCCTAGTCTGCTTGAGTTATTGTTTGTTTTCATGTGATTTTTAGTTGATCAAATATCTCCTTTAAAGAAGTATGTTATGAATAAGTTACTATGTCTTGAAAATCTTGAACTTTTTCAACTGGTCACCCAGCAAAATTGGCCCCCAAACAAAGGTATTATTGCATTTGGTCCATTGTTTCCTACTTTTAATTAAAAAAATGCTTTTTTTTTTTAAGATTAACACCTAAAATTGGTTTTCCCTGGAGTGAAATCAGAAATATTTCATTTAATGACAAGAAATTTGTTATAAAGCCAATCGACAAAAAAGCACCTGTAAGTAAAATTGGTTTATATTTTAAGCATTAACTTTTTTTTTAATTTTTGCCACTTTGCTGTTATGTCACTTGGGGCATTATATTGTTTATTAAATTGCTCCTGAAAACATTCTCTTTATTGTTTTTCTTTCCCACTGATAAAATAGTGAATGATATTAAAATGATGTACAAGTTTTAATTTTTGCAGCATATAAATACTAGCTTTATTTTAAATAGATTTAATTATAGGTAGGTAATATTTAATCAGAGGTTGTTGAAAACAATCACCATTTCTAAGAAGTTATAAAAGAAACTTTCCTCTTGTAGTATTTGTCTAGAATGTAGTAGAGATAACCCTATTCTAAATTAACTATGATTATAGAGTTTTGCAGCATGAACTTTGTAATTTTGTAACTTGAAGTCTTTAAGAACTCTGTCTAAACAGATTGTCTGATTCCTTTAGTGCCAAGTAGACTTTGGTATTCTCACTCAGTTATTAAAAAGACAAAAAAGAGGGAACATTTCTAGTTTAGGAGATTCATAGTTACTGTGGAGAAGAAAAAGAATGAATGAAATTTAATGTATGAAAGGATGAAAACATTAGTCTCACCACAAAATTGGTGGGAGGTTAAGAGGTGAGAAACTAGTTATGCGAATGTATAACATACACACTAGGAATTATAAAATTGTATGATTTCTAAACTATATGTAATATGACATTAGAATTAATAACATGTTGAAATCTAGTAGAGATTATTGTGAGAAAGATTCTCATTGAGGAAGATTTTAAATTCAGAATATTTTGTTTAGGATTTTGTTTTTTATGCACCTCGTCTGAGAATCAATAAGCGGATTTTGGCCTTATGTATGGGAAACCATGAACTGTACATGAGAAGAAGGAAGCCGGATACTATTGAAGTACAGCAGATGAAAGCTCAGGCCCGGGAGGAGAAACATCAGAAGCAGTTGGAAAGGTATGGAATGCATGGCCTTTTCACTCTTCCGTTGGTAGGAGTAGGCTGTCTAAAATTTAAGAATGCTCATTTTTTTAACATACTCTTAAATTTATACTTTAACATTTTCATTATATTAAAATTGAATGACTGTATTGTCAGTGTCCTCTTTTAAAATGAGTATATATAATTTTCAAGTTAGAAAACTGACATATTCTGAGAGAATAGCTTTTCATGACTTAACAGATGTGCTTTTTTGTGTGTGTTCTATTCACTGACATTGTTTTGGATGTTGTAGTTTGATTGTAGGTTAGCTGTGGAATTTCTGTGTCATGGCTACTGCCTGTGTCTTTCACAGAACATAGGTTTTGGAGCCGGATGAGTCTGGGTTTGAATCCTCTTCTGACATTTGTTGAAAAAATAACTTCCCTCGAGCCACCGTTCTCTTGCTATTAATATGAAACTAGTAGTCTTACCATCAGGGTTTTTTTTTTTGTTTGTTTGTTTTTAAGAAATAATGACACTGTTGTATACACATTTTGTAAAGTACCTAGTATTTAGTAAATAGCCATTATAATAATTCTAATGATATTAGCTAATATACTAATACTTTAATATTAATGCTTAACTAGTATCATTATGCTAATAATATTAGTAACTGACAGTTGAGTATAAGTTTTTAATCTTCACTTAAGAGAAATGTAATTGGACCTATCTGATACCCTTAAAATTCTAAAAAAATAATTATTGCTTATTAGAAGAGAGAATTTATAGTTTATTAACATATTTATAAATAGAACAACTTGGTAAAATGAGTTACCAAATCTAAACTCTAAAGAGAATATTTATATTTAGGTTTTAATTATAAGAAGTTTCATGAAGAAAGTAGGAGTTTACTAAGAGTTAAGGTTAGGGATAGGCTTGAGCATTAGAGGGGAAAGATATTTTCAGAAGAGGAAGCCAACATAAGTAAATGCATAGCTTTATGAAAATGCATGTCTAGGGGCCAATGAATGGATCAGATAGGTCTCGCCCCCAGTGAACAGTGTTCAGAGGAGAAATAAGCTCTTCCGGTTTTCTAGGGGAGGCAAGACAGGCCTGCAAAATCAAGGTATCACTAAGGGGTGTGTGGAGCCAAAGGTATTTGTATTAATTGAATGGATTGTAGGTTGGTGATAGTTGTTGTCGGGGAAATTTTTACAAGCTCTGAGACCCAAGCCTCATAAGAGTGCGGCAGAGTAAATTGCAAAATATTTTAAATATTATAATCAGTTTCAATATCTGCTGTACATTTATTCATTTTTTAGGAGAGCGACTAAATTTATTCCCTTGAATTGCACGTTACCTTCACTTTTTTTCCTGCTTCCCCATCTCCTTTACATCTCTGCTTGAGGAGGAATAAATGAAACAGCAATAGGGAAAACCACTGCTCATCTTTAGAATGGGCCATGTGAGCCATAGCTGGATCTTAAAGGTTCTGAATTTATGGAATGTGATTGTAGCTTCCAGGTGTTGAGATGTGGTTTGTTGTGGGAGTCCTTCTGAATTGTCTCAGGATTGGGGGAGGGGGTGGAGGGGGGGTGGAGCAGGGAGGGAGGTGACTGTCTTGTTGAAGTTCAGCAGCACTGGATGTGAAGAGCTGAGGCTGTGGAGTGGTTGAGGTAATCTAATCAGCCCCTAGAGATGGCAGGTAGTGTGACCTGCAAAAGGGTAACTCTTGGCTGTACTGGCAATTACTTAGAAAGACTGCCTTTGTTTCCATGCACGGCCTGCTTTTTTTTGTCCCCTAAAGAGTACAGCAAGTCAGCAGCCTCTGCTGGGGCAAGTGCATGCCTTTGCTTGAGGAAATTAGGAAATAGGTAAAGTGTGCTGCAGAGTGAGCCCAGTCTGGCTGGAGTTGGGTTGTCTTAGCTATTGACTCTTCCTCCTAGTTATTGAGAAGTTACTTCCATAGGGATTCCTAGAACAGAGGTGGAGCTCTCCATATTGGAATTCTTAACTGTTGTGTGGGAAGGGTGGTGACTCTTAAGCAGTAGGTTTTGGCTTTATGGTAGGAGGTCACTTGACTTTGTGTCCTGAGACTAGTCACCACCAGTTGTCACAGCTCTACCTGTCTGCCCCACAGCTGGATTCCTGCTCTGGGTTGGGGGCACATAGGTATCTAAGAACTGTAGGGATTTTTAAAATTTATAGAGCAAGGGAAAAAAAATTGAAAATATAACTTTGCCAATAAGTTTATCAGAGACTAGAAGTTGAGAAACTACGTAGTTTGGAGCCTGAAATTCAGAATTGAGACGAGATGGCAATGATTTATTTGGGGGGAACATTTAGTTATATTCAGATAACTTTTAGAGATGAAATCTTGACTTTTTAAACAAATTTATTCTCAGTAAAATAATGGGAATATTGAATATTCATTAAAGTCATTAAGTAGAGAATTAATATAGTATCTCATCTAACTCTGACTCATCTTTATATTTCTGCCTGTAACTTAGAATCTGACCTGTGGTAGGCTCTTGGCAGATGTTTGATGATTGAATTGGGCTCTGTAAAATAAAAGCCTCATCAGGGCCTTCGCATATGCAATCACAGTGGGAGACACTCCTCACCAGGGAGCTCTCACCATGATCTTTTTAAACAGTATTAGATACCTGCCCCCATACTACTGGGATTATCACAGGAGATAAAACTGATTGTCATCTAAACACAAATAGGTGCTAATTTAGGAATTAAGCTTGTGTTCCTTCATTGTTAGTGACTGAAAACTTGCCTTCCCAAGCCGGGTTATTTTACTGTTGAAGGTAAGATAGCCTTCAAACCTTTGTTATTTTCTCCAGTGGAGGGCTTCTGCTCATCTAAAGAAGGCATTTTCTTGGGTTTGGCAGTTGTGCAGCTAATTCCTTTTTCCTGTTGTATAAAGTTATCATCAAAGTTAATTCACTGTGCAAATGGCAAATCTGTCTCTCCCCCTCCGCCCCCCACACCCTTAAGCCTACATTAAAACCATGGGCTGTATCCCATAGCATACCAGGGATGTATTTGCCAGTTTACTTTCCTAGCAGCTTTGCAAATTCGTCCTTTCAGAATCTTCCTAAAATTAAATTTTTAATATTTTTCAGAATAGTCTTTGACTATATTTACTGTGGCCCTACAATAAGAACTATATGTAATACAGTATGTGTGTATGTAACAGCATATTCTTGTATTTTCAACTACATGAATTTTTTTACACGGGTGACCATAATGACTCAAAATATTTATGTGGTAGTTTCTTCTTGATTCATAATACCTAGGTTTTATGTGAATAGTCCTAAAATTTGTTACAAAGTAATTGTATCTCCTTTCAAGGGCACAATTAGAGAATGAAAAGAAGAAAAGAGAAATAGCAGAAAAAGAAAAGGAAAGAATAGAACGTGAAAAGGAAGAGCTAATGGAACGTCTAAGGCAAATTGAAGAACAGACAATGAAAGCCCAGAAAGGTAAAGGCTTCTTTTTGACACTATTAAAAGTTGTTGTTCTAGTCTCAGATAGTATTATTTCCTCCTTCTAAATCTTATTTTCTTACATAGAGTAATTACATTTAATTGTTAAGTGAATATGTAGTGGAATCACATCTTAAAGATGGTTAAGGCACATTCAGCTATACAGTACTTGTTTGTTCTTTCTCTTCATTTGCTTGAACACTCAAATATTCTCGTGTGTATTCTTTTTTTTTTTTTTTTTTTTTTTGAGGCATGCTTTATTTATTTGTTTGCTGGTTTGTTTGTTTGTTTTGTTTATACAAGCACTGGGTACAGTCAGAAGTGCGGGAGGGAGGGTGAGAGAATTCACCATAGCCAGAGGGGGGAGCAGAGCAGGCAGAAGGACCGAAGTACACTGCTGAGGGGAGCAGCGGGCGGCAGGACAAGTCTGCGCGCCATGTGGGACCCTCCTCCGGTGGCCGGGGAGCAGCCGGGGATCGAACCGGCGCCGCAGAGGCCGCGCGCAGTTTCGCAACCCAGCGCTCAACCGCTGCACCACCGGGGAGGCCCTTCTCGTGTGTATTCTTAATATTTTAAATGAGTATACTTTATTCTTACTAATGCTAGGGTTCCATAAACAAAAACATTCATATATAGTGCTTTATGGTTATTTATGTACAGCTGGTCCTTGAATAGCACAGTTTTGTTGATGTTATTTCATTATAACATTGATAAGACAAAAAGTTGGAGGCCTATGTTGAGCAGAAGAATATTATTTGAGGACCTGGTTTCATTTTATGTCGTTTCATTTAACAGTCCCAGCTTCCAACAACTTACCCACCTCAAGTGAGAACTTAATGTACTGTAAGGCATCTAGGAAATGTAAGGCATTTTAAGCTATTTCTGACTATATAAATTCTTTTGGAAAAATCTCTAAATTTGAATGCACTAAACTGTGTTTTTTAAAAAGGGAAAATTTAAAGTTTATAATACTGGTCTGAACTTTCAAGAAAAGAATGAATTCAAGCATTTATCATTTATATAATACCTATCCTAGTAGAATGGCTACTTACTGAATCTTTCAATTTCATTTATTTAGGCTATATAGTAAAAATATTAGTGATTTACATACAGAAAGCTACTCAAGTAAAGAAGTGCTAAAGAATATGAGGAAGATAGAATATAAGGAAAACAGTAGAGCATCACTATCAAGACAATTTCAGATCAGTCATCTTTTTCCAAAGGACATCATTTGTTTGTTTGTTTCTAATAATAAAGCATTCCCAGACTGTCCTAAAATCTGTGTGATTGTTTTGTAATTTATACTAAGTTCTCCTTCAAATGCAGTAACTCTTGTCATATCTAAGTCATGATATACAGTAGATAAACCTGTAATTTTTTTGTTTGACAAGAATCTTTTCTACACTTGTCATTTTCTTTTAAAAAAGTTTATTGAACTCATTACTTGAAATTATTAATAAATCATTAAGTAGAACTATTCTACCATTTCACATTTCCATAATTCATCACTGTTAAATTACTTATCTTCCTTGATCTTTTTTTAAAAAGATTCTTCAAGACACTGGTAACCACATGTGAAATATAATACAGCCAGATATGTGTTCATCTACTGTTCTAGCAAGTGTCAGAGTTCCATAAACAAAACTTCAAAAAGAGAGACTTATAGTATCGTGATTTCAATTGTTCTGGGTTCTTAAATAAGCATGTACTATGTTCTGGGTATTGGGAATATAGTACTGAAGAAATGTGATCCTTACTTTCATGTAACTTAAATGTTATTGAGAAAAGTAATAAAAATAACATAATAAAAATCATTTCATATAGCTTTAAGTGCTGTGAAGGAAATTAGCATGATAATGAGATAAAAGTAGTAGTGAGTAGGATAGTATTGTCTACTTTAGGTATGTATTGTTTTACAGATACATGATACATGCCAAGCTTTAAATTTTTTTAATTTAAATCAAGCTTTAATCCTTTTGATTTCCTTATATTCCTATTATCTTAAATGCAAGTAAATAATCCCTAACCCTAACAATCCTTAAGGTTTCTGAAATTTATAGTTTCGTTAAATTTTTTTCATTGCAGTGTATATTAATATGCTTAACTTGTGTGTGGCATAAATTGTGTCAATTAGATACAGTAATGTGCCTGTCTCGGTGAGAGACCCATTGACATTTTACAAAGTGAACCTATCCCTTCAACATAAGGAATATTACCCGCACTCAGGGATTCTCTCCTATGTCCCTTTCCAGTCTTTTTTTTTTTTTAAAGCACAATGTGTGTGACTTGTATTCTGATTTGTATCATCATAGGGTTGAGCCTTACTATTTTTTCTAATATTTTCATTGAGATATAAGTCATATGCCGCACAACTAGCAAAAGAACCATGTACCAACACATTCACAGAGTAGTGCACCTTTACCACAGTTTATCACCCCCAAAAGAAATCCCATACCTGTTAGTGGTCACCCTAGGTCTGCCCTTGTCTGGCCCTAAGCAACTGCAAATCTACTCTTTGTCTCTATAGACTTGGATATTTCCATGGAAGGAATTACACAAATATGATCCTTGTGGCTTTTACTGAGCCTGGTGTTTTCAGGGTTCATCAGTGTTGGAGCATGTCTCAAGCACGTTCATTTCCTGAATATACAGCAGTGGAATCATCAGCTAGCTGTTGGGCATTTGGGTTATTATGAATACTATTGTGAACACTGTGTACTGGTCATTGTGCATTTCCATGTTTCCATTTCTTTGGGATATCTAAATCTGGGGGGATTGCTGGGTATCATATGGTAACTTAACTTTTTTTGAGGAACTGCCAAAGTGGTTTGTAAAGTAACTATACCAATTTACTTTCCCAGCAGTAATTTATAATTTTTCCACATTCTCACCAACACTTGTCGGTGTTTGTCTTTTGGATTATATTCATCTTACTGTGTCTGAAGTGGTATCTCATCATGCATTTTCCTAATGGCTAATGATGTTGAGTACCTTACCATATACTTTTTGATTATTTTTATCTTAGGAAAAATATATTCAAATCTCTATCCATTTTTCAGTTGCATTGTCTTATTGAGGTATAAGAGTTTTTAATATATCTGGATGCAGCTCTCTCATTAGATACATGATCTACAGATATTTTCTCTTTCTATGATTTGTCTTTTAATGGTTGATGGTATTCTTTGCAACCCAAGAGTTTTAATTTGTATGGAATTCCAGTTTATTTATGATTTCCTTTGTTGCTTGTACTTTTGGTAACATGCCTAAGAATAGTGTGTTGTCTACTTTGAAACTACATATCAGTGAGTATATATACTTTACATATGACTTCTTTTTTGCTCAGCTTTATGCATGTTAGTGAAGGTTCTTTACCATTGTTGTATAATATTCTGTTGCATACATATGCCACAATTTATCCATTCTACTGGTGATGTACATTTGTGGCTGTTTTAAAATAGTGCTGCTATGAGCAGAGATAAGGTTTTACTAGGCCTTTCTAACTTAAGAGGGCCCTGAGCTCCAATCTTTGATTTCCCAGTTATAAGATTGTTAGTCTCTCCTCTCAGCTCTTTAGCTTTTTATAGTTCGCATTTTCCCTGTTTTCTTAGTTTTCTTATCCCATATGTGTACATTTTAGGAGTTAGTAAACATCTTAAGAGGAAATAGTACACAAATTTAAGGGCTTGCTTTTCTATTCACTTGTCTTCATGATCTTGGCCTCTCAAGTCTGTGGGGCTTTGGCATCCTCAAAGTCTAAATCTATCTTCTCAACCTGGTGGAATGCCACAGCCTCAGGCTACTGAATTCACCCTCCCTAACCCACTCTACTGGTAATAGTACGTACCCTGTTTTTTATATACATAAGCAAATCCATAAAGATATATTCCTGATTCAACTTCTTTCTTACACAAAAGGTACATATTGCATGCATCCTTTTGCACCTTGCTATTTTCAGTTGTAATCATGAAAATCACTTCATGTGCACTCGTAGAGAGCTTCCTTACTTTTTAAAATGGTATCATAATCATTACTTAGATGTATCACAAATACTTTAAAATTGCTTTTCCAGTAATTTGTAATCACAGTCTTAATTCTGTAATAGCTAAGAATTTTGATTGTGAAACTTCTACTTGCTTTTGTTTTATAGTAATAATTAGTTCTTTCCCCAGTATTAACACTTTAGTACTTAATGAGCTGTTTCCCTGGATGGGGAGAAGGAAGAAATATCTGTAATCCTTTTGAGATGTTTATCAGTATACTTTTCACTAAAATTGTTAGAGTTATATAACTTCCATGCTTTGCCCTCTGAGTAACTTAAGCTAACATTTGGCTTGCAAACTCTTAGGCCTGTCAAAAACAAGTGATATTGGTGTTCAAGCCTGATGGAGTAAGAGAGACTTTCATAAAGTTTACTAGGTTGAACTTACAGTAATTTCCTTAGTCTACTCTGTTGAACACCATACCATGTGCGTCTATACAATGCAATGAGAGAAACACTTTATTCTTCTAAACTTTAACCTTTGTCCAGAAAGAGTTGCTATGTTAACAGAAGCCAGATTCCTTGGTGCCCTCTTCCCAAGTGCTATCCTTCAAAAATTACAGGTTCTAATTTTTTTTTAATCAAATAGGCAAAACACTAATTACTAATTAATGCATATTTGAGCTCCAGAGGGACATTTGTTTCATAGGAATAGTCTAACTCATGGGTTTGCAAGCAAGGGGCCAGGTAATAAGTATTTCAGGCTTTGCAGTCCACACTGCTTCTGTTACAACTGCCAACTCTGCCATTGCAGCATGCAAGCCAGTCTTATATGACCCCTAAACAATGAACAGTATTGTGTAGTGCCATTGAATGAGGATATGTGTTCCAGTGAAACTTTATTTACACAAATAAGGCTTTGGGTTGTATTTGATGAGGTCAGTCATAGTTTGATGATCTCTGTTATAACTCAATTAACTCGAAGGGAAAGAAACAGCCAAAGTCATTTATGGGATATATGTTTATTCAAACCCTTACTTTCTAGAGGAACCTAGAGTAGATTTAAAGTTTTCATTTCATTTTCAACATTTAAAGAAATAAGACATTTTGTAACTTTTAATCTACCACTAAACAGCTGTTGCCTTGTCTATCATTCTTCCAATTGATGTTGATTACAAAAGTCTAATGGAAAATAATGAATATTAGGGAATATTTTAAAGTTTAAGTTTGTAGTCAAATTTATTGTTCTTTCTTGCCTCATAGTACAGAAAGAAGTTTGTTACAAGGAAAAGTAAAGCATTGTTTTTATTTGTAAACTTTTATTTAGTTATCTGTTGGCTTGTTTAGAAGATTGATAAAGCTGTGAGTTTTGTAGGCTTTATTTTATGAAAGATCAGTCAGCCAGTTGGGAAGAATGATGATAAAAGTTTGATGAACTAGCTTGATGTCCAGATTTTATAAGGCAAATTTTAAAATGATTACTCTTAGAATTTGAATGTAGTAATCTGTTACTTAACAGTTCATTTTACAGCCATATAATCCCATAGAATTTTGTGTTATTTTATCAAGAATAAAAGTCTAACCAGAGTCATTTTTTTTTCCAACCCTCTCAGAACTTACCTTCTTAACTGCAGTTACTTAAGTTAGTTCTGACCAAGACCAACAAAAATAAGAACACTAAGGAAAAGCTTGTACATTACAGTTCACTTTTAGATCTTAAGACAGAGATTGTCAGTTTTTCCTCAGCAGAGTCATTCTTTGTAGGACATTGTGCTCTTTTAATAGCTGACATTCAGTTGTATTATGTCACAGAATTTCCTTACTGCTAAACAAGAACTGTACTTTAAAATAACTCATTAACTTAAACTCATTTAAAACTTCATGGCTTTGTGTTGTAGTATTTTTCTTTCCCATTGCACTCATTAGAACAGGAAAAGAATATACAATCTGTACACATAAGGATTAAAATTTATATCATTCATCTGCAAATGTTACTTTTCCTTGTGCTTAGGAATGGATTATACCAATAACTCAAAATTTTCAGTAACTCATATAATTCATATCCAACTTACTACTTTGAGTCAGTAAGTATTGTTTTCAATCTCAATGTTTTGGATTTACTTATCTAGTACATAGTTCAGATAGTCAAAAACTTAGGCAAGTTTTAAGGTGTGTTTTATAGATTTTTGAAACGACAATTTGTTTAGGTCAGAACTTCAAAGAGGTTTTTTTTTGTTTTTTTTTTTCCCCAAAAATAAAGGATGGACTTGTAGCTTTATGACATAACTTGAGTTACAAAGGATTCTCATTTCTCCCATTTTTGAATGATACAGCAGATTTATTTTTAAATGATTATGCTTTTGCCAAGTAAATATGGTATATGTTCATACAGAAACGGTAGTTTTTAGAAATTGTGCAGATTAAATTCCTTGCTACTATATTGGCTTCTTTTGATAATCAGAATAATGGAATTTGAAATTATTCCAACATATTATACATGTATTTGACAGAACTAGAAGAACAAACTCGAAAAGCTCTGGAACTGGACCAGGAACGAAAACGAGCAAAAGAAGAAGCAGAAAGGCTTGAAAAGGAGCGTCGAGCCGCTGAAGAGGCCAAGTCAGCTATCGCAAAACAAGCTGCTGACCAGATGAAGAATCAGGAGCAACTGGTAAGGAGCCTGTCTTAGTTCTCTCTCAGACAGGAAAAGTTTAGACACAAGCATGGAGTGAACGTTGAAAACTAAGTCTATTAGTTATTATTTGCTCTGGAGAGCAAACCAAAGATACAAGTAACTTAATAACAAAATGTGGAAATTAGCCTAAAGTTTTGTTTCTGCCTTAACATCAACAACAAAACCCTAAAAATAAAGCAGAATAAAAGAGAAATGGAACCTGTTGCCAATAAAAGAGTCAGGTTCACTTACACTTTGCCTAAGCATTGACGTGCTTTGCATTAGATAAATTGATACTATATTTTAACTCCTATAAAATATTTGTAGTTCCTGATTGTTGGATTTTTCTTCCTTAGTAAACTTTTAAATAATGGGTAAGCATAATCCTGGATTTAAATGTTGGTTTAGGCATTTACTGTGTGTCTTTTTGAGTCTTTCTGAACCTCAGATTCCTCCCTTTCAAAAAAGATATAATACTACCTAATAGGATTGTTGGGGAATCAAGTGAATTGCTTGATAAAATACTTTTTAAACATTATATACTTTTCTCTTTTGTAGGCTTTAGCAAATACGTTATTGATAAGAGTTAAAAAGTATCACATATTTTAAGTTACTGCTACTAGTAGAATAGTAACTACATGTCTGTGCAATAATAAAGTGTTTTCCACTTTGTCCCCTTATTAACTTATTAGTTCCTTATAACTATTACTGCTTTAAATAAGATAGTTAAGATCTTAAAGAAATACACTATCTTTTTTTAAATGGAAGAGTATCAAGTAAGAAAAATACGTAAAATAGCCCAAGCATGTACTTCAAAGCTTTGTTGACTTAATATGAAATATTGGAACTATATTAAGTTTTTTAGTATTGGCAATTGCATTTATTTTAGGCAGCAGAACTTGCTGAATTTACTGCCAAGATTGCACTTCTAGAAGAAGCAAAGAAGAAAAAGGAAGAGGAAGCTACTGAATGGCAACACAAAGTAATCACCTATCTGTTTATTCACTAGCATTTGTTGATTACCTACTTTGTTTCCAGCAGTGTGCTGAATTTATTAAAATTAATTTAAGATGCTTTCAGAGTTTCGAGGAGATAGGATACCTGTGTCCATGAATGTGTGTATTGTAATAAATACTAATCTACTCATGTAAGTATTTTTGAAACACAGGAATGGGGACTAATTTCTGAGTGGAATGAGGCAGGTATTGGTAAACCCCTTAGAAGTTTAAGCTGAGTCTTGAATAATTTATTTGGGGATAGAAAAGATAGAGACTGAAGATGTAGTCATTCCTGATAGAGGAAACTGAATGAGTGTAGGAAGTATGAGAGCACTTGACAGACTTGAGGACAACCAATAAGCAAGAAAGCTCAGTGCCTAAGTTCAGGAATTTGGGGAGATATAATTAGAAAGGTAGGAGATTTCTGGCCAGTTGCAAAATTGTAAAGAGGCTGGGCTTGCCTCCTCTGCACATAAACAACAAATAGATAACTAAGCAACTAGAGGGAAAATGATGTTAGAGAGGAAAGGGAGAAAACATAATTTCTCTTGGAACTCCACCCGGGCAGTGCGACCAGAGAGGAAAAGGCTCATGACAGTATCGGGGACTTGCCTCCCTCTTTGTTCTAACCCTATCTTATCTGCCCCCCTCCTCTGTGTTCAGCTCTATAGTCAGTTTTCCAGGGTTAGTTTTTCGACATGTCTTTATCTGACCCTTAATTTGGTTTCTGTGTATTCCACATACATAAATGACACCATCTAGTATTTGTCTTTGCCTTCTGGGACATACGTCCCTTCTAGCTCCATCCATGTTGCTGCAAATGCCATGAACTTAACTTTTTTTTTTTTTTGGATGCTGAGTAATATTCATTGTGGAATTAACAGTTCCCAAAGTAAGTCACTGATAAATTTATCTATAATGTTCAGGCTTTTGCAGCCCAGGAAGACTTGGAAAAGACCAAAGAAGAGTTAAAAACTGTGATGTCTGCTCCCCCTCCACCCCCGCCAGTCATTCCTCCAACAGAAAATGAACATGATGAACATGATGAGAATAACGCTCAGGCCAGTGCTGAATTAGCAAATGACGGTGTAATGAACCATAGAAGTGAGGAGGAACGTGTAACAGAAACACAGAAAAATGAGCGTGTTAAGAAGCAACTCCAGGTATTTATAATTTGAGGTTGTATGTGTATTTGAAATTTAGTTTGCATATTCCCTGATTATCAAGACAAATTTGCTAAGAAGGAACGCATGGTTTTTGGAAACCTTTATGCTGAGTTATAGGCTGAGGTATATAGTCACATTATTTTATTTCTTCTGTTATATGACCCCATTAGTAAATGTTTGTTAGCCTTGCGTAATCAGGCAGACCTTAACAAGTAAATTAGTATTTAATTACACCTGTGTTTAAAGGCAAATGAATTTAGTTTTTAAATAGTAAAGTATACACTTAAGGTATAATTTAATAGACTATCTGTACGACAGTATATAATTACGTTACTTGTACAGATTTTACAATTGCAATGGTCAGTTTATTTAATGTACTTAGTACTTCCACATTGGGAATTTTAATATTAGACTTTTTTCTTTAAAAGTTCTTTGATTTTTTTTTAATCAGTGAGACATTTAAATATCAATGAAAGAAATGAGGTTGTCATTATAATAATAATTATATTAAGACTTGGAGAATGTTTCCCCGATGGTTTAGATTTTATTTATTATGCTAACATTATAACATTGAATACTCTTTTATTCCGTTTTTATTGAACCTTTTGTTTTCAAGTGTTGGATGAGTAAATGAAGGAAATTTAGAATAATACAAAATCATCATAGTTGACGAGTGTAGAAATGAAAGCTCATGGGTATTCCTTATTAACTACTGCCCCCACCATTATTGAAGGTAAAATGAACTTACATACTTTAAAGAAAAAAGATTTCACAGTGGGTATTTTAATAAACGGAAAAGTCAGATTTATTGTATGTGTGCTTTTGTTTTTAAATCTTTTAAAAATAACTTTTTTAATAATACTCATAATCTTTATTTTTTTGAATAAAGGCGTTAAGTTCAGAATTGGCCCAAGCCAGAGATGAAACCAAGAAAACACAAAATGATGTTCTACATGCTGAGAATGTTAAAGCAGGCCGTGATAAGTACAAGACTCTGCGGCAGATCCGACAAGGCAATACAAAGCAGCGTATTGATGAGTTTGAAGCAATGTGAGAGCTGTTATTTTGCATACATGTTCTTCATAAGCTGAACCACCAACAGAGAAAAGCAGGCCTTTGCAGATATCATGGAATACATCCCACCTTGCCAAAGCACTTACACCAGTTTGACTGTGGTGACTAAAAGACACATTTAAGGGGAGCTCATCAACAAGGCAGTGTAATTTCATTTTTTTCTTTTGGGCCAGGGAATGTAGAGTAGTGTTCCATCTCCTCCTTCCATATATTCATTTTTTCCATTTTTTTCCTATTGAAGGTTAATGCTAATTGTCATGTCTGACAAATGTGTATGTGTGATCTAAGCATTTTGTGCAGGTAGAGCATTCTGTGTTCCCTTCCGCCTTCCATATTTTATCTGCTTGTTGTATTCTTGCTCATTGACATTTTCTCAGTTTCCCCTTCTATCATCCCCACACCCATAGCCATAATTCTGCCACAGATCATTGGCATTGTTTGAAATGAGGGTAGGTGGCAGGGTGGACAGTCTTTGACCACTGTGTAAAAGATGGCTATGCATCATGAAAAGGATTACAGCTTTTAGTAGTGTAGTGTGCAACTGGTAATTAATTTTTTAAAAACCAGTTTGATTATGTTATTGGATATTTTGTAATTGCTTACTTAATTACGTCATCTTTGACAGCTGAATTGATTCGTATTCGATCTTCCTGTCATCCTTTGATTTTCTTTGCCTGCCAATTCACAAAGGCAAAGACAGCAGGTAGTTGTTTCCTAGGGAAGAGTTTATTGATGAAACTCTACCTGCAAATGACAGTTGTCTCTGAAAGATTTGAAAAGTTTTGTTCTAGATTGACTTAGAAAAATAGATGCTCAGTAAAAGGAAATATACATTTACTGGTCACTGATTATAATCATTACAAAAATCCCTGGACCTTTCTGGAAGGACAGCGTGTGAAAACATCCGTCCCAAAGAGGGGATGGTAATACTACCTCACTACTACTACATACGCAATGACTCGTTGTTCAATCACAATGGCGTGTATAAGCTGTATGTTTTCCAGGACACAGTGTTTCCTTTCATTCTTGAAGTAGTATTTTTGAGATTTCTTTTTCCTTCAGAATATCGTAGAGTGCTAAATTTTTAACTGCCTTTTTGTTGAGCTGAATTGTGAGGCTCTGATTTGTATTACAGTTGCAAGCTCTCATTGGTATATGTCTTCCAGGGAGGGGAGGGAGTGTTGTATGTCTGAAGAGGGGAAAGAGAGAGCGAGTATGTAAGAGTGTGTGTGTGTGTGTGTGTGTGTGTGTGTGTGTGTGTGTGTGTGTGAGAGAGAGAGAGAGAGATCACTCTTGTAGCATATGAAGAATGTCTGTACCTTCATCCTTCATTTCTTGATATAATTGTTACATAATCACTTTTGCATATTTGATTTTTAAATCACTGTGCTTTTTTCCCCCAATCTCTAAGAATACTTAAATTTGGTTTGTTAATCCCATTTTAGAAATTATAATTTTAGGTTATATTGATTTCAATTATGTCTACAAAGAAATGTACCAGTCTGAATGATGTTCTAATATTCATGTTCTAGCATTTTCTTTATTGTAAAACACCTAGATTTGAAGATAAGGAAAGCCTTGTTTTCTCTGTGTGGTTCAGCTACTTTCCATTTGGTATTATGCACTCAAATTTACATTTATCTATTAAAATTGCCATTTTGTTAAACATTTTTCATGCACAGTAGATACAAGTTGTGTCTGAAAATATCTCTTGTGCTTTTTTGATTTTTGATTTTGCTGACTTAAAGGATTAATCTGGGCAGACATTATGAAAAGGAAAGGTTGCATTTAATATATTTTTTGGATTTTGTAGGACAAAAGATAACTGGTTAACCTTGAAATAACTGTTGTACAGTGGTTGTGCATATGCTTCAAAATACTAGAGGAGAATAGTTCTTGCAGCACAGTAGAGGAATAGATGGTGAACATGCTTTTAAGCATGAGTTCAACTTTTTAGAGCATTAAATCAATGGCCGTAATAGGTGAAAACTTGCACTTCCACTGGATTTTTATTAATATTCTTCATTTTGAATTATGTGCACTACCATTGCTATATCAGTTTGATATCAGTGTTGAAAAATTACCAGTTATATTTGCTGTTTATAATCTATATGTAGATTAGGATTAAAATGGATTTAATCCATTTTTAAAGCTGTGTGAATTTTTCTAAACAGAAACAACTATTTGCAATATGGATTTTCATAGTGATTAAAACAATTATTACTTTTATTATTAGCAGTTGAGCACATGTTCATATAGCAATGTAAAAATATATTAATGAATATTTGGTAAACTCCAACAGGCTTTTACCATTAGCATAATTTTGTGTTGTACAATTTAAGTTACAATCTATAATTTTGGATAACATTCATTGGTCAACAATAAAGTGACAAAAGCTCATGCCTTCAAGGTCCACTGTTGTTATTTAGTATGGATTTCTTATATATTTCCTGAAAGTTCTAATCTCTACTAGACCCATGAATCGTCACACCTTAGTAATGAAAAGTGGGTAGGAAAAATTTCAGAATCCCCAGAGATTGACCCTTTCCTCCAAATTACACCTCTTTGTTATGAAGTTATTAGTGATTGGAAATTCTGTGGAAAAGTTAAATCAACTCTTCTTGATAACAGAAAATCATTTAGGATTTCAAGTTACTGCCTTTGTGTTTAATTTTTTTCTTGAATATACAGTTTCATTGTCATTGATTAAAAGTACTGTTAATATACTAATTCTTTAAAGAACCATATACCAGTTGCATTTATTTAAATACATATTCTTATTTTAAAGTGACATTACAGAGCAGTTAACATAAATCTAGAAATTGTCTTTTTAAAAGCTTGTTCATTTTGAACACACAGGTTATTCTTAAGCAGGCTAGTGGTAAGTCTGTTCTAACAATAGGAAAAAACCCAATGTCTTTTCAATTTAGTAATACTTAACTCACTATTTTTTTCTCAAAAGGCAGGTAATGCTTCCTTAATCCTATCAGAAAAGACAGATGAATTTTATAAAATAAGGTTTTGTTCAATATTTAATACAGAGTTTTTAAGAACTAGGATTACCACATACAGAGTTAAGACTGTATGGGAATTCAGTTCTAATTATCATTAGAAAAGAGTTTCCATATTAGTATTGTGATTAAAAGAAAATGCCCACTACTTTGTTTCAGTTTTGATTACCTTGACTATACTTTCAGGGATCATTTCATAGCTTGTCATAATTTTGATTACCATGTATTGGTGAATATTTTAGAATCAAAGATGATAAAAACTTCTTAGATCCCAAAGCTTCCCATTCATGATAAAAAAAAAAAAGCCTTCCTAAAATCTGAAGCTTAAAATTGAAGTATAATGAATTACTGCCTTTAACATTAATTTACTAGGCTGATTAGTAAGTTAAGACTTACTTGTCTTTAATAAGAATTAGTGAACTGAGGAACTACACTGGTAAAAATTTCTCTATATTCTGAATGAACAGAATTTAAGCTTTATATCATTTTTAAACTGGAAGATAATCGTGCAAATATTATGTGGTTTTATATAGAATGAAAGTATTCTATTATTTTACAAATAAAAGATTCCTGCAGATGTTTTCATAACTTATAAAATGTTGAGGCAGCCTGATTTCTCATTCTATGCTGGAAAAGAGGAAAAATTGGCTCACAATAGTGTCTCATGTCAAAGCCTATCACATTCCTATCTTTGTTAGCCAATTTAATAATTATAACTCCCATTTCATCCTAATGGACCCACGTCTTAATACATCCATCTTCAAGATTTTAATAGCTACTATTTCCCCACTGGAGAGAGCGTAACTTTCCACTTTGTAGTCTTAATATTTTTGACCTCTCTTAAACTCTGATAAATGAGTTTTCTGATTTGTGATTACATATACACTACCCTAGGAGTTCAAGTATTTATCAATTATTTATCACAGAATTTTAAGGTTAAAAATCATGACACAGATGATGATTCATGACACTTCATTTTGATTCAGGTTATTTATTATTTGCTCTGAAATTCCCTAGCATTATAGTTCCAGGTTCTTAATGACCTTCATTCAGGCAGTATGTTTTTTAAGTGCCTGCTGTATTCTTGGGTATAGTGGCAAGATTGACTATCTTAAAAAGCAGAACTTCAAATATTAACTGATCTTAACCTGAGATTATTTCCATGAATCTGTTACAATATGAGACTTATTTCTTAAGAAACAACAGCACCATTTTGTTGATTCTTGTTATTCGTATGCCCAGATTCCTCCATGCTTATATATCGTCAGTTGCTTCCATCCATGTGATTTAATTTTTATTACTGTTTCAATTGTTCACTTTGATTTAATGGTCATCTAAAATATGTAGATTAATTTTGATATTTATGCATGTCATTTATTTCACTCCTGAAAATAGTGATAGTGGTTTTAGCTTACCTTTACTAATTGGGTCTATACAGGCAAGTGTCCATTTTCTTGGTGTTATGGGGTCAGATCTCTGAGTTTATGTGATGATCCTTGGAAAGTTCCTTTTGGCAAAATGGATTTATTATATGAAATTCTTCCTGCACTATATTATAATGTGTGCCATGAAATCCCTTTTACTTTTTTGCAACTTAAGATGTTTTCTATTTTAAACCTAGAAATGCATGTGTATCTTCCACTTTCAAGGTAATACCTCCTCCCTCCCTTTCCTTTTGTTTATACTGAAAGTATGTGTAATTTAAGTCTAGCATTGGAATCCTGTATGCAATCATTCCATCTATATACATATAAATTTTTGCCATTTTGAGTAAAAGATACAGTTTGTCATGTACAAAACTACTATAAAGAAGATGAGTAGAAGAAAATTAATGACCGATAGAATACACAGTAGTTTTTCAAGTATACTTATTTGCTGGTATATTAATTTTTATCTCATAGGTCAAATTTTAAACACTGGTTAATATTTTTAAATAGCCTAAAAAATAAAGTGCTTAATTTTAAAAAAGTTGTCCTAACTTTATAGGAGGAAACATTTTCCACCCAACTGACAAACAGGTCAAGTATAGCAATTGGTCATATCTGTATTAAACATTGAAAAGTTTAATGGAATTAGGAGTTTTCAGTTGAATATTTTCATGTTAAAATGTAGGCAAGAGTGACCATTTTAACCATTTACAACAGCTGTCACTGCTGTCCACCTCCAGAACTTTGCCATTCCAAACAGAATGTCTGTGCCCATTCACCCCTCTTCCCAGCCCCTGGGAACCACTGTCCTGTCTTGTGAATTTGACTAGGCTAGGTAAATGGAGGTAAATGGGCTCCTTTTGTCCTTTTATCTGATTTGTTTCCCTTAGCAGAATGTTTTCAAGGTTCATTCATCTTACAGCATGTATAAGAGCTTTTATTCTTTTTTAAGTCTAAATATTCCATTGCACATACATGCCACATTTTGTTTAGACATTTTTTAGTCAATGGACATTTGAATTGTTTCCACGTTTTGACTGTTTTGAACAGTGCTACTCTATATATGGTGAACAAATTACTTAAGTCCCTGCCAATTTTTTGGAGGATGGGTGCATGTCCAAAATTGGAATTGTTGAATTGTGTAATTCTGCCTTTAATTTTTTGAGGAACTGCCAAGTGATCTTCCTTTATTCCCACCAGCAATGCAGAGGGTTCCAGTTTCTTCACATTCTCACCAAGAGTTGGTTTTTTGTTTGTTTTCACTAGTCCATCCTAATGGGTGAAATGACAACTGACTGGTTTTGGTTTTCATATCCCTATGATGTATTTCTTATTTCTCTATGATTATGAACATCTTTTTGTTTTTATTGACCATTTATACATCTTCTTTGCTGAATTGTTTTTATTAATGCTTTGTCCCTTTTTTGAGTTGTTTTCTGTTGAGTTACGAGAGCTCTTTATATGTTTTGGGTATTAATCCCTTATCAGATAAACATGTTACTGGTAATTCACCCATTCTGTGAGTTGTCTTTGCACTCTGTTGGTAGTGTCCTTTGGTCCTTGAAAGCTCTTAATCTTGATGACATCCACTTTATGTTTCTTTTCATTGCGTATGCTTTTTAGTCTTCCTGTGTTTTAAAGGAAAAAAAAATTTTGCTGGGGAAAAAAAGGTATTACTAAAAAGGTAATACAGAAGAGGTATTATGTACAGTGGCTGTGGCTGGAGTCTAGAGAGATGCGAGGCTCGCTGTGTAGACTTGAGTGGAAGCATTCACCAAGCGCTGACTTGGGAAGGAAGAGCTTTGAGGCCTGTGCTGAGGTGCTCTCACTTGTGAAGCCATCTAGTGCCTTTGGGAGTACAGTGACAGAATGGAGCAATAACTTAACTTTGCGCCAACTCATGCTGCTATGTAAAGTATAGTAGCACGTGCAGAGGATAATGAAAGTTTAATAGAGAAACTGCAGACTGTAAATGGCCTTAAGAAGGGCCATTAGAATCACTGCCTTCTGAGAATTTAAAGGAAATACGTAGAGGCAATTTGCTCTCATGTTTGCTGTAAGTAGTAATGTTTTTTCTTCTGCTTGTTTCTCTTTTGGGGCAGTTAGGACCTCCTTTTTATTTTATTCTTGATCTTCTGGGGATGGATTCGAGAACTAAAACACAAAAAGAATTAGAAATGAAAGACATCCAAGAATAAATGGATTTGATTCTGAGTTCTAATTCCAGGTCCTACATACTTTCTATACAGGTTTTATACTCCTGTACTCTTGATATTGTAAATAACTTCTTAACTTTCAATCACAGTGTTTTAGAGTATTTTTCTGGACATTTAGATTCCAGATGCATTGTCTTCCCAAAATGTAACTCCTGAGCAAGATTAATATCCAGGTACTTTTGAGTTATGAGTTATTACTTAGAATTAATAAGCTATTACTTCAGAGTATGCTTAGAAGGACAGTTTATCAGTTGCCTTTCTGCTTGAAGCCGATACTAATAATGTAGTGACTGGAAGAAACCTTGGGCTTTTTACAAACAGGTTTTAATGAGTTAGGAAAAATAAGTGCTTTCAGATCATTGTGAAGGGATTATTGTCACCAGAACAAAATTCAATGAAGATTATCTCTGTGTATACCCAATTATTTACTGGCTTTTAATGACTTTATTTGGAAATGTCTGTAGGATTTTTAAAATTGAGAATCCTATTTGATTATGCTAATCAGTTAGCTTTTGTTAGAGGTATGATTTGATTCATCTGTTTATGCCCAAGTGATATATTAGGGCTTCTTATTTTTGCTTATTTTCCCCAGATAATTCCCAATACAATATACTTAAAAATTTTTAGGCCATAAGCTTTTAAAATATTTAAAGACTTTTAATTTAAATGATCTTTTGGTAATCTAAGTTACAATTGGATTTTTTTTCTTCACTAACTTTAAAATATAATGGTGTACCTTTGGTATGTAAATTAAATGTAGAAGTTTGCAGTTTTGGAATTTGTGTGTTTTAAAAGTGTTTTTTAATCAAAAGACTAAAACCTTTCACTCTATGCAAAAGAAAATCATAATCCATGGCCTGTTTACTTTTTAATTATTTCATTGATATTGCAAATATATTATTAATAGTAACTCATTTTAATACCTTAGAACCTTTATGTTAATTAAACTACCATCTTTTCCAAGAAATATTTACTGTCTTATATAAGTATGAAAAAGTTATTTTTGGTAGGTACAAAATAAAATCACTGCTATTTAGTAGTTTACATGTATTCTTCTGGAGATTATATTTTGTGAAAACCAGACTACCAAACATTTTTATAAACCTGGAATTAGAGCCCAGAACCTAATCATTGTATAGTTTATAACATACTTTAATGTGGCATTCCAGTATAGGTTGCTGCTTTAAGGATATTTCTAATAAATTATGGGGCAATAGGTTGTAGCAAAGGTTTTGCATCAAAATGTATAGAAAATACATCCATTGGAAAAGTAGTTTTGCATCTTTGATGGAAATTATTGGCATTAATATTTTTGGAATATTCTCAAACACGAAGACTGGGAGCAAGTGTCTTCTAGATTTCTGGTGTGATATAATAAGGTAAGAAAATGTTCTCTAAAACTTATTTTCAACTATTCTATACTTCTAGTTTTTAGATAGCAGAAGTTTAAAAGGTTTTTCATTCAATGCTATTATGAAAGGAATGCTGAATGGGGAGACAAGCAGCAGGGTTCTCTCCCCATGAAGTAATAAGACTAATGTATATAAACATCTCGCATTCGTACGATCATTCTTTCGGTGATCTATAGTTTAATTACTGTTTGTGCAAAACACCATTAGAAGTATGAGATAGACCCCAAATTTATATCAGATTGTAGTTAAGAAGTTGAGACATGGACTCAGATTAAGGTGCAGACAGTAAAGTAATAAACAAGAAAATTGAGATAAACTCTGCAGAAGTTGGATAAATGAGAGGTCTCTTAGTAAGCACCAATTAACAAACAAAGGAGCATGATATTGACCTGACTGAAGGCTGGGAAATGTTTTCTTAATTTATAAAATTACAGTACCTGGGGGCATCAGAAAATAAAAGTTCATCACTAGGTAGTCTAGCTAACATTTTAGATTTGTCATCTTGGTTCTCTCTCACTAAGGAATTGTATGATCTTTAATATCAAATATAAATGTGCCAAGTTTTCATACAGTAATTGATATAAGCAACCTTTCTGGAGGATAGTATTAGCAGATCCAGTATCGAAACTTAGTGTTAACTAAGCTTTCTTACAGCCTTTTTCCTACTTTAAATATCAGAATATCCATTACCTCAAGCAGTACAGGTAGAATTTTCTTCTCATACACTGGTTTATTGGATTGATTTTTGTGAGTTTGTATAGCAATACCTTATTTCATAGTGCAACATTAGAAAACTGGGATATTGAAAAGCTTTTTGGTTATTTCTCTTTTGGAAATGTTTTTAGGCAATGAAATAGTTTATTGCCAAATTCCCACCCTTTTTTACTTAAAAAAATCTTCAACTATACTTAACAAAAATTATTTTCAAAAACACCTAAAGTTTGCACATATTATGTGGTTTTTATTGTTCGCACAAGTGACAACTTCTGTATAATATGATGGTGCATTTCTTTCAGTATATAGTGTATTTTGGAAATCATTACATCTTATTTCTGAAATATTACAGTATTTAAATGTGTTGGATTTCCTTAACTTGTGATGGGCATTTGTGTTTTTACCAGTTCTTTGCTATTATAACAAGACTGTCAAGTATTCTTGTACAGACACTGCTTGTGTTTTGTCTGCTTTGAGAAAGTGTGTTCTAGTCCAGTGATGAGGTAAGTTGATACAAGACTTTCTTGTATTTTAGGTATCTCTAAAATATATGACATTTTTTAATTTAAATGATGTAGGTGTATTTTTATATTTTAAAAAAATTAAGTAGTAATACATGCTTATTGGCACCTTTATAAGGAAAGCAGATGCTTCTCTTTTTCATACATTGAATTTCTACCTATCAGAAGATCAAATATTGCCCTTTTGCCTATAAATTGGCCTATCTCTTAAGTGATTTTCTTGGGCTACAAACGTTTCTAGGGTGTGTAGCCTAGATTTGCTTCAAAAGTTCTAATGTTAACCAGAAGAAACACTGTCCTTAGTGGTTTGCAATCTCCCTCTCTCCGTATCTTCTCTTAGATTCACATTAAATTCTGAGCTAGGTAGCAGAGAGACTCAAAAGTCTGTCCCCATCTTCACTGTTGTGTCAGCTGCCCTTGCTGCTGAGTTCTAGTTCCTGCCATGTGTTCCTGCATAGTGTTTTAGTCATGCTCAGAAACTCACTAGTCAAATTACAGATTACAGCCACTTACCCTCATCTCTTCCTCATTTTTCAGCAAATATTTTGTTTTTTACAGAAGACATGCAGGTCTTATCAGTTCAGAGCACATTTGATCGTAGCATCTGATTTGCATGCAGACAGTAGTTGGAATAGATGTGAGCCGGCATGGTGTAGAGATAAGTGCATAGGCTTTGGAGGCCCACGTCTGAGTTTGAATGGTTCGACCACTTACTAGCTGTGTGACCTTGTGAAATTACTCAGGCAAGTGAGTTAAATTCCCTCATCTGCTAGATGAGCGTAACACCGCAAATCTTGGGAGCACTTACAGTAATAATATACGTGGAATTCTTTGCTTCCTGGTTGTGTTAAACTTGTAAATAAGTAGTGGCAGCTTCTGACATTGTTATTCATCATGCTTTTCTTCATCTGTCAGTATTGTGGGTATTAGTATTTGTACCCAAGTCCTTTGGATTCCAATTTTATTTATTTTTAAAATTTTTTTAAAGATTATTTATGCATACAAGAGCTGGGGTACAGGCCAGAGATGCAGGGGAGTGAGAGGATTCACCAGAGACAGAGTGGGGAACACAACAGGCAGACTGACTGAAATGCACTGCTGAGGGGAGCAGCGGGCGAGACAGGATGTGTGTTTCTCCCTGGGCGGCCGGGGAGCGAAATCATGCTGCAGAGGCTGCGGATTGCTTCATAGTGTGGTGCTTAATCCCTTGCTCCACCAGGGAGGCCCAGGATTCCAATTTTAATATCTTCTGTTTACTTTTTAAAGATTCCATTTGTGATTCTCTTAGCAGGTGTTGCTGAGCCACATTTATTGAGTGCATGTGCCAGGCCCTGTGCTAAGAATGCAGACATAAAACATAATTTACACTCCCAGTAAACTAAATAATTTGTGCCCTATCACTAAGTAAAATTCCCTCCTAAACCTCCTCATATGGGAGTGTCACAGGCTTAGGCCTTCTCTGTCTACACTTGGCTATCTTGGTGACCTTATCAAGTGTCACTGCTTTAGATACCTTCCTTCTGTATTCTGAAAACACTCAAATCGCCAGCCAAAACCTCTCATCAGCTTCAGCTATATAGATCAGACTACTTGACCTTTCTACTTCGGTATCTAATAATCATCTCAAACTTACTGTGTGAAACCGAACTCAAGATCTTCCAAACTTGTTCCTGCCTTAGTCTCCTCAGTCAGTGAATGACAAATCTGCTCTTTCAGTAAATTAGGCCAAAACCTTGACTGCACATGATACTTTTCCTCTTATAACCCACATAACTCCAGCCCCAAACCTGCTAGGCTAACATTCAAAATGTGTAGTATAACCAGAATATGTACTTCATACATCCTCCTGGAGCTATCACTCCCATTCCACACCCCAGAATTATTAGATTACCCAGGGCTTTCCCATAAGTTTTCTTGATCTCTCCTGCTATTCTACAGTCTATTAATACAGCAGCTTTAAAAAGGTAAGTTAATCATGTCACTTCTCCTCACAGTCCTTCACAGGCAGCTCCTCTTGGACTAAAAACCACATCTCAAAGACCATTCAGAGCCCAATGCCACCTGGTCCTTTGTTCCTTTCAACCCTCATCTGCTGGTGCCCCTCCTCTCACTGACTTGATGTCACCTGGCTTCCCTGTTAAACTAGCCAGTTCTCCCATCCCTCAGCCTATATTCCCCTTTTCCCTGGAATTGCACTTAAGATTTTGCTCGTCATTTCAGTGTGATCGCTCCTTACCACCATCTGCCCCAGTAGAGTCTACCCATTACTTTTCCTCTGTATACGTGCCTTTAACATACTAGGTATTTTACCTCCTTTATATTTTGTATTGTTTATTGTCCAGCCTTTCCCACCAAACTGTAAGCTCCATGCAAGCAGGAATTTTACTGTTTCATGCAGTGATGCGTGCTCGGTGCCTGTAGCAATGTCTGGCACACCACAGATGGTCCGTATTATTTGTTAAGTGAATGGATGGATGAATTTTGACAGTGTAAAGGAAGACATGTACTCTTGGAGGGATCCAGAGAAGGCTTCCTGGAGGGGGCAGCCCCTAAGCCAGCTATAAGATGAGTTCTTAATTGGAGAGGAAGGCCATGTAGATGGAAGGAACTATATATGCAAATACATCAAGGCATGAAAAGTGTGCAGTAACTGCTCATTTGTATAGAAAAAATAAAGTTGCGATTTAGAAGGTGCCAGAAACACTAGAAGAGCATGAGGGAAAGCAGGTTGGGATGCGCCTGTGGCTCTTTGGACTGCTGGCGGTCTGGAACGCTGGTGGAATGTCATGACATTTTCCCAGGGGGAGGTGGGGGAGAGAAAGTAGGCTTACCGAATCTTAGCGAATGTCAACATTTTCAGTACTGCCAAAGGAGAGGTGAGCACTAAGGAGAGGCAGTATCGAGGGCCCTCTGGGGAGAGACTGCACAGCCGCAGGACAGAGCTGGACAGTGTCTGGTCGCCAGGGCCACCTGCACAGGAGAGGTCTGTTACAATTGGGAAAAACATACTGAAGGCCATAGAACAGAGCGATTTCCTTGGAATTAGAATAGTTTTCACTTAACTATAATATTTCCACCAACCTGTACAGAGAAGAGGAAAATTATCCATCGAGCAGTGACCTGTCAGTTCTAGGTGTCTGAAACTGACATGTCAACCCCGTTCCACACCCCTGCTCAAGTCCGTGGGGTCAGACCTAATAAAATGAACATCTCTCCATATTTACCTTCTAGGGGTGCTCCATGTGTCACATGAATGATCTAATCTGTTCAGGTAATTTCATTCATTAAACATTTATGAGGTACCTAAAGTTAGGTCACGAGGACTCATGTATAATTTAAGAAGAAAAACTGTTCATGATTTCGAGGAAGAAACAGGAATTCAGAAGTAGGGTGCTAGTGAAACAAGTGAAAGAGAGATAGCCTATGAAGATCGGGGAGCAAACCATCTTGCTAACATCTCCAAGGATGTAGAGGTCATTGTACTTGTCGGCACTTAGTTGCCCTGGCTCCCCTTTAGGGTGTAGGAACACCTCGGCATGTGTGCTGTGTTGTTCTCAATGCTGGCTTGGACACGTGTTCGAGGAAAAATGATGCCCTAGGAGTAATTTCCAGGAATCAAGCACACCAGCTGTGTGAGCGGAGGCTGATGAAGTCAGAGACTAAAGCCAACTCGGCAGAGCTGAGTGGCGATCAGGCTGCCTTAGTCTGTGGGTTAAATTCCACTTAGAATTTGAGCAACTTCTAGAGATCTCAGGATGGGGTAAGTATTCTTGTGTTTGTTCTGGAGCTGATAAAGAAATTTTGTTACTTGAAATTCTTCCTTTTAATCACCCCCTTGTTTTAGTGCCTAGTATTTACCAAGGACTGAGAAATAATAGTAAGACCAGGGCCTCGTAGTAATGAACTTACTGTAATAGCTACACAAAGAAGCAGAATAAAAGCTGCATGTTGTACTGTTAGGCTGAATCATGTGAAATTGCAAATGTTCAACCATCTTTGGTCTATAACAATATTGTGGAAGAAATAAGGACTGACTTGGGGTTGATCTGTGGAGAGAAAGGTCAGAACAAGTCTCCAAGGAGGTGGCCTGTGGACGGCCCCTGAGGGAAGAGAAGTCTACCCCCACTTCTTAAATCAGGATGGTCGGTGCAGCTGCCCGAGGGTCCAGTGAGCACCCTGGACTTGGTGGGCACCAGGCACAACCAGTCTCAAGCGCTCTCTAAAGGGCCCCCAGACATAGTGAGTCCAGTATTGCTGGTATTCTCGGATTCGCCAAGATAAGTCCGAAAATGGCTTTTCACAAAAGCATTCCAAGAATAATTTAAGTTGAAATACATTTTTTTATGTGAAATCTCCCAAATTGCATGTCAGCTATGTAAAAACTTTTGAAAATGCTTTGTAAGCCAATATCTCTACTTGTCAGAAGTGGCCCATTGGGCATCAATTTACCATCGCTGCTTTAAAGCATTCCAAGCAGAGGCAAAAGCATATGCAAAGCCCTTGAGGCAAGAAAGGGCCAGACCTGTTAAAGGAGCAGAATGTCCTTGAAGGAGGCCATGATGTCCAGAGCTGGGCGAACCAGAGGAAGGGGGAGGGGTGTGAGGTGGAGCTGGAAAGAAACTTCCTAAGCCATATAAGAAGCCTGGTGGGTCTAGGACAAATGTCCCCTGGGTAGGGTGACTCTGGAGGACAGATGCTTCGCTGTTGGAATTAACTGGGAAAACGCAATAGACGTTTGAGGAACAGACATAAAAATTCAGTGTGTACTGAAATGGCTGTCCTGAGGCTCTTTTCGTGTGTCCTGGAAGGTAGCTGGCCTGTTCCATTTTGTGGCTCAATAACCTGCCCAAAGGAGGCCATAGTGGCACAGTCTGTATTGGGAGGTGTGTTGTCTTTGAGTTGGAATTACAGACGGAGTCGAAATGGGATCTACTGTTAGGGGGAGGTAAGGAAAAGAGAGGACCCCTTTCTTTTGAGTGACTGTTAAAGCCTTTGAAATAAAAAAAATTGTGCTCCAGGGATCTGAGATAGCTAAAGGAAAGTGAAATTCAAAGAAGTAGACATGGATGTGGATAGAAATAGGATTTTTGTCACCCAGTAAAGTGCTGGATAAAATATTTTAGATACTAAGCAAGACTTCACACTGAACTGTCTCTGGAAAAAAGGCAGGAAGTTGGCGATCGGAGGGAGGAAGGCTGGAGCCTGGAGAGTGTCTGCCTGGGGAGGAGCAGGGCAGTTTGTAGATGGCTCTAGGAAGAGATTGCTAACTCAGGGCTTGAACCAAAGCGACAGAGTATTTCATTATAAATCACCAGTTCTTTGTCACTTAAAAAATTTGGAGAAATCAACATTTTCCAGATGCTGTACGTTGGTTATTTGACTGACTTTTTAGATAAAAATAGCACTGATTTAACTTTCCCTGGGATTCTTTATTAGATTTTAAAATTAAATTTTGGCATTTAAATGAAATTAATATTTTTAGGAGAAAAACTACAGATTGCTCATGTTCTATTTTTATTAGTAGATTTTAATTATGAATAAAAGCAGGATTTGGCAAACTTTTCTATAAAGGTCTAAATATAAAATATTTTTCACCTCGGGGGTCAAACAGCCCTGGTCACAACCACACAGCATGACGGTCATAGTTCAAACACGGCCATCTGTGTGTGTGAAAGGGTGTCCCATGCCTTCCGGGAGACTTGCCTTATGAATGCTGAGATCTGATTTGGGGATAGCCGTTACATGTCATGGAATTTCTTCTTTTGATTAAAACATGTTGTTTACATCACAGTTGCTACCTAAATAGGGAAGTGGCTGGATTTGGTTCATGAGCTGATCGCTGAAGAACTTTAAAAAGTCACGTTCTCCAGTGGCCAGTGGCCTGGCCTTCTGGGATATCTAGAATTTTGGTTGTTGTAATTAAGAGATTTTCCCACATCCCACTCGTGGTTTGATACACTTCTACTAGTGGTTCTTGACCTGGAACACATCAGAATCACCTGGAAAGTCTAGAAAGGCAAATCGCAGGCCCACTCTGGGCAAGCCTGGCACAAGTCTCTGAGCCTCAAGCATCTGCCTTTTGACAGGTGCCTTTTCCCTGGACCAGCTGAGGGTCCCCACGCTTTGGGAGAGCAGTGTCCGTGGGGTGACAGCTGACATCACTACCTGAGTGGTTTCTTTGAGGCCTTTCAGATTTTAACAGTTCAAAGACCAAAGATTCTGAGAACCAAATTATTATTTGCCTGTCTATTGTATAATTCCTCCATCAACTTCTAGCTGCTTTAAACACCTGAAAATTAGAGATCATTTTACAACCATGTTAGGGGAAGAAATTTGACTAGAAATAATTATTATTATAGAACATGTATTTTGTCCATATATACAAAGCAGACAATTCATGTGTCAGTTTTAAGACAAGAACATTGCTGGTAATGTTGGTGTTCTGTATACCCCCTCCTTTATCACATCATCCTTTGATTCCTATTGTTTGTACCTACAAGCAATATAATGGCATGTGAACTTTAGTTTTGCACACTCATTCATGTGCACACACACACATACCACTTGAGGTCTGTAGGTGTGCTAATTTTCACACTGGAGTGTAGGCGGTTTATGAGTTCATTATGATTTAGCCATTCCCTCGGTGATGGACACTCAGATTGTTTCCAGCACTTTTTAACTAACAACACAGCCACATGCATGTCTGTCACTGGACGTGGCTGAGACCTAGGGAGGGGGAATTGCTGCTTTCCAGGGTCTGCCTCTTTCACTTGACCATGTAGCCATCAACTTGTTTTCCCAAGTAAGGATATAGCCACATCTTCACTACACTTGATATCACCAAATATTTAAATTTTCACCAATTTGATGACCTTAAAATGGTATTTTTTGAAATGGTATTTTGCTGTGCTTTTTTATTTGCATATTTGTGATTTCTACTGTAGTTGGGAATTGTTCTTATCTCTCCAGGTTTTGGATGTTTTCTCTTCCTTTTAATGACTCTTGCTTTCTTGTTTTCTGTTAGCTTTCTTATCTTTTTTTTTAAAGATTAATTTATTTATGCATACAAGAGCTGGGGTACAGGCCAGAGATGAGGGGGTGAGAGGATTCACCAGACAGTGTGGAGAGCAGAACAGGCAGATCCACAGAAATACACTGCTGAGGGGAGCAGTGGGCGAGACAGGAGAGGTCTGCTGTGCCATGTGGGCTGCTCCCTGGCAGGCCGGGGATTGAAGTTGTGCAGCAGAGGCTGTGGATTGCTTCATAGTGCAGTGCTCAACCCCTTGTGCCACCAGGGAGGCCCAGCTTTCTTATCTTGTTCTAATTGGTTCACAGAACTTCCAGTTACTGATATTTTGCCATTTAAATGTTTTACAACTATTTCCTTCCATTGTGCCTTGTCTTTTCACATTTTCATAATTCTCTGGTGGATAATGTTTTAAATTTTATTATAGCTTCATTTACAAACCTGTTTTGGTATTTGTAGGAACTCTTTTGTGTATGTATCTTTTTTTTAATTTATTTTTTTTATGTTGAAAACATAAGAAAATGTGTATTTATTAACATTAGGTTCCAGGCAGAATTAATGTGTTTTACACTTGGGTTAATGTAAGACAGTTTTTGTATATGATTGTATCTGGAAAGCTGGCAGCTCCGTATATTCTTCTCTACTTCTTTTTTTTTTTTAAATAAATTTTATTTTTATATTCCCCATACAATTGCAACCCCCCCATTATGACCCCAATCCCTCCCCTCCACCCCCCAAAAAGTGTCTCTGGTTCATAGTTTTTTGTTGATTTTGATTTTCACTTTCTTATAGTTATTCATTTTCCTGGTCCCTTATTTAAGTTTTCTAGATTCCTGCTATGAGTGAGACCATCCGGGATTTTTCTTTTTCTTTTTGGCTTATTTCACTGAGCATGAAATCCCTTCCAGCACCATCCATGTTGTATGTATCATTTTTAAGAATACTTTAACATATTTAAGAAATTCTTCCCTACCTTGAGGTCCAAAGATATTCTATATGCTGAGAGCTTTGGGTTTTTAGACTATCTTCTAAGTTGTTTTTTTTTTTAAATGCACTTAAGTCTTTAGTACAGCTAGAAATAACTTTAGTATTTTGTATTTTTAGATTCAATTTATTTCCTAGCACATGTTTAGCTGTCTTTTTTTTAAAGATTTATTTTATTTATGCATCCAAGAACTGGGGTATAGGCCAGAGGTGTGGGGGGTGGTGGGAGGATTCACCAGAGACAGAGTAGGGAGCAGAACAGGAGGATTGACTGAAATACACTGCTGAGGGGAGCAGCGAGTGAGTCAGGAGAGGTCTGCTGCTCCATGTGGGTCAGCTTCCTAGCCAGGGATCAAACTCCTGCAGTGGCTGCCAGTAGCTTCATAGTGCTGAGACTTAAACCCTTGCACCACCAGGGAGGCCCCTAATGATTAGTTGTCTTGACACCTAATTCCATAGTTTGTCCAATATGATGCTAAACCTTGCCTATAGCAAGTGTGCACAGTATCGCCTCTGTTGTGTTCTGTTCAACTTGTGTATGCCAGGTCAATACCATTGTCTTAATTCCTGTAGTCATCGCTTTATAGCTCGTCTTAGTGTATGCTTGAGCTTTCTTTATAGATTTCTTCACTTTATTTTGATGATAAACTCCTGACTAGTTGTGGCCCTTTGTTCTAACACAAAGTTTAGAGGTAGTTTAAATTGTAAGGGGAGAGGAGGGAACCTCTTTGGTTGGAAATATATTAACTAACTTGGGAAGAGAGAGTACATCTGTACAACATGTTACATGATCCCATTTATTGATATCTTCCTTAATGCTTGTCAGTAAAGTTGTTTAAATGTTTGCATCAAGATCATATATTTTCTTTTGTTAAATGTATTATTAAGCACTCTTTGTAAGAGTTATATTTTGAAGACTTTGTATGGCTGGTGTATAGATACGAAATTGATGTTGTTTGCTGACCTTATATTCAGGAACCTTGCACGTTTGTGTTCCTGAATAACTTGCTATATGTCCTCACCAATGACTTGGCGCTCCGTGAGTCCTGCACACCTGTATTGAGAATATCCTGCCCCTCTGATTTGTATGTATCACCCTACATTCCCCTTCGAGGGGTGCGGTCTACAATCAAGGTATTTTAATCTCGTAGCGCCACCTGGTGGCCATCCTTGGAAATCGCTGACTTTCTCTTTTAGGGAAATGCGCATAGATTCCTCTGCAACCCCTCACTTCTTTTTTATTTCTTATAACTTACATTTATCCACTTTAAGCTCCTTTCTCTTGTTCCTCAAATTTTTCTCGTTGGACTGATATAAATCATTCTCTTTTCCAGCCTTTGTTCTTTCTCTTCCCCTTGCTTCTTTATGAGTATAAACCCACTTCAATCATATTTATTCATGGTGAGAGTCTTGCTGGTGACTAAGGAAAAAATACAACAACACATTCTTATGTTATTTGATATAATAAGGTGTCAGTTCTGCTAACCTTCAAAGTCCTTGAAAATACTTAAAATTACCTTGAAAATGTTCTTAAACTTCAAGTACTGTTTAATCATCTTCTAATTCTCCCCAGTTTAATAGCAAGCTCGAGTGTTAAAGAAAAATCATGAAACTGTTATGTTTCATTTTTTCTCTGTTCCTTTGTTACCAGCTTTGACAACTTCGGGGTTTCTCTATTTCATTCACTTTTTCACTAGGGGTTAATCTGCTTTGGAAAGGAGCTGCCATTCTTAACATGGTTGCTCTGGGAAACAGCTCACTAAAGATGCCCTTTTGGTTCATCGTCCATTTATGAGATAGAGTTTGCCAGTAACTTCATTTCTAATTGCTTAACCCACAAGCATGGAAAAAAGTAGAAGCAATATTCTCCCGGTCAGAGAGCTGACACCCGGACAAGCTTGGCTGGCTTAGCAATGCCAGTGTTAACTCCGTGTCTGGTGTCTCTGCAGGTGAGAATGGCAGGTGAGTCAGCTGAAGACCACAGACCAGTGACAGTTGGGCTGAAATTGATCTGTTTAACCACTGTGTTGCAGGAGAGCTAGTTTTTGCTGTTTGTTTGTCATAACCCACCCCGGTCTTTTAGTGGGCAGGTCTAGCATACGGGAGATGCACTTACTGATAGCGACTATCAATTTCAAAGAGGACACCACAAAGTATCTTGGGCCCATACATCTGGCGGTGCCTGAAATCCACTGTCACAGAACCTTGGGTGAAGTGTGGATTCTGACCTGCAGCATGGCTCTGACATCCACAAAGCTTGATGCATGGCTTCGAGATCTGTCATTCTCCTGAGACTGGCTAGTTTGTGAACTCTAGCCTTTATGTAAAAGGGGGGATTTAAAAGTATTCTTTCCACTTTGTAGTAGTGGCGATTCAAAAGTGGACTGAAAAACAGTGAGAGGTTAAGGATTAGGAAGGTGATGACTTTGGCAGTTTGGTTACCAAGCAGACCCTTCAAAATCCAGAGCGAGGAGGGCCTGCTAGCATTCCACACTACTCGGCTTCCTTCTGTGTCCTTTTGTTAAACCCTTTCTAACCTCTGGATGTCTCTTTTGAAAGGTGGGGACCCAAACTATATGCATTGTTCCAGATGCGTTCTTGCCAAAGCAGTATAAAGCAAATGTAAGAGAAAGAAGGCGCTTCCCTCACCAGGTAAGCACAGCTGCCCGCCGGCCTCGGACCTTCTCCTGCAGTCTGTGGGCAGGCCCAAACACCTGAAACCTGCTCATCCGTAGTGCAGAGACTTGGGCTGGTGAATTCCCATTCAAAGGAAAGGGCCGGGCTCAATCCTTCAAGCTACCTCCCCGCCTCCCTACTTCCCCACATGGTCTTTCTCAGTTTAGATCTCTTGGGGTCTTTGCCGACCCACAGCGTCTTCCTCCAATTTAATAATTTTGAGAATTTGGCTGTAATCTTTGCAAACCGATTGGACATGCCACTTTAGGAATGCCCTGCACCTCTGTGAAAGAGCCCTTCTCTGTGGAGTATTAAAGTACAGGCTCACATGTGTGACACTTGCATGCTGCTGAAGGGAGTTTTTTTTTTTTCTTACAAATATTCAAATATACTTAAAAACAGAGCTCTGTACTTACATATGGAGTAGAAGAATTCCAGCATTGGCTCAAAAGCCAAGTTACTATTATGCATCGATCTCCATTTGGAAACATTTAAAAATTATTGATCAGCATAATTATCATAACAGGCTCTCTTAAAATTCTCATTTTTCTGGCAAACTATTTTGACCAATCCCTTTTCTAAATAAAACCACAGCAATGCAGTTTATCTTGTAGATCTGAAAGGGTACTTTGCATTCCTCCAGTTCTAGAAACTCAACTTTAGCTAGGTGTGAACATATTTGAGATTTTTAAAAATCTTTTAAAGGACAGGCTTATTAGGTAAAGGAGACAGGAAAAAGAGAGGCACCTGCAGAGTCATAGGTGGGCAGGAGAGCTGCCTGTATTTGAGATATTTTAAGATGTGAAATAAATATCCACTAGAATAATATTTACATTTTTTCATGTGACAGTAAAAAGTGGTCATAATATGTTCAGTGTAGCTGGAGAACTTCTGGAAATTATTTCCTTCTCCGACCTGAAATGAGTATCAGGTCAGGCAAGAATCCTTCTGACATCCCCTGCCACCACCACAGCATTTCGCTGTTTCAGAATCCACTTGAAGGGCTGTGCACATCTGTCACCACCTGCTCTCAGGCCTCGTGCAAGGTGTTAGTTTTATTCCCGATATTTGAAAACCCTCGGCTAAAGCTCATTCCATAGATGGTCACAGACCACAGTCTCGGCTCTTCTTTTTCAAACCATTTCTTCCAGCGCAGGAATTTATGTAACTCTTCCCATTTTGTTTGCTGATTGTTTAATCCTCCAAATTAAAATTTGCCCGATGTTTTGCAATTTTTTCCTCTTTGATTTTTCAACTGATAATGTTTTTGCCTTTTAGAGCAAATCCTTTGAGTGAGTTTGACTGTGCTATTGTCGTCAGAAGTAGGAAAAGAAAATTTCTGCATGACTCACCAGAAATGTCAAGATGAGACAGAGACTTTGAATTACCTAGAGATGAGTTTATTAAAGGGTCAAGGGAGTGGGCAGTCGTCACATCCTTCAGCTTGAATGGGACACTGTTGGCAGCCTCTCAAGGACACAGGGCCCTCCAGAGATGATGTTAATGTTACTGACCCAGGATAAAGGCAGGCACTTTGGAGTCATTTTCTGGCTCTTCTCCCCGACCCCGGGGCTTCTCCATCAGAGCTTCCTCCTTGAATTGTCTTCCTTGTGACCGGGGCAGGGAGTCGGGGTGTTGGTGAAGTGGTCTTACAGCTGGTATCTGTAGCCTGGACAAGCTTCCACTGACTTCAGGCACAGAACCCTAGAGCCTCCGATGCCACCGCATCCAAATCTCCAATCAGCCCCAAAGGCCTCTGGCAATCGGGTGTTCCTAGGCCCACAGGCTGCGACCTTGAGAACTCCAGGCCTTGTGCTTAGGTTAGGAGGCCACATTAGAGAGGATCTAAAGCCCCTCTCCTAGACTCCTGGGGTGCTAGTGGCCTGAAGGGGAAGACAGCTGGTGCAAATAAGTGACCTCGTTCCTCAGGCTCATATCCATCAAGATCTGCCCAGCTGTGACATGAAAGTGAGCAAGTTCACACCGTGATCTTACAGGCATATTGTGATTCTAGGTCTGAGGCCTGCAAGGTCTGCTGTGTGAGGTTCCATCTAAGACCAGCAATGACAGCAACTGAGCACAGGTGGCAGTGGAGAGTCTCAGAGACTCTTCACTGCATTTCCTTAGCAGCTTCCCATTTCCTGTCATGACTCAAGCTTAGAAAGCATGGAGTGGGGTTCAGGGTAAGAGGGTCAGTCCCTTGCAACCCCATTTGGATATTTAAGTTTCACTTTCTTTGCCTGACTTTCTTGTCTGCTCTCTATGTCTTCACGCAGGTCCCTGGCATCTGACACAGGGCGAGCTTTCGGATCAGGGCCGAACAAGACACTGTCGCTCTGAAAGTGTACCCCCCACGTCCAGAGTCCAGGCGGCACCAACGGACACCTGCTCCCCCCAGGGCTCCTGCCCATGGCTCTCTCCACATCTCAGTGTACTGTTGGTTTTCCCTTTCTTGCTATTCTGTCTCTCTCCAACCCCCCTCGACTGTCTTTCCTGGGGACACACCTGAGGAAGATGGACCAGGACCTGGGAGTTCTGCATTCCCCTGTAGTCCCAAGCCAGCACCCCCGCACCTGTCTTCAAGGTGCCATCATGAGATGCCTGAAGGCATCAGCTTCTCAGAACCCACCTTTTTTCTGCATGACTAGCTTGTAAGGAGGGACCTATGGAGAGCATTTTCAGGAATTTTCCATTTTTCAAAAAAAAGTAGGTGATTTATTTTTGGCTTGGAACTGAGAGCGACCTCCACGGTGTCCTCTCTGTTGATTCGGGCAACTATGGAATCTGGAGGAACTGATGCAACATTCCCTTTCCTGTCTGGGCTGTTTGTATAATTGTATATAAATGTAGCAATAAATATATTCTAACATCAGCTTGGGTTTTCCTTTCCACTGGATTCTGCGGGTTGGGAGGTACTACCTCAGTTCGTTCTCGAGGGCTCTCCTCCTGATGGGTGGTGGCACTCTAGGCCCATCTTTGGTTCTTGTCCTCTCAGATTGCACAGATGATTGGTTCCCCTGAATTTGACAGGTGGTCAGAGAAAGGAGGTTGCAGAGTACAGTGGCCCCCTATCTGGGTGTGAAGTGCCATTATTAACTCACCTGGTGGCACTGCTTCTGGCACTCTGGAGCTTGGTGGATTGGGTGACCGTTTGTGACATGTGTCAGCTGTTTAACCAGTCACTCATACATCCTTCAGGAACCAGTGTGCTGGGATTCTACAGCCGGAACTGACCCACTGGTCACAAAGTTACCCTTCCACGATTTTCAGGAAAACCACATGAAATAGGCCAACATGACGCTGAATTTTCCATCTGTCCCTGATGTGTTTCAAGGGCACTAAGTAGATCTAGTCTTTTAGGAACAGTCTCCTCTTAAAGGACACACATGAACATAAGCAAATAACCTCTCTATTAAGCAGCAGTCATGCCAAATCGTTATTCATAAGCTGCTCTCAAATAACTCAAATTGTTTATTTGAAAGCTTTGGTTATTGGCTTTTTTAACTTAGCAAAGGCTATTGGCTTTTTAAACTTGCTTTGTTGTGGTTTCTTACCAAACAGCTGTTTCTCAGGTCTCCCTAGGTCATCAGTGGAAGCTGGTGGAAAGACACTCATCACCAGCCCTGGGAAAGCTTGGTGGAGCTGGACAGTGGGTGACCTGCGGCAGGACACCCGAGAGAATATTTCTGGTATGAAAACAATATAGAGTGGAGGGATGGAGGAAAGCATCCCCTGAGCTTTTCGAACACTGACCAGGAAACTATCTGAACAACTGTGCGGGATCTGCTCTTGCTCTCACCTTTGAGGATCCATCAGAGAGCCTGAGGGTCAAGGTCAACAGATAAGGAAGCTGAGCGTGGGCTGCGGCCTCCCACAGCAAATGCCTGGTTGACACCACCAGACAAACCTTGCTCTGGCTGGGACTGGTGAATCAGGGGAAATTATTTCATAATTTGGTGACTCAGGGGAAATTATTTTATAATGCATCAGTGAACCCCAGTCATAGAAAATGCTATATAACCAGAAGTTCATGGGCCTGTTTCTGGGACTATGGAGGACAGAATTTTCAAGCAGTGGAGGTTAAATCCGGGACTGGACTGGGCTTGGGCCTGGGCCTGGGACTGTCTGGGGCTCTGGGCCTACCCCTGCCCCCTGCCCCTGCCCCTACTTCGCGGTTGGAGCCTGGACAAGTCCCTCTAGCTACAGGGCCTCTGATTCGTCTGCTGGAAAATGAGGTGTTGGGCTAAATGATTTCGAGGAGACTTTCTGTTCCTTGACTCTCTCCTTTGGGAATGGAGAGTAGTAAACCTTTAATGCTAAAGAGAAATGTCTCGGAATGGCCAAGATAGGCTCCTGAGAGGCAGAAGAGACGCCTGATGATCACTGGTTTTCAGATACAAAGAAAAAGTGCATTAAGGCCCCAGCCAGCCAGACCAGCCGCAAATCAACCCCCTTTCCGGGAAGCACGGTCAGCTCTCAGCTTCCCTGCTGACGGCTGGATTTCCTCTCTGGCTTCTGCCCCATCCAGTGCCACTGGGGCCGATGGGTGTGGGGGAGTAGAAGCTGCAGGAGGAGGAGCCCCTCAGAGGGGACAGTGCCTTGGGGAGCGCCCTTGGCCCTTGTAAACACTGGGGCTCAGTTCTGGTCCAGCAAAGTAGATGGGGGTGCAGTGATCCAAAAGGGAGGAAAGTGAATCACATCTGTGCACTAACCATCTGAACTTAAGCTTAACACTTTGGTGGCGAGCGTTTCCCGCCTTCAGCATAGACATAGCCCCTGGCCCTCTGCCCCCTTCACTCCTTTCCAGGGAGGGGGTGCGCTGCCTGGTGGGTGGGTTTGGACAGAAGCCGGTGTGCCCTGGTCACCCTTAGGGGGCTGGGTGCCTCAGGACAAGGGTCTGTCCAGTTGGGGTTCAGTATTAGGAAGCCCAGTGGCCATAGGAGTAGCCCACATTGTGCAGTCCTGGCTTCCTGGGTGGTGAAGGTGCCGTTAGGGCCCTTCCCTTAGGGCCGTCACCTGTTTACCTTTGCAGTTTTCCTCCTCAGTGGGTCGACACGGTGCCTCTCACTCTGAAGTGCATGAGAACCAGCTGGAGGATTTGCTGACGCAGATGCTGGATGTGGAATCTGACGCCGTGCACCTGAACCTGCATCCTGTCAGACACCAATGTTGCCGCAATAAAAATTCAACAAACAAACAAACAAAAATGGAGGCTGGGCTCTCCCAGCCCCCTGTTTCTGATTCACAGGTCAGGCACGGGGCTCAAGAATTCACATCTCTAACAAGCTCCCAGGTGAGGGGGGGCTGCTGGCCTGAGGACCAGACTTTTAGACCCGGGAGAGGTGGTCTGAGGCGAGTTCTATTCATCATCAGTCCCTGCATCTCAGAACTGAATGTTCTCAAGGCCTCTGAGTCAGCAGCGTCCTTTGCTAAACTGGGCCGGCAAACATCTTTGGTCAGTATGAGTAACTCTTCCAAATCAATATCCTCTTCTAGCCCACGGCCTTGGGGAGAAACAAATGGTTATGGATTATACTCATTTCTGTTCTAAGCAGAACATGAGATGAATCGATGCCAGCCATAAATCAGCCCTGCAACGCCGGTTTGAAAAGCAGAGTCTACGATCTGCACACAACAGACATCTAACCGGGGCTTTTCACAAGCAGGGAAGCTAGTGAGTTTTAACCCTTTCCACTGAGATATAAACTACGGGCATTTGCAAACAATGGGCTGAGAGGCCTGTCTCAGAAACTGAATGTGCGGAATCAGACACGACATTCCTCCCAAAGTCCCCCTTCCCTGGGAGAGAGATATTTGGCTGGTGTGGTGCTTTCTCTAACCGGATTCACCAGAGACAGAGCAGGGGACAGAACAGGCAGACTGATGAAATCCACTGCTGAGGGGAGCAGCGGGCGAGTCAGGAGAGGTCTGCTGTGCCATGTGGGATTCTCGCCGGCAGGCCGGGATCGAATCGTGCTACAGAGGCTGCAGACAGCTCCACAGGCGCGGCTGTACTCAACCACCTGCGCCACCAGGGAGGCCCACAAGTGCATGACTTTTTTTTTTTTTTTTTTGGTGGGACCCTCGCCGGTGGCCGGAGAACCAACCGGCGCTGCAGAGGCTGCGGGCAGCCTCGCAGCCCAGCGCTCAACTGCTGTGCCACCAGTGGAGGCCCAAGTGCATGACTTCTTAACAGTCTCGTGCATCCAGCCTGTCCTAAGGCCTCTTTACAAAGCTTCAGCCTGACTCTGTCCGGGCCTCCACTCTGGGATAGTGGGTGCCTCACCTGACAAGAACCCCTTTCGCTCCCTGCTCCAGGGGAGCACTCCCCTTATTTGTCAACAGCTGCACTTGTACCTCCAGACTCCCTCCTCCACCTGCATTTTAGTTCAAACCTGTGTGGCCCCATGTCCTCCTGACAGCACCCGCCTTACTGTGTCTTGGGAGGGGGGCATTTTGCTCCCACAGTTTCCAGGGGTTCAGTTCGCTGGTTTTCCCAGCTATTGGCAGAAAGGATAGGACAGGGGCCCAGACTGTTTTTACCTCATCAACATTATGAAGAAAAGCTGGGATAGGAGGCCTGGCTTCATGGAATTTCCTTCTGGTTGAGGCAGCTGAGCCACACCTCCCACAGGGGTTGGGAGCCACCCCTCGAAGACAGGTAGGGGGTGGGGCCTGGAGCTGAGTGCTGTGGTGCCACAGGAGACAAAGGTGCAGAGACAGAGGGTGGACCTGGAATGAGGCAACAGCAAATCAGAATGCCCAGAGAAGGGAAGGTGAAGGGCATCCAGTGAGGGGGCTGAGTCCAGCAAGCAGGGGTGGAGGGCAGCCTCGGCGCTGTTTGTGGTCCAGTGGAGGTGGCCTAGAAGCAGGGACACGCTGGTGGCACTGCTTCGTGAGAGAGGTGACAGCTGAAGGGAAGAACGCGGTCAGGCCCAGGCTGGCAATGAGCAGGAGCACAGACCTCACCACCGGTCAGCACGGACAGAGCTGAGAAGCCCAAGACAAGGCAAATCTGCATAATTGACCTCACATTTTGAAGCTGTCATCCAGAGTAGTGCAGAGAGGCCTAAATGAAGGCTTGGCGCCAAATCTGAGCACTCCCTGGATCGTGGAGTGTTGTCAGTGAGGGGTGAGGTAGACTGACTTAATAGAAGAACATTCTCGGTACTGTGTGTGTGGTTGGGGTGGGGTGACAGGCACGGGGTGGGGAAGGTGAGAGGAAGGAGGCCCAGTGACATCTGCCAGGGGTGGGCTGGCCTCGGCACAGGATTTATGGGTCCTGCGAGGCAGGTGACAAACCCTCCTCCAGTGTCCCCAGCGTAAAGGGCTGCTGTGAACCCCACCCTAGGCCTGAGCTGCACCTGCTCTGCCTCTCCTGGCCGCTGACTGGGTTTCCTTCATGCTCAAGGTCATTGCTGAGCTCCTCTAGTTTTCTCTTTTTCAAAATTGAGATCCATTTAGGTCCAAATTAGTTTATAAATCTTCAGTATTTTTTACCGACGCAGTATTACCTGCTTGCAGAAATCAGAGTCTCCAAGATCCAAATGATTTCAGGAGCAAGGCAGGACAAAACGGGGGTGGGGGCTGTGGTGGGGGCTGTGCAGCCCACCGGAGAGGCCATCTCTCAAAAATTGAATCCAATTCAGCTGCTGCTCTTATGGTTCTCCTGCGCTGGGCAAAGCAAGAAAGACAGTGGATCTGGCATCTTGGACTTTCCACCTTTGAAGAAGCCTCTGCCCTGAGACGTGGGACCTGTGTGCACTGAGCTGCCAGACACACACACACACACACCTGGAATGGGGATTTGGTGAGCAGGGAGCACTTACACATTGTATCTCCTGTTCTAGTGTGCTGTCTTCGGTGCCTCTCCTGGGGAACTGGAATGGAATCTGTTGGAAGACCTAATACATTTTTCTGTTTCTAACCTCAGCCAAGTTTGTGCCAGCAGAAAGCATGGACAATGCAAAGGAGGCTTCTCAACAGTAAGCATGTCTGCAGTGGGCGCCGTCGAGTCGGCAAGCTAAAGGTTCTGTGCAGGATGGAGACTTCCAATGCGAATATGCCCTTTTACCCTCCAGAGCCGCAGAGGGTGCTAAGTGGGGAGACAGGAGTCCAGACTTCAGTCTTCTACCCCAAAGCCCTGACGGTTTGGGTTGGTTGCCACAGAGGCCTTGGGCATGAGGGTGTGTCTGGTGCCTGGAGCATGCAGCCCAGTGGCCACCAGAGGCCTGGGCCAGGCCATCAGGACAAGCTTAGGACAGAGGGTCGCTGGGCCATGCTTCTCTTGCATGAAAGTGACCTCGACACCACATCTGTTTACATGGGCAGGCAGAGTTGCCCGCGTGAGGGAGACAAGTTCTTATTCCTATCTCTTTCGGCATGATTTTTTTTTTAAGATGTATTTTATTTATATAAGAGCCAGGGTACAGGCCAGATACGCAGGAGGATGAGAGGATTCACCAGAGACAGAGCAGGGAACAGAACAGGCAGACTGACGAAATATATTGCTGGGCGAGACAGAAGCCTGCCGCGCCATGTGGGTTGCGCCGAGGCTGGCAGGAATTGAACCAGGGCTGCAGAGGCTGCAGACAGCTTCACAGCACTGTGCTCAACCGCCTGCGCCACCATGGAGGCCCCCAGTATGATTTTGTACACGCAGTTAATGTCTCTGTGGGTCCACATTCCTCAGCTCCGAGCCTGAGTGGAGTAGTGGTGCCACGGCTGAGCCAGGCCGGCTAGCATTGACTCACAGGATGGTGAAGAGGAGTAAAGAATCTTTCTCCGAGGCATGGCCAGAGGGTTTGCCTTGGGGAGGCTGTAGCCTGAGTCATAGTGGTAGCTTTCTCGTTTGCAAACTAGGGATGCTGCTTACTCAATAGGGTGGGGACTTAGATGTAGCTCTGGACCCTCAAAGGTTAAGTCTCCCCACCTGTATCCCTCCATCATCGAGGAAATGCCCAAGAGAGAAACAAGTGCCCTGTTCCATCTGACATCTCTTTGGAAACAGCCCTGCGACCCCTGGGCACCACTGCTCGGTCCAGACTGGCCCTGAGCTGCTCAGGGAGGCACTGACGTCCCTGAGACTTGGGTCAGGTGTACACAGGTTTGCTCTGCATCACCTTCAGGAGCCAGAGTGGCGCTTAGAAGGGGGAGCCAAGGAGCGCTTAAAGGTTAAACTGTCCTCCTGCAATGGACCTCACCTTTGCCATGCCCGGCTGCAGTTAGGATGCAAACTCCCCCACCAGCGCCGCTGTGTGGACGGGCAGGGTCTGGTGGGAACAGCTGGAAACCAGCAGCATTTACAGAAGGCGGTTGCCACCGAGCACGCTTGGGGCCTGCTGCTCCCGGGTGCAGATCCTTCAGCCCCATCCTGAGCAAGGGAGGCACCTGTGTGTGGCCTTGGCTTGGGCACCTGCCCCTCCCGCGCATGTGCAGTGGACTCAGCCTGAAGTCAGGAGCGCTGTTCTCAGTGCCCAGGCTGATGACTGCACGTGGAAAGGATGGTTACTTTAAAAATGTGGAAGCATTGAAAGGCTTGTAAAAAAATAAAAATGAGGGGCCTCCCTGGTGGCGCAAGGAGTTAAGACGCAACCTATGAATCTGGCCACAGCGACTGTATCACAAGTTCGATGCCCGGCCAGGGAGCAACCCACATGGTGCAGCAGACCTCTCCTGACTTGCCCGCTGCTCCCCTCAGCAGTGTATTTCATCAGTCTGCCTGTTCTGTTCCCCACTCTGTCACTGGTGAATCCCTCAAACCGGCCCCCGCCCCCACCTCTGGCCTGTGCCCAGCTCTTGTATGCATAAAAATAAAATAAATCTTTAAAAAATGATCTGAAAACACCAACGAATAGCTTAAGCTCTAAAACAGCATCCAAGGCTGAGGCCCAAGCGCCGGGTCCATGGGTTTGAATAATGAGGAGCCCAGCTGGAGGCATTTCGTGTTCAGATTCAACATTGTTCAACATTGTGGAGGCTTCTGACCACGCTGCATGTTCCGAACGTGACGGGCGCATCAGTGTGTGTGAAATCTCTTCAGAGGTAGTGGAAGTGGGGGAGGGGGAGAAAGAACCAGCTCCAGCGGATGCTGCAGCCTCATCTGCTGTCCCCCGCGAGTCCTCCCTGCCAAGCTGAATTTGGACACCGAGTTCTCTGTCGACGACAGCTGAAGAGCAGTCAGCCAATGTAATCACAGGCCAGAAATAAGCCTCCCCCCATGCCTCGGCCCAAGAGCCCAGGTTTAGGTCAAGCAGGAAAAAAAGAATACCTGACGAGGACAAAGAGCAGTTTTAGAAAAAAAATAAGCAAAAATATGAAAGGCCACAAAAGGGTAGAAAAGTAGTTCTCTGGAAGGAAACTGTTTTTTATACTGGCCCCGGAGCACGAGTGTGCTAGACCACGCCTCCCGCTTCCAGAGGTCGGAGGGAATCTGCAGTCCCCGGGCATCAAAGGAGGGACTCGAACCTGCTGAGGGAGATGTCAGTGAGGAGCTGAGCTCGAGTCAAGCAAAAAGAGGTGCCTGAGGGCCTCCCCGGTGGCGCAGCGGGCTGAGTGCAGCTGTGAAGCTGTGTGAAACTGTCTGCAGCCTCTGCAGTGCGGGTTCAATTTCTGGCCAGCCAGGGAGATACCCACATGGCACGGCAGACCTCTCCTGTCTCGCCCGCGGCTCCCCTCAGCACTGTTTTTGGTCTATCTGCCTGATCAGTTCCCCGCTCTGTCTCTGGTGAATTCTCGCACCCTCTTGTGCCGCTGACTGTACCCCAGTGCTTGTATAAATAAATCTTAAAAAAAATAGAGGCGCCCGAAACTGCTGATAGAAAGATCCACGCCCCAGGGGGGGCCCTCACGCGGTCACAGGAGGTGAGGGCGTCACCTGACAGCAAAGCCAGACGCTTAGGTCGGTCACTGATAGAAACTATGGGAGCTCTAAGGGAGGGCTGGTTGTCTTTGGTATTTCATTTTCACGTGAATTATGGCTCCAAGACACTGATCCCGAACGCAGGCTTCCCCTCCTGAAGACGTGTGGTTTTCTCCGCCACCGAGGGCAGGCGGGCTGTGACTGATGCAGCATCTGTGCTGGGGCAGGAGGTCAATTTCTTCAGGAAACAGAAACAAACACCGTAAGAAAATGAAATCTTTAATATTTTTCTCTCAGTGGCAGAATTACACAGCTGTTGGATACGGATTTCCAGTGGGTCTAAAATACTGTTTTGGAGTTGCAAAAGTTCTAGTATGGAAACACACCCAACAGACAGAAGATGAACAGAGTCACCCCGGCTCATCAGATGGTTGCTCTAAACATATTGTCTTATTTTTCCTACGAGAAAATCCTGAGGATCAAACCGGAGACTCTACATTAGCGTGCAACTTCGGCCGGGAAGGGGGAACCTAAAAGGAAAACATGAAAGTGGTATGCAGGTGGGCTTGTGAGACCGTCTCTGCAGAAGTTCACCAACTTTGTGGGTATTTCGTATTCGCTACAACTTATCATGCCCGAAACCGAAGGCAACCGAAACCACAGTCCTTATAAAATCAAAACACTGCTCTTCAAGATCCTTTCCCTTCGAGACATAAGCTGCTTTCAGGAAAGGGCTAAAAAGCTTTACTAAATGGGTGACAAGCTGTTAGTCATCCGAAATATTTGGGACAGAAAACTGGCAGATTTGGTACATGATTTCAGAAGTGGGAGTTTACAAATCTGATGAAATTAAAACATGCAAAGACATTTTTTAGTGCCAGATGGTAAAAACCTTACGTTGTTTTTTAAATCTGAAAGGTTAAGGACCTTATGGAAGAAACCACTCCTAAGACATAAGTGTTATTGTAACAGAAGTGAAAAGCAGGTTAACAGACCACATGAAAGAAAAAAAATAATCATTTATAGCAATAAACACTGTAAAAGCTAGAGTTGTACTCCAATTTTAAAAGAAAGTATAACTTCTTAAATGCACGGTAATGTTCAATGTTATTTAATGTCCTTATGGAAATGTTATCACAACTTATAAAGGGCTGTGCATGAACATGCTCAGCTCTGAGTTTCCAACCAATTAAACATTACACATGATCATATTAAGATGATTCACCAAAGACAGTGTTAAAAGTTTGTCTTTAAAAATCGATTGATAGTAGAGGTTTGGACAGAAAAAACCAAGATACACTTTGTTTCTTAAAGAGTCACAGTACAGCAAACGCACTCACATTATAGTTACAGTTTTACCAGTAACGGTTTCTAATCTTACAGAATAAAGCTCTAGTTTGAGAAATTGCAATGCATTTATCTTCTTTAAAACTATTTTAAAGAAGGGCAAATCTGTCGTTTTTAGAAGTCAAAAACCAGCAGAAAAACGTGACCGATAAATGCAGTCTTTGAAATATCTTGTGGCTAATTATATGCTAATTTTCAAAGGCAACAGTATTTTTGGTCCATGAGACCCTAGAAAAACGAAAGGTAGGCATGGGATAGTCCCATTTATCAAGAGGAATACAAAGTTCATGAAGAAATTTTAATACTCACTAAAACATCTTTTTACAGAATGATTTGTGTATGTGGTTACACAAGAAATATCTCTAGTAAATAATGGGCGTGACCAGGCAAAAACCACAAGTGCACTAAGATGCTTTAATAGTACGAAAACATTCTTTTCAAGACCATCAATAACCATCAGATTTTCTTTGAGCGGCAACTAAAATACAGTCACTCTTCTTAACATCAACATGAATCAGGACCTAGGTTACTTTGACACCTCTATTGTTTTAACACATCTTGCTGGAGGGTAAGGATCAGCACACTGGCCCATGGCTAAGTCGGTGTGCTGTTTCTGTAAATAAAGTTTTATTGTCATACAGTCACATTCACTCATTTGCATATTGCCTTTTGCTGCTTTCAAGCTACAGGGGCAGAGGTGAGTAGTTTATAGTGACCAGGTGATACTCTAAGCCTGAGTTACTTATTATCTGATCCTTGACAGAATAGAGGGGGTTTCTAAGACCAATCTTATTTCTCTTTTATTGACACTGTGCACTCTTATTTTAATGCCATGTGTATAGTTCACGTATTCTACACTTAATATATGGGTGTATACAGAGGGAGCTCAACATCCCGGGGTTAAGTTTCCATCTTTAAAATATTTCTGACATAAACATTCTTGCTGGCCATGACCAGTGTGACTTCAGGTCACTTAGGAATTCTCCAGAAGTTGGATGGCAAAAAATATGGATGAGCTACAATTGGCCTATAAACTGTACATCTTGTATTATCTAGAATAGGGAAATTGGATAGCAAAAAGAATAACGAAAACCAAATATACTTAAGGGTAAATGCCATTCAATCTGGGGAAAAACAGCTAGAGAGTTTTTTACACACACAAGCACACACACACACCAGGAGCCACCCTCCCACCTATGACAAATTGGTAGCCACAACATAGTCAAAGTATCTTTGTTTTATAAATATATTACTATCTATATACATAGATACATCCATAAAAGACATGTTAAATAATTATCTGTATAATCAATACGACTTAAGTTTTTTTCGTTATGTGTTTTAAAATTATACATTTTATTAAAATTATCCAAATAATTCTTATAAAATACCAGGAATAAAACCAGAGAAGAGTTGCTTTCCATTCGAGTGGCTCTGAACCTTATCACTGGTCTTCCAGACTTCAGACCCGGTGATCTGCCACTCAAAAAAACATGGCTTCCCCTAAGGACAAGTTAGCCATTCAAAAGTTTAACACCTTCCCATTTTTAATACTTCACAACAAACATGTAGGCATGTATGTATATATATAATATATGTATATATAAATGCTCTTTTAAGTTATATTACATATTCTCATAAATGATTTTTCATAAAAACACCAAGTTCAAGTTCTCACCAGTATCAAATATTTCACACTGGTGTGCATTTCTTGCAAAGGTTTAAGTCAATGACAGACAAACTCTATCAGGATAGAGAGATCAGAAAAAGGAGGCTGAAAACTTACATATCACATGCAAGAAAGGAGGAAATACTAAGGGCCAGTATTTGGCCAGTTGGGTACTATTCCCTCTGTACTAAGACACAGAGACAACAAACTGGCTAATTACTGTGTAAAGTACAGTCAACTGTCAATTATTCAGGGGCAAAATAGTCTAATCTAAATCCCTTCTCTCCCATCAGTTGACCACTTCTGGCAATTTCACTACTTGCTAGCCTATCTCTCTCTGGTTATTTATTGGCAAGTCTAGTCAAAGAGATGATTAGGGAGAAAGTTTTGGTTAAAAGCAAGGTTTGGGATCAGCTATGGATTTAATTTAACGATGGATCCTTTTACTTATTGCTTTAGATAATTAAGAACTTGCCATGTCTAAGGTCTGCCAAATAGCTCGTTCGTAAGCTCTGAAAGCAACATTGGTGCTCTTAGAAAAGGGGACAAGTTGTCCTCTTGACATGAAAAAAAAAAACAAAAACAAAACCCTGCTATTTCTTAGCTCACAATTATGAGGAAGGATTTCAGGCCGGGCAGTTCAGAGCCACTCACTTACAGTCAGGAGGGGGTGGGGAGGTGGGGGTGGGCGAGCAACACCACTTTCCACAGTCTAAAACCCAAGATGCAATGACACACAGTTAGCCAGAAACATCAGAAGGTCAAACTAAAGGCGGCTACACATTTCACCTAAGCTCTCGCTTAAATAAATTTAGTAGAGTTTGGCAGGATCTTCAAATAGTTAAGATGCTAAAATTAGGAAAGTGGAAGCAAACCTACATCATACAATTTGAAAATGATTTCATACGGAAAAAAAAAAAAAAAGTCTTAGAATATGACTAAAACGAAAATGTCCTACACATGCGGAGCCCTGTTTTTGGCACTGGTGTGGCCTCTACCTGTAAACCTTTACCTGCAGGTAGTGACCAACAAAACCAAGGAGGACAACTTCACACGTGAGTCGGGTCGCTCTCGGCCAGACGCCCCTCAGGAGGGTCTGTGCGGTGCCCCCCGGACCAGCTCTGGGCACGGTCGAGCTCACCTGCACTCCCCTCGCCCACGACAGCAGTTATTGTGTGGAACGCCACTTTCCTGAATTAAGTTTGCTGAACATGGTTCAGATTATTGGATATGTCGATATGCACAATGCCTTTTACAAGCATTTACTGTATATCCAAATCCTACTCCACGCGACACACGGTGTCACGCGAGTAGTGGAGACGTTATCCTAGTCAAAGGTGCTTGGACAGTATTTTCAGGCAGCATTTTACCTTTATTTTGAGTGAAGTTTCACACTAGATAAAAGTTTTCGGGGAAAAGAAAATGCCAATAAATGTATTGAATATATTTTAATATGTTCTCTAAAACTAAGACAGACACTTTTATGTACCTAGGTTGTTACTTGTATTTTCTACCCTAGTCTAGACCTCAGTTTGTACTTCAAGATTTTTTTTTTTGTATTTAAATAAGGGATAAAATGTTGCCCAAAAGTCTAATCATAGTCACACATTTGTGTTTTAACTAGATCTACAAATCAAAATAGTTCTTGTAGTTAAAAAGATACAATTTGTATCAACAGTAAAAGGTCCTTTCTGGTTGTTCAGGGCTTTACTTCAAACCGTCAGGGCTTTTTAAGAGCTTCACAGCAGCCAGTGCATCCCGGCAGACGACAGAGACAGATCGGAGTGGGTCTGTCACACTCAGGAAGAGTCAAAAACTGGAGGCAACAGTGAAATCACGTCAACCACACACGTGTCTGCCGCTGATTGCAATCTCTCCCTTCTACCCACAAAAATGAATTTGCATCTAGCAAAACCCATAACTTTGAAACCAGAAATATCCCTTACTAATACTAGAACAGACTTTAGTCTGCATCTAAAACTACACTATTTGTGGCAAGAATCTGGCCTTAATAATATAACAGGCCCCCAAAAAAACTGTCTTCAGGAAAATGGAAAATATACAGTATCTTACAAAAATGTTAAGTTACCATTTACAGCTCCTCCGTCACCATCTCTATAGTGCAGTATCAATAAATGTTGCATATCCTCAACGCATAACACCACTGCAGGCCAGCCTTGATAAATAGCAGGAAAGCTAAAGAGTATATTAAATATAAAAGTTGCATTGAGAATAATTAGATTCATTGAAAACAGGCAAGTACTGTGAAAGGGTTATTTTATCCAGTTTTGTTGTGCCCCAGAACAAAAAGACAAACACACTAAAAAGACAGGTTCATGGAAGTCTAGGAATTCGATTCCATCCCTACTGTCTAGAAGCACATCACAGCTGGATAACAAGCTCTATCTAAACGGTAACAGTTAACGGCTTTTGCCTTTTCCATTAAAAAAAATAAAATGGAAACAATTTTTTTCCATTGATTGCATCTGCTTTCCTTTAAATCGATCATATTAAATTAACTCATCACTTAACAGAAAAAACCCAAACCAAAATAAACAATGAAAAGTGCCATCTTGTAAGTCTTTCTCACATACGCTGCTACCCACTTCGACATAAACTGGTAACTTACATTTTGTTTAAAATATAAAGTCAGTGCCGTAGTAGATCTTTGTTTCTATAAATAATGATTATAGCACAAAGAAGCCCACTTTCCCCAAATAAAAATAACTTAAAAAGCTGTAAAAGATTCCAGTGAAGCTTGGCTTGAAAAAATAGTCGCTAGGTCTAGTAAAATGTTCAACATTCTGAAGGTTTTGTTAATTGCTTGCAATTGATAGACAAACACCCAGTTAGTAAAACATGAAACGAGGATAAAAAGTGCTGCATTTATAAACCCCTGATGCACCAAAGATTAATATCAAAGATCACAGAGACATCTAGTAAATCAAACTGGAAAAATCTCCAGCCAAGGATAGAGCTTTAAAAAGGAAATGTTTTTTTTTTTTTAAAAAAAAAAGTTTGCATGTAAAGCAATCCCGCGATACTTCTGCCGTGTGGGGCTGTACATACAAGATTCCATGATACAGTATTTCACATAAATGGATACTATAGAACCTCCTTGCTGAGAAGGAGATCACATGTGCTATTGTAGCAAACCTCCCTCAGCATTTGAGCTGAACAAAAAAAAAAAAAGAAAAAACAACACCACACGGGTGCATCATCTCTCAGTAGCCCAGCTGCGATTTCTCCACCAGGATGGCCGCGGCGAGCTGCTGGGCGTCGGTCATGTGAGGGTTCCTCTTCATGACGAGTCTCACCAGGTCGGGCGGAAAAATGTTGCACAGGTTGATGTAAATCTTCTCTCGGCTGTCTTGGTACCTGGGGGGGTCGGGTGGCAGGCCGCAGTACGGGATGCGCCAGGTGGTGGGCTCCTGCTGCTCGGGCAGGCTCTGGAAGGTGAACTGCTCGTAGCAGGGCTGCGTGGAGTTGTCTGGCAGGGAATAGGTCTGCCGGTAGCCATAGGCCTCGAGGCCGTAGCTCGGCCGCTCCCAGCCGCCCAGCCCGTCCTGGCGGGTGTAAGGCTTTCTCTGTCTGGAAGGAGAACTGTCATACAGCCGAGAGTCAGAAATGCTGTCTATCCGGGTGGCCACCAAGGAGCGCCCCAGGTGGGGTGCCTTTGGGTGCGTGGAGCTGGGAGGGGAGGGGTAGTCGCCAGGGCAGCTGGCCCGCGTGCCCACGGCTGGGTGCTGCAGGTGCACAGCCAAGTGCGGGAGAGGAGGCTTGTGATGGTACTTTGGTTCTTCGTGACTGTAACTCTGCACTCTGGTTAAGGGGTCATGGAAATTCTGCAGGAAGGGTTGGGAATTAAGGCGGCCGTGAGGGTGCATGTGCTGACACTTCAAGTTCTCCTCCAGCTGGGGGTCTGGAGAGCTGACGTAGGACCGGTCATTGTACCCCACGTAGGAATCACTGCTCCCGCAGCTCATGCTCCCTTCACTGCTGCAGTCCGAAGCAACGGAACTTATCCTGTAATCTGTGTCTAAGGAGAAACGCCTTTCAGGACTTCGCGGGCCTGAGATACTCAGATTTGAATATGCATTCAACATGGAATAATACCCAATGTCCACAGGGGAGTCACATTTTGGATACTGTTCATAAGGCATTGGCGTTCCATGATTTTTGGTTGCCATCATCATTGGAGGATATTGTCCCTGTGGTCTTTGATCCTGAGGTGGGAAATGCACTCCAGATGGAAGGCCATTGCTTAGAGATGCAGTGCTTTGGGGTTTTGCAGTGGGAGTAGCCGGGATGCTGACTAAAGAAGGTACAGACCTGGTTTCCAATTTGTTTTTGGTGGGAAGCTTTTCCTCTAGGTCCTGGTAGACTTGCGTCCGTATGCTGGGGTCCGACTGCCTCTTTGGGGCGCCGCGCTTGACGTCAGAGGAGCTGTCCGCCTTTGTGCTGCAGGGGACGCTGTTGCTTTTCACCAGCCCGCCTTCGTTGGCAGTCTTGGCTGCGGTATTTCTAGACATGGCGCGGAGTTCATCGGCCACCGACCGCTGGGGCTGGCTGCCCCTCTCGGGGTGGTAATACTTGCACTTGTGGCCGTAGGTACATTTCTTTCCTGCGAAGAGGGAGATGAATGAGGTGAGGGGGCATACCACCGGATCCTGGGCACTACTGTACACTTGTGCATGAAACCAAGGCAAACAAATGGGAGACATGCTAAGCCCTGCTCTGCGCCTCACTCTTGGGAAATGCCACTGTGCAGTCTCCCCACCGTGGGTTCTTGCAATAGCCACTGGAAAGTTGGCTGAGTGAGTGATAATCACTTCCAGAGTTCTGGGCTAATCCCCGGGACTTCAACTCCTAACTGCCTCTTCTCTTCCGTAATGGCTTTGTAATCAGGCAGGACAGTCTGCTTTGAAGAGTAAAATGGACTGCTGTGCTGTGATAAAACCACGCCGGTCTGATGAGAGGCTATATGTAAGAACTCCAGACTTTTATCCTCCTGGAGACCAACTTCACATAGAATTAACCGAGTTTTTGGAGCCATGCTTTCATCCAGGGGAACGCTTTGCCACTGAACCCGACTAGGTAAAAATAATAGTGTTTTCGTAGCTAACATGGCTCCTTCATTACAATCAAAAGAATGACATATCATGCCATCGAAAATTTAGTGTTTATTTTTAACACCAAAAGGTTAACATCATGCTGTGTTCTAAAGACACTGACTAAGGGCTTATAGAGAAAGTTACCGTATGGACAAGGCTGCTTTTTGTGTTCGGGGACAATGGGTTTCTTCCTCAGAAAGTTATCCAGGCTCGGGCCGTGTCTGCCAAGAGGGTCGTCAGGGGGCATGAATCTGTCATGGACATAACACAAAGTTATACCTAAGTAGGCAGAATATAAACATAACTTCACTCTATGGTATATTTTTTGGAAATTTTACAAGTACTTTGAGCCAACATTAACAAGAATCCCATGAAGCAGTAGCTCCACTTGATAGATTAATAAACTTTTCTGATTTAGCCTTAGATGCATTAAGTTTATTAATTTTTGTTGAAGTAACATTGTATTATGTGTTCATTATTGACAGTCAACTTGTGCACAGACTATATTAGGTTCACCTCAAAGAGTGTGATTCTGCCCTGCGCCACTCCCGTAGCCAAGGTCACGTGGCCTCGTCAAGATACAATCACCTCCAGCTCCCCACCCATCTCTTCCCCATACACCGAGGGGCTGCTCAGCAGAGAGGGCAAAGAATCTTAAGGCAGTAAGCTTATTTCCCTGGATTGACCGGTGGGAGCAAGAATTCATGGCATGCGCAATGAAAAGAAGTTATGATTCAAGAGGTCTGCTGGTTGTGTCACATTTGGACTTGAAATTCAGCAAGTATTTACCTACAAGTGTGAACAGCGTGTGAACTCTTAAGGGAGTATCGACACACGGCTGAGAAATAACACTTAGCAAATATTATATTGTAAAAATAAGGGGCAATATTAAAAGTTTTCAAGTGTTTTCCAGGTTTGCATTGCATTTAACTTATCTGCTGACACACGCCATGTTATAATTTTATGTATTGTCTTTTTAACATGTATTTTCCATTATCACAGTACCTCTGAATTAGCTGAATAGTCCAGTAGATATACTGCAATTTCACTCATTAGTGAAACTCATTAGTGTACATTTAGTGCCTGTGACTTCTTTCAATTAAAAATAACTCTATTTGAACATATCTGGTATGTCTTTTGTCCTCATTACATATTCTAAGAAGTGAGATTACAGGCTTGAGAGGGTATACATATTTTTGAGGCTTCTGCCAAGCCACGCCAAACTGCACAAAAAATCCATTTCATGACATCTTTAACTGCATGTTGTACACAAAAATGTTTTTATGAATTAAGCGGGTAAGGAAATATACTCTTTGCAAACGTAATTTGCATTTTTGATTAGCAACAGGTAAACCTTCCCCACCTGTTTGTAAGCAGATGTTTCAGGAGCCACGTCTTCCCACATCATTGGTGTATTTAAGGCAGTTAATCATGATCAGACTTACCTTTCTGTAATATTTACAAAAATGCCTACTTAAGGAAACAACGGATGCCCTAAGGACACTTTGAAAGGCCGTGTTCTGGTGGCATGTCCCAAATCTGTTTCTCTGGAGGTGGGAATTATGCCTCTGTCAATTATTAGGGATGATTATTAGGAAACTTGCTCAGCTCGTGACTTAAGAGGGAAGAGGTCTCCGACAGGTTTTCTGACTCCCCCTGAGGATCAGTGTGGGGGGTACTGGAAGAAACCTAGGCCCGGACAGTGGCAAAAAAAGAGCATTGTATGACCAGGGCCAGTGAGGAAGCCCAGGTGCAGAACTGCCCGCCAGCGGCCGGCTTACTTACTTGTCGTTGACGAAGGAGTACATGAGTAGCCGTTCGTCTATGAACTTCTTCCACTCTGGTTTTTCATTGGCCAAGTCCCTGTAGTTGTCATTGGACACGATGATGCCATCCGATTCGAAGGCCAGCTTCACGATGAACCTGTCATCGTAACAGACCACGCGCCGGCCCTGCACGCGGCGGGACGGAGTGAACACCAGGATCTTCTCCTTCTCCAACTTACGGAGAATTTCTTGATCTGCAAGAATCATCAGGGGAGGGTTTCAGGCATGGAGACACACGTATAACACCCACGGTGACCAGCATGCACATGAGCTTCTAGAGCAGGAACTGGACATGGTGATCATTGCATTAGGGGTTATAACCAACAGTGGAGATGTAGCCCGCCTCTAACTCCCAGGAATACTTTTTTATTCTTTGGGGTTTTTGGTAATACAGGGGTGTATATGTGGATGTACACAATAATCAAATCTGCCTTTGTGTAAAAGAGCCCTTAGGTCATTAAAAACTTCTCATGAATATCCTAGCACTGACTTTATCACCTTGGAATAGAAGAACTTCTATATAAGAACAACTTTCTTGGGCTTCACCGGTGGTGCAACAGGTTGAGCACCATGCTGTGAAGCTGTCCGCAGCCTCTGCAGCACGGGTTTGATTCTCGGCCTGCCAGGGAGAAACCTTCATGGTGCGGCAGACCTCTCCTGCCTTGCCCGCTGCTCCCCTCAGCAGTGTCTTCGGTCCTTCTGCCTGTTCTGCATCCTGCTCTGTCTCTGGTGAATCCTCTCACCCTCCCGCGTCTCTGGCCTATACCCCAGCTCTTGCACAAAAATAAATAAATCTTTAAAAAAAAAGAACTTTCTTATATACAAACATCCTTCCAATGAATGTATATGGTTGATTTGTTTTTTATAGGTAATCTTGCACTAAATGTCTTTCAAGTCATAATTCTTTGCTTATTTGTGGGGGAATTATTCCTAGAAGAGGAACTAGCAGAACCAAGAATATTAACATTTTAAGACAAAAATTTTCCAGAAAGGTGGTAACAATTTATGTTTCCACAACAGTGTAGGAGTGATTCCCTCAGGGCATCGAGTATTCGCAGTTTCTTAATCTCTGCTAATTTGAAGGATGAAAATGAACAGTTGTCAAGATTTGCATTTCTCTAATTAGTAATGAGATTGAACTTCTTTTTTCTCTTCTTTTCTGGCAACTGCATTCTTCAGGGAGTCATCCATTCCAGCCACTTCAGCATTTACATACTGGGAAAGGCTTGCGTTTATTTATTGATGTATAAAAGCTCTTTATATATGAAGTGCATGGGTTCTTAATGCATTTTTTGGTTAGGAAAATAAAAAAAATATTATCATCTTCAAGTCTTCCAAAATACAAAAGTTTACATTTTGATGTTATTAAATCTATTTTTTTCCTTTGTAATTTATACTAACAATTTTTTATTTACAAAAGTTTTCCCCAGCTATTCAAAGACTAGTCTCTAATGGTTTGATTTTGGACAGTTCATCTCCAATCCACTGAGATGTGCTGTCACATGCTGCCAGATAGGGATGGCATAAATATAAAGGGTACACAGAAATAAATATATAAATGCATATTTTTTTCCAAAATGCCACCTAGGTGTGTGGTCTCGGCAGTGCTGGCTGACCCCACCTCACCCTCTATCCCCTCCCTTCTCACACTTTATGGGGTCAAGTGTCTGAGTCCATGTCCTGGAGTCCATCTAGTCTTCTGCCATATTAATAATGACTTAATGACTATAGAGAAAAATTAAGTCCTAAAAATATCTTCCCTTCAGGTACATGGTAGGTGGTCTTCCTGTTTTTTGATTTAGGTGTAATTTTCTTCACATGCGTTGCTTGGGTTTTGTCAATGTTCAGGTGGAAGAGAGACGAGAGGGTTGGATGCTGACTAGGACTCACTTAGCTTCAACAAAACGTTCAGCAACAATAATAAGCAGTAACTAGACATCTCTGCCTGAAACTCACACTCTTAAAAATCAGAAAATAATGTAAAATCCAGGCACAGCTACTTCTTTGGAATCAAGTCGCTTCCTCCTACTTGACACAGCCCCAGAGTCTCCCGGGTCAATCCACTGCTCCCCTGCCACCCCCAGTCTGATTTCACGGAGCAGATTGAGAAAAGTGGGGTGCACATTGGCTCAGAGCTGCTCCAAGTCCTGTGGTGGGAAACGTCAAATCTCGAATGTGAGTCTCCACGTCTGACTCTGAGCGTTGTCTCTAAAGGTCAGAATTTTACAAACTCCAAAGTAAAAAGTTTCCGTAGGAATGAAGGGGGGAACAAACCTGACTTATATAGCAAAGATGAAGGTCTAGTTAAAACAGTGAAGATAGTTCCAAATTCAGAAATTACCTTAAGGCCCCCCCTCCCTAGCAAAAACAGCAACCGTGTATACCGAATCAACGATGTACAAAAGTGACAGAAAGAGAAGAGCCACGTTGTTGAAGGAAAGCCCAGCCAGGCAACGGTCCTGCAGGGGCGCAGGGGGGACTCGCGGGCTTACCTGTGATAAGGGCATCGGGGCGGGACTGCTCCTTTCTCCAAGCAGGAACAAAAACTGTAACATCTTTGTGGCCTCTCTCCAAAAACCAGTCCACAGCCAATTTTATTCCTCGGCAGGAAAATACTTCTTTGTTTCCATGGCTGAAAGATTAGTTGAGAACAGTTAACATACAGCAGAACCCAAATGCAGCTCAATTGACTGAAACTTGTAAGAGACAATGACTGTCATCACAATGGGGTCGGGCCATCTCAAAGGTAAGGTGAAGTTGTGTGTCCAGAGAAACATTAAGGCCAACTTCAGGAGTCGAAAATCAAGAGTGCGGGAAAACATTTCATAATTGGGAATGATTAATGAGTGAAGAATGAAGTGAATTTTCAACTGCAAATTTGTAAAAGTTGAGTTATAAGCTCTTCTTGATCTGGAAAGGGGGAAGACAAGGGGCTCAACCATAGCATGAATCATTTCAGTCAAATGTACAAAAGTGACAGGAAAAAAAAAATCTGTAAAGGGCCCCCCTGGTGGCCTAGGGGTTAAGTCTCAGCGTTATCACACGATCACAGCTATGGGCTGAGTTTGATCCCCGGCCAGGGAACTACCCACATGACGCAGCAGACCTCTCCTGTCTCGCCTGAGGCTCCCCTCAGCAGTGTATTTCAGTAGATCTGCCTGTTCTGCTCCCCACTCTGTCTCTGGTGAATCCTCTCATCCCCTCCACCCCTGGCCTATACCCCAATTCTTCTATGATAAATAAAAATGTAGAGACGACTTGGCTCCCACAGATGTGTCCTAGTGGTCTGGGGGCAGACTAGAGGTGAAATCAAACACACTGGAAGTTCTAGAGATGAACTCCCAGTTCATCTGGGATGAGAGAGGGAGAAGTCTGAGGTCACAATGTAGACAAGAAGGATAGCCTGATAACCCTGCCATTGCCCCAGCAAGTGATACAAAGTGATGTTAGGTTTCACGGAAAATACTGAAATGTAATAATTCTTCTGAATTACTGTAGGAAATGATGTGGTATCTTCTCTCAGGAGAAAATATACACATGTACATACATATATACACACACATTATTCCTAAATATAAAAACTCCCCTTCCTAAAGCCTGGCTGTAATTTTCTTTTGTGTTAATGCTTTGAAATCCAAGTGTATCCTGCTCTGCTAGTCAGCAATGTGGTTTGGTTACTAAGACTTGAGTTTCTAGGGTCTCTCTGGTGGCACAAGGGGATAAGACGCAGCCTATGAAGCAGTCCGCGGCCTCTACAGCACGAGTTCGATCCCCTGACAGCCAGGGAGCTACCCACATGGTGCAGCAGACCTCTCCTGACTTGCTCACGCTCCTCTTAGCAGTGTATTTCAGTCAATCTGCCTGTTCTGTTTCCCACTCTGTCTCTGGTGAATCCTTTCACCCCCCGCATCTCTGGCCTGTACCCCAGCTCTTGTATGCATAAATAAATCTTAAAAAAAAAGACTTGAGCTTCTGGCTGTAAAAAGGGGACTTGAATAAGCATCCCCGCTGCCCCCCTCCCCCGAGGGATTTCATTGGCTAAGATGATTGTCACATTGTACTCACTCTAGAAATAGAAGTTCCAGCTCCTAACTAAAGAACCTTCAGAAAATGTGTGTCAACAGCAAACCATTTACAATCCCAGTGCCACAAGCTTTTACAGATGCTAACACAGGAGATCTGACCGTGACCACTAAGAACACAGGTTGTACCTTAGTGTCTTTCCTTTCCGTTCTGCTACACCACCTGCCAACCCCACCCTATAAAGCCTCATAGGGAGAAAAAGCAAGAGGATAAAGGTACTACCATGTGAATGGGAAGCAGAGACATATAAAGACCCTGAGATTCTGAGCAGGTAGGCCTATGTCTACCTGATCTTGTTATCTGAGGAAAAATAACCCCCCACCCCGAATTTGTTCCAGAAACTGAAGTCAAGTTTTCTGTTATTTGCGGCAAATACATCCTTAACTGCTGCATTTGTCATACCATAAACCAAGAGGAAAGGTCTAGTAACACCAGAAGCAAATATATTTTAAGACAAAACATTACTAGGGACAAAAAGTTATTACATAATAATAAAAAAGGAACAAGTCACAAGAAACATATAATAATTGTGAACTCAGTGTCCATATGAGTAATACAGAAGATCACAGATCACTTCAAGAATCCACAATCATGCTAATTGACAGACAGATGAAGCAGAAAACATTTAGGAAGGCTATTCATGACTGGAACATTCAATTACAAGCCTGATCTAATGCAGAGAAACAAAACCCAGCACAAAATTAAAGAAGATATTTTTAAGAATACACAGTAGAGTAAAAAAATTGGCAGCGTAGTAGGCCAGATTTTACCCCTCACCAGGAATCTGTGTCATACAGAGAATACTCTTCAACAGTTATTATACTGACCGTTATTGTTCAAAATTTAATGTTGCTATACATCGGCAAACCCAATTCAGAGCTTAAAAAAAAAAGATCCCATTGACAATATACTCTAAAATTTTCAGAGGAAATTACAGTAGACATTCACATCAGGATAGGGAAATAGTTTTTAAAGAGGGCATGCAATCATATGCTATCAAGGAAAAGATGGACACATTTGAGATGGACACAATTCTTTATGCAGAAATCCCATAAATAAAATAAAAATGCTATAGACTGAGAGAAGATACGTGCAAGAAGACCAACCAAAATGCTAGGACTCAGAATACAGAAAGTACTCCTATCCATCAAAGAGTAACCAGATTTTTTTTTCAATGGCAGAAAATATGAAGTGAATCCACAGAAGAGGAAACCCAAATGACCAACAAGTATATGAAAAGATGTTCAGTAGTGGAGAAATGTAAATTAAAGCCAAAATGAGACATCACTTCACACCCATCAGATTGGAAAAAATAAAGTCTGCAAACACCAGATGTTGCCAAGGATGTGTGAAAGCAGGAACTCATACATTACAGGTGGGAGTGTAAATTGGTGTAACTATTTGGGAGAGCAATTTGGCAATTCTTTATAAAGGAGAAGGCGTGCTTTCTCTAAAACACAGCAACATACCACACCCAGGTACAGCAAAACTGCACAGTAACTTGCAATCACATTGCATGCAAATCAGCAGTTGGTTTTTCCTGCTCGGTCCAGCCTCAGCTCCACAGGTAGGTTCTGCACCCACAGGGGAGGGGCGTGGAGGGCAGGGAGGGAGAGGCAGGTTAGTGGGGGTGTGTGTGGGGGTATCTCCCAGCTCTCCAGGTCTTGCCCAGCCAGGCTTCCCTGGATCGTGTCCTGGAAATGAATGTTATCTTTTACATCCCTGGGATGGCTGCTGTTGTCTGGCAGCCACCGGGACCCAGAACCACCCTCAAGAGTAGTATTAAAAGCCTGAGCACTTACTACCAGGTGAGGGAACTTCCACAGATTTGGGAGGATGTGGGAGACTGAACTGAATCTAACCTTACTAGGGTGTGTGGAAGGATGTGAGGGATTGTAGGTTCTGGATACAATGTAAGGTGCCAACAGTAGGAGGTTCTCTTAAAAATGACAAAAACAGAGTAAGCAGATAAAAAATTATGAAAAACAGGATGTCTGAGTAAGCACCTTGTAGTTACTTGTGCAAATTAACTGTTGAGTGTTTGAAAACTATAGCTTTAATTCCCTATCAGTAGAGAAGAAAATAGTTCTACAGTAATTTATGGACTGTATCTGTATGAATTCATGGTATTTTGCTCAGCAGTAAAATGAGCTAATTCTATATTTATGAATTGGCATGTTCCTTTGGGTCTCGAGTTTTTTTTATTCTAACAATTTGGCAGTCAGGATGGTAGAGCGCAGAGAATCCTTCTGCTGGGTGATTTTGTTGGAAGATGTGTGGCCACCTTTGATTTACTTAAGAGTCCCTGGATGTCTGCTAAAAATAAAAAAAAAGTGCTCCTTTGACCACTTTGGCTCAGTGGGGTTGGGTTCCCAGGGAAATTTCCAAATCCTTGCAGTAAAATTAGAGTTACTATTGAGCAAAATGGGTAATACGGGCTCAAAGGGCGCATGCAATTTGCCCCCGGCTCTAATAGCAGAAAAATAGAAGCTTGCCAGCAGGTCTGTTTCTTAAAAGGCTGCCGTGTTTGGAACAGGTCTACATAAAAAAATCCTGGTGGTGGGCAATGGCTAGAGGAGGCTCATTTGAAGTCGAGAAATAGTCCCATTTACAGAGGTTTTTAGGAAAAAACCTCCTTAAAATGAATGGGAAAAGGTATCTCTGGAGCTCGGGAAATAAGCAAAAGAATGAACCGGCCAGTCATAAAGAAGGAAGAAGCAGAAGGAGGAGATTCAGAAACTGAAAGCTCATTTTTCTCTGTCTCCAGGGTCTCTCCCCTTCTGCTCTTGCTACTTTGACTCCCTTTTTCTTCTCTTTGCCTCCATCTAGGACTTGGAAGAAGGAGATGATGACTCTGGGGTGGGTGGTTCCCAGGGGTTCTAGGAAGAGGGAGAACTGCCAGTTTTATTTGAATACACTAACATGGACCCCACCTCAAAACTCACCCTCACACTCAATGCAAAACATGGCTAGGACAGCAGAAGTGATCAAGAGGAAGGAACGAAGCGGCTGAGAATTTAGATAAGAGGCTGGCCTAGAATTAAGGCTGGTGAATGGTTGCTCTGATAACGTGGAAGGAAGGGGAAACACAAGGAGTCAGAGGATTAAACAGCAAAATGAGACCGAAACCACAGGACCATAGAAACCTACTTTTCTACTCAATGGGAAGAGAATCAGCCCTATCCCTTTGGCGTTCTAGGGACTCGGAAGCCTTTTAGAAGTCATGCGGGACTGCTGGGTGGGACTGGGGTGGTAAGAGTGCATCTTTCTTGCCCAGCTGATAGCACCTGTCTTCAGAGTTATTTCCCAGCACTCTGGAAAGATCTGCAGAGTTATGCATGAGCTCTACAGCATGTTTTCAGCTCTTAGCCCTGTGCGCAAGCATGGACACTGGCTGCTGCATGGAAAGAGGACTCTGCTTAACTAATGAAACAGGCAGGATGGGGCAGAAGGTAACCCCCCACACAAGGGAGTGGCCTCAGGCACCCGCTCCAACTGGCTGCTCCACTGGCTGCTCCCCATGCCTGGATAACCATGAAGAGGCACTGCTGAGAGCAGTCTTAGAAGCCTTTCTGCAGAGGAGCAGTGCTCCTTCTGGATGAGTCCCCGAGGCATTTCCTAAATTAATAGGGATGGATTCTAGGGCAGATCAGGGCAGTCCTAGAGTCCCCCACATCTGTAACAGTCCAGTTGTAGTTCCCAAGCAATCGAAATAATATGGCGTCTGCTATATGTTATAACCCCACCATATATGTTACCCACCAGAGAGCTAAAGTATACTGTTTATTAATGTGGCATTAAGTTAGTCACCAGTGATGGTTAATAGATGATGAAGGTCTATTTTGCAATGCAGAAAAAATAAATCAGGCACCACATATTTTAGTGTAGTTTGCCTCAATATGGGACCTAAAAAAGGGGACAAAGGCCAACCGTTCCGTATGCCGCATCTAGGAAATGCAGTATCACACATTACATTGTTAAGTTACATACAAACAAGCCGTTAGCCAGGTTAACCACAGTGCAAGAAGGGCAGGTTAGCAATTATCACTGTCATTTCCCCGTGTAGACGAGTCGAGTAATCGAAAACCAGAGGGAGACCCAGACAGGGAGCGAGGGCATCTGTTGCAGGCGGCGCCTCTTTTTAATTCTTTTCATGGTGAGTCTCCTTTCAATTATCTTTTTCCTTCCCGAAACTTGATTTTGCTATAGTTTGAGTCTTTGCTTTGAATTAACATGTTGCTTGTCATGCTCGGAAAGAACCTTGGAAATCTTAGGTGATTTTTATTTCCTTTAAAAAATGGATGTAATCAGCTTGTTACTCTATGATCAAAGAAAAGCTATTCTTTCAAAAAGTCTTTCCAGAATGCGAGTGAAATCTAAGTATAAAAAGCTTACCTAGAATGGCATGTTTACTTGTACTACTAACAAAGTTTTTCAAGTATAGGCCAATAGTGGAAATAACAGTTTTTGGAACTAGATGTGAGTTTCAGCATTTTCCTCACCACTTTTCTAGGTAACCCTGGACAAGCTGCTTATTGTGAATTCAATTTTCTCATTTAAAACGGAGATAATCCCACCTAGCTTATGGGGTTGTAAGAACTAACTATGGTGACCCCCACGAGGCACCCTGCGGAGTGCCTGGCACCTACAAGGCTTCAAGAAATTAGCCCCTTCACTTTCTCAAGACCCTTAATCCTAAATTTTAGGGGATGGAAAAGGGCTTGCTATGGAACGAAAATAAAACCAATACGATAAATCTGTAGTAGCTTTAAATTCAACACAGAATGTAAATCATGATTTTTTAGAGCAACCTGTTTGCTGGGTAGAGATCACCAAACAGGGTTAGTTTTCTTTAAAGAAACCAAAAAGACAATGGGCTGCTCTGTTACAGCTTCTGTTGCTCGCCTTTTATTCAAATGAAACACTTGACCTATAAGTTTCCTAGACGCTCTGCTGGGAGAGTCAGTATGTGCATTAAGCTGCCAGGACTTCAAGGGGCCATCACATCAAGCCACGTATGAGGCTGAGGCCAGAGGTCAGGGCTTGTCAGTAAGGTGCCTGCAGCAAAGGAGAGTGAGAATTGAGAAGCCCTTTCAACGACGGAGCCATATTTGAATCTCTAGCACCAAAGGCCTTCAAATTCAGACACAGGTTAATTATATTATGGAAAGTCAGGACATCGATCACAACAATCACTATTAATAGCAATGTCATCATTATAATACATACTCACGGGTCACTAGATTACTAATATAGCCACGTATTCTTTTGGCAATTTTGATGATGTGATGTGATTTTATTATTTTTTTTTTTTGCAAATTTTAGACTGAATTAACACATAAACACTTTTGGACAAGTGAAAAGAGATTTTAACTTTAAAGAACCCAAGGTTAGGGATTAAATAAGCAAATTTGATGTACAGGAAAGTGCGTTGCCTATTGGTCTATTAAAATACATGACATTGGTTGATAACTTGAATTATGTACCCAGAGCGAAAAAGAGCTGCAGTGGGATAGAGTTAATATTTGTCTTTGTCAGACTCCACACAGATACAGCGGAACAACAGAAAAACTAGCTCTGATTCTTTGAGTCTTAGTCTCGAGGCTTTTCTTCGCAACAATAAGAGAAATGTGGGCACTGCCAACTCACCAGCAACAAACACTTATGACACTCATGTAGGGGGACATTAAGTTGCCTTTTAACTAATGTGATGCCCGAATGGAGGTGGGGTTTAAAAAACACTCCACTGAGAGGCTGTCAAAGAAAAAAACAATGTGAACTACATTTATAATTTTAAATGATCTGGTACAGCACCTCAAGAAAAGTGATAAATTGCAACTAATTTTAGTAATGTCTCATCTAATTCAATGTATCAAAAAATTACCAATTTAGCATATAATCGAGATAAGAATGATCGATTCAGTTCACATATTTTTGTGCTAGGTTTTCAAAATCTGGCATGTATTTTACATTTACAGAGTAGTTTCACTGGGACTAGACACATTTCAGTTCCCGCACTGTAGCGGTGCTCCCCAGTGAGCTACACCTAATTCTGATCCAGTTCTGCTAAAGGGCCAACACCAAATGTGAATTTCCTCTGGCCATTCGTAGTCTTCCTTGCAGTCTAAGCCCAATGCCTGGACCAGCTGCCAGGAGGCCCTCATTAACTCTAAGCTGGGGCTGTCCTTAAATTGTTACCAGGCAACAGGGCAAGAGCTCAACAAATCACTGGGTCAGATTTGAGGGGCCAGGTAACACCGCCTTTGATAGCCAAATCCACACTGAAAAGAGTGTTCAAGTTCATGTAATTTCACAAACCAGGTCAGATGTGTTAGAGGACTTGTGCCGTTTGGAAGATTAATCAGAAAGTTTAAAACCTGTTCACACAAACTGCTAAGTTCTGCTTGTGTACTGTAAAGAGGGAGGCGTAGCCCAGGAAGAATTAGGAAAACTAGGTCAATGCATACATTTTCTCTGATCATATTCTGACTCTCAAGTCTGTGTCTGATCTCTAGTCAAACTTTAAGGAAGGAGCTTAAACGATTCGCCGGAGTGCTTTTGTACATCCTAGTGAACATCCAGATTTGTGCTAACACCAGCTGGTTTCTAACACCAGCCTTTTTGGGGGTGGGGGGACTGGGTGTAAATTCTCAAGCAAACGGCTGCTTTATTTCTCTGTTGGGTGCTATCTGCTTGGTATGTAGACGCAAAGATATTCTTAGTGCATCTTTTTTTCCGGGCGTTGTCCACAACTTAACTTTCGCATGTATTTTCAAACCTAAGTAGGTCTCCTTGTCTCCAATCTTAGCGCTTGAATCCTCCTCTAAACGTCTCTACAGAGTGATGCTTCTTAAAGGCAAATTTGATGCCGCTCTTCCCTTCCCTTCCACATTCTTTTGGTGGTTCCCTATCACTAACAGAGAGATGACACAAGCATGGAGGCTGCTGGTCCACGTGGAGTTGTTGGCAGATAACGTATCTCCGAAAACTGCAGAAACAGGCAGCAACAGGGCCGCCAGCCAGGATGTTTGTTCTAAATCCAGAAACCTTGGCAAGCTGACTGAGACAGAGCACTACACTGCCAGGTTCTGGGGCTTTCTTGTTCACCACTTTTATGGTATGTAGTATCTGGTAGCTGCTAGAAGGGGATATGGAAAGAGTTCACTGGAATGAAGTCAGTGACAAAGCCATCGAAGCACATTGAAACGATCAAGGACTGTCAGGAAATCAAGGGCTCTGACACCAGCTTATCAGACATGGTCCCATCCCTCAAGGCTCCCAGGACTGGACTTTGTTCCTAACAGACATGTCAAGTGAACCTAAAACTGGAGGGAAGTTGAAAGAGCACTGGATTTAAGGAGAAATGTAGATTTCAACTTTTGGTTACCAATTCTATACCCCACTGCTGAACTACCTCAAGTTTAATGGAATCACAAATTTTGGAGAATCACAAAACTATCTGGGGGAAAATAACACAAGAATTTCTTGTGTTACAGAAGTATGATAGATATTAGTTTTGTGGTTACCTGTTTTTTTTTTTTTTTAAGTACACGTTCTGTGGTATAACCGTAGTATCAAGTGTTTGATTAAGATGCCTATTTGCTGAATGATCAATTTCCTAAATTACTGAGAATTTATTTAACTATAATTAAATACATCTTTTGCCAAAAGTTGTTAGTCTAGCGCCATTAAACATAAAAATCTTGTTTCATGTTTCAGAATCCAAGTTCTTACTGAATGCTTGAAATTTTTTGGTAAGGATTAGATGAAATAATGTATTTTGTTCTGTATTTTTGTTCTGTAGAACTCATAATAAAGACACTGATACAGGAAAAGGAAAGAAAAAAATTGCTTCTCCCCCCGCCCCCCATAAAATTTTCTTTTCCTTGAGGTTACAAAAGTTTACAACACTGTAGGATTCAGGTGTGCAGTTTCCAGCCTCAGGTATATATATCACATCCCAGTTACCACCAACAACCAGAGGGGGAGGATGAAAGCTTGAAATATTTTAGGGAGAGGCTTAGCACTGACTCTAAACTTAGTTTACTCTTTTCCATTCTTGTAAATTAGGTCGTCTTTGCTCACACCCAGCAGTGAAACAACCATCGCAAATCATGCTAGACTAAGTTCTGGGTATTTGTCAATTTTTCATGAACTGCTCATTTGATAAACTTACTCAGAGTATCTTTCAACGTGACATGTTGACAACAGAATCTTACTGAACTACTCCCCCACAAGGCAACATAGGATCCCTGCAACTTGGGGACCTGTGCTTGAAGATCTGAGAGCCCAGGTAACACAGTCTTGTCCCAGAGCAATTTGGGGTGTCTCTATAAAGACCAAGTCTCTCTTACGAAACTGTAAAATCACCACTGAAAACCAATGGCGCTAAAGCGTGAAGTTAAAATTGAATATACCCAGAGGGCCCAAGAACAAGATGGACTGTTCCTATGTTTGTTAAACACTGCATGATAAAACTAGGACAACTAAGTGCTCATTATATTAGCTACTATAATCTGACTCTTTAATGTAATAATAACTTATTTACTAAGGACCTATTACATGTCAGACACTTGGTATCAACTGTCCCTAGTTCTAACAGCAAGTCTACAAGAGAAGAACTCCCCTTTTTATGATTTGGCAAACTGAAGTTGGCAAGCGTAAAGAATTTGCTCAGAATCACAAAGTATGCAGAGAATAAAATGTGTGTTTTTTAACTATCAATTTTGGCATGACTTTGCTTTCCTACTTTTAATTTGCATCTGAAGAATCATTTATATCTGTCAGTTCCATAACTAGCATTTAAATGAAGCTAAAATAAATTCATCTCACATTAGGGAATGGAATCTGTCTGGGAGATCAGAAAAGAAATAAAATAGTATTCTGTTCTTAACTCACCTCCATATTTACATATAATTAAAATTTATTATTATATGTATGCATTTATTACATAATAGATCTGCTACACTTACGAGCAGGGTATTACTTTCAAAAGTATGTTATAGTTTATGCAACATGAAACAATGAAAAAATCTTTGCATTTTTGTTAAATTAAGATTTTTTTGGAGCTGAAGTAGCTACGCATTTTTAAGAGACTTTTTTACTTTATGTAGATCTTCAAAATGGCAGAAAGTACAAGTTCATCGTGCATTTTCATGAGTGCTGGCACTTCCAAAGTTATGGACGTGGCACCACATTTTATTGTGACTGACAGAAAAATGGTGCTAGGCTAAAAATTATTCTTTCCCGAAATGCCTGAAACAATTCCGTTTAAGTAGCAGGTTAAACTAAATGCTGGGTGAGGAGGGAACACTTGGCATGGTCCCACCCTCACAGCCAGGCAAACCGGGTGGAGCCGGAAGGTGGCGGGAGTGGCAGAAGTTTGTTTTTATCATTACATCAGGACTGGCTGTGTGGAATGCCTGCATTATGCCATCTATTTTTGCAGCAAAGTCTTCCTGTGGCTCATTCTCACTGGGTGGGATGAGCAGCCGGTGAGTTTTATGTGAATTTTCAGTTGTCCGGGAGCTTCTCGTTGCCTGGGGAACTGGGTTCTGGTCACGTGAGTGCACGTGAGGTTAACCCCGCTGCCACAGCGTTTCTCTGAATGACATCCCTCCCAGAAATTCTCTTCCCTGAGCTCCAGTTCTATAAACCTGAGGCTGTTTTCCCCCTGTGGCCTGTTTCTGCCTGTTCCAAATGTACTTCCCTCCAACGCCAAATTCTCCGTGTGCGCCTTTCTTGTCTCCTCCTTCAGATCTTGGCTCTAGAAAGGAAGACTTTCCTGTTAGCGCGCCCTTCCTCTCCTGTAGAGCGGTCCTTGTCCCCTGTCCTCGCGGCTTATGCAGTCTCATTCACGAAGCAAACTCCTTTTACCAACTCTTCCTCCCCTTTCTTTCCTTCCTGTCACCTTTCTGGGCTCACAGCCCAGCTGTAGCCCTCCATTTCCTAGCATCCTGAGATGCAGTCTTGAACCCCGGCGGGCGCCGACCTGCTGGCTGTCAGGTCCTCTGGTCTTTCTCCAGTAAACCCACAGGACAGTCTCCCCTTGCAGCCTCTTCCTCCCCGAGTTCAAGGGCAATTGTGTGTCTCTCGATTTCTCTGGCCATCACCTTGCTCTACCTCCTCCCGACCTGCAGCTAGTAACACCTTCTCTGCTGAGTGGTTCTCAACACTGGCTGTGCGACAGAAATACCTTGGCACTTCTGAAGATAGTTACCTGGGCACCACGATGGTCCCAGGGCATCAGTCTCCAAAGGCAGAGTCCTGGAGGGCGTGTTTTTAAAGAGCCCCTCTGGTGACTCTGGTGAATGGACCTATCACAGGACCTATCACCCCAACCTATTACTCTCTGCCTTGGCATTTCATGATTTCGGGGCCTTACATATTATCACATTGCTAAGATAACCATCCACGAGTTCTGGATTATTTTAAGGAACAATAAAAAATAAACAAAAACAAAAACCAAAAACCATTCTTCAGCCAAGTTTTGGAAAGATTAAACAATGGAGAGGTTATTTTACTGCAGGACAAGTGCACACTTCACACCTCCATGACGATGAAGGCCGTCTTTTACCATATCAGAAAGGATGGTTTGCATCCCAATAGCTCTCTTACCTCCTATAATCCTGCTCGAAACATCACTGCTAGATTATCTGTATGAAGTACCACCCTATTTTTGACATTCCCCTCCTGAATCTTCAGTTAGAGCCAAGTTTAAGTTCTCTAGTTTGGCACCGACGGGTCTGAAAGATTTGGCTCAAACCATCTCACTTTCTTCTTGTCTTTCACTGACGATGAAAAAAGTGTGGAGACACTGAAGTCAGTCCTATTTGGTCCTGAATTATGTTTTGCCTGGGGCAGATGATTTAAACCCTCATTTGCACGTAAGTGAGAGAAAGATAATACTGCCTCCACCTGGAAAGGTTATTTTGAGGATTACACTTCGACAGTGTAAAGACAGTGGCTCTCCAATTTCAGCAGGCGTCATTGTTAGCGGGGATCCTGGTCACAAAAGGAGATGCCTGGGCTACACTCGGATCTGGACCTGGCAGGTCTCTGGAACTACACTGCCCAATATGGCAGCCATGTGCCACATGTGGCCACTGGGTGCCTGAAGTATGGCTGATCCAGACTGAGATATAAGGGTAAGATACCCAGTGTTCAGATTTAATATGAAAGGAGCAATGTAAAAATATCTCAATTTTTTTTCACTGATTACATGTTTAGGATATTTTATCCTAACTGAAATATATTATTCACATTAATTTTACCTATTTCTCTTAACATTTCAATGCTGGTACCAGAAAATCAGAAAATGACTCCTGTGACTCGCATTGTACGTCCGTTGAATAGCACTGATCTTGGGCTTCCTGGTGGCCTAGAGGTAAGTCTCATCAGTGCTATCACCCTCAAGGCCCAAATCTGGCCTGAGTTCATCCCCGGCCAGGGAGCTGACCCACATGGCGCGCAGACCTCTCCTGCCGCACCCGCTGCTCCCCTTAGCAGTACTTCATCAGTCTGCCTGTTCTGCTCCCCACTCTGGCTCTGGTGAATCCTCTCACACACCCCTCCCACCCCCCACACCTCTGGCCTACACCACAGTTCCTCTACACAAAAATAAATAAAATTAAAAAATAAAAAAAGAATAGCACTGCTCTAGATCACACAATTGTGGCAAGTTCCCCAGATGTGGTAGACGTGTGATAGGTATCCTCTGACCACCTCTTGAGGAACAATACATGAAATCCCAAGCTCTCTGAAAGAGGAACTGGTGCACTTACATAGCTTTCTTTTCACCCCGCTCTAAATATCGTGGACACTTCACTACACATTAATTGTAATGCGCTTTAAATTTTGAGCCATCCAAATCCACCCAAAAGTATTTCATGGGTGCTTTCCCCAGTCGTTAAATAATTATTTTGAACTGCCTATCTTAAAGGGAACCAAAAAAAATATGTAACTATAGCTTGTGATTTCTTTCCAAATCAATAGGTGAGTTTCTTTAAAAAGGCCAAAAAAAAAAAAAATAAATAAAATAAAATAAAAAAATAAAGCACAACAAAAGTGTGGATTTTCCCGACGGTTGTTTGATTTCATGTAGAACAGCCTGTTTAATCGACTGGCTCCCCAAACTGTTGAATTTATCGAACTCAACTTCTTCATTTAAAAGTCGTGATGAACTTGAGGAACATTCGGTAATTTTTATACACTAGAAATCCAGCCACATGAGACCAAAAAAGACTGATCTGGGGTGGTGGGGGGCATGGCGGGGGGCCTCTATTCGGGAAGACAGATGGGGAGAACAGGGGCGTGCTCTGGCAGGAGGGAGAAAGTCCAACGAGACACACAGGCAGGGAAACGTGCGCCAGGGTTGGGATGCGGCCCAAGCGAGGCCTGACTTTAATGACCGCGAGCGCAGCAGCAGCAGCTCCACCGCCAGCAGCGCCCTTTCAAGAAGGCTCAGCAATCAATCCCCAGCGACGATTTCCCCACTCACCTCATCGCCACGTTGCTGCCGTCGATAACGATCGGCCTGAGATTCTCGCCGTCGTCCGTGGCCACCTCTTGCAGGGGGGACTCGGCGCGCTGGGCCTCCAGGGAGGCCGCCTCGCGCACGGCGCTGCGGGCGGTGCTCGCTGACGGCTCGGCCTCGCTTTTATTTCCCAGTTTGACGAGTTCCCCCAGGATGTCGTTGATTAAAGCCTCGGTACCGAGTTTGTGGAGCACGAGCTGGACCTGGTCTTCGGAATAGCCTAACTTGAGCGCAAACTCCAGCTTGGTCTGGTATTCGCGCACCACGTCGGGGGGCTTCTTCCCCTCGGGGGCCGGCGCCGGGCACTCCTCGGGCTGGAAGTCCTGCAGGATCTCGTTGCGCTTGAGGATGTGCGGCTCCAGCCCGGGAGACCTGCACAGCTGCCGGTGCGCCTTGGCCAGGAAGCGCGGGGCGCCCCGCGGGGGCTCGGCCTCGCCGTCCGAGAGCGCGCTGCCTTCCGAGTCCCCCGAGCTCGCGCTCTCGTCGGCCGCCTCCCTGGCGTCCAGCCCGGGCTGGGCTTTCTCCATGGCCGGCGGGTCCCCCACGGGCCAAGGTGCGGTCGTGCTTAAATGTGGGTCGGTGCCCTCCGCGTACAGGTGGCCGAGGTCGTGCCCCAGGTGATCCTTCAAGCCCATGAGGCTGTTCCGTGTGCTTGACTCCACCTTGCCGTTTTTCCTGTATTCCTGAACGCACAGCACCCCGTATTCCTAGGGGAAGAGGGGAGACGGTCAGAAGCTCACACGCCCTGGGGCCCGGGGTTCCCGCTACCTCCTCTTGGGCGGCCCCGACGGGGCGCACCTGCCACACCCACCCCTTTCCTCGGATGAAGCGGGGCTAGACTTCTTCAACTTCATTTATTGAATTAATGGAGGGGTCGCTGGTTTACAACGCGGGGCACGATCTAGGGAAACAGGTCTACACCGCCTCAGACCGCCGCCACCACGCCACACCTGGGGCGCCTCAGCCTCCAGCACGCATCACGGAGCCCCTCCCCGCCCCACCCCTGCCTCCCTCTCCAGCAGCCTCAACCCTGTGGACAAGTCTAGGGCTTGTTTTGTCAGGAACTGGTGTGTCTGCCCAGTTTTGCCGGAGCCCAAAACCCATATGCCTTCCCCACTGTTACCATGCTCCTCCTCAACCTTCGCGGAAGAGCTTTTCCCACTCCAAGAAAGGCCTGTGTTTCTACAGGGACCCGGGAGGTCACCACCAAGCATGTCTTAGCTATGCTGAAGAGGCTGTGCACATCAGCTCTCAAAGAATTCATAAACGTTTATAAATAGTCTTTTAAAGAGAAAGCCACGTGGCACGAAAAACATTAACTTACTAGCATTGAAAAAATTATCATTGATTTGGATCAAACTTAACAACAATCTAAATTAAAGCTGTTTCAAAAATATGTAGATACGGTGATGAAAAAGCACAGATTCCACAACAGCCACCAATTCCAAAGTGAATCCTAGTCCATTAAGAGATGACTAGTTTTGCCCTAATCTTTATTTTGTGAATATCGAACAGAGTAATAAAATGCAATTTTTTAGTGTTTACGCTATTCTTATTCAGAGGCAAATGGGCTCTTCTATCCTATGCACACTGATAGACAGTAGAGAAATGAAGCATTTCCAATAAAATTAGCAGCATAATTTAATTTAGCATGCTGAATAAACAGTGTTATCTTAATTTTTAAATTTTATGGCAGAAAATTACTCTGATATAACAGGTAATTAGTTAACCATTATCTGCATTTGGTTAAAAAGTCATCTTTTCTCCTACTTTTCCCTTATAGGAATGCTTTCACTGTTTTCAAATGCTTTTGCAGTTTTACTGTTTTCCTTGAAGTATATTGTTATTTCTCTACCAGGAATAGGTTAGCAAAATAAAATTAGTTTCTCCTGTGCTGCATTGTAAGGGCTATATTCACACCAGTAGTTTGCTTATTAAGGCAATCCCAGTGTTCTAACCACGAATAACATTACTCAGCCAGTGGTAGATGAATTCGAGATTGTCATAAAACAGCTATTTAAATAACCTGAAAAAGAAAATTGGAAAAATATTTGATTATAAGGCTCTTCTTGTCCCATTTACACTAGAAAGGGACTATTATATAAATGTTAAGAGAGAATGCTAAGTGATTTTCTAAGAAATCACAAATCTGAATGCATACTTGGTAAACTTATTAGTGTGTGAAGCGTTTGCCACATAATGAAATAAATTATATTAACTATGGTAAATACTAGAGCAAAGAACATGGAATCTTTAGCTCGATAACAATACGCTTAAAAAACTCCTTCAGGGTAGAACGCCCTACATGAGTTTCTTCAGGTTTTATCCCTTGAGAAGACAGAGACACTTAATATCACTGCTCTTCTAATATAGCATTCATTAGTTTTAAAGAAACATCAAACTCTCCTAGTTCCCAGTTGCACAAGTGATTAAAAGAAATATTTCCTAGGAGAGTTCTCTTTACATCTGCTTCATTATGAGGCTGTATCCAACTCCATTTTTTTTTCTATTAATGTGGATATGCATGAGCCCAATTATTTAGAATTAAAGGAAGGGATTTTGAAAGCAAATCTTTACACTCAAGTGATTTATTAACTACTGTAATATACTGACACCATAATGCATGTAACAAATCACAACAGCATGCTAATAAAGGGATACAGTTAAAAGAAAATCTGCACTGTGGCCTTCGCAGAGCTACCACCCAAAGTATCTTCAACAAGGAAAACCTATTGGAAGCTGGGCTGCCTGGCAACCAGAAGCTGGTTGCTAAGCTGCACTCTCTTAACATGCCATCATGAATGCTAGCACAGTGAAAGAATAATTTGGTATGAACAAAAGCCTATAAAAGAGACTGGGACTTAAGTGCGTCTGGTTTACCCTCTGAGAACAATGCAGCTGCCAAACCAATCTGGAAGCTCCGACATCATTGTTCTGTAAACCCCACAATCTGCTCTGACTGCAGGAAGTGTATTTAATGGACAACATTTTTGATCTCCCCTGAAAAGTTTGGGTTTTGCATAAGTGCTGTTGTGAGATAATTCTTCAAGATAATGACTCACTGACCAAATCCCCGAATTGAACAAGGAAATATTATTTTAATATTGAACTGTAGGGTTTTTCTTTTGGACTGTTTTGAACATGATGAATACTTTATGAAAATACAGCCAGTGGGGAACATTATAATGAAATGTTGTTGAAAGAATGGGTGAAATTTTTCTTAGTTTTTCCCATTTTTCAAAGAAAACCAAATACTGTAAAGTTTTTAAACTATGAAGTATTTGCCCTAAAAAACTACATTATTCCTCCTATGTCACCTTCAGTCTAATAAAAAAAAAAGTTGATGACACTACATAAATCTGCTCTGCTACATAATTTTATTATATGGCTACAATGATAAAAGAGAAAAAAATGAGATTATCAGTTGCTTGCTTTATGTATTAAATCATATAAAACTCACTGGTACACAAATGTACTTAACGAGTACCACCCACCTTTAACTTGTGATAATTCATATAATCTATATATACTACTAAAATAAAAAGTTAACAATAATTGGGCTAACATTATGTTAAGGAATTAAGGCTAAATGTAACCTTGACCCTACATTTAAAAAAATCAAAATCTAATTTTGTTTAAAAGATTCTAGTTGACCTTTTATTTTCACACTAACAGGCTCTGTTCATCTTCCAAACTTCATGGATTGGCTCAGATAAAGTTATCCAAAGTCTTCTTACCCTCCATAAGCAGTTAAATAATTTTTAGTTTCTATAAATTAACAGACCAAATAGGAAGTAGTACAATTCAGGGCAAATGTGTTCAGTTACCAGGCCTGTAAACTCTGTATTTTCTCCCTATATACAAATTTGAAATAACCTGATTTGCTTTTACCTGCATGGTAAAGATTTGAGTTTTAAAAATTGAATCTCTAAAGTGGTTCCTTACCTACTCATAATTAGTAAAATATTTCCCTAATATAATATGGCACTTAAAAAAAAAAAAACTTGGCAATATCTTGAAATCACTCAATAATAATTTAAATGCTAGTCTAAGGATTTAAAAACTGACGAAACTGATTTCCATCTGCTGTAAAATAATGTGCAAAACTTACAAGCAATTATAAGAGATCTTAGGACAAAGGATGGTATAATCTTTAGTTTTGTTTGTTGTCTTAAAAATGATCAATATGATTTTGAAGTAGAAAACAGCAAAGACCCCAATAACTCACAAAATTTATTATTACATGTAAGGTAGAAAGTATTTTCTCCTACATTTGTCAACTATTTTGTTTAAACTATTTCAGGCTTTCAGGTTTTGCATTTATTCACATGCAAATATATCATCTTCAGTCAAGTATTAACTGGTAAAGACAATTTTCCTCTTTTCATGAAGAAGCACCATAAACAAACTTTCACGTAATAGACCAGAGGTTACCTTACCATACTAACTAATCAAAAACCTCCAAGAAATATGGCTTACCTTTCAAGCTTTCTATCAGGGAGCCATTACAATTGGCCTTTACATACTATATTCATGAACACAAAAGGTACTGGGGAAAAAAATACAATGATCTGAAGACAGATGTCTAAACTTAAAAGCGATACACTCCCTCCCTGTACTGTAATGGAAACAGAAATAGTTTTCCTTGCCAAAGAACTACAAAGTTCAAAAGTACACTATTTGTTGAAAAATAACTAAATGTTCATGCTAACTTTGTAGATGATGATGAACTGCACCAAAATGTTTTAATGGCTAAAAGGAAGCTTTCTATTAGATGGATGTAGGTTTATGATATAATGGCTATTTACTAGAAATTTGTTGCATATACACAGATCCCATTTAGTAAGTAGATTTTCTGGAAGGTTTCATTAGATGACTTGGATCATCTTTCATTTCAAATAAATAAAAAAAACTATTCTAAAGAGTATCCTGGATACACTTAGGATTATTAGAATTATTATTAGGATTAGGATTATTAGAATACAAACTTGGTAAATCAATGTATTTGTTTATAACACAAAGTTACAATACTAAAAAGTGGGTCCTGGTTATTATCTAAATGGTAATACTATGAGAACAATGAAAATAAAATAATGAATATGTAATAAATACCTACTGCTGTAGCCTCTGTGTATTTAATTACCATTGTATTTCAGTGAATGCGGGTGTCTGCACCCCCCCCCAGCTAACAAAGGAAGGATGTCCCTTTGAACAGATTGGTTAATGCTCTGGGGCAACAGATGTCTACTGGAACTGCAGGAGACCAGCAACTGGTGGCCTGCCCATCTTCTGAAAACTTTCAATAGACTTATGCATATGTTCACACAATAGGGCATGTGGTAGAAATGAAAACCTCCTTTTAACCCTTTATGTTCTTTTTTCCCCCTCCCAACTGAAAGATGAAAGTCTTTGTCTCCTCCTCCCTCGCTCATTACAGAACTCTTGAAAGCAATAGTTCTTGGAATGACATCTTCAATCTAATATCTGAAACTAATGCGGGGGGTGGGGGTTGGGGAGGGAGAAGAAGGTGGGAGGAAAGAAACTAGAAACTGTACATGAATACTCAAACTGCTGACAAAGCAAATGAATGCTTAATCATCATATTTAAAACAAGCTGTTTGAAACATCTACCTACATCAATCCATCTCCCCAAGCTAGATTTTTAGGACAATGGTAAAATATATCTAATTTTATTCTCATTTCACAGCACCTGGGTATGAACAGTGACATCTTGAGAAATGTTAAGAATTTGAGAAGACAACATTAAAATTCATCGCTTATCAAAGTATCAGGACATATAACTTATCTTTCAGTCCCAAAGGGGGGACGCCTTGCAATTGCTCACGAAGCTGTAAGCAGTAACTCCAGAATATGAAAATGTAAAAATCTGCTTCACGCACATATTTTACAGAGAGCATCTAAGTTTCTGTTGTTTTATTTTGGCACTGTGCAATAATTTGCAGGCTTTCTTTTCAGGTGCTTTCTATCTTTACAGCGTTTAAATTAATACTCTGACTATTTAGGCAAAGTTTAACTTTCAAGGCATTAAGTAGCACAGATACTCACGTTAGCAGGAAAATACAAAGACATTGGTTTCTGTAGCAGCTTCAGCAGTAACTCCTTAACACAATTTTAGCTGCAGACTTCAGGCAGGCAAGAAGAACAATGAATGGTTGAACAGATGGAATGGCAATGTCTTTGCTTAACCTATTACTGAGAGGAGGAACAGCCAATCATAGGCCAGAGAGCTCACAATTAGTTGGCCGGGCAGATGCAAGCCAACCTCAGCACCCTGCGTCAGGTTCGTAGGTTTCTAAGATAAGCAAGTTGATGTCATTCTCCGGGTCTGCCCCGGGCAGCATGTGTATTAACGAGGGTGTGCAGCAACAATAGGCCATACAAAGCTGACTAGCAGGCAGCTGCTCTATGAGAGCAGAGTCATTAGGGAGCAGGCTGCCAACAAGAAACACCTGGCTTGGGGAGACCTCAGCTTTTCCTCCTTGTCTTTATAATGCATGAAGCAAAGAAACCAATTATATATTAAAGTAGTGAAAGTTGCATGTTTCCAAAAAGTTGAGGCTACACTCTCCTCTATTAGCCTTTTGTTCTTGAGAAATAAAGAAAATGAGGTGTGTCAAAGTAGCAATTAACTATGGTAGCAATGCCTTTGCTTTAACAGATGAGCTACTGGTGAAATGAGACAGAAGGTTAGAGTGAAATTATTCCCCTGAAAGAGAGGGGAAACCTAAATTATTTGTAAGTCTTGGTTAACTTGTTGCTAGACAATAAAACTAAAGGGAGGGTAAAAATAAGATTGCGGCAGAAAAAGGATTAAGAATTTGCAAACAGTTGATTTTTTAAAAGTTCACACTAAGCTTATACAGTAAGAAAAAACAAGTTGGGTCCAACTGTGCCCAGTGAGTCACCTGAACGACTTTCAGACAAAGGTGCTTGACTTCAACCTGCAGTCACCGCCACGGCTTGCCTTTTATCTGTCAGATAATAGCCGAAAGTCCCTTATGGGGGATGCCAGTTAGTCAGGTTAATCAACAAAGCAGATTCTTGCAGGATGTTTTAATATACAACTAAATACAGTGTTTGTATTTCAAATGATGTGCAAGATGTAATACTCAAATTTCAGTTCAGAAACAAGTTAACTTTACAAAGAAGAAAAACTGTGATGTTTTAAAGGCTCTGAAGTAGACCAAACTAAATGAGGAAGCTTGTTATCCCTGATTTATTTCCAAATCCCTGACTGCAGCACTTATAATTTATGGGCCTAAGTGACCCATCTTGAGTGACCTCTGACCAGGAACAAAATGCAACTTAAACATCATAAAGTATTGTGGTTGGGAGAAGAAAAACAAAAGTTGTCCTGCCACCTGCCCATGTGATACAGAACCTACACGTGTGCACACACGTGTGTGTGCTCACTTGCCTCCTCTTTTCATGCCAATGCAGGTCACAAGAGTGAAAGCAAAAAACTGCTCTTAAAATATAATTTTCTGGTAAAGGCTGACTTAGGAGATAGGAGAGCCTAGACTTTACCATTCTATAATCAAGAACTCTAAAGACATAAAAGTTGTTGAAAGCCTCCCAAGCATCCTAAATCCTCCTCCTGTCACACACAAATTCAGAGGCAACTCATACTTGGGATCATTTGAACAGAGTAATACTGGTGGGGACCCTTGACCGGGTCCTTACTGTGCCCACTCATATGTAAATGAGACCTTCTCTAAGAGGAAGGGCTACCTATGTGGCTAAACATTTCCAATGATCTCACTGTAAACATTCTCCACCTACTAAAAGCCTGAAAATTAGTGTTTCCAGAAAAAAACTAAAACATAAAATATATCATAGATCATCAGTTGTCTACCCATATCCCTCCTCAAAAGAGCGTAATATTATATGAAAGTATGTGATTCCAAAAATGTTAGAAAACCTGAGGATCTGAAAATGTTTGCATTAAATATAATGATTAGGTTCTGAATGGCAAACTAATTTCTAAAGCTAGAACTATTCTTTTTCTGCAAGATTTATAATGACGTTTCTGCAACAGTTAAGTTCATGATGTACTTTCATAACCTATAAACTCATTAAAGATCAAGATAAAGCATCTCTAGTAGTTTATTGCAAATTGCAAATAGGATTCTTAGGCAAGCATATGAATATTGCAGACATAAAGTGAAAATTTTTTCTTCTCTTTTTTGGGGGTGGCTTGGGGGTACTTTCTTCTAAAATCTTGTGAGAAAAAGTATCAACCCTGAAAGGAGTAAGAAAGGAACATCAAGGTCAGTAAAGTGAGCTGCTTCTCGCGAAACCAACTTTCATTAAGATAAAAATGAGCAAACATACCTCCATGCAAAGTAGTTACAACTAAAATCGAATAAAATTTAGGTTCAGATCAACCAGAAAGGCATGTGGTCAATAGCTATGCGTTCACATTAAACTGGTTTCTTTTGCATCTAAAAAGGAAACGCCTTAGTGGGAATTGACAGTCTTTTGTTTTCCCCTGGGTTTTCTTCTTTCTCTTTATTTCTTGCTACTAAAGTTCCTACTTTATAGCTTTAATTCTGGAGGAGGAGGAAGAGGACTCCTCTCACTAATTCCTGCTGCTGTGAACACACAGTGAGAGTGAACTACCCAGAGCCTGGCAGGAGGTCTGATGCTAGCACTGGATTAAGCTCTTTTGCAAATAGCAAATAAAGGCAATGATCTGCAAAAGCTGATCAGTTCCTGCTGGGGTGTTTAGACTATCACTGCTGCTGGCCTTGGCTGTTAAGCACCTTAAAACATCTGTAGGTGAAAAGGTGACCCCAGGCGGCAGTTCTTAGGCACAGAGTCCAAGCCCACCTCCCTATGCAGAGTAAACTCTAACAGGGATGCTGGGGTGCTGGACCCTCCAGAGGCCAGGTCATAAAGGCTGATCATTTGTGACAGCAGAAAACAGACAGTGTAACTTTAGGAGGCGACTAAAATCTGCCCCTGCCAGGAGTGCGGGGGTGGTGTTGCGCATTTGAGGTTTCCCGCCTCTTCGAGAGGAGCCTGTGGCTGTGTCCAGGCAGGGAAATGAGACCCAGGGGCTACTGCATCAGTTCCTGTGGTCAGTGGTGACCCAAGTCAGCTTCCTGGTAGCGTCCCCCTCACCTGGATGGGTCCCTCCTTTCATCAGGACACTTTCCAGCCGAACAATACTGCCATGGAAAGGTAGGTGGTCACAGATGGTTTTCCCTGGGTACCCCGAAAGGTCGACGGGTTAAAATTTTAACCAAGTCATTATTTTTGTGAGTTAAAAAAACAAAACCAAAACACGAACAAACCACACCACAGAAAACCTAACTCATACACGGGGTGTACAAGGTCAACCGGGCGCTCCCTCTCATTTCTGAGCTAACAATATTTAGGAAGTCAGATGGGCCGTGAAAGCTTTAATATGTTTCATTTCCTCAGGCTTCAATCATTCTCGTTACTTAATTTATCTCCTTTCTTGAGCAACCTCTAAGTCTATCTCTGCCAAAGTAATTTTCAGTGACACCGCTCTTAGGCAAAATGAAAAAACAGCAGCAAATCACAAGAATCGGGTCCTCTACTTTGTTGTCGAGTTTTTCCGACCGCCTGGGCTCCTGCAGGCCCCACAACCTTGCTTCCCACCGCTTTTAAGGGGAAGGTCAGCAAAAGTGAAGTGGCCAATGCCAAGAGCACTGCCCCTTCGCCCTCGCTGTTCTCCAGCACAGACACCCCTTCCCGTGCCGCCTCTCTTGCTCTTAGCCCAGCTCATGGCCTATTTCCCCCAAAAGACCTTCTTGGATAAGTCCAGGGCATTGATTCCCGGTCCTCTGAGGTTCTGTATTGTGAAGCTTCCGTACGGCACATGGCAGCGCGTGTGGATGAGCCCCCGTAAGCTGCATCCAGGCAGGGCCTTCTGGGTTCCCTCCATCTGCATGGTATGAGCTGCCCGGCTGTGGGGGGCACTCGCCTCCAGAAGACACCAGTGAGAAAGAAAAAGGCTCCCGCAGATTTGAGCACAGCCATTCCTAGGAATAAAGCTCTTCCCTGCCATCTGTAACAGGGTGAGTTCATCAAAGGGCCCCAAGTGTGTCCACTGGCCCCGGTTCTGCCAGGGGGAGGCTCCAGGAAGCTAAAAAATCACCAGCTGCAGCCTCTCAGGCCAAGGTGGGGGGGGGGGTCTTTTCCTGAGCCTCCTGGGGCTTCACTTTCCCAACTCGAGGAGCGTCCAGTGAAGCACCACTCCAGACTCTACCAGAGGATGATTCAGCTGAGGGGTAACTCTGGGAGCGGGGAGTGCAGGCAGAGCCCAGTGCCTCCCTCTGTGGCCCCTCTGGGGACCAGCCCAAGTGTAGATACCACCTGGCAGCTGTGCTCTGCAGCCCCTCCTGAGACAGGGGGCTAAATCGCTCTAACTTGGAAGTTCAATACTTTATGCTGTGTTCTTAAGTAGTGGTCTTTAAGGGGTCTATCAAAAAAAAAAAACAAACAAACAAACAACTGCTATTTTGATGTCCACCTGCCTGGTTCCGTTGTCAATATCTCAGTTGTTTCAGAATGAAGGCAGAAAGAGTGTGTAATGGTCTATTAATGTAAAGGAAACCAGGGGAAATACAACATGGCATACATAAATACAAGAGGAACTACAATCCAGAGATGGCCTAGTAAAAGTACTTAGTTAGACAAACAACTCTCCTTGGCTAAAAGGAACTGGAAAACATTGAGGGTGACAGAATGAATGCTTGTGCTAGAAAATGCTCAGTGAAATTAGCACTGTAGTTTACAACTAATTTTTCTTGAGAGCGTTCCATTCATGTCAGAGGGTGATGTAATAATTTAGACATCAAGAGTTCGGAGCATTTAGGACAAGAATCCTCAGAATAAATTACTGTATACTCTAGGACATGTTAAATCTAGACGACGCATCATCCTGAATAGCTGCCAAGTGCAACTTGATTGTAAACTCTAACGGGGCAGGGATCTTGGCTTTTACCTTCTGCTTTACCCCCAACACCAAGCAGAAAGCCGGACACACACCAGGTGCTTAGCAAATCTGTATTGAATAAATGATAGCATTTCAATATTGGGACTAAAATCTCATTTCCAGGTTTGTTCTTTATTTCCCGTCACATGCCTACCCTCCAGCAAAGGACCGTTTTTCCCGCAGTGTGTCTCTCCACGACGTAGTGCAATGGGAATCATCTGGGAGATTTAAACTAAACTGTGTTGGAGTCGTATTTTTTTTAATTAATACTTTATTTTATATAATTCTTACATCATTTTTCATTTTTGCACAATGTATGCATTTTCATTTTGGTTATATTCCCCTTACAATTGCACCCCTCCCCCATTTTGACCCTAGTCCTTCCTCTCCCCTTTGGAGTCGTATTTTGTTGCTCTGAGTGAAGTGTGGGTGATTCTAATGTGCAGCCACTTTTAAGAACATTGACTTAAAGTTCCTTCCTTTTAACACACCTTTTTTCCCCACAGTGTCAGGGATTAAAATCTTACTCATTACTCTCACAGATTCAGCTACAAACCCAACTCTGCCACTAAAGTTCCTGGAACGCAGTTAGATGTATCTTTGGGTGATGTGAGTTCTGCACAGGGCCTGGCAGGGAGCTCAGCCTGGACAAGTCTGAATGGCGAATAATCCTGGGAGCATGGCACAGAGTCAAAATGCAGGAAATTTTTATCGACAGAATGATGTCCTTTTATTAACGAATTCTCTATTTGCAAATCTACCTACTTACTGACATTGTAACCCTAAAGCTAATGCTCACAGGGCTGCGAAGCTGCCGGTAGCCTCTGCAGCGCTGGTGCGATCCCCGGCCGCCAGCAAGGGTCCCACATGGCGCGACGGACCTCTCCAGCCGTGCCCGCTGCTCCCCTCAGCAGTGTATTTCGTCAGTGTGCCTGTTCTGTTCCCCGCTCTGGTGAATTCTCTCACCCACCCGCACTTGTGACTGTACCCAGTGCTTGCATAAATAAATAAATAAATAAATAAATCTTTAAAAAAAAAAAAAAAAAAAGCTAATGCTCACAGTGCTTGGGTCACACCCTGAACACCTTAAACACGTGCACAGGAAGAGAGGCAGAGCCTGAGGGCCCAAGGCCATTCCCAGCTGAGGCTGATCAAGGGGACGTTCTACTTTATGATTTCTGCTCTCTGTTGTAAACAAGTATCCTTCTTGTGGATTACTGAGGCTGTGTTTTTACATTTTTTGCTTTATGTTGGTGAATTTGCTGTGGAAATGGTCTAACCCACCCCCCCAAGGCTGGTGCTGAAGGACTATCTATTGTTCCTAAGCACAGAAAGGCTGAGCAAGTGCCTTAATGGAGAAAATACCTGTGTTAGGTAAGCTTCGTTTAGGCATGAGTCAGTGCTGCTGGGAGTCCAATGTTAACGAATCAACAGCATTTAATAAATATGGTGTTTTCAAACAGCAACACACAGTCGCTGTTTGTACAAGGTATATACTGATTGGTCAATAGAGATGTTTTAATCAGAAGCTCTCAGGAAACTAACCCTGCATTTCCTCTAGGAGCAATGGGTCAGCAGTCACGATGACCTTCTAGAATACAAATGCAATGAAAAGCAAGCACTGACAGTGATTTCTCCCCCTCTTCAGAACTCTTTAGAGGCCACACCTGCAACTTTAAATATCATTTCCCTTCAGCAAATATCACCTCGTAGGTGCCAGGTGGTAGGGCAAAAAGAACAAAGCAAGAGCCCTTTTCTCACCAAGCCCACAGTGCTGGGGGTGGGAAAGAGACTATAAACACTAAATAGGTTTCAGTTGATGGCAAATGCTCTGAAGAAATGGAATCAGGGAAGGTTTTGCTGAAAAGGTGGTATTTGTACAGATACCTACGTAAAGTGAAGGGAAATGTGGAATAGGAAGAGGGAGGGTTACGCGCTAAGGGCTGAGATGAAAGTGTGTGCACAGTACAGCTAGGCGGTCACTGTGACCAGTGGCAAGTGGGAGAGGGGTGGGGTCAGAAGGTGAAGACAGAAGGGTAAGGCCAAGAAAAGCCAGGTGTGCAGAGCCTTGATGGGCACTGCTTTTCAAACTTCACGCTGCACTTGAATCACACATGAAGATTCTGACTCAAGAAGTCTGGGGTGGAGTCCGAGGTTCTGCCTTCTGATATCTCCACTCCTGATGCTATTCCTGTTGAGTTCAAGGCCCCTACTTTGAGCAGCAGGGTCACAGGTCACTTAAAGACCAGACTTTTATTCTAAGCTGGGAAATCTTTGGAGGGTTTTAAGCGAAGGAGTGCTATCACCCTATTTTATACTGATGTCTTAGGTCGGGCTTACTTCCACACTTTTTACTTGTGTCCCACTGATCTTTTCTGTATCTGGAACTGATCCATATAGTAACTGTGGATTTGGAATACAGCTTTTCCTTGACTTCCAATGAGATTACATCCCTTTAAACCCACAGTAAGTTGAAAATAGTACAAAAGGAAAATGCTTTGGAAGCACCTAACCTAATGAGCAGCATAGCCTAGGCCTGCCGCCTTAGATGTGCTCCGAACAGCGGCCCCCAGCTGGGCAAGATCATCTAACAGAAAGCTTATTTCATAATAAAATGTTAGGTGGCTCGAGTGACGTACTGAGCACTGTACTGAAAGTCAAATACAGTCTGTAGAGTATCCTTGTTTACTTGGTGACGGCCTGGGTGGCTGGGAGCTTGGCCCACTGCTGCTGCCCAGCATCAAAAGAGTGGATGGAACCACTTGCTCAAGGAAAGGTCAAAATTCAGAACTCCAAGTATGGCTTTTATTGAATTTGTACCACTCTCATGGTGTCGTAACATTGAAAAATCCTAAGCCAAACCATTGTTGTCGGGGACCATCTGTATAATTGGGCTCCCTGCCTGTCCAAGTCTTCCATCATGTTTTTTCTCCTCATTTTTATATTCTTATCCTGGCTATTTTTGCATGTGCATGCTTCCAGAGACTTTAGAATTGTTTTGACACGTTTTAATCAAAAAGTTGTTGGATCACTGTGATTTCAGGCTGCTGCAGAAGAGGCCAGAAAGCCAGGATGTGGCTAGTTTGAATACCATGCTCAAGAATTCCAACTAGGGAATGACTGAAGGTTTCTGAAAGAGCGTGGTGTGTTTCTGTCTGTGTTTTAGAAAGGTAATGGGGAACCACTGGGGGTTTCTGAGAACGTCAAGGATGCGTTTCTCAAAACATCTTGGTATGAAACGTCAGCTGTATTAGTTTTGAGCAGGTAAGAACTTCAAAAAAGGCAAGTCAGAAAGGTATTACAATAGTGTAAGCAACAGGTGACTGGTTTCTAAAGTTATGCAGAAAAAAAAAAGAAATAGGAAATATATTCTAAGATAGAGCAAGGTCCAGGAAGGATTTGGTGCTGGTAAAGGGGGGTGGCAGCTCCGTGGGGGGCTATTTCAGCCAATGGCAGAGAGGTGGGCTGCAGGCAGCAGTTCCTGACCATGATTTTGGGCCACACGTGACCTTCACTGTCCAATAAAGTTGACAGATGCCTTTTTAGAGTAATGCTTTCAAATGCATAAAATAAAAACACAGGCTTGCACTACAAGGCAGCCAGTTATATTAAGGAAACAAACAGTCACCAGAATATGTAAAAGTTGTGATACAGTGAATATGCACCTTTTTAACACATCGCAAAGACACAGCAGCAGATCTAACATTTCCACGATTCTGAAGTAGTTACAGGTGAAAATGATATTCAGGCTGAACTTCAACTGTAACCTGATAGGGAGACATTCATGATTTCCATGGGGGACAAAGCCATGTATGTTATGAGTATCGGGTTTGCAGCTTACATCCATAACTGAGGAAAATGCAAAATTGCAATTAAAGGATATGAGAGCCGAGACCTAAACTGTTTCGGATCCAAGACGACAGGAGACCATGTTCTAGCCATGGGCCCGTCGGGAAACCACAGAGCCCAAGCTAGGAAGTGTGAACCAGCACATGTGTTCTTTTAATAAGTTTGACTGGAAAGAAACAAGATGTAGAAAGCTATTGGACGGGGGTGAGGACAATTGGCGGTAGGGAGGACTATGTTTTGTTTTGTTTCCTTTGAAGAACGTTACACGGGGAGAATGTACTTCACGGGAAAGGAGAAAAAGAAGGCAAGTACGTCTGTGTATAAATGAATGAGAATAACTAAGAGGACCCTAACTTGGAGGAAGAACAGGAAGGCAGAGCAGGGATGTGGGCAAAGAGATCATGTCTAGTTAGGCAAAGGTTGACTCTTGTATCTGAAAACGCTTAAGCCTAACCAGCCCACCACCCCCTGCTCGGTGGTCCTCCCCAGCCTCCGCAGGCCCCAGCAGGCCTAGATGGGCATGAGCAAAAGCCTCTGTGGCAGCAACTGCTGGTCAGTCCTCAGGAGCACGAGGCTCATGCTTGTGGCTCTTCTGCCTTTTCTAACCCATTTTCAATTTCACCTTTCCCAGCTCACAAGCTAACTAGAGGCTGGATGCTGCTGTCTGGCAGTCTAACTACTCCACTCCAGGCGCTCCTTCCAATTCTCCTGCCAAAAGAAGGGTACCAGGTGCTTCTCTGGTCAAAGTTAGCCTTAGACACCTGGGTGAGAGGAGTCTTGAGGAAGGAGGCAAAGGACAATGGGTAGTCTAAGGTGACCTACATAAAAAGCCTCAGGAAATATTGTTCAGTATCAGGATCTTTCTCGTCTTGTCCCTGGGCCTCTTTCCTCATCCCTGCACCCTCCCTCAAGCTGCGTGCCTGTGCGTGCCCAGAGCAAAGGGCGTGCAGGCAGGACAGCTCCGCTGCTCACCCCACTTCTCTCGCTCTGAAGAAACTCTTAACCCACTTGAGTTTGGTAAACAAAAGCTGCTTTACTGGGAAGCCAAGATTTGGCAAGAAAATAATTAGTCTCCAGATCCAGTACTTCTATAATAAGTAGCTGACTGCCTTCTCTCTTATCTTTTTAAGAGATAATACCAAAAAAGCCGAGGAAGAACCTATCACACAGTGAGAAGTATGAGAATTCTATGTACGACAAGCCTTGTCAATGAAAATTATTTCAGGAATTTGATCAAATGTAAATTTGATTCATGTCAAAATGTCCTGCTTCTCAGCAAGTAAGAACGCATTCTATTAAAATGCACGCACATTTTAAGTTTTCAATTGCTTTCAAATTGGGAAATAAACACTTCAGAGCTACATGTTATTCTGAGGGGTGCTCAGGCCCAAGACTCAGCACTGGCAGCAAACTCTGCATGCTGGCATCCTAGCTTTGGCTGTCACTCCAGAGCTCCAAGCTGCTTTCTCCGCCTGCCATGTCTTTGCTCAGGTGTGAGCTCAGCGCCATGGTCTTGGGGCGAAGCTGCAGCTGCCAACCTGGCAGATGCCACCTAGTCACCCAGGCCAGCAGTACACTACCTGGCTCTCCCACACTCACAAAATCAATTCTGCAAATTTTTGCCTTCTAAGAAGACGACTTGATGGTTTATTTAAAAATGATACTTTAGACACTCTACACTGAAGTAGCCACTCTCAGTGCATACAATCTAATTTGTAAATCAGGATTTGACTTCCAACCAGGAGTTCTGTCTTTAATGGCGTCTGAAGACCTGAAAGTACACTGAAAAAAGTGGGAACTTCATGGGAAATAATATTAGAACAGTGAGTTGAAGCATTTTATTTCCCTTAGAAAAAAAGTGATTTGTTAATTTTGTTACTGGAATCACTCGAATTACCATCATGTGTCACGTTTAAGAATGTGGAGTGATTTCTATAATTCTGCTATCTATTGACCAGTTCCTTCAACTTCTCCACGAAAAGATCAATAAAGAGGAGTTAGTTTTATTTACAAAACTTTGCATCCCTGGGTGGAGAGCAGGGAGTCTCTGCAAGTTGCTCCCTGAAATACTACCAGACTGGGAACGAGAATGTAGCAGGGACCACGGAGAACCACAGTGTCCTCTCCAGCCCCCAGGAGATGCTAGGATGCCCGCGGAGAGGGAGCACGACGGGGCCAAGGGATCTAGAAGCAGGAAAAGCCCATTTAAGGAATGCAAGACATTTTTCAAACAAACTGGGAAGTCAGCTTGTTTCAAAAGTCATGCCTTCCTATACTCGCACAGATGTCAGAGTCCTGATGGGGCAAAGCATGCGGTCGTCTCCCTTACCACAGGTCTCAGAGGATGAAGAGGGCATTAAACTCCAGCGTCTCTAGGTATTTAAACAACAATGATAAAAAATGACTCATCTCTCAGGTACTCACAGGGATGGTTGGCTTCAAAATCGAGACACACGGACTCTAATGCTAGAGCAGCATTTTCAAGGCATTTAGAAAAAAAATCAACCCAGAAAATAGACATAAATGATCTGACCATGACTCACAAAAATGATGTTCACAGTAGAGAGCCAAAACCAAATTAAAAAAAAAAAATCCCACAAAACTCATAACCTGTAAAGGAACATGCTCTTCCAAGTTAACTCTTTGGCTAGAAAAAAAAAAGACAATTTAGAAATGGATGATGATAACCTGCGGGGAGAAGCCAAATTGATAAACACAAAAAGAAGGAATTAAACATTTAAATAAGAAAAGTTAAAATGAGCAAACTAGGATAAAGGGAGACAAAGGAATGAAATTAAAAGCAGAAACAAGTTAGGAAGCAAAAATATTCCTTTTTAAGGTAAGAACTGACTGATAAAATGAGGAGCTGGTTCTGAATGAATGAATCAATGCAAAACCTCCCTGAAAGGTGACCTAGAGTAGGTCAGGGAACTCTACAAATAAGTGACATTACAAATACAATGTTCAAGTAAAATGGAAGGGATTCTTTAAGTCTCCATGCCAATAAAGTAAGAATGTATAATCAAAGATGATTAAAGAAAAGGTAGCAAGTGTGACCAGCCATGGAAGAAAAGTGTAAGATTTACACTCTCTAGCCCATTCCTGCAGAGTAGGCTTTCCTCATAGGTTCTAGGGATGTGTTGGAGCAAAAACTCACAGTATCCAGAAACTCCCTGGGTAACTTACATTATTCTAAGGTAATGAAGAATAGGGAAAGCTGATTGATGAGGCTGGCATGATTCTATTCATAAAAGCCGATAGAAAGATGGCACCAAAACTAACAAGACATATTTATAATCTTACTTATATAACAAATCAACATTCTACCAAGCTGATGAGGCTAGTATAATTCTGCTGAGAAAATGATACCAACAAAGATAACCAAATAAATGCATCTTACTTACACTGTATAGGAAAGTATAAATGTAAGAATGGTAAATTATGCAATGTATCCAAATTATAATAAAACACTTTAACAGGAGAGATTCTATTCTATGATGAAAGATTTTTTTTCTAATACTGAACAACTTTGTTAATCCAATTCATTACATGTGTTGATAACAGGCGCCTCTGTAAGACCAAGTGGGTGAGGAAGATAAGGGACATGAGAAATCCAGAACTTCTAGATTTTTGGTTTGGGAAGCTGAGAAAAAAAATAGTAATGCTTATTAAAGGAGGGAAGGCTTAGAAAGGAACAGATGTGGAGGGCTATAAATTCTGATCATTTTAGTGTCAGATACCAATAGCCATCCAAGTGGAGCTGTCCAACAGCTGGGTAAAAGAAGTCAGGACAGAGATGCAAACTTGGTAGTCATCGATCTATAGATGGCCTTTCAAAACAGAGTATTGGAGGGATGCACTTCAGAAAACTAGAAAAAGAGAAGAGGTCAGGACCCAACATTTTAACCTAAGGATAGACAGTCACCCTTAGATTTGTGAATACCTTATTTTTGAGTAATGGATGCTGTCATATTTAATCCTTTAAAAAAGATTGTTATTTATTTTTGTGTTGCACTGGGCTGTAGGCCAGAGATTCAGGGGCAAGAGGATTCACCAGAGACAGAGTAGGGAGTAGAACAGGCATATCTACAGAAATACACTGGTAAGGGGAGCAACAGGTGAGACAGGAGAGGTCTGTTGTGCCGTATGTGGGTCAGCTCAGTGGCCGCTGACCAGGGACTAGGTGGTGATAGTGCTGAGACTTAAACCCTACACCACCGGGGTTTTAAAGAATTTTTTTTTTTTAAAGAAAACATGTTAAATCAGGACTTCAGTATAAAAACTGTTTAATTAAAAAAAAAAATCAAGAGATCACAAGATGGTTTTTCTGCTAGCCTCTGAAAAGTTCAGTTTCAGAAGCATTGCCATTTTTTGAGGGGGGGGGGTTGCAAATTATTTGTATCTGTTCTTGGGGGAACAGTGGTTTTTAAATAATTCTTTGCAACATGCCTAATAGGTGGAGTTAAGGAGGGCATTAAGATCCTGACCCTAAGACTTCATGTGAATAAAAGGTTGTTTTCCAGGGGACAAAATTGTTTCATTTACTTTTACTAAAATTTTATAAATATGATGTAACAGTAGACAAGACTGAAAATAAGAGTAGATCTCATAGTTTATGTCACTGATACAGGATGGAATCATTGAGTTGAAAGCAGAATTACAGCCTTAATGAATTTAAACTGTGTGTGTTTAATGAAAAAAGTAGAGAATGTGCTCAAACACTGAAAAAGTATTTTTGAAAGAGTGAAAAAAATATAAGGGACTCCCCCATAACACTTAAATCTATTTTCGAGTTTCTCACATTCCACGTTTACAGATATTTTTCAGGAATTTGTGTATTTAAGCCAGGGACACCTGTGTTAGAAAACAAAAGGCATGGGAAGTTAAAGGACAAAATGCTAGAGGAGCTGTCCCGTTACATCAGAAAGAAGCCCAAGGGCCTACTATTCATCAGCACTGTTCTCTGTGCTCATCAACCAATGTAATAAGACAAGAAAAAAAGTCCATCCAAAATATCAGAAAAAAAAATTGCTGTTATTTTTTTTTTATTTATTTTTATTTATTTATTTTTATTGATTGATTGATTTATACATACATGCATACAAGCACTGGGTACAGTCAGAAGCGCGGGAGGGTGAGAGAATTCACCAGAGCCAGAGCGGGGAGCAGAACAGGCAGAAGGACCGAAGTACACTGCTGAGGGGAGCAGCGGGTGGCAGGAGAGGTCTGCGCGCCATGTGGGACCCTCCTCTGGTGGCCGGGGAGCAGCCGGGGATCGAACCGGCGCTGCAGAGGCTGCGGGCAGCTTCGCAACCCAGCGCTCAACCGCTGCGCCACCGGGGAGGCCCAAAAAATTGCTGTTATTATTGTGCCACTATTACAAATGCTGAAAATCATCTGAAAGATGTTGGAACAAATTCCTACAATTTAACTAATGTCCATAAAAGAGATCAGAGTAGGGTAACTAGATGGTTAAAAGAAAAAAAAAAAAGCTTCCTTTACAACAGCACTGCCAGGTATAAATCATAGGTATACCACACATAAAATATAATACCCATAATAAGTGCTTAAACATCTCTCAAGGACTTAAGCACAACAATAGGCTCTGTCAGTACATGTCTGCAAACATGACATTACAACCTATCACCGTAATAATAAGTACGATTGTCACCACTTAACAGCAAAGAAATTGAGGCCTGGGTATAAGTAAGAAATTTGCCCAAGATCACATAGCCAGTGTCAGAACCGGAGCAGAAACAGTCTGACTCTGTAGGATGAACTTCTTGGCACTATCACGTCCAAGCTAGTTCATCAACTTAACGAAGATCGGTTGTGCAGAAAAACAGTGATGGGTGCAGAGAATAGGTCCTGGTGCACTACTAAAAATACCAATGGTGCAGCTTTTCTAGGAAAAATTTACTCCACCAGAACGTGATTAAATGGCAGTACCTGAATATGTTGTATGACATCCAGTCAGTAAAAATAATCTTTTAAAAGGATATTAAATGACATAGGATATTTAATGACACATTGAATGAATGATAATAAACTAAGCACCATGTATACAATTTTTAAGGATGTGTTTGCATTGACCAAAAGATCTTACAAAATAAAAACACTGATACCCAAACTTTCAGTTATCTGTAGGTGAGAATTAGATGATTTTCTATTTTTTACGAAAACGTAATATGATAAAATATTCAACTCAAAATCTTATTTTGAAATATTAACTGCAGTAGCCAGCATAAAAATGCAGGTTAGGAAATATTTCCCCTTTTTAAAACTGTATTTCTGATGCATGGTATTGTTAATGTTAACAAACTTTATGCCCAACATTTTTAAGTTACGTGAGGCATTTTTCTACCTTAACAAAAACAGACATAACTACTTTAATAAAATAGAAAATTTATTGCACATTTTAAGCCTTTTAGGATTGTACTAATCATTTAAAAGTACCATAAAATTGCAGAAAGTTTCTGGTATATAAGCTCACCAGCTCAGCAGGGAACTAAAGAAGACTTGAAGATGAAAAAACAAAAAAAAATGTCTAAGTCACCATGAGGAGGCAGCCTCAATTATATAGGAAACCTGTTCCCTGCAAGTGTACAAAATAATAAAAATAAATTATAAAGTAAAAGCCAAGATTTGAAACAGACTAAGTCACAGAATAAGGATAAAATTAAGCCCACATAATTTTGAATAGGAAATGAGTACAGATGACTAAGAACAAAGAACAAAAACTAATTTTAGCATCACCCTAAAAGACGTGAAGTAATAGACTTGAAAGTCCTTTGAAAAATCTGAAATATCAAATGACATTAAGAACAGTGACAGCAAACTTGATTTTAAAGTAATTTTGTTAGCTGGCAATCCCAACTATTCAAAATGCAATTGAGAACCAGGCAATAAGTAGACAGAAAAACAAAACAAATATAAAACCTCTGTCCAATCAAATAATGGATATTGCTCAATCCTTTTACGTGAATCCCAAGTGCTTTCTAGCTACCAGGCGGGTTTACACTCATTATCTTGAATCAGTGAAAACAACTCTCAAAGTGCAAAGGGTTGATGGATGAGAAATCAAAGAGAAATGGAGCGTTTTGGGGGTCACGTCTAGTACAGGATAGAGCTAGGACTCAAACTCAGGTTGAGCTGATTTCAGAGGCCTGCCTGCTCTCTTTACAGTACAACCTTGCTGTTCTCTAACCTAGACTGTCTGAGCACTCTGCAGGCCTTCAACTGATGCCTAAAAACTTGCATTTTAGATATAGTATTAGTTGCTGTTATTCAGCTTCACAGTCCAGAGTAGATACCTGCTGCAAATTAGAAGGGAGTGACAATGTTGGCAAGGAATAGATCATCAGAGAGAAAAGATCAGAAAGTGTTGATATAAACCATTAAATACTGCTGCCCCCACCAAAAACCAAACAAACAAGTATTCTTATTTAGTTGAGGCTATATCAGAAATCTCAATAACCTTGACCAAGTCACTAAACATGTCCAGACATCAGTCTTAACCCCTGGGGGACAGGTAAACAACAGTATAAACCTTATACCATTGAGGAAAAACGAAATTAGATCATGTCAGTAAGGCACTGGACATCATGCCTGGCATTGAGCACTGGCCCGAAATGTCAGCGCTTATTGTATTTCACAATAAGTGAAATTAGAAGCAACATATATTATTTAAGGTAGAAAAAACATGTAATGCAGGAATACAGATTCTTCCATTTAACACAGCAAAAATGTTTTGCTCTTGAAGGACTTTCAGGAGTAACTCTTTGAAAACTCATTTTCATAGTCGTCTTCTCCTGCTAAGTGAGTTAAATAGGGGCCATTATAAGGCCAATGTGTGTGGCGTGATCCAGAGATCACATTATATAAATGCCCTGAGTAAAGAGCACGATGCTTGGGTGTGGTTTGGGCCATCTGCTTTGGCACTGATGATGGTGACCATCTCTTAACCCCCTGTCTGCTTTTGTTCATCCTACCCTCCCCCTACAGTCTGCAGATTCATTTAATGTATGGCCTTTCACAATAAAAACATCTACACGAGTATTTATTGGTTGGCACCTGTAGGAGACCAGAGTCCTTGCCCTGAGGGTCTGTCTCAAGACTATGGTAAGTCCAGGGAGGGTCCAGAGTGCTGTTACCCACATCAGCCCTTAATGCGATTTGGTGCTCCAGGTAGTCTTTTCTCTGTTTTACAGACCAAGAGCAGACACACACAAAAGCAGGAGAGAACTAGAGAAGGGAGGTTTTCCGTCACATTTGCAAGTGATACATAAGAATATATGGTACTTTGAAAACAACAGGGGCATAAGCCAATAATTTTACCCCGGGGCTGGGGAGGGGGGGTTTGGGGGGGATTGGGGGATGGTAGGGGGAGAGGGGATTAGTGAATGCTTGTGATTATGTTTCATCTAAATACACAAGAAGGGGCCTCCCTGGTGGCACAAGGGGTTAAGACACAACCTATAAGGCTATCCGCAGCCACTGCAGCATGAGTTTGATCCCTGGCTGGCCAGGGAGCAACCCACATGGCGCGCAGACCTCTCCTGGCTGGCTGCGGCTCCCCTTAGCAGTGTACTTTGGTCAATCCACCTGTTCTGTTCCCCACTCTGTCTCTGGTGAATCCTCTCACCCTCCACACCTCTGGCCTGTACTCCAGTTCTTGTGTATATAAATAAATCTTTAAAAAAATAAACACACAAGAAAAGTTCTTTAGGTATAACTATGGGAACCAAAGATTGCAGGGAGTTTATTTTTTCTTAATCAGGTTGTATGACTTCAAAATATAAGTAGAAAAGAGTCAGCATTAAAATTAGATATTAATTGATGCTGATCTGACAAACTGTCAACCTTTTTAAATGTTCATACTTAGAGCATTCAAATGGGGTAAAATCAGCTCTCAATCTTGGCTAATGGGTGTGCATATCAGTACAACTTTTCTGGATGGATTTTTGGCCATCAAAAACCCTAGAGCTTATTCTCCTTGATCAAAATCTAGGAATGGATCCTAAGAATACAGATACAAGGAAGAAAAAAAAAAAAAACCGACACTTTTTTACTGGGAGTTCAACGACAGCATTATATTAAATACTGGGGAAAAACCAAACGTCAAACCGAAATTGGAGAATGATTAAGTGAAGTGACATGTTCCTAGGTAGGAAATGTTTGAAATGTTTTTAAAATCCTGGGTGTCTAAATGGGGATGAGAAGGTGGGATACAAAGCTCTGTTAATACTCTAATTCCAATTAGACAAAAAGATCTTTCTAGAACCAAACTCCCAAGCAATAGATAATCCCATTATATTGTTTAAATGCATAACAACAGGTATATGTATTAACGTGTATTAGGTTTTAGAGACCTTACTATTTGGTTAAGTCAGGGACTTTGCCTCTATTGGAAACCTCCCTCTGCAGCGAATTATTTCTGACAGGCCCCAGGTTATTTCACCACACTGTGGTTCAGTTTCCTCATCAGAAAAAGGGTAGTGAAATACTTCTTCCTAGGACAGTGGTAAGTATTAAATGCATAAACAAAGCTTGGCACAGCTGTCAATCGAAAACTGCAGTGGGGTGACATGGAAGCTGAAGCTGACCCCAGAGGCGTGGGGTATGCAAAAAGTGAGGGGGGACAGAAGAAATGTTCCAAACAAGCAGGACGACCTTGCATGTTAAGACAGCAGTTTAGGGCTTTGCTTTAGACTCACTCACAGCAGGTGAAAGCATCAGTGCTGTGACTTAAAACCATGTATTCTCTGCTTTATGGGAAGTCTGTCTCTATTTTGAGTTTAAGAGAGTAAAACAATCATCCTCTGTCAATGAACAGAAAATTAAAGAGAGCAGTTCATCCTAATGCTAAATTAGTTGTCTCAGGGAAATAAGATCACTGCTGTTTTTAAAATTCTTTATACTTCTCGTATTTTCTAAGTTCTGTACAATAAGCACATTATATTTATATAATCAGAAAAGTCGTAAACATCAGTAAGAAACACTATTCGTTAAAAAATATTTTGAGGTTTTTGCCAAAAATAAGTTCTTTTTTTTTTTTTTTTTATTTGGACGACACTGCTGTTAACACTTTCGTTTACTAGACTGACCCTGTCTTTGGGTTTGTCTTCTTGTGGACCTAAGCAATCTGTGGTCAATCATGGCCTTTGCCTCCAACCTGTCTGGACAGACAGGATATCTGTGTTGCCCAGTTCCTGACATATTTTGTAGAGAGAAGACGACATACTTGCTAACTCCATACTCATGCATCTCTGAATTTTCATTTTCTTTAAAGATTTATTTATTTATGCATACAAGAGCTGGGGTGCAGGCCAGAGGTGCAGGGTGTGAGGAGATTCACGAGAGACAGAAGGGGGTGCAGAACAGGTGGATCCACTGAAATACACTGTTGAGGAGAGCAGCAGGTGAGACAGGAGAGGTCTGCTGCACCATGTGGGTTACCTCCCTGGCTGGGGATCAAACTAGTGCTGTAGTTGCTGTGGATTGCTTCATAGTGCTGACACTTAACCCCTTGTGCCACCAGGGAGGCCACATCTCTGAATTTTCAAACAATGCCTGTCAACATAGGAACACAAAACGGCATACTTTTTTGAGAGCAACTGAAAGTGAAATGGTAGGAAGGCAGAACTGTCAGTGGTTAAGGGCATGAGCCACCAAGGCAGACTGCTCGGGGTTCCAACTCTATTTGGGCCAGTCACAAGGCAGCTCTGTGTGACTCAAATGTGCCCACCTACCAAATAAGGACCACAGGAGCATGTGCCAGCAGTGTCTGGCCACCAGCAGACAACACAGAGTAACTACTATGATGTCAGCTATAAAACCAAAGCAAAGCTACAGAATTGATGCTTCCACATCACAGATCTGAAAGTTTTCTTTATGCCATCCGATCCAAAAAGTTCTATGTACCAGTCAGTGTTCACTTTTCATGTGCTATCTCATACTAATAAGCTCAATCATCCTATAGTGCTTTTTGTCCCCAAGATATTGCAGGTATATTCTGGGAGATAACAGATTTTAAAAAATATCACATCCTCATTGTTCATCATTTCCTGAAATGCTAATGGTGAAACAGCAATGATGGTTTTTGGTTACTCTTAAAATTTTATCTCTGTAAAGGAATGAGATTTTACATTTTTAGGTCCTTGAGTATTATTCAGTTCTGCCTTCCTACCATTTCACTTTAATATTTCTCTTTACAATAAACACCATGCCTTTAAACTGTCTTTGCCTCCTTAGTCAGCCACTACTCCTTTCACCTGCTGAATACTCCAGACACACTGGGCCACCTACTCTCTGCTTTCCTTGATTCACAACACTCGCTGGAAATGGTTCCCACCCAGTGGTGTGGACCTGAATTCTCCCTGTCAGGCCTGGGGTGCCGTATCCCCAGGAGCTGAATTTCTACTTGTTCACTCATGGCACTTAGTACCTTCCACGCAGCATTATATTCTGTTCATAATCTCTCTCCTTTTAGAGGTCAGTGGCCCCACACAGCATCTGGATTGATACTAAATTATTTGCTGAGTGAACAGAAAGAAGTTCACCATCTCAAATAAGCAATAACTGCAGAGATTATAATCCTATATTTTAATAGTAAAAGGCTAAAAAAATCTCTACTTAATATGTTAGGTTTGTTTAATACTGCTATGCCACCAGAATGAGAGTAGAATTCTTCTGAACTTATGTATAGAAACAATAAAAAACATTAAAAGAGTATAAAATCATTTTAAAAGAGGGTATGAACTAATAGAAACCAATAGAAAATATGACAGCAACATTTTCCCATCTATTATAGTAAGTAAATTAATGCAGAAACCACTGTGGTCTGCTCAACTGAAGATAAGGTAGCCCAGTTGTAGCATAAGAAAAATATTTTAAAAATACAATCCCCTTAAGCACTTGAGGTCTAATTAGGCAGATGTAATCCATGAAAACAGCTCTGGAGAAGCTAGTAATATAAAATAGGATATTTCTATTAGTCTAGTAATTAACACAAAAATGTAGTAAAAGGAAGTGACTAATAAAAACTCCCAGCGGTATGCTGACATTCCAACTTTCTGTTTCCCATCCTTTAGTACTGTCAGTTGTAATAAAATAGTCTCAGACTTTTGTTACAAAATACTGGCCTCTTTATGTTGTTTTGTTTAAAAGTTAATTTGACTTTGCTTATTCTACTTAAGTACTTTGGTGATGACAAGATGCTGGAGGTAGAAGAATATCTTATTTTGAAAGTAAAACCCATTCTAAAACTAAATAATAACACTCAAGCATTTCGAAGTATACATTCATGTTAGTTACTAGACCATTCTGATATTTTCAGGGCACCTGCTTTAGGTAACATAAAATAAAAATGCCAAACTGGAAGAAAACAAGTAGACAGAGAGGCTGTTCAAAATAGGCCTCTTGACGGGGTTATCAGAATAAGATAATGATACAAATATTGGTGAAGCTATCTTTACATTCAGGCACCACCAAAACTTAAGGAATTTACTAAAATGAATTGTGCATGTGATTAAAGAAACGGAAACCATACCTTCTACACGCTAAGCATTTTTTAAAAACAAAACAAAACAGCAATACCGTATTGGTGACTTTTTGCGATTCTTGCAGAGTTCAAAAGATTATTTTAAGACATAGCCACTATTTTCAGTTCATAATACGCATTTAAAAAGCTAAGTGAGGAAATAAGTGAAGCACTTTCTCAAAATTTTAAATATATAGTCTCTGAATCTATTCCAAGATGGTTAAAAAAAAAAAATTCGGAATCAATAAGCGCCTGACGGGTCTGGGGATCCTCCAACACAGCCTTGCAACCAATAGGAAAACTTCGCCTAAATCTGGATCAGTATTTCTTTTATCACAAAACACAGGGCGCAAACCAGGCTTGTTAACGGTTCCCCAAAGGGCAAGAGAGCCAGTTACAGTGATCAGCCCGAATACTAAGACTTTTTATTTTTTTAAGGGCTGCAGGACAGTTCGGGAAAGAAAAGCGGGGTTCACGTCTCCAAGTTTTATTTGGAACACCCCAGGGTAGGGAGTTAAAGAGGCGAACATGAAGAGGGTGGAAATAGGAACCGAGCTGGAGACAGAGGGGTGAGGAGGGGTGAGCAGGGGTGAGGAGGGGCGAAGGTGCCGGGGGGCAGGAGGGGTGAGGGGTTCTGTTGGGGCGCCGGGGGTGACGGCGGCGGAGGTCTGGACCGAGGGGTGGCTACTACCAGCGAGTGCCCGGGGCTGTGTCCGGAGCCGCGGCCGCCTTACCCCGCGAGCGCGCGCCGGTCTGAGGCGCAGCAGCAGGGCTGTGGGTCCGTTTTCCTCCGGGGCGCCCGAGCTCGCCTCCATGTTCCGCGGCCGTGGACCGGCGCCCTAGGCCGCGCGCGGGGCCGGAGCGCGCGCCTCGCTCCCCCGCTGCCCGGGCGGGGACGGCTGTGCCCGCGGGGAGGATGCGCCGGGCCGCGCCCGAGCGCTGAGGGGCCGCGGCCGCCCGGCGACTCGACCTCCGGGAGCCCGACGCGCCTGGGCCTGGCGCTTACCCGGCGCGGCCGCCCCGGCCCCGGCCCCGGGCCGCGGCCCTCCCCTCCGCCGGCGCCCGCAGGGCCACTCCGGCCGCGCTCGGCCGGGTCCACCCGCCTCCGGAGACGCAGACCCGGGGCCCGCTCCCCGGCATGGCCGAGCCCGCGGGGCGGCGGCGAGCTGGCGGCGGGGCCCGCAGCGACAGCGGCCACCTCGGCCCTCCCCCTCGCGGCGCCGCGCCCGCCCGCCCTCCCGGCGCCCCGCGCCCCGCGCCCCCGCGCGCCCCCGCGCGCCCCGCGCCCCCGCGCCCCCGCGCGCGCGCGGGTCTGGCTCAACCTACTTGCAGTCTCTTCTCAGCGGCCATCACCACATGCCCGGAGCCGGGCCGCCCCGGGGCCCTCAGGCCGGCGGCCGCCTCTCGCCTCAGCCCAGGGCCGCCGCGGCCGCCGCTAGGGCGCGGGGCGAGCTGGAGGCTCCCCCATGCGGCCCGCCCGGCCGCCCCGCCGCCGGGCCGGCCACACGCCGGGGCCCTCGGCTCGGCCCGCCGCCCGCGCCGCTGCGCCGCTGCTCCGCCGCCGACAGCGAAGCCGGCTCGCCCGCCTGCCGCCGCGACCGCCGGCCGCCCGCCCGCCCGCGCCTCCCTCCGCCCCTTCCCTCTTTTCCGTCTCCTTCGCCTCCTCGGGATCGAGGTTGGCAAACCAGCACCTGCTGCTGGAGATCACCGCGAACTGAAACAGGAAACCCCGAGCCGCGGGGAAAACCCGGGAGGCGTGGGGAGGGTGAGGGGAGCTGCGGGAACCCGGAGGGCTCCAGCCGGCCGCGGGGGCTGCCCGAGGGGCCCGGCCCCGGGTCCCCGCCCGCCCGGCTCCGCCCTGCGGGGCGCCCCTCCGCTCCCCCACGCCTTCTCCTCCCGGCTGCAGCGCGGGTCATCCCCTGGGCATGAAGGAAATCCAGAGGCTGCCGTTCTAGGGCAAGTTTCCCGAGGTTGCTTATTAGCGATGTTCCGTAATGAGGAAAAAAAACCACACCCGATGTCAGCCAGACCAATGAGGGAACTTAAACAAATGAAGCTGTTGGGATTTCACCCAGGGGAAGGACTTCTTTCAGCAAGGAAACTGGCTTGCTTGGGAATGGCAAGGCGTCAAAATCGAGGTTGCCCCCAGGATAAATCCAGATCTGCCTGGGGAGGTTGGGAGACCACCGTCCTCCGCACCTGGAGGTGGGCTCCGGGGTAGCAAGTGTGAAAAGCAAGGGGAGCGCAGAGCCTTCCACTTTTGCTAATCGAGCAACATGCAGCACAATCTAGGTCAACATCTCAGAAATATTCAAATAACTTTATTCACCTGCCTGTGCAGTGCCACCAGGTGCCTCTCATAGCCGCGGGCAGGATGCATCTGCTTCTGGAGCGAGGGGGAGGAAACTCATGCGGCTTGCGTCCCTACCTGTGCCACAAACTAGGGAGCCTGCATTGCACGCAGAGGTTAGACGATTTTCCCCCAAACCACACACACAGCTTGAATGTGAAGGCTCCAAATCTGTCTATCCAAACAAAGCACGTTTGTTTCACTGGGCCAGAGTTTACACCTTTGATCACCATTAATAAAATTATTGCTTGCCTCTGTGAATTGTTTTTCCTCAGGGTACATTTCATTTAAATCCGGACTGTTGAATTTGCTTGGGCTGCTTAGTGACAGTGATAGCCATGATGCTTACCGGTTCCAAACTTAATAGTGTCCAGTTAAATGTTCTCTATTTTTAAAAAAATAGCTACCTTTATGGCTCAGCTGCATACCACAAGTATCCCCACCTCTTTGGTCAACATCTGTCACCTTAGCTATTGTAATGATGCAGGGCTTCCAGCTAAGAGCCTCCTCTGAGCTGGGCACCTTGACACTGTGAAAGGAAGGCAGAGCATCTTACTGCGCCTGCTTTCCACTGCAGGAGACTAGTCCCAGGCCTATTAAATGAAGCAGCAGAGCATTAGGCTTCTTTTTGGGCAAAGGGTTTAAGAACTCTCTGGTTGACATTTTTAGAAACACCCTTATGACCAGTCTGAAATTTGGCAATCTGCTCTCTGCAGCCACACCAGTTTTGATTGGCAGGAAGGGAGGGATGCTCTGGGAAAGCGAGAGCCAAACCCTCGGAAGTCTCTTGAGCAGTATTAGGGAATGGCAGGGACTTAGAAAGAAACTGGCTGGCTGATAGCATCCATGATGGCAAATGTGGCGTGATTTTACTGATGCCAGAAAGTTTCCTACTTCACAATACACCACCCACACACAATCTACCTTATTTCCCTCAGTTGATTCAAGCATTAGATTCAGTATAGATTAAGCACTGTTTGCAGACCAAGGTGCTGTATCAGATCTGTAGGATGAAAGAGACCAATAGGTATAATTACTAAGATTTAGTGACCACTTGCCATGTTGCAGGTACTGTTCTATGTACTTTGCACATGTTTTTTCATCTAATGCCTACACAACCCTTACAGGGAGTAACTATCGCTATGACCATTTCACAGAAGGGATGACTGAGACCAAAATTACAGTCATTAGGTAACAGGGCAAGGATTAAAATGTAGACAATACCAGTCTAAATCAGGACCCATTGCATGAATAAGATACAGTAACTGCCCTAAATTGCCTGTGTACTTAGGGAGATAAAAATAGATGAAAGTTAAAGGAAAACCAAGAAGGCAGGAGAATTCGTAAGTGTTAAATATGTGTCTTAGATAATGAATGCAATGAAGGTTGAGAGGACAGAAGAATCACTTTAGGTGGAATGGTGGGGAAAACTTAACTAGAAGATGATTCTGGGTTTCAAAAAGGAGAAATTTAAGCTGGATAATGTTGAAGAATAGTGTCACGATAAGCAAATAGGATAAGGAAGGTCATATCTGAGAAACAGCATAAAGCAGAGACAGAGTGGTAGGAAATTTCCCAGCATAGGGATTAAAGGGGGGAAAAAGCTGGAGAGAAAAAGTAGGACCAAATTAGAGAGAGAGAGAAAGAGAGAGAGAGACAGGGAGAGAGAAGGAGAATGCCTAATGTGGCTCTGTGAAGGTAGAAAGGAAGCAGAGGGTGAATGAGACTTTGTGACCTAAAATTCCCCTGGGTTTTGTGAATGATTGCATACACTTGATGGAAATGGACTTAAGAAAAAAGAGAAGTCCAAAATAGTGGGTGTGAATATGACCTATAGTATTACTGACTGGGAAAAAGGGGGAACTTCAGGGTAGAGGAACTTCTGGGGTTTTTTTTTTTTTTTTAATAGAGGCATGTTTTATTTTATTTATTTTTTTGTTTTATTTGTTTGTTTGTTTTGTTTATACATGCACTGTGTACAGTCAGAAGCACGGGAGGGTGAGAGAATTCACCAGAGCCAGAGCGGGGAGCAGAGCAGGCAGAAGGACCGAAGTACACTGCTGAGGGGAGCAGCGGGCAGCAGGAGAGGTCTGCGCGCCATGTGGGACCCTCCTCTGGTGGCTGGGGAGCAGCCAGGGATTGAACCGGTGCTTCGCAACCCAGCACTCAACCGCTGCGCCACCGGGGAGGCCCAGAACTTCTGTTTTTCTGAGCAAATACTTAGAATAGCTTGATTTTAGGCATTTATTTGTGGTATTAGCGGCATCCGCGAGTGGAAATGTTTGATAGCATTATCTTGAAAGGACATTCAGTTGGGTTGACAAGGGTCCTCTTTGCTAGTGAGCAAGTAAGACAAGTTTAAATGGTCACTGCTCTGACAAACACCAAAGTTGTTGTTCATCTAAGTCAACCTGAGTTGAAAGAAGATTCCGAATAATAATAAATTGCTCCAGGGGCTCTGAAATAAATAAGCACTAGGGGATTCCAAGTTCCATTTACTTAAAAGAAAAAAAAATAGAATGAAATAGAGATTTCATTCAGAGAACATTAGAAGTATGAAAGACAACATAAATTATTTCATCTGACCTCACTTTTGGTTTTGCAAACTATGAAATTGAGGCTCAAACCTAGGTGTCAGAAATTAAAACTTTAAAATAAACATTAGGCAAACAAAGCACTTGCTGTTACTGATTCTGGATCACTAATTAGTATTTTAGCTAACAAATCAAGCCTGGACCTTGAGCCTCACTGGGCTTCCTTCTTTGGATGAATTTCAAGCAAATGCTGTGGAAAGAGCAGGTTGGGGGTGGGGAGGCAGGAAGGAGATTGGTTGTCAAGGCAGCATGCCTCCTTTCTAACTCACAGCTCCCAGAGAGGCCTCCTCACACCCAGACTCACATTTGAATCTTGAAAGTCAGACTCTCAGATGCCCTCACATCCCACCTTGCTGTCTTCTCCTGGATCTTCTTCAATGGCCCATCCACCTCATCCAAGACTTCTAATGGTTTCAGAAGGGATGGCCCAACAAGCACACATCTCTGGCCATTGCCTCTAGTTCTAGCCAGATCTTGTGCTGTCCTGAAGAGTTTCTCATTAAAAATGTGTGGACCCAGGGGGCCTCCCTGGTGGCACAAGTGGTTAAGCACAGCACTATGAAGCAATCCCCAGCCTCTGCAGCACGAGTTCGATCCCTGACCGGCCAGGGAGAAACCCACATGGCGAAGCAGACCTCTCCTGTCTCTCCCGCTGCTCCCCTCAGCAGTGTATTTCTGTCAGTCTGACCTGTTCTGTTCCCCACTCTGTCTCTGGTGAATCCTCTCACCCGACCCCCTGCATCTCTGGCCTGTACCCCAGCTCTTGTATGAATAAATAAATAAATCTTTTTAAAAAATGTGTGGACCCAGTGGCTATGCTTGGGAATGCAAGAAAACTCTTCTCCCTGGACTCATGTCTCCTGTCTTTACCATTGCTGCCCAAACACTCACCTCTGCTGAGACAATGTCAACCATCCCTTCCAGGTGCCTTCATCTCCACCTCTTTGACCCTCCCTCCATGTAGTCCAAGTGCTTTTCGACTGCCATGATTTTTCATTCAGGCTCTTTTTGTCTTTTAGAGAAGTTCTGGTTCATTCCAACCACCTGTGAAACTTAGGGCTTCCTTTATATTACCCTGAAGAACCATTTCCGAAGCACATGATCGATGTAAGTCAGGCGGATAAACTCATCCTGGCTCGTGGGTTTCAGTGCCTGGTGAGACTGGCTCTCTACTGAATTCTTAGGGGAAGGAAACCAGAGAACATGAGATATGCCCTAATGCCCAAGCCCAGGCTTCTTTCTTTTGAGGAGTCACTGCAAAATTCCACAGCATCAGCATGACTTTCTTTCCCAGCACTGGCAAGAACCCCCCCGAGAGGCAGGCAGCAAGGTCTCCAACCCACTTGGGTTGTGTAGTCACATGCATGGCTTTTTTCCTGAACCAGACAGCTTGGCTGCCCCACTTTCACTGCAGGAATTTGAAGAACAATGATCACTTAATATAGACCGAGACATGCCCCTAAGGTGCCCCTTTGCCATTATAAAGACCACACCTGTCACTGCTATTCACGTTGCCTGGAAGTTTTAAAATTTTCACTTCAACATGGAATTTCAAGTGTACCAGAAGCATCCTCTTCACCTCTGCAAGCACCTGTTATTTTGAAAAGAAATTGATATACAGAATTATAGATGTACAAAATCGAGGTAGTTGGAAACAGGATTATGGAATTTTCAGGTTTACATACTCTTTATGTTAAAAGACTAGATCACAAAATATGAATTATAGCATTATGGGCAAAAAATTAGACTCCAATGTCCATTAAAAATTAGACTCCAGGGCCTCCCCGGTGGCGCAGTGGTTGAGCGCTGGGTTGCGAAGCTGTCCGCAGCCTCTGCAGTGCCGGTTCGATCCCCGGCTGCGCCCCAGCCACCGGAGGAGGGTCCCACATGGCGCACAGACCTCTCCTGCTGCCCGCTGCTCCCCTCAGCAGTGTACTTCGGTCCTTCTGCCTGCTCTGCTCCCCGCTCTGGCTCTGGTGAATTCTCTCACCCTCCCACGCTTCTGACTGTACCCAGTGCTTGTATAAATAAACAAACAAATAAATAAATAAATCTAAAAAAAAAAAGAAAAAAAGAAAATAAATATTCTTTAAAAAAAATTAGACTCCAATGCTTAAATAAATTGTAGTGTCTCTCTACCGTAGAATGCCATTCATCTATTAAAGAGTGAAGTGGTCTTTATGTGTATGAGATAAACCTCAAGACTTACTGTTGATTGCAAAAGTAAGGTGAAAATGTATACATAGTATGTTACCATTTGTGTGAAAGAAAAAGAATGTCTGCATTTGCTAATGTATGCATGTTAATATTTCTAGCAGCAAATGCAAGAAATTCACAGTGATGGCTGTCCCAGAAAGGGAGAGAGAGATTCATTTTTCATTCTATGCTTTTTTCTAACCTTTGAATTTTAAATAGGGTACATGAATTAATTATTCAAAACTTTTAAAGTCTACGTTTAATGGTGATATGTGTCCACTCCTTTCTATTTGAGTCTATTAATAAGCAGATATTATTTTTCTCAAGAGCACAGAAGTCACTCGGAGGAGGAAGTTGAGGGAGTCCTGTGAGTTGCACATGTGGAGTCGGGGCTTCCCAGTTGAGGGAAAGATTCCTCTGATCACGTGGAAGGGGAGATCCCACAATTACTAATGGATTTCAGACCGTGTTAGTGGGATTAGTCACTGATTTTACAATCTAATTGTCAAAAGCTCCAAACTCAGGTTTAGGAAGATTTTTGATGAGAACTGATTTAATTAGGGGAGCACACAGGGAAGTTCTCATCAGCAGATACTGGAGAAGTTCGTATAAGCTGAGGCATCCCAACATGTCAGCTGTAGGCATGGGGAGGTAGAATAGGAATTCTCCATAGTACTTGTCACCTGGAGTTATATTTACTTATTTGTTTTATTATGTCTCTTCTTATCTGAGTGCCACCTTCATTTAGGCAGGGGCTCTGTCTTGTTCCCTGTACATCTTCTTATCTCCTGTGCCTGGGGTGTGGAAGGCACTTGGTTCACTCCAGACTACTAGGGCTGAAAACCATAATATCCAATGATTCTTTGCCTGGGATTGCTTTTTTGGTCATTAATCCCTGCTAAAGTAGTAAAGTCATGGACATAAGAAACCAAGATTCAGGACTCCAGTCTTTGAAAGAGTGGACAAAAGAGAATTTTCCCACTGGGGCAATCCTTTTTAAGGAGGTGCAAGCTTGGGGAACTTAAGCATGGTGGAACCAGAGAAGGAACCAAACTATTGACCTAACAGTAGGGGCTTGGTTAAAAAAAAAAGAAAAGAAAAATAAACAATTAGCAAACAAAGCAATTCCCCCAAACAAACAGACAAATGAATAAATAAATAGGTCAATTATAAAATAGAAAAGATAGCCCTATAATTAAAATTGTAGTTTAATAGAGAAACAGAGTTATCATCAGAGCAGATCTGCTGGAGAGTTACTGTGTGGCAGGGCAGTTGTGTGGTTGGTGGGCATGTCTCCTTGACTTAGAATCTAGGATAAGGGTCAGGTAAATGAGGCTAAGATCAGAAGAATACAGGGGAAACAGCCAACCTCAATGGTTCTATACACTCACTTCCAACCTTAGGGTAGAAATCAAAGGGAAATGTACATTGTCAGCTACTTTTGTTTGAATGTGGAAATTCCAGAGAATTATTTAGCCAAATAGCATGCATGTAGGAATCAGAAATAAGGAGTCTAGTCAGGCAGGAAATACTACATTCATCAACTTAGGTCCCATAAGTGAGCAGATGATGAAGGATAGAGACCTAGACTGAGCTATGGTAGGTCAGAGATCATGTTTTAAGATTCAGTGGAACTGACGTCTGATCTTGCAGAAACTGTCATGCTTTTACTATTCTGTGGTCAGTTCAGAGCACATATGTCTGAATGTATAGGCAGAGATAGAGTCAGGTGATTAATGGAATACAGTAGAGTGTGTCTCCTGGCCCTTTGTTTTGGTCAAAACATTTAATTACAGGTAACAATATTGGTAGTCCCCTAAAATGTCTATCCAACTCTTTGATCATCACGTGATTTCCTTTCAGCTTTGAGAGGTTCTTTATACACAGAACCCTCATTTACTGAGAAGCACCAGATCTTCTGGGTCATCTTTCCAGGCTTCTATTTAAAAAGTGAGCATTATCTGTCTTTGGTCATCCTTGTTTTCAAATGAAGACTGCTAAAGAAATTCAGGAGCTTATTGGTTTATTTCACAAAACTACAAAACCAGTAAATGATCAGTAAGTTTGGGGAGGAAAACTTGTTCACCTAGAAATAAATCACTGTCCTGAGAAAACATATTACCACCACTTTCTGTGATTTATTTTTGCTAAAATATGTGTCTATAAGAGCCTTGTAAAATGTTGGTAGGATTGAGTCTATACAATTACTTGTATTCTCTTGGTGGGCAATTCTTTATGGACAAAGCAGGCATTTTCTGGGGCTTTTTTTTAAAAGATTTATTTATTTATACAAGGACTGGGGTACAGGCCAGATGCATAGGGGGAGGGTAAGAGGATTCACCAGAGACAGAATGTGGAACAGAACAGGCAGACTGACTGAAGCACACTGCTGAGGGGAGCAGCGGACGAGACAGGAGAGGTCTGTCCCACCACGTGGGGATCTCCCTGGCCGGTGGGGATCGAACTGGCGCTGCAGAGGCTGCAGACAGATTCACAGCCCTCCGCTCAACCACCTGCACCACCGGGGAGGCCCTGGGGCTCTTTTATAGATATAGCTGGCCAATAGTGAAACTAAGACTCAAAAATACTTCAGCTATATAGATTACCAACAAAGACTAATGGAGGGGGATTTCACTGACTTTAATACCTAGTATTTCATATTATCTAAGTCATAACAAGAAGACATGCTCACTAACACCTAAAAATACACAGTTTCAAAATCATAAATCATCTCTCAGCCCAGAGTTAGCCAACAACCCTTGTAATTTGTTTTCATTTTCTTCCATTCTATATGTATATCTTGCTACCTATCTTGAATTAATGAAATCAGTGTTGCATTCCAACACTGGACTTGGAATCATAAAATAAGTCCATATCTTAAGGAAATCATATATTAAATATCTTCTTGGAATAACAAGAATACATTTTTAAAAAATCTAGAGAAATCACTAAATTAAATATAACCACACGCCAAACTAGCCTGAAGAAGGGGTTCACCCTGTTGGTTGCAATTCCCAGGACAGAGATATCCAAATAATTCTCGGCCCACTTTAGAAATTCATTCTTTAACAAATATTTATTGAGCACCTACAGTGTGCCTGGTACTCTTTGCATGGACCATTACTTTTTTTTTTTTTTTAAACTATTTTTTTTAAATAGAGGCATGTTTTATTTATTTATTTATTGTTTGTTTATACATGCACTGGGTACAGTCAGAAACGCAGGAGGGTGAGAGAATTCACCAGAGCCAGAGCAGGAGCAGAGCAGGCAGAAGGACCGAAGTACACTGCTGAGGGGAGCAGCGGGCGGCAGAGGAGGTCTGCGCGCCATGCGGGACCCTCCTCCGGTGGCCGGGGAGCAGCCGGGATCGAACCGGCGCGGCAGAGGCCGCGGGCAGCTTCACAACCCAGCACTCAACCGCTGAGCCACCAGGGAAGCCCTGGACCATTACTTCTTAAGGCAGACATGGAGAATCCCTAAGCTGAAGGCACTTGCTGCTTCCTTCAGTCTAGTTTGCACCCCGCACAGCCCTCCTGCACTAGTTTCCTGGACTCCTTCTCCACCAGCCACCCCGCCTTCTTTCTATTCTGTTTCTGGAAAGCTGTTTCCCAAATCTCCATAAGTCCCACTCCCTAGTAACCTTCAGATTTCTGCTGAAATGTCCCCTTATTAGAGAAGACATCTTTAATACTCTAAAAAAAAAAAAAAAAAAACTGCCCTGCATATATAAGTCTGCCTTTGTTAAATATTTTTAGCATTTATATGTGCAAAACATAAGTAACATCTTTTAAATATTAAATGTTTTCATTACTGACATGCACATAGACAGATATCTATCACCTACCTATCACCTGTCTACCCACCGACCTACACCTTACTCCACTTTGCTTTTTTTTTTTTTTTAAAGATTTATTTACGCATACAAGAGCTGGGGTACAGGCCAGAGATGCAGGGGGAATGAGACGATCCACCAGAGACAGAGCAGGGAACGGAACATACAGCCTGACTGAAATACACTGCTGAGAGGAGCAGCGGGTGAGACAGGACAGGTCTGCCGCGCCATGTGGGTAGCTCCCTGGCCGGGGATCGAACTGCGGATTGCTTCATAGTGCGTTGCTTAACCCCTTGCACCACCAGGGAGACACCCCCCCTCTGCTTTTGTGGAACCCCTCCGCTCACACCTGTTTCTGATCACCTAATCACTCCCACGGGCTTTTCCGCTTTTACGACACGCACCTCCACACAAGCCCTTTTGCGGCAGCGGGTGGTCAGGCGGCCGGGCCTGAGCTGTGGGGGCGCCGCCTTCCCGCCCCACACGGGGCGCGGGGCCCAGGCTGAGCTGTGCCTGACGGGCCGGGCCGCGGCCTCTCAGCCCCGCCGGGGAGGCTTTCCAGACGCGACGGGGGCGTTTTATGGGACGCGCCCGCCCGAGAGGGCGACGAAGCCCCTTGGGAGCCGCCCGCGAGGACGCGAGCATCGGCCCGCGCCGCCCGTGACGAGAGGCCTTCGGCGGGAACGGGCCTTGCGCCGGCTTCGGGGCCGCGAAGCGCCACCGTCACACGGGAGGCGGCGAGGTGCCGCGAAGGGCCTCCATTTACAGAGTTTCCCCCCACATTATGTCCGTGGCGGTGAGGCAGCTTGACGCAGTGCCGCCCACGGCGAGGCCCGAGACGCGGAGGCGGCGCCGTCGCGAGAGGCCAGGGCGGGAGGTGAGCGGGTGGGGCTGGGGCGAGGTTGGGGCGAGGTTGGGGCGAGGTTGGGGCGAGGTTGGGGCGAGGTTGGGGCGAGGTTGGGGCGAGGTTGGGGCGAGGTTGGGGCGAGGTTGGGGCGAGGTTGGGGCGGGGGCCGGTAGTGGGGGGCGAGACAGCCAGCGCCCTGTCTGCTCCCAGCCCCCCGCGGCAGCCAGTCCGCCACAGCCACTGCCGACCCGACACCAGACGCACGGACAGACGGACACGGCAGAGGGCCTCGGTCAGTGACCTGCCGGCCCTGCTGCGCTCAGGCGACCCTGCGATGTTCCCGGATGGCCCTGCTCGCCGCCTCTGCACCCCGCGCCTGTACGGCCCGACACCCCGAGATCTCACACCCCGGCCCAGCACCCCACCGTCGCCACCTCCGCGCCCCCGTGTGCTCGCGGTGAGTGAACGTGCATTGTTTCTTTTCTTTCTTTTTTAAAAAGATTTATTTATTTACGCATACAAGAACTGGGTACAGGCCAGAGCTGTGGGGGGGGTGAGAGGATTCACCAGAGACAGAGCAGGGAACAGAACCGGCAGATTGACTGAAATCCACTGCTGAGGGGAGCAGCGCGCAAGTCAGGAGAGGTCTGCTGCGCCATGTGGGTAGCTCCCTGGCCAGGGGATTGAACTTGTGCTGCAGAGGCTGCAGCTTCATAGGTTGTGTCTTAACCCCTTGCGCCACCAGGGAGGCCCCGAAGGTACATTATTTTTACCTCATGCGGGTTGTGATGTGTCCAGTCGTGCCTGCTTGTGTTATATGTTGGTGTAATTTCGGGGTTCTGTGCCATCTGGTATGATTCGGTGGGTTACTTTGGGGACTGGAAATGCTCGAAAGTTTTTCCATGTAAATTAGTGATAATGGCAGCTTCATTTTAGCCACTTGGGCTATAAAGGGTTTCATAGGAACTTTGTACATCTGGGTAACTGGGGAAGCCTGTGGCTATCTCTGTATCTATTTAGATAGAGATACATGCCATGAGAGGACGCGCAGGTGAAAGTTGTTTATCTGAAGATGAAAATGCAGTGGAGTTTATTTGAATAAGGTAAAGGAGAACAGGCATGGCGTCACTGCTGGGATTTGGCCACAGGATCCCAGACACACCGTGGGTACATAGGTGAGGCTTTCCTGGAAAGTCCCCACAATGTTAGGCCAATGTGATGAGTCTGAGCACCCCAGGTGTCTGCTGCAGGTCGGGGTCCGCCAGGAGCAGATGATCTAATTCTGTTGTGATTGCCCGCAAGGGCCCTGTGTTCCTTTAGCTTGTGACACCACTTCCCACCTGCTTCTCCCTTATCTCCCCATCAGTGCCTTGGCAATTTTTCTTCTTTTATCTACTCCTGCAAAAAATTACATGCAAGCCCGAGGTTTTCTCACCCATTCCTGTAGTATTAACCACTGCTTATATTCTGATGCTTGCCATATCTATCTCTGCCACCCGTAGTACCTGGCAATGCGGAGGCACACAGTAAAAGCATCATTTATTTATTCAAAATGTGTCGTTTATTTATGCAAAATGGCTCAAAGGCCTTTTATGGGCTCCTCCTGTGTGTCAGTCAGTGTCATTAGTGCTTATATATGCAAAGTATAGTGGAACAAAGAGATGAGATAATACAAATAAACATGAGCACAACAATTCCTCTGAAGAAATAAATTAGAGTGGATTGCTACCAGGTCTATTTATTTTTTAAATTCTCATTAATTTCTCAGTCACATGTTATGTAACTTTGGGGTTACGTTTTTACTCCTCCACCTATGCACATGCTTCACTCAACCTCCACCATACCTCCCATGCCAATGCCCTTCCTACAAAGCCCTCTTTTAAATGACATTTAAAATAAAATGATGCAAAGGAGCCAGTCATGTGAAGCACTTTCTAGGTATAGGACATGGCAAGTGAAGGAACTTAAAGGCAGTTCACGAAGAGAATGAAGAATATTGTGGTGGAGCTGGGTGAGGGGAGAGGAGCATTATGGGTGTGGAGGCTGGCCCCTTCGATGGCTCCCTTGCTCTCTAGTCTCCTTGGACCTCACATCTTATTATTATCTTCCCCGGGCCAGTTTTTCTAATGTAACTTACCTACCTGGCTCTTGCAGGTATTGGAGTTTGTGAACCTTCCTTGTTCTTGGTAACTGCACTGTAATCAAAACATTCCATGCCTGGTTTACTTCTTGAAAGTATAAAGTAAAGTACTTCTTTACTTACTCTCTCAGGGAGAGTCCACAGAGAAGGTCTCTCCTTATATTCTTCTTTCTTTCAGCCACATCTTTCCCCCAATGTTTAGGGAACAAAGATTTAACTTGGCAATACTTTCCACGCCTGAAAGGATTCTTTAATCTCCTCTATGTGACTCAGATGTTCCTCCTCTAGGCTCCTAGAGTCCCATAAAAAGTTGAGTAATTTCCCCTAAACCACAAGAAAGAACCAGGATTTGAACCCAGGCAATTTAGCCCACACTCTTGACCTTGGTGCTCTCGTCCCTGCCCCAGAAGGCTGTTGAGGATGACATTAGGTAAATCGATGAACATGTCAAGCACATTTAAAGACTGACCAGTGAAGACAAGAGGGAAGCAGAAATGAAGTGGTCTCATAAGCCAAAGGAGCACAGAGCCCTTGAGGTCAATCACCAGGAATTAGGTCATTGCTTCTGGCTGATTATGACATGCAGCAGACACCCAGGGAGCTCACTGTCTCATCACCTTGACTCAATGTTGTGAGGACTTCTGAGGAAAGCTCACCTGTGTATTTACTGTGTGTCTGGGTTTCCTGTGACATATCCCAGCACTGATGTCATGTCCTTCTGCCTTATTCAGATAATCTTTACTGCATGTTATCATTCTTACTAATAAGTTGCCATCCTTACTAATGTGCAAAGTTCCCCGAAAGATCTTGGAAAAATACTTTATAAACATTAGCTCTAATTGGAGATATAATCTATGTCCCAAGAAAGTTAGAATCATACCAGGGAGCTAAATGTCTAGTAAATACATGAGTAAGTTGGAGAAAGCAATTTGAAAACCTAGAAGGGGCTGTACCAGAGTTTTAGCTGCTTTACTCTTCCCTCCCTTCCTGCCACTTAGTAACAATGATGGTGACTTTTTTTTTTTGAAAAAGAAAATATTGAAAGGAGCAGATTTTGAGGGAAAAAATGATAAATTCAGTTTCAGACATGCTAAACTTGTCTTGCAGAGTTGCTTCTAGAACATTCAATTAGAGTTGTCATGTAGGCAGGACAAGTGGCAACAACATTCATTCTGCTACTTAAGATTGGTCTTTGAATCTTCCCTCTCTTCATTTTGACGTCTAGTCCAGCAAACAGGCTTTGCGGATGTTATTTTCAGAATTGGTCTGTAATCTCCCCTCTTTTCTCTACCACCACCATGAGCTAGAACACCACCGCCATCTTTCTATGCCTCACTTTCTTAATCTATAAAATGATGATAGTAATGTGCTTACCTTATGGGATTGTTGTAAGATAATTTGTGGAAATCACTCAGTATGCAGCGTCATGCACAGAGGTGGAGGGACCAAAAAGAAGTGAAAGGACCAGTATTATGTGGGGCTGAGGAATCCAGGGAATGGATGATTCAACAGGAAGCGTAGTTATCAGAGGTTTAGAAGACTGGGAGCTTGCACATGCCATGCCTTGTTCTCTTAGGACATATTTACACCAGCGTGGGGCGATAGGAAGCTGAAAAGGCTTGTCCCACACAATCAGCTCACCAGAAATGCATGCTCAGTAATAATCTACAGAAAGGCTGAGTGCATCAGGGTCTCTCAATCAGAAGGAATAAGGCTCAACTAGAAGCTGATTGACTCAGGTCTCCTCTAGTTGAGTCAAAACTTTTCAGAAGGTCAGGCTGCCTCATAGACTACTGACCAGTCCTGTGGGTTGGCTTCCTTTGGGGTCCGTTGCCCCCACCTTCCATCAGTGGAGGTTAGAGAGGGATGTGATGATACCACTATGCTGTCCAGGGCTTCCCTGTCAGTGGGGACTGAAGATGGAGCAGTTTCTCTTAGAAGAGGCTCTGGGCTCTGGGCCCACCATGGCTAACAGAGTTGAGAAGTATGGCCTTGTGTGTAAAGGAAAAGTGTGAGATTGGAATTCTAATGTCTGGGGGCCTCCCTGGTGGCGCAGCAGTTGAGCGGTGGGTTGCGAAGCTGCCCACAGCCTCTGCAGCACCGGTTCGATCCCCGGGCACTGGGTGAGGGTCCCACACGGCGCGCAGACCTCTCCTGCAGACCACTGCTCCCCTCAGCAGTGTACATCATCAGTCTGCCTGTTCTGCTCTCTGCTCTGGCTCTGGTGAATTCTCTCACCCTCCCACGCTTCTGACTGTACCCAGTGCTTGTATAAATAAATAAATAAATCTTAAAAAAAAAAAAAAGAATTCTAATGTCTGGTTTTAAGTCCAAATCATCCAGTTCCACTTTGAACCAGTGCCTCTGTGCCTGTAGCAAGTTAGTCAGTTTCGCTAGTGCCTGTCTTCTCTGCTATTAGGAAGATATGCTCATCATTTCATAGGTCTTTGTTTTGGAAAGCTCTATGTCAGCCATAACCACCTTGAATCTTCCAGGTCCCAAATCACCTTTTTGCTTAATAGAAGAGATATCTGTCATTGAATTATTATGTTTATTGCTGAAACTTTTATTAAGATATTGTTTCAAGTGGCATTATTGCCTAGGAATAGGGCAAAAGTGTAATTTCCACAAAAGATCTTCTCTTTTTCTTTAGCATAAAGAAAAAAATTCCTTTATGGTAAGGAGAGAAAACATGGCCAACCCAAGCAAGGACAGGTTATCCCTGCAAGCTTTGGTGCTATGAATTTATTTCCTAAGTGGTAGAATAAAATGGGTAGAAGAGTTAATCCAGCCTCCTCTTCAAAGAAGCAGAACATCATACCGAGGAACTCTGGCAGGCGGAAAGATGAATAAAATAAGGGAAAGTCCAATGGTATGAGAAGGTTGACCTAGAATTTTTGAGCTGTTCTTATGGGTGAGAATTATTCCCACTCTGCAATCCAAGTGGGTCAGTTCAGGTAAACAAAGTACAGGCTGGAGCCCTTAGTGGGGTGTGAAGAGTCTAGGATGGTAAGCAGGAAGCACTAAATGCGTATTACATGTCAATACACAGCCACCGCTGCCCGGCAAGTACATTATGTAATTCAAAACTGACAGCAATTATTTTGCAGTGGCTGTCAATTGCCTGTGGTGCCTATGTTTCTGTTTTCTTCTTTCTTGACCTAGAAGAAACTAACCATCCTCTCCAGCTACAATATATAGCTGGGCATATATATTGGACATATTATATGTTGGACATATATGTCCAATGTTATATGGACATATAATATGTCCAATATTTTTTTAAAGTATATACAACAAAAATAGGATTCTTGTCTCGTAAGTTGGATTTTATTAAAGAACATTTGGTATCTGATATAATCTCTGGAAGGCTTGAAAACCAGAGCTGGAGGCTATAGAACCAGGCCCATGTCTAATATGACAATACAGTAGTGTCCCAGGAAGGGGTCACTGTCTTTGTTGATGGGTACAGACTCCATGACTTGCCATACCTCTAGCCCAATATGGGCACTGGAAGGGGCTTCTAGAAATGTCCCTGCTGCCTCTGTCTCTGGAAAGTGGATGTCATTTCTGCCCCTAATATTGCTTTTAACAAATGGACTCAATGGGGTTCTTCCTTCTTTGGTCAATGGCTTGTTTCAAGTTCTGAGATGGATGTGTCCAATCAGAGGAGTCAAGATCACAGGCCAGCATTCTAGCTGCAAAGGAGGCTGAGCAAGCTAGCCCCTGGCATTTCAGCTTCCAGTATGAGAGGTGGGCTCTGCCTCATGCAGTCTCTTATGCTTAGCAAAGAGGTCTAGGTGCTGGGGAGCCAAAAACATTAAAAATGTATGCAAGAATTATTTTCTAAGAATGCTTGATTTTGGTCAACAATCCCTTGACTAAGATAATCTAAGATATTTCAACACACAGTTTTCAATCTTACAGACATTTCTTTTCGACTCTCAGTTCTCATTAGCAATTCCTGAGAAGTCCCCAAAATGTGAAGATAATACCAATTCATTAGACCTTTTGCCTATGTCATTTTTTTCCCTATGGAATGTTATGTAGGTTTTCGGGTTCAAAATTTTGGACATTTTGCTAGCATTAAGAAATCCACATGTATTTTTTTTTTTTTTGGTGCATGAGGTAATTGTTAGTGTGTTGAATAGTCACCCATAAAAATAATGAGTAGTTTAGAGAAATAAGCTTATATATTAGAATATATTTTGTATCTTATGAGATAGAAATATCCCAAGACTAGAATGCATTGTGTGGTGGTGGTAATGAGGATTATGATGATAATGATATAATAAGAAAGTAGTAACAATATTTTATTTATTCTTAGATTTTCTTTTTCAGAATTCCATCCACATCTCTGACATTACATACATGCAGAAAGAGGCTTCACTCTCTTTTTGATGCCAGTGGAATATTTTTGTGGTCCAACATCTAGATTGTAAATACTAAGCTCTCTTATCAAAGCTATCCATCTAATAGTCATTTCACAATTGATTAGCAATGCAGGTTGTGGTGCAGGTGAAGCCACAAATAAAAATTTCTAATATCCATGGTCTCTGTACATCCTCCCTAGACTCCTAGTGCAGCTAATTTAGAAATTGGGAAATCTATAAACCGGATGGGAATTGGATTATCATCAAAAACCTGGGAGATTTTTGTCCATGTTTTTCTTAAGTGATATCACTGAAGGGATGGGTGGCCTTTCGTTGGTGCTTACTCAGTCTTTGTCTTTCCTGTGAGTCATTATTGTTTTCTAGTGAGATGCTGTGGCCAGCTTAGCTGTAAGTGTCATTTCCATTCATTTGGAAACTAAAGAGCTGTGCTTTGCACCATGTCCTGAACATCAGCAAAGTCAGCTCTGTTGGATGAGGATGCAGCAATGTATTTGCAGCTAGTGCACAGTGCTGATCTGAGCCACACATCCATGCTGAGCATGTTCAGAAGATTTGAAGGCTGGAGTCAGAAGGTCCCGGGGCTACTAATAGAAGGGCCTCAGGCATATCTTTGCTACTAACAGAGAGGCTTTTATTTCATGACTGGGATGTAGAGAATGTGGCATGTAAGGGAGGTGTGGGTGGGTAAAACTTACTATGAAATGATGACATGATATTCATGTATAAGTCTCCTATAGGAACTTATACATATTCATGTATAAGTCTCCTATATGGACACCTTATAAGAGATAAATGAGCTAGTATCTACAAAGTACTTAGAATAATGCTTAGTTAATTCATCTGTCTGTCTATCTATATCATTCAGTGCTTATGAAGGCTCTATTTAGATGCAAAAACTATGTCCAGAGATGTTAAGCAACATATCCAAAGTCACACAGCTAGTTATTGTTTTGGAACCGGAATTCAGACCCAGTTCTGCCTGGCATTCAGAACTTTTAACCTTTATCAATAAACTCAAATTCAACACTTAGAGTTATATGCTATGGGTAGAAGAAGGGGAAAAGTGTTACATAGTTTACGTGGGGAAGAAAAGCATGAATTAAAGAGAACTGCCCTAATATGTACTCAGCTAGGGAAAGCACCCCTCATCCCCCAATACAGATGGCAAGCAAGTTCCAGAATGGAGTCTCTCAAGCTATAGCCAGAAGCCATTTAAAGTTCTGATGAGGGATTCTGTTGACTTTTATGTTTTTCAGTGTATTTACACTTCCCCTAAATTACTTCACTATATGAATCAACCTGCAGGTGTTGAAAAACTGAGTGTATGACAGAGAGGAAACAAAGAATTTAAAATGTTAAGATATGCTAACCCTTGGGATAGTAATAATAATCACTGTGCCCCAATAGATGGTTAAGAAATGATCTATTAATGAAGAAGGTAGAGACTCTCTGACTGTTTTGTGTGTGAAGCACAGACTATAAGCAAAAATAATTCAAGTCTTTCTGACCATAATAAAAACAAGTGATACTTGTGTAATTTTAACAGGTGTTTTGGAAAAGACCAGGATCTTCCAAGCAGAGAGAGGTGGTTGTCTAAAGGAGGCAGACTTGTTTCAGTAAATTCTAGGAGGCCTAGGAGACGTGAGATCTTATGTCCCCAGGTACCCCATGGTTTTCTCACCATATTTACATATCAGCTGTATCAGCCTGGAAGGGTTGAGTCTTCTTTAGGAGTAATGCTGCAAGGTAACTGGTATTTGTCCTTACTAGTGAGGGAAGGGTACCTCTGGACAGCTCGCGGGTCAATTTTTCACTTAGGGGTAAAGAGTATGCCCCTCTAAATGACCCCTCTCTTAATTTCAACCAGATTTCATTACTCTAATTCCAGAAATTGGGTAGATACCTCTTAAGTTTTCCCCTGGCATTTTATCATGTAAAACTTCCCAGAATTTTATCATGTAAGGTGGTTTACTTGTTTGTCTATTTTCTAGAGGCTTCACTAAGGTATCTCAACAGCCTAGCACATTGCTTGGCACACAGTAGGCACTTGATGGCTGAGTGTTGAATGCCAAAGTTAAGTCATAAGAGAAAAGGAAGCTTTAGGTAGATCTTCGGAGGAGGATATCTCTAATTGCAGTTAGTACAGTATGAGTTACTTAAAATTCCTTGCACTCAATTGCACTGAATTGCAGTGAGTTTTGACATACATATTTTATAGCACTCAGGTTCAGTTAAAAACCCATTTGTTGTGCTTTTACTGTATGCTGGTACCTGTGATGAATAAGACATGATTCCTGCTCTTAAGGAGCTGGCAACCTAAGGGGGCAGAGTGAACCTAAAACAAGTAACTGTATATCCCAGGGTGATGTGATCAGTGATAAAAGTGTATCTGTTAGTGGGCAGAATCCGGGGCACCCCTAGTCCCCAAAACTGTCTGTTCTACATGGGTTCTGCCATCTACTGCATAAAGAAAAAATATACTCTTAGAGTACAAGACTTTAAAGGAAAAGAACTTTACTACAATTAGTGTGCAACAGAGAGAAGAGAAAGAAGATCGTTAAAGTAGTTTTCCCATGAAACACCCACCAGAGTTACCCATCCCCTCGCGGGTAGATGCCCAGCCAAACAGGGTTGACCCAAAGCAGGGCCACTGAACCCAAAAGCTTGCCACACGTCTGAGGCACCTTCTAGTGGGGACCCAAAAGGAAGGGGCAGAAAGGCCCAGGCAAGTCTGGAAGGAAAGGAGCAAAATCAAAGTCCAAGTCAAGATAAAGGCTGCCATGGTCAGCCTCCCCACAGGTCTCTCACCCACGTCTTCTAAGTGTCTCCTTTCAAGTCCCTGGTACAAGTCCAAGGCTGAGAAGCAGGCATGGCTTCTTCGTCACTTGTCTCTGCAACATGTGCCTCCTCTAGGTCTCCTTCCTTCTCTTTTTTCCTCCTGCCCAGGCTTCTCTAGCTTATCCTCGCTTCTCGGCTCTACCCTTCCTTGGGTGGATCAGGGAACCCAGAACCTCCCCTTTCTATGGCTATCACACCATTACATAGCCTATGTGGCAAAACCTGTTCTAGATTTTTATTTCTTTATTTTGTTGAATTCTGTCAGCCCTATGAGAGAGGTATTATTATTGTCTCTTTTAGCACATCAGGGAACTGAGACTCAGGAAGGTTAAATAAACTGTCGAGCTCACATTGTTGTGAGTGCTAGAGCCAGGAGATGGGCCCCAATGAATCTGAATTCAGAGACTGCACCAGAACCCTTTGCTCTGTACTTCCCTGAAGAGAAGGAGGGAGGGATTATTTTGGGAAAGGAAAAGAGGAGGAAGGAAGGAGAGAAGCCAGCAGGTGCTAGGGAGGAGGTGTTTCTTAAGCAACGATTTAAATGTTAATGGGCATACAGTAGTTCCCCTCCTGCCATTTCAGGGGGTACATTCCAACACCCCCCAGTGGATGCCTGGAATTACAGACAGGACTAAACCCCACTTATAATGCATTTCCCCCCTATACTATCTACCTACGATAAAGTTTCATTTATAAATTAGGCACAGTAAGAGATCAATGACAATAATAAAATAGAACAGTTATAACAAGGTACTGTAATAAAAATGATGTGAATGTGTTCTCTCTCAAAATATCTTATTGTGCTTAATATTTTTGGACCACAAGTGATAACAGGAAACCGAAGCAGCAAATAAGGGGGGACTACTGTATTTCAGATGGACAGGTTGCCAGTGGAAGAGGGGACATTTGTGGAGATGTGGAGATTTGAAAGACATCGTGTTATTTCTGGAGGTGGATTAGTTTGGTGTTGATCCATTGTAGTATGAAAGGAAGGAGAGGGAGGGGCAGACGGGGAACATACGTTGGGAATTAGAACATCCTGAAAAAGCCAAGTAGTCTCTGGCAGAACTGCCTGTTGTTCAATTGTATCTTCCTCAAAAGCTGCCATGGACTTGGGGCCAGGGATTGCAAATGGGTACAATGGAAATTTTCATTAACGATTGCTCAGATTCTTGATGGGCATGCGTCTGGAAATGTCTGCAGAGTCCTCCAGCTCAGAGAGACCAATATAGGGACTGAGGAGTTATAAATCTTAGGTCTGTTAAAGAGTTCAAGATCATCTACGGGAGTACATTCCTAGTTTAGTTGGCAAGTTTCAGGATTGCTTCTGTCTTATCCATAATCCCCAGTACATATCACAGTATTTGGTGTATAACAAGTTTTCATTACACCCTAATACATTTTGTTGAATAGATGGATAAAAGAATAAGGCTGAGAATTTACCATGAGGCAAGACTTAAGTCTAAAGAAATGCAGGGGAAAAGCAGAATAGATATAGAAGGTGATTTGAAAACTCGAGGCAGCAAGTAAGGACTGGATTATGTCATAGTCCTTGATTATGATTAGGCAGAGATTTCCCTGTGAACTGGGCTGAGACCATTCAGGGACGTCAGTCAGTGGGCTGTGGTTTTGACTTACCTTATTAGAAAGGAGGAAGCAAACATAGTTTCTCTCTAAGTAGACGAATCTTTCCAAGTCTCTCTTCATTTTTCTTTTTTTAAAAGAATTGTTACACGTGGAATTTTCTGTTAGGGATGCTCATTCATGATCCCAATGATTTTTCTTAAATAGCAACTCAAATAATTAATTTATTATGACTGCTTCTCACAGGTTTTGTTGATAAACATCTCATTTGGCAATTTGCTTCAATGCTACCCAATAGTATCTAGAAGTTATTGTGGCATTCCATATCATAAAAGAAAATTTCTAAATTGTGTACTCTCAGCAAGACTCTTGATAGGAGCTGGGTAGGAGGCAGATAATGCTGAAGCTGCCTCTATGTCCTTGGCCTGATGTGTCAGTGGTCTCTGTGGCTGGTTGAGATCGATATGTGCTTTGAAAATAACAATAGAGGTCAAATTGTCATCCTATTATTACTATATAAGCTTTTAGTACCCTTGGAGGATCATTTCTGCCTCTATTTGGAAAAAGATCAGAGAATCATAAATACTGTGTCTATGAGACAGGGAGAGGAGGGAACTTGTTCTCCCCACCCAGTATTGTTTCAGAATTAAAAAACAATTAAAAAGCCAGTGGAATCATCAGGAGCATACGTAATCAGCACCGTACGCTGTAAAACAGATGTCAGGGTTCTATTTATTCTCTGATGCCACACACATAAAACCTTATTTCTCCCTTTATTGAGACAGAAAACAGCAACTACAAACTTAGGAACACCTTGGTTCAGCTCTACGAATAATGACAATTCTGTGGTGTCATCTCCTGCCATCCCGCTGCCTCCCACACAGCATCATTTACATAGCCTTCTGTCACTGGATGCAAATTTCCCTTCTCTCCTAACTCGTACAATGTGAGTTGGTACAGTTTCTTCTATGGTTTCTATTTGAAAATGTTATCAACACAAAACTTTCTGTTTTTGTTTGCTTTCTCGATCTGGTAAATCTATCAGCTGCTCTCTTTTGGAATTTCTTCTCCTTCCCGTTGTTCTCACCACAACTTTTATTTCAGAATTCCCAGAGAATAGGCAGGAATTGCCAGGGTCCCACAGCAACTCTCACAGACTTGAAACTATGAACCAGAAGAAACACACTTTCCTCTTTCACAATAAAAAATTCAGTGGTACTGCTCAACTCTGGTAGGTTTTACATCTCAAAGTAACTTCAAAGTTTTTCCTGAATGTGTTTTTGGTTCTCTTTCACATTTATTACTTTGTTTGTAAGTCCCTTCATTCAACAAATGTTATGGGCCAGATAGTATGCAAGGAAGTAGGGATGCAAAGATGACTAAACATCCTCTCCCCTGGGAGTTTGTGGTTTTGTTGGAAGCCTGAAGTTAAAAACAGACAGTTACAATCATCGTAAGGTTAATAAGGTTAGTAGGGCCTTATTAATAAGCATTGTAGGGCCGTCCAGAGTGACATGCTTTTGCTCAGAGAAATCAGGGAAGTTTTCTGGGGAAGAAAGCATTTTTTTTTTTCAAGGCTGAGTTAGAGTTCTTTTGACAAACAATGTGGGAAAGAACATTTTAGAAGGGGGATACCCAGGTAGGAAATCATGGTATGTTGGGGTAAATCACCCTTGATCAAAAGCCATCGTGAACATGAACCTGCATCCTAATGGTTAAATGAAAGGTGAGTGTGGCGGAGCTGTGAGTGAGGGGGTGTGAAGGTGGTTGTAGCAGTACCATGGAGCACTTTGCCTTGTTCGCTTTGGGGAGTTGAGATTTTATATTGAAGGCCAGAGAAGGGAGCCACTGAGAAACTGTAAGCAGGGCAGAGACATTAGAAGAATTTTATTTTAAAGAGACGGATCTGGCTTCAACTTTTCAGTTACTTTCCTGGGATATTTTCCAGGAAATAACAATAACATACATGTACCTTCCGATAATGAATCAAATCAATTAATGGTGAGCAGTTTTTTTATGTTAAACTTTGGAGTTTAATTTTAGAGACTATCAAAAACAACACTTACAGCTTTAGCATAATTAATACTGAACCTCTCTTCCTGGCAATAGATTAAGGACCAATTGTTTATGAAGCTACCCTATGGTTAATAATAAAACCTTAATAGTAGCATGTGGGAGGACACTTGTCATCTTATTGTGTATGGAATGGGAAAGCCTCCAGGCCATGGAAAGTAATTTCAACCTGTAAATATATAAATCAAAGGAAGTGGAGCCTGAATCCATACACAGGAGGTTATCATCTGACCAGCCAGGACACCACTTATGCCTCCCCTCATTTTATGTTTGCATAAGCTGCCATGCTCAGTATAAGCCTGGCCCAGGGCCACTGCCTGCTCCCCAATGAAAGGACAATAGCAGGGCATTGACGTTCTAAGCAGGAGTGATAGAGGTGCTCGCTCTGTTCTCTCCCTGCTGGAGTTGCTTCAGTGAACCATTGTCAGGTTCCAGAATCCAGTTTTGAGAGCCCCTCCTCTCCCCAGGCATCCTGTGGTTTACATGTGTCCTGGAGTGGGGTCTGAGGCTGTCTGAAGAGGACCACATGTCCTGATGTTTGTGTACCAGCAGGCCAGTGAGCCTGTTCCTCCATGACCTGGGGCTGACCAGCTGAGGCCTAATGTTCCCCTTGTACAGGGATAGCCTGCTGCCGCCCCCCAGTGCAAGCACGGTGCCTGCACAGTAGCTCTTCTCGCTGCACCGTGCTGATTGAGTGAGGACCCTCTTGGGAATAAAGAAGGTCCAGGCATCCAATCCCCAGACACCACATCTTTGTCCTGTGTCCTTCTCTTAACTCCCCCTGACCTCACTGTTTGGCCCTCTCACTCTCTTTTCTGAACAATGGGATTCCTCACCTCCTTTCTAAAGGTGACCACCCTAAATACCCATATTCCCCTTAAAGGACAACTTCTCTCAACCCTCACATCATCCTTTCAAGGCTGCCTAACTTTATATGTGTATATAAGCATGCAGGCATTTATTTTTATTTCTGTTTTTTTAAAAAACACTTACTGAAGTAATGCATTTTAACATTATGTAAAATTCAGTGTGTATCATAATAAGTCAGCATCAGTATATCCTATATTAAGTTCACCACCAAAAGTCCAATGTTCCCCTCTCCATGTCATTGATCCCTGTTACCTGATTCTCCTGCCTGCACTGCCCCTGGTAACCACTAATTGGTCTTCTTGTCCAGAAGTTTCTTTTTGTTTTATTTATTAGTTCATTTGTATGTTTGGTTTCTTTAGGAACCACATATGCGTGAAATCACACACCATGCGTCTTTCTCCCTCTGATTTATTTCACTAGCAGCACTTCCTCTAGGACCACCCATGTCCTGTCCTTGCAAGTAAGGCTCCTGGCGTTGATGCCCTGGGGGCCCTTCCTGGTCCAAGAGCAGCTGCACTAAGCTGCTCCCCATGGGGTGTCTTCAGGGCAAATAAGAAGGAAAGTAATTCAGACTTATTCTTAAGTGGACATTCATTCCATATTCTTAAATTTCCCAGTTCTGATTTTTTAATGAGAGTATAATATAGCCGGTGTTGGAGTAGGGATGAAATGACTGTGACAAAGGATGACCCTGAACTTCAATTTCAGAAGTGTATTCTGATGAATTGCCAGACCAGGGACCAGCTGCATCCTGAGAACACTTCGTAAGGATGAAACTTGAGGAACTTGGGACATACAAAGTCACTTTCAAATTATTAAACTGGAGGAAATAGGCCTCCCAGACATTATTTTGATCTGTGCTTCTCACACGTACCTTTTTCTGCAAGCTGTCCAGCAGAAAACTGCCGATGCATGCATCTTCGTAATTAGTTACCCAAACCAAGCATAGGGCCCCCTAGTTTGATCAATTACATTTATTTTATGAAATATTTTCCCCAATACTTAAATAGAATCTATTCTTGAGCAGTCACACCTGACTCTTTCAGGTTGCAAAGAAAAGCCACTCTCCTGTGTCCCTAAGTTTATGCAAGGAGCCAGCAGCAGCACTATAGTGCTTGTCTTGGGTTTTTTAACCCCTTCCCCCAAACTAACCCATATATACTTTATGTATACTTGTTTTTATCGTGTATACTTATTTACCTACCTTGTATAGACTTTAGTAACCCAGAGTATCTGGTCCTTGACCATACCAAATGACCCATGTTAGTACCTAGTGAATGTCTTTTGTATTGTTATGAACATTTATATAATTTATATAATTCTATTTAGACCTACTCTATCATCTATACAATAGATACAAATGTTTTTATAATCAAAAGAAAGGAGAAATTTTATTTTACACACTTTTTATTTGTTTTTGGTTATTCTCTTTCAACAGTAATTTATAGGATCCTTCCAGATCATCTTGTATTGCTCTGCTTTATTTTCTTTATTGGTTGTGTAGTGTTCCATGACCATAGTACAATTTATTCAGTGATTTGCCCTCATTGATGGATTTTCACTTTCTTTTTAGTTCTTGGCTTGCATATGTGTCCTCCTACATAGCTACTTTTATTTCCATAGAATAGATTCCTAGGAATGGGGTTAGTGAGTTAAGGAGTATATATAACTTTTATTTTTATAGATGTTGCTAGATTGCTTTCCAAAAAACTGCCAAACTTCAAATTTCTTCTGCCATGAATTTTAGTAATTTCCTCCATCTACCTTGCAGAGAATTCAAAATAAGTAAACTTTACACTAGACTCTTCACCAGACTGACATTCAATAATATTTGGTGGAATTTATATATTCCACAAGGAATTTTTCACGGGTGAAAATAACTATTGAGAAGTGGCCCTGTCAGGTAGAAATCTTTTAGGCCAAATTGTCTTCAGGAAAGACCTTGGTAGGCCTGGTGCCAATATTGATATTGCTGTCTCCATAACTGGTGATCACACCTACCAGAGGCACGGTCATCTTATTGAAGAGAAAATTTGGTGTTACTGTATGATCCGGGGAGGTGAGAGTTCCTTTAATATGACTTTCAGTTAGATGGCTCTCTCTGTCGTTTTCTTAAAAAAAAAAAAAAAAGCCTTTAGAGACTTTAATACTTAGAAATCAGAAAATTTGTCTTCTAAAATCACAGTTGTTGAGTGGCACGGCATATCACCACACACATAGGTTTTCTCACACACTCCAGGAGAGAGCGTGTGTCCTTTGAAGGAACGCTTCTGGGAAACTCCTGCCCCAGGAGACAACCATGCGGGCTCCTGGCCCCTCACTGCTGGCTGCGCCTCAGACACATTTTGCTTCTCTCCCTCTTTTGGCCCATTTTAAGTCAAATGTTAAAATGTAATTAAATAGTAAGGATGGGCCAGGTAGATGAGATATAACTAAGATAAAATATAATGAAGATAAAAATCAATGCAAAGATATTTAAATAACAATGATATATGTTGAATATAATACCATTAAATCAAGAGATGGAGACTTACTAAGTAAAAATCTACCAAGTAAAAAAGAAAGTAAAAATGGATAACAGATAAAAATTCTAGATTTAAGCTTTCTTTTTCTTTTTCCTTTTTTTTTTATAAAGATTTATTTATTTATACAGGCACTGGGGTACAGTCAGAAGCGTGGGAGGGTGACAGAATTCACCAGAGCCAGAGCGGGGAGCAGAACAGGCAGACTGATGAAGTACACTGCTGAGGGGAGCAGCAGGCAGCAGGAGAGGTCTGCACGCCATGTGGGACCCTCCTCCAGTGGCCGGGGAGCAGCCAGGGATCGAACCGGCACTGCAGAGGCTGCGGGCAGCTCGCAGCCCAGCGCTCAACCGCTGCGCCACCAGAGAGGCCCTAGATTTAAGCTTTCTATGTGCAAACCGAGCACCAGTGCTTCAGGGTGAAACCAGGCATGAGCCCCCCGGAGAGCTGAAGGCCAAGAGCAAGGTTATGTGGCCCCTTGCCCTACCCTTTCTCTGCTGGCTCCTGCTCAGACTCCATGTGGCCAGTGTCTCTGTGCTGTGGGACAGTTGTGTTTACCCACCCTAGATGAGAGCTGTCCACAGCCCAACCCGGGCGATGGGGTTCTGGACAGTGTTGTCAAAAGTCGGGCTGGAGGACATGCTTTCCAGAAAGTGCATAGTACTTTAATATGTCCCAGGTTTAAACCATCCACCAGACAGATGTCTTTAATTCACTGTAACTGTTTACTTCATGAAGTCATCTTACCTAGTTGTAAAATCTAGTAGGGGCACTGAATATACTCTTAGCATGTTTTCCTGTATGGAGCTGTGGTCTGAGAAAAGAAGGTTGAAGTAATCCTGGGAATTCCAGGCTCCCTACCTCTGGGTGAGGCACAAAACAGCACTCAGTTGGGAAGGCAGCTGGTGGCTGGAAATCCGTGAAATACACATCATTCGGTAATGTACTTTAACCAGCATTTCTTACTTACTCAACTCTGGACATGTTTTTACTCTACATTATTTAACTGATAAGGTGATGACCTAAATTTATATGACTTCCAGTAATGAAGAGGTGTTTGCTTGATTCAAATCTCAATAGAACTGAGAGAACTGGCTGACGTCCTCCTGGCTTCATGGAAATGTGCCCAATCACGGCACTTCGTTCAAACCCGTCGTTGCATGTAGATGGCTCTGCTGTGTGTTTAGAAATACCTTCTCTTATTTCTCTCCCACCCCAGATCCATGTATCTACTCAAAATTCTAGTATCATGGTTATTGTTTCATGAGTTTTCCAAGGGAATGTTTACAGATACATTCATGTAGTGATGATTCTTTTCTCCTTAAATTTGAGTATCCCTCCTCTATTATGGCTCTTGGTCTATGGTCTGGCTTCCTACTTCACTAAAAAAATGGAGGAAATGTGAGAGAAATAACAAGTTCCCCCCCACCATATTTACCTACTTACGTTCGTCTATGCTGTAAACTGCCTTCTTCCTTCTCTGTGGCTGATGGTGAACTCTCTGATTCCCACTCCTCACTTGGGTACTAGGGTCATTTCCTTGTTGCCTACTCAAGGACATGTCTACAGTGATGAGATTTCCTGGGGGCATCATTCTTACGCTCCCGCTAGACCATTCCCATCAAGCACATCCAACCCTCAGCTACCTCACCATTTCCCTGCCACCTGAGAGCCTGTTCTCTGCTCAGCAGCCACAGTGAGCCTTTTAAAACCCACATCACATGCAATTTCTTGTTAGAAATCATGTAGTGGCTTCTAGACAGCAAGAAGAAAGGGCAAAATCTTAAAAATGGCCTAGAAGGCCCAACATAATTCCCTCTCTCCCACCTCATCCCTTTTCTCTTCCTATTTGCTCTGCTTCAGCCACAAAGGGCTCCTTGCTGCTCCTCAACTTGCCGAGAGTGTTCTCAGCTCAGGACCTTTGCCTTTGCATCCACCTGCGTGGACTGCTCACCCAGATGTCCTGCTCCCTTACCTCCTTCAGCACTGAGATTCAATGTCACGTTCTCAATGAAGCCTTCCCCCACCACCTTAAAATTGCAAGCCCTCTCCATACTTCCTGCCCCCATGCTGTCCCTGTGCCCCTCTTTCCTGGCGGACTCCTTCCAAGATAGAATATGAGTTCTTTATTTTGTTGTTTTCTGTGCCTTCCACTAAGATGTGAATTCATGGAGGCAGGAATGTATGACCAGTGCTCACTCAGTAAAGCACCTGGCATATAGTGGCCCCTTAGTTAGGCTTCATCATCTGAATGACTGAGGAAGTAAATTCCCTAAGAGCAGGAGTCTGATTGGCTTGTCCATCACTCTGTCCCAGTGACTAGGACTCTAGCTCACAAGAAGTTTCAATAACTTGTTGTGGAATGAATGGGTAAATGGGTCAGGAAAGAAAGTAAAAACTACGAGAAACTAGGCAGTACCATCTCTTGACACTGAGTCATCCAGCTGTCCACAGCACCTCTGAGTTCATGATCCAGGTTGTTTTCATTTACACACATTTAGTTCTGAACTATCCTGAATGAAAACATGACTAATTTGTGGTCTTTGGTCCCAGCAGATCTCTCAAGGATCTCCATAGGATGGGGTGAGCCTGAGGAGGAGGAGGTTGTGGGCTGGGGAAGGTAGTGGGGGAAAGGTTGATATTACAGCTGTAGGACCAGCAATTCTGCCCTGATGTCTGTCTATTGGACTGAGTTTAGTCACTTAAGAAATATTCGCATATTTTCCTCTTTGTCCTGAACCTAGAGAGATGATTTGATTCACTCATTTCGTTCATCCATCCTTTCATTCATCAGTGCTGAACGCTGTCGCCTGTCCCTGCATTCTGTATTTGCAGAGTGATGAGTGTCCAGAGGCAGGGAGTGGAGATGGCCTCAGGGGAAATGGTGAGAAGATGATTTACAATCCACTTCCTGGGGGCAGGGAGTAGAGGGGTGGGGGTGAAGGAGACAAGTGGGATGAGTGCCTGGAGATTGGGGTCTACTGGGGGTCCTATCTGAGCCACAGGATACTTTGATTTAAAAAATACAAGCAGGGCCTCCCCAGTGGTGCAGCGGTTGAACGCTGGGTTGCGAAGCTGCCCGTAGTCTCTGCAGTGCCAGTTCGAACCCCGGTCACTGGGTGAGGGTCCCACATGGCGCGCAGACCTCTCCTGCTGCCCGCTGCTCTCCTCTGCAGTGTACTTCATCACTCTGCCTGTTCTACTCTCCGCTTTGGCTCTGGTGAATTCTCTCACCTTCCCATGCCTCTGACTGTACCCAGTGCTTATATAAATAAATAAATAAATCTTTAAAAAAAATAAAAATAAAGAAAAAATATAAGCAAAGCCCTAAAGTGTCCTGTTTTAAGTCTTCTTTAAGTGAGGATGTTACTTGACTCTCTTTTGATGACAAATGAGTTAGAGTTTTGTCTAACAACACTTTTTATCCTTGGTTGCCAGTATCTTTTTGGACCTAAACACCCCAAAGATTGTTTGCTGTTGTTCTACTCCTTTAAGAAATGTCATCTTTAGAATTTATTTTGTCTTTGGTAGTTAGGATTTATATTTATGACCAGAAGTAAATTATGAACTAGATTCTGCTCTTTTTCCCCCTAATAATTACTTCTTTTTTATTTCTTTTTATTATTTTTAAATTTTATATATTTTTTACATCATTTTTCATTTTGCACAATGTATGCATTTTCTTCTTGGTTATAGTCCCCATACAATTCCCATCCCCCCTAGATTCTGCTCTTGAACATCTTAATGGAAAGCTTTGTAGATGAGTTTCCAGTAGCTATTTATTTCATTCATTGTGTATTTTGCATATATGGAAGAAATTCTGTCTTTTCCTTCTTGTAAGCATCAACCCTAGCTTTTTCTTAAACCAATTTCCCTTTCCTTACTAGAAGCTGATACAAAAAACTGGCACAAATCAACTGCCTAGTAGGATATAGATTCTTTTGCTTCACCAGTATGAATGGAAAGTGAGGGTTGGAGATACAGGTTATTTTTTTTCCCCAAAGTCTGATGTGAAAGAAGTTCAAGGGCAGGAAAGCCAGAGGTCACTGAGTTAAAGGGTGGACTTTTTTAAGAGGGTGGGAGTGACTTCTTTATGTATATATGGACTGACTGAAGTCAAGGAAGAGGAAGATTCAGAAAATACAAAAGAGAAAGGAAATACTTACATAACAAACAAAGGAATAGATTCATGTGCTGACAGGGTGGAGGGTGTTGGGGGAGTAAGGATGAGAGTTGTGAAGGCTTAGAATAGCCCCTCAAGACAAGTGATGGGGGACTGACTGCCAGCCCTGCAGAGCATGGCTGAATCTCACCCTCAGCACATTTATAATAGCATCACTTACAGGGAGTTGAGCTTCCAGTGCTTGAATGGGCCTGCCCTGTGCCTCCTACACAGAGGATTGCTATTCAATCCACCATTGATCCTATTGGATCACTGGGGAGAAAATGTAGTTTAAAAACTTTTTATTCTAAAACAATTTCCAGATATAAAAGGAGGTGCAAAATATTCAAAACTTATTAGCTTTCAACCATTTTTTTTAACCAAATGTTAACATCATACCTCACTTGCTTTATCATTCATTTTATAGTTCTTCTTTTCTATATGTGTATTTGTATTTTTTCTAGTGTTTTCAAGTAAGTTGACAAGTTTCAAGTAGAATGACCCCTTTTCTCGCAATACTTCAGTGTGTATTTCCTGAAAGCAAGAATCTGCTTTTATATAACCACAGTGTAATTATTAAAATCAGGAAATTAGCATCAATCTAATACTATTATCTAACCTACAGACCTTATTCAAATTTACTTTGGTGAAATTTTACAAAGTGAATTGTTACACCTGTCATCTTTGAAAAGACTTTGGCGTGAAATCGATTGCTACCAAAGTGCAATTGTTACACTCTGGTGTCATCTTTGAAAAGACTAAAAGACAGTCTTTTTAAAAATTTAGATATATAATCTCACTAAATCAGTGCAAAGATCATAAAAAGGCATGATTTAAAAAGTAAACTGTAGATTCAGTTGAGGAAAAAAGTGGATTGATTTAAAATTGTTTGCAATAAATGTTGGCAAGGTTGTGGAGAAAAAGGAACTCTCCTGCACTATTGGTGGGAGTGCAAACTGGTCCAACCACTGTGGAGAGCTGTGTGGAGATTTCTTGACCTACTAAACACAGAGCTTCCATATGATCCAGCAATTCCACTCCTAGGTATTTACCCAAAGGACACAGAAACATCAATTCCAAAGAGCACCTGCACCCCTCTGTTTATGGCAGTACTGTTTACAATAGCTAAGCTTTGGAAACAACCCAAATGCCCAAAAATAGATGACTGAATCAAGAAGATGTGGTACATATACACCATGGAATATTACTCAGCATTCAAAAAAGATAAACACATGCAATTTGCAGCAATGTGGATGGCGCTGGAAGGGATCATGCTCAGCGAAATAAGCCAGAAAGAAAAAGAAAAATACCAGATGGTCTCACTCATAGCAGGAATCTAGAAAACTTAAATAAGGGACCAGGAAAAAGAATAACTATAAGGAAGAAAATATCAAAATCAACAAATAACTATGAACCAGAGACACTCTATGGGGGATGGGGGCGGGGAAAGGAGGGCTTGGGGTCAAAATAAGGGGGTTGTAATTGTAAGGGAAATATAAAAATAAAATTTAAATAAAAAAATAAAGACATGGTACAAAAAATAAGATAATGGGGAAGATTATTTATAAAGAAAAAATTGTTTTTGAAAAAAATAAAATAAAATTGTTTGCAGTGGTTACAGGAAAACACTCAGGCTCTTCCAATAAGACTGTGATGGGCTTTTCGGTAATGGGGAAAAAATGATGCCTGGGTCATTGTTTTTACTGTAATTTGCCAGAAAACTCAGGATTATTTTAGAAAATTACTAAATGTAATAGTGTACAAATAGTCACTATTTCATTTCTTAATGATTCTTGTAAAATGTGGATTTTTTATTTCTAGCATGCAAAAATGTCAAGAAGCGTCCAACAAGGATTATTCAGCTACCAGACCACTGTCACACTCAATAAGCCAGGGCCCTGGGGTTGGGGCACAGGAAAGAGGCCTGTCTCTCCAAAGTTGGAAGGTTATAAAACTCCTGGACAGTCAGCAGAAAGGCCAGTGTGATGAATGACCAGTCATTTGACATGAGAAATGACTGAATGTCACCTTCTTTTCAGCTTCTCATAAATCCTTTGGGAGTCCTGGATAATGCTATTCATTTAACTCAGTCCCAAAGGAGGATATATATATATATATATATATATATATATATACACACACACACACACACACACATATACATATATGTATTTCTGTTTTTTCATTTATACATTAATGTACATTACCAAAGCAATTCCCGTACCACCAATTCTTACCTTATTAAACTGAATCTTAGGAGGTTGTCATTTTTGTAGATCAAAGTGGTCAAATAGCTGCAATTTCATATAACCCAATCTAATAAAAGAGGTGTAACCTAAGAAAAGATTCAAACAATGTAGAACAGAATGTTAAAAGATTCAAACAGTGTGGAACAGAATGTTAAAAGTTGTTTATCCATACTTACTCCCACTGCCCATCCCAGAAATAATCATTATTTTTGACGTGTAGACTTCTCGTCTTTTTCTGAACATTTACACAATGTATGAGGTATGCATGTGTGTATGCATACACACATATGTATGTACATAAGTATTTAACATGTGTAAGTGGCTGATTCTAGCGTATTCACAGTGCATTGCAAACTGTGCACAGTGCATTTACAAATTGCACTATGCATGTGCAGAAATTTTTGCATGCCAGAAATCTTTGCATGCCAGAAATCTGGTCTACCACATTCTGGTGATAGTTGCATAAGCATTGCCTATGATTTAACCGTTATTAATTTCCCTATTAATACATAGATTTAACCGTTATTAATTTCCCTATTAATACATAGCTCCATTTTTGAATGTTGTAAGTAATACTAAATGAAAATCCTAATGCAGATGTTTGAACACATGGACAAAGTTTCTGAAAAATTACTAGAAATGGAATAGCTGAACCAGAGATAAATGCATGGAAAATTTTATTAAGTATTACCTAATTACCTTTCAAAATGAGTTTTCCAATTTACCCACTAACTGCCTATTTTACGTATCTTTTCTCATACTGGGTTTTATAAATCTTTAAAATTCTTATTAATCTGATGGAGGAAATCTAATATTCTAGTAAAATATGTATTTATGTGTGGTATATTATATATAACAGATGTTATTATGTTATTTCCTTGGTTACTGGTGAGTTCAGACAACTTTTAAGAGTTTTTTGTTGGCCATTTTATTTTCTTCTGCCAATTACCTTTCTATAACCTTTGATTTGTGCATGCATTGAATAGTCATTCTCTGTTTTATATTCCTTTCTATCATTATTGTCTTCTAACTTTATTATGGTAAATTTCAGCATTGAAATGTTTTTAGTTTTATTTAAGCAATCTTTCCCATTTTGATATCTGGATTTTTATAACTTAGAAAGGTCTTCTCAATTTTAAGATTACAGAACTTTTCAAAAATCATATTCTAATTTTTAGATTTTTTTTACTCTTACCTCTCTACTACATTTGCCATTTTGGGGTATATAACTTGAAATTAAGGTCTTATTCTATTTTATTTTTCCATAGGTATTAATTTTAACAAACTTGTTTAATGAGTATATCCTTTCCTAACTGATTGTAATTGCCACCTTTGGGGAATATACCGAAGTCCTATTTTTATATGGGTTGCTTTCTGGACTTCTGAATCTGTTTTATGTATCTATATATTTGTATATCCTTATCACATTGTTGTAATTACTATAGCTTCAAAGTCTTTAAAAGAATATCTGGGAGAGCTCTTTCCTCAGAATTCTTAAAAAAATCTTAGCTATCCCTTTGTATTTTCTTTATCATATGAAATTTAGCATATGACAAAGATTCATAAATATTTTTAAAATCCTTATTAAAGAGTCATACAATTCTTACTGAAGCTTTATCTAGTATTACATTGAAATTTACAGATTAATTGGGAGAAATGATTGTTTTTATTAACAATTTCCAGAAACTTATAATTTTTGGACTTAGATCGATTTTTAAAAAGTCTTTAGTTCCTTTTATTCCTTTCTTATTTTCCTTTACTCTTCTTGACAGATTTACTTGTAATTACTTGTTTTTGTTGTGAATAGGATATTTTTTGTATCATGCTTTGCAATTACTAAGAAAAAAAAACAAAATTGATTTTTGTATATTGATCTTATATCTCACCTTCTTGCTAAAATTACTGCTAGTTATAATAGGTTTTCAGTTTATTCTCTATAATTTGCCAACTGTCACTGTCAAGTGGAAAATCTGCCATTTCTTTCCCAACATTTATAGCCTTCTCTCCTCTCTCCCTTTCACCCTCTCTCCCTCTCTCCTTCCATCTTTCCTTCCTTCCTTTTTTTGGTGTAATTTTATTTGACAAGCATTTCCCAGATAATGTTAAGAACCTTATTTTATGTCTGTATTTAATGGGAATGCTCCTAATGGTTCCGTGGTAAGTGTGACATTTCAGGAAGACACTACCAGGTAAAAGAAATTTCCCTCCAGTCTTGGCTTTCAGACTTTTATAAAAGTCACATTTTAAATATTGTACAAACTACATATACTAACACACACAACTCTTAAATATTCAGATCACTGAGCTTGACAATAGCATTTACCCATTTAACTATGACCCCAAATCAGATGTAGACTATTAACATGACCTCAGAAAATTCCCCCATATCACTTTCCGGTCAATTCCTCTCCTTCCCAGAAGCAACTGTTTTGTTTTTCTTTGTTTTGTTTGACTTTGGTTCCCATTGCTTAGTTTTGCTCCATCTTGTACTTCATTTAAGTGGAAACACCCAGTATGTATTTTGCTGTGTTTGGTTTCTTTCACTCAGTGTAATGTCTGTGGGATTCATTCATGTGGTGGCTGTGTTGCTAGTTGCTACTTTATATTTCTGAGCATAGCATTCTATAATATAAATCCATAGCTTGTTTATCCATTCTCCTGTTGATGGACATTTGAGATTTCCCCCAGTATTTGGCTATTATAAATAAGGACTCCAAAAGTATTCTTATATAATTTTTTTTTGTGAACATATGTTTTACTTCTCTTTTTTTTTTTCAATTTTTTTTTTAAAGAGGCACGTATTTTATTTATTTATTTGTTTGTTTGTTTGTTTATACATGCACTGGGTACAGTCAGAAGCGCGGGAGGGTGAGAGAATTCACCAGAGCCAGAGCGGGGAGCAGAGCAGGCAGAAGGACCGAAGTACACTGCTGAGGGGAGCAGCGGGCGGCAGGAGAGGTCTGCGCGCCATGTGGGACCCTCCTCCGGTGGGCGGGAAGCAGCCGGGGATCGAACCAGCACCGCAGAGGCCACAGGGAGCTTCGCAACCCAGCGCTCAACCGCTGCGCCACCGGGGAGGCCCATGTTTTACTTTTCTTTGATAAATACCTAGGAGTGGAATTACTGGTTCACAGGTAAATATCTGTCTACCTTTAGAAATAACTGCCAAAGAGTTCTCCATAGTGATTGTACCATTTTTACATACCCACCAGCAATGTAGAGTTCCTCATCCTTGCCAGTATTTGGTGCAGCCAGTCTTTGATTAAACCATTTTAGTGTGGATGAAATGCTGTCTCATTGTGGTTTTAATTAGCATTTTCCTGATGACATTGAGTACATTTTCATAGGCTTATTGGCCATCCAGGTATCCTTTTTCATTCAGTGACTGTTTAAATCTTTGCCCACTTTTTTAAAGATTTTTTTTTTATGCATATGACAGCTGGGGTACAGGCTAGAGATATGGGGGGAGGTGAGAGGATTCACCAGAGACAGAGTGGGGAACAGAACAGACAGACTGATTGAAGTACACTGCTGAGGGGAGCAGCAGGCGAGTTAGGAGAGGTCTACTGCGCCACATGGGCTGCTCCCTGGCCGGCTGGGGATTGAACTCATGCTGCAGTGGCTGCGGACAGCTTCATAGGTTGTGTCTTAACCCCTTGCGCCACCAGGGAGGCCCCTCTTTTGCCCATTTTTAAGTTTATTATTTTCTTGGTGAATTAGGTCATAGATAAACTATTTTGGGAGCAAGGGCTTTGTTGGGTAGGGTTACAAATTTGTACTCTATGGCTCAAGAGACTCTTAATATCAACTCAGAGTTCAGCTTTGCTATACTATCAAAAGACACGGAACTTTCACACATATCATGAGGAGAGAACAGGAGGGCAACATTATTGACAGTAATAGAGAAGTGGAAACGTAGACTGGATTTAAGGGTATTTAAGAGATTTAAGTGTTGGATAAATATCTTGGAAAAAATGTCCTCTTAGGTAGGAAATTATATAAGCCTACAAGGCCAAATACAACCTCTAAGGCCAAAATTTAAACAGAAAAGAACCACCAACGGAGGAAGTAAAGGGGACAGGGGACCTAGTGGACCATGCTGGAGAATTATGGGGGTTTTGGTGGTGGGTGTAGTGTGATAAAATACATTTGTAGAGGTGTGGACCTGTACTTCTAGAACATGTTTAATGTTGTTACCCAACATCACCTCAATAAAGTAAGTTAAAAAAAGGAAAAGAACCATTCAGCATTTTAATTACTCTACTATTTATTTATTTATTTTTTAAGATATGTTTTTATACAAGAGCTGGGCTACAGGCCAGAGGCGCGGGAGACTGAGAGGATTCACCAGAGACAGAGTGGGAGCAGAACAGGCAGATTGACTGAAATACACTGCTGAGGGGGGCAGCGGGTGCAACAGGAGAGGTTTGCCATACCATGTGGGTTGTTCCCTAGCCAGCCAGGAATCGAATCTGCGCTGCACAGGCTGCGGACAGCCTCATAGCACTGCGCTCAACCAGCTGCACCACTGGGGAGACCCTAATTACTCTGCTATTTAATAAATACTTTCATTCTTTCAGTCACTGAATGAGCATCAATTGCTTGTCTACTCTGTTCTCTTAACAAGTATTGATTATATGTCTACTATTTCTCTATATTTCTTATTGCCTTTTATGTGAAAGTCTACAAAAATATCCACTGCCTTTTGACTCTATTTCTGACTTTAGATTCCCAGTTATAGGATGAGATTGACATTTACATCCTAGAATTGGGTAGCTTTAGGCAGGACCTGTGAGACATGATCTGGGTTAGACTCCCAGTCAGAACCACTTGGGACAAAAGGGCAACATCTAGAACAGTTCAAGCCGATACAAGGCATTGGTTATCTTATTCCAAACAAGTAACATTTTTAAAAGATGGCAAATTTAACTTTAAGGAGTGTGCTATCCTCAGCACAACCTACCTCCTTTTCTACTCCTCTGGTGATCTTAGGAGACAAGTATTCTTTGTACAGTACAGTTTAGTTGATCAGAACTGACATTTTGATGTGATAAATAGGAGAGAAGGACCATTTCTCTTATAACACTTTTTTCTCTTTTTTTTTTAACGAGTAATTTTAGATTTGTAATGAAATCGAGCAGCAAGTACAGAGAGTTCCCATATTCCTGTGACCCTGCACAAGCACAGCCTCCCACACTATCAGCATCTCCTACAGTGCTGCATTTGTTACAGTTGACAAACCTACTTTGACAATTCACTACCACCCAAAGTACACAGCTTACTTCAGGGTTCCCTCTTGGTGCTGTATAGTCTATGAATCTGGGTTAAAATATAATGACATATATCCACATAGGGTAGTTTCACTGCTGTAAAAATTCTCTGTGTGCCACTTACTCATCTCTTTCCTCTACCCCCAACTCAGGACAACCAGTGATCTTTTCTGTATCCTAATCTTGTGTTCTGCGGAATGTCATATAGTTGGAATCACACAATAGGTAGTCTTTGCAGATTCACTGCTTTCACTTAATAATATGCGTTTGTTTCCTCCATGTCTTTTCATGAATTGATAGCTTATTTTCTTTTAGTGTTGACCACTCTTCCATTGTCTGGATGCACCAGTTTATTTTTCCTTTCACCTACTTAAGGCTATTTTAAATTCTTCCAAGTTTTGGCAAAGATAATAAAGCTGCTATATTATTTTCTTAAAGTAATGAATGTTTGGGGACAGTGTGTATGACTTTTACACCCTTGGTTAGGGGGTCCTCCTCTCCCCTCTGCCAACAGCATACCCTTGTTGACTTTAGTGTCCTGGCTGATGTACCATGTCTGTGTTAACTGCTCCCCAATTTATAAGTTGCTCTACTTAGAAGCCTTCTCTGTCTCACTTGATGTTAACTTCATTTTCCTGGTTGCTTAGACTCAAAACACTGGAATCCTTTAATGCCTCTTTTTTGCTCATATTCCCAACCTGATTCATTCAGAAATCATGCAGAATCTTTAATACACAGAATATTCCAATATATAGACCCATAATCTTAACCCTGTTCCTTCCTACCAGAACTACCATCAGTTTTTTTTAAGAAGATTTATTTATTTATGCATACAAGAACTGGGGTACAGGTCAGAGGTGTGGGGGGTAAGAGGATTCACCAGAGGCAGTATGGGGAACAGAATAGCAGATAGACTGGAACACACTGCTGAGGGGAGCAGTGGGCGAGTCAGGAGAGGTCTGCTGTGCCATGTGGGTTGCTCCCTGGCCAGGGATCGAACTTGTGCTACAGTGGCTGCAGCTAGCTTCATAGGTTGTGTCTTAACCCCTTGCACCACCAGGGAGGCCCAGAACTACCATCAGTTTTAAACCACCATCATCTCTGATTTTGGCTGCTATAATACCTCCCAAAGCTCTCAGCACTAAAACCTCAAGTTTTCTTCTACTTTTATTATTATTATTATTACTATATTATTTTCAAGTAATCACAGTCACAGACTAAGTTGCAAGTTCAGTACTTATTTTTCTTGTACCATTGAGCATAAATTGCTAAACTTGATGCCCCGTTACACCCCTGAATATCCTAGCCTGTGTTCTCTGAACATCTTAGCCCACTGCTTTTCCTACAAATGGCAACATTACCCTGTGTAACAACACAACCACCAACATCAGGAAACTACAAAGCTGCATCTCTGCTAGATCCTCAGACCACATTCCAGTTTTACATTTGTTGGTCCCAATAATGCCAAGGAATACTGGTTCTTTTTTTTTTTTTGTAGCAAAGTGTGTTCTAAGTTATCATGTCCCAAGATGACTTCAGTTTGGAACAGTTCCTCAGTTTCCCCCTGATTTTCAAGACAGTGATATTTTTGAATATCAGAGACTAGGTATTTTATAAAACGCTTCTCACTGTATGTGCATCTTATGTTTTTTCATAAAGAAATTCAAATCATGCTGCATTGGCAGGAATATTACAGAAGTGAGCTGTTTTTTGTTGTTGTATCTTACCTGGCGGCACCTGCCTTCAATTTGTCCTACTTCTGATGAAACTCAATTTGATTGCTTGGTATCTGCCTGCCTTCTCCTCCATAAGGTTACTGTTTTTTTTCCTTTGTAATTAATTAGTATTTTGCAGGAAGATACTTGGAATTACCTATATAAATATCCCATTCCTCATCACACTTATAACTTATGTATTTTTTTAATACCCGAATGCACTCATAGTTTCCTGTTTGATTTTTAACTTGTTTTAATATTACATCATTTTATTCCTATTTTATGTATCACTATCATTTTTATTTAGATGTTCCATTTTCCTTAATTCGGTACTGGTCACTCTTTCAAGCTGACTTCAAAGGAATACTGGTTCTTTTTCATGGAAACCTCTCCCCCACACATATGCCTTTCTCTGCTTCTGGTTTTGATACTCCTCTCTTGGATGCACTCCTTTCTCCACTGGGCTCTGACATCCCGTGCTAGCCTGCTCCCCATCAGATGCCCTCCTAACCTCCTAAGGCAGAGTCTTTTGAAAACCAGTCAGTCAGATCACATCACACCTCTGCCTTGAAACCCTAAAATGGCTCCATTTCACTCAGAGTAAAAGCCAGAGTCCATGTCCTCTGTTCCAAGTGTCACACTATTATGCTTAGCCTTCCCCACCTCCTTGCCTGTATTCCTGCCTGCTCTGGCTCTGCAGGCACCAGGCTCCTCCGCCGGAGCCCATTTGCTCTTCCTCCTGGGAATATTTTTCCTCCAGACAACCCCCTGGCCAGCTGCCCTGTCTCCTTCAAGTATTTACTGCAATTTCACATTCTCCATGCACCCATCCATTTAATGTTCCAAACTTCCCTTTGTGGGTTGATGTTTCTTTATCAAAAATGTATAAATGGGCCTATTTGGTCATGAATATAGAAGCCCACACAATGAGGTTCTGAAAGAAAGCACAGAACCAAAGAGATCTGCTCCACTCTGCCTAAGAAAGTCAGAAGCTTTTAAAAGTGTGCGTAGGTGGCTCCCCAGGGGCAGGGTGCAGGCTCTGGGAGCTAGTGAGGGCAGCAGGGATACGACAGGAACAGTATCCAGAGGAGATCCAAGAATACTTAGGAACAAAGGTGTCTCATACTTGGATGTAACCTGTTTTTTTGCATACTGGAGCAATGCAGTTATCTTGTCTCCACTTAGTTTCAACCCAGGCAGGTTGAGAATGCAGAGGGAACAATCCATTGAGGTGAAAGGTGCTGGTAAGTATGTCCACACTCCAAGGGACAGGAGGGGAGGACACTGTCCTTCTCACAGCACATAGACTAATGGCCCAAGCTGCTGAAACAAGCTTTTAAATGGAAGCTGATCCCAGAATTCTGGGGGGCTTGGGGATTCCTAGGTGCCCATGGCACATAAGGATCTGAGTCCTCCCAGAGTCCATCTCTGTGATCTGGTCCAAATGGAGATCATATTCAGAGAAATAGCACTCAGAGAATTTCATCTGGACACTCAGATGTGGAATGAAGAGAGTCCTGCATGAGATGGATCATTCTTCTCAAATTGGGAGGATATTGCCCTGGGCAGAGCATAGATACAGGACCTCAATTTTAATACACTTTCCTATATCATGCATTAAAGCAGAGACACTATGGAATCGATGGTGACATTGGCTCTAACCTGTCAGTAAGTATAAAAAGGGAATTTCACACATAGGTACCTGCTTTAGACTGTGCCCTCAGATGCTACGGCCGGGGGTCCGGGTGGGGAGAGAGTGTTTATTTCTTCCTGCCACTAGATTTCTACAGTATATGGGCTGGAAAAACACTGAAGAAAGATGAAAACACTGCTGTGTCCTTTCCCCATCACTGCTGACCTTGGGCAAGTCACCAAACTCATCTGTTTTCTCTCTGAAGGAAATTGACCAGATGATTTTTAGTGGTGCAGCTTTGGGCTTTTAAAAGAGCCCTCAGACTTCCTCTCTCAATTTCTCTTTTTTCTGTAGGTCTGTTCCATGCGCCTTGCCCCATCATTTGTCTTCTGCTGCATCTTCTGAGCTTTGTATAACTTTGACCTTCTCCTGCTTCACTACATCACCCCACCTTCTCTTTGCTTTCTGAGCGTCCCTAGTTTTTAGTTTCTGCCTCTGCTGTCAGTTGCTCAATCTGTCAGTTTTCATTTAATTTTTCATATTTGAAAGGGTCTTGATTGGCCCCACTCATCTTATTGAAATAGTTTACAAGAACTGGAGAGGATGTTGACAGAACGGAACCCTCATATTGTACAGTGCTGGCGTAAAAGTAAATCGATGTAATCACTGTGGAAAAACAGTATGGAAATTCCTCAAAAAGGTTACAAATAGAACTAGCATGTGATCTAATTATCCCACCTCAGAATATTAGTCCACTAATACAAAGACTCAATTTGAAAAGATATAACATTCCTGTGTTCATTGTCACACCATTAAGAATAGTCAAGATGTGGAAACAACTTCAATTTTATCTGTGGATGAAATGTTAAAGAAGATGTGGTGAATATGTAGAGATGTGTGTGTATATGTGTATATATGTAGTAATATGTTATATATGTTATATGTAATGCATACATACACAATTGAATACTACTCACTCACAAAAGGAGTGAAATCTTGGCATTTCAACAACCTTGATTGATCTTGAGATTATACTTAATGAAATAAGTCAGAAGGAGAAACATATATACCACATTATTGTACTCATATGTGGAATATAAAGAAGTAAAGCAAAGGAATGAACAAAACGAAGCAAAAGCAAACTTTTAGATACAGAGAACAAATTGGAGTTTACCAGGGGAAAAAGGGGCTGGAGAGCAGGTGAATGGGTAAAGGAGGTTAATAGATGGATGGAAAGTAGACTTTTGGTGGTAATCACAAATGTTATGTATGTAGACGTTGAATTATAATGCTGTGCCCCTGAAACCTTAATGTTATATAATAGACCAATGTCATCTCAGCACTTTATTTAAAAAATAAGCATATTTTATGGGGACTATAACCAAGATGAAAATGAATATATTATACAAAAATGAAAAATGATGTAAAAATATATATAAAATTAAAAAATATAAGCATAGAGAATTTCACAACAAGAACCTCCATATCCCCTACCCTGTTAGTCACATCTCCACATTTTGCCACACTAACTTAGATTATTTTAAAAGACAAAAACATTGTCTGTACATACAAAACTCCCTTTGTCACCTCCAAACACATCTCCTTTTCATCGCCACTTCCCAGAGAGGTAGGGACCGAAATACGTCCCTCTAAATTTTATAGATGACTGTGTTTGGCAACAGGGCCTATTAAGGAGGTTTAGTGGCTCATGAGAGCAGGGCCCAAATCAGATAATTCTGCTGCCTTCGTAAAAGAGGAAGAGATGCCAGGGCTAGCTTGCTCTGCCATGACAGGGCCCTGTTAGCAGGTGGCTCTCTGCAAGCAAGGAATAGGGCCCTTGCCAATGAGAACCTTTTTCTTGGACTGTCCGGCCTACAGAACTGTGAGGAAAGATTACCTGTTGCTTAAATCACCTAGCATATAGTATTTTGTTATAACAGCCCTAGCAGGCTGAGACACAGAAATAAGCACTATTCTGAATTTGGGTGTTTAATGAACCCCAAACTGGACTCAACTATACACTTAAATAGATCCATGAACAATGTAGTTTTTGTTGTTGCGGTATAAAAACCTTTATCAAAATAGTATCACACTGCACATACATGGCATATTCTAAAGAAGTGGCTTCTTTGCATCATTGCTCTTCTGAAAATTTGATGAATATCTGTGGCCAGTTTTCCCACAGACACATGCACTATTTTGTGAAAAATTCCAAGCAGTGTACAAACTGTGAAGCTCAATCATGAACCCAGATTAAAAACCTCTCTTGTAATTATAATTAATCTTCGGAATATTCACCCTACAATAATTGTAAGGCCCCCAGCCATGTAGAAGGAGAGTAAATCCTGACCACTACTCCATGCTTGCTGTGACTGGAAAGCAGACATACATTTTGGAAAGATATTTAAAATAAGTATTGGAAATAAAAATGTGTTGGTTTCACCAGAAAATGAAATTATCTATATATTATTCCATTTTTAAGGCTTTCTAAAGAATTGAGTCCAAACATCAGAAAAATCAGAAGTCACATTGGTTTGATAAGGAGTTAATGAAAAATATGCTTTTTTTGACATGGAAGGGTTTTAGTTATTAAAGATGCATAGAACTAGAAAAAATAACGTTTCTGTAATTTAGTACCTTGATGGCTACAGTTAAATATCAAGTTCCACCTTGTTCTCCTGTGAAATGTGAGGACATTCATCTACCTCCCTGGGAAATTTGAAAGCAAAGGGTTTTTGTAAAAACCCGGTGTGAAGTTTCTTGGAAAGGATGCCCAGCATAAGGATATAATTGTTTTTTGGCATGTTGGCAGATGCTTCTGTGCTGCGCTCTGCTCTCCTCTGCTAGTAACAGAATACTGTGAAAGACGTTCAAGGCCAAATGAACATTTACAGATGAATTACCACCTGCCATGAACACAGAAAGAAATATTGATGTTAAATAGAGCTATTTGAGAACTCAAGTAGGGGAAAAGTGTGGAACCATTTGAGATCTGGTGTGCCTAGCCAACTTCCAGAAAGGCAGAGTTAAACTGTCCTGCAGTAAATTGCAGAGGTCTAGATGAAGTGGGACGTTACCGGGTACCGCATTTTACTTTGGGTTGAAATCTAGCATTGCCTGTGTCTATCAGGGAGTGCTGAGAGCTGTGAAGGTTCACTGGGGAGCAGAAAGGAAAAGGTGAAGACTCAGCTATCATAAAGCAGGACATTGATGATAACATGTCACAGACAGAAGTCTGTGGTCAGGAAGAATAAGTGGGCCCAAAGATTATTTTTAGGTCTTTTAGAACATGAAGAGAAGCAAAATGGCAGAGATAAGAGTGCGGCTAGGAAACGGAGCCGCTGACACCCACAGGGAGACGGGCATTCTGGACATTTTCTAATAGGCAGGTGCTTTGTGGAGGGAAGTCGCCAGCTTTCAAGTCTAACCATCTCCATGGCAAACCGGTGCAAAGAATGACCTGCCACTGTGGTCATCTGTCTTTTGTCCTTAGTGATACAGAAAATCTAGTGTAATGCATTTTTATATGATTGATTATCTCTAAGGGTTTCTCCACAATCCAAATCCAAATTGCCTGGATGAGAATAGCACCAGTGTCTCTGCATTGAATGCATCTGTGATCTCCACTTCATTCCCAGGTCCTGGCCACCTGCCAAGCTGTGAACCCCCATTCAAATGAAATTCGATGTAGGCCTTCATTGCTCGTCAGCTTCCCTCATTGAACAATCATTTATCTGCACATATAGTATCATTCTAAGCACAGGCAAACAGCCTGGTAACATGGTGCTTGTACTCACAGAGCTCACACCCAGTGGAGGTGGCAGGCACTCAACTCAAAGCCAACAGATATATTGTATAATTGCAAATAAGACCTGTGAAGAAAATAAACACAGCAAGTGAATGGATTGGGGAAGGGCAGAGGGTTTTCTTCAGTTAGCGTGGTCAGGGAAATTGTCTTTTGTTGAGGAGACATTTCAACTGAAGAGACTAAACAGAGAAGGAAGTCACACAAAGATCGGGGGAGAGAAGTTTCCAGATGGAGGCAACAGCTGGTTCAAAGGCCAAGGCTAGGCTCAACTTGGGAGGTTGGAAGGCCTGAAAGAAGATCAGTGTGAATGGAGCCGAGTGATGAGAGACGAGGTCAGAGAAGGAGGCAGGGGTCAGACCATGCAGGGCCGTGGTAAGGAGCTGGAGTTTATTCTGTTGGAGTGGAAAGCTATCGCGGGACCTTCAGCCAGAGCAGATGCCCTGACTTTCACCCTGACTGCTGTGTGGATAATGGACCATCAGAGACAATGAGGAGACGGGGAGGGTGTCTTATCACCTAGGAGAGGTGATGGTGATTTGGCAGGGACTAGCAGGGCATGTACTGTACTTTAAAGCTGACCATCAAAACTTTCTAATTGAATATGGGTATAGGGAAGGAGAAGAATCCAGAACGACCCCTAGACTCTCAACTAAGCAACTGGTAACTGCCACTTAATTAAATAGGAAAGACTTGTGGGGAGGTTGGGCTTTGGATTCCGGAAAGGAAAAGAGAATTCTGTTTTGGTCATGCTAAGTTGGAAATGTTGGTCCATCAGTTGGAAATGTCAAGTAAGCACTATACGTCTGGTATAGAAAGATCTTTTTTTTTTAATTTAAATTTTATTTTTATTTTCCCCATACAATTACAACCCCCTTATTTTGACCCCAATCCCTCCTTTCCTGGCCCCCCACTCCCTACAGAGTGTCTCTGGTTCATAGTTGTTTGTTGATTTTGATATTTTCTTTCTTATAGTTATTCTTTTTTCTGGTCCCTTATTTAAGTTTTCTAGATTCCTGCTATGAGTGAGACCATCTGGTATTTTTTCTTTTTCTTTGGTATGGAAAGATCTTATGTCATTTTGACTATTGACATAAAATCATTAACCTGTTAGATTGAGGCCACAGGGATGAAAAACAAATCTACAGAAAGTTCTCCTTTAATGTTGTCCTTATGTTCTTGGAAACTAACTTTCAGTGAGATGAGGTAAAACCCAAGCAGTTCCTTGAATAACAACTTGTTCAAAGTCAACAGAACTATTTTTCTTTCATCAATGCTATAATGAAATGATTTTGAATAAAATGATGTTAATGAGAGACTTGTTGTCAATGGAGAAGAAAAAAGGTTCAAGGACAGAGACCTGGGAGACCCTGGCATGTAGTGCTGTATGTGTCACAATGGGCCTTAAAACCCTCTGACCTCTGAACTCCTTATCTGATGCCCCCACCCCCACATCCCAGCTGGTTCAAGGTCAGAGGCTCTCCCTGTTTCTCACAGCCCACCCTGGCTTTGGTTTATCCCATCCCAGCTGCTCTCACAATCTGTCTCCCCTGCTCCAGCATGCGTGGCTTTGCTTGACTGCTTCTCTCTGGTTTGCACTGGTCTTACTGCCCCACCTCGACTGCTGACTCCTGGAAGCCAGTGAACCCACTGAGTAATGCCCATATCACCTTTGAGATCTGACAGAGATGACCGCCTGCTCAGAAATCCATGTGGATAGATAGGACCAGGCTGCTTGGGGACCCCCATGAGGTCTCATGTTGGCATCGCTGTTTGTGAGCCCCATGTCTCCTGGCACACTCCCTGTAGGGTGAGGCCACCAGGAAGATAAAACAAACTCTGGAGATTAAGTAAGCACCAGAAACTCTCCCAGCAAGCCGTAAAATTACTTTCTTGGTAAACAAAGAGGCAAACAAAAGCAAGAGAACACAAGATGTCATTTTCCCCACTGACCCACACTTCACCTGTTTTCTCCTAACCACTTTTACATTCATTTTTCTCTCCTGGCATCCATGTTCCATGTTGCTGCTTTCTAATAGGCTTATCTTTTCTTTGTCTGAGACTTTCCTGCTTGAATTTTTCAAGCTGCCTACAGCTCACAGAGCCTTTGGGTCATTAGCTGTGGCCACAATGTCCACTCTGTGAAAGGGGGGAGGTCTTTAGCACCCACTTGGGGAGCCAGACCACCAGAGGACCCTGTGTTGCCCAAGGCAAGTCATTTCCAACACCAAATAGAGTTGGTCCTATTTTGTTCCTAGAAACAAACTGCACTGCTGCAAAGATGGTGGCAGGGCACTGTCAATGTGCTTCTCTTTCCTGCCTGAGTTTCGCAAGCTGCCTGCAGCTCACAGAGCTGGTGAGTCATTAGCTGTGGCCAGAAATGCTGAAGTCTTGCGCCTTGTCGAAGCCTGCAGGGTCTGGCCCGCGGCACACCAGACAAAGAAGCTCTCAGCAAGGGAAGACAGGGAGCGAGGGAGGAGAATGGAGTATAAACCTGGCATTGAAACCCAGGAACAAAAAAGGAAACCCACAGCGGCAGATGTCTGTGAAGAAGAATATGAAAATGCTGCTGAGTGGAAGGCAGTTGAGCCATTAGGGACAAAGAAAACATAAGCATATTGGAAAAGGACCAGAAAAGCACAGAATGGACATGGATGTGATAAGAGAGGATGAATGTAGAAGGGGTTAGGAAAAAGCCAGGTGAAGTGTGAATTAGTGGGAAGAAGATACACTAAGAAAGGAAAAAATGATAGCCCTTTTTAGGGTATACTTTGGAGTACTTTCAGGTCTTTGGAATACTTGGTGAGGCATGATGAATAACAAAATGTGTTTCATGGAATGAGATTAATACCTTATTGATTCACTTTAGTGGTAAAGCATATGGTTGAATTTACTTGGAAAATCAAAAATGAAATAATATGTATACTTCATAAGAGCCACAGGAAGAAATTGTTTTCAATTACTAAAATTAATGTAGTCATAGTAACATCTATGTACTTAGGGCAATCAGTAAGCCTTATTGATATTCCTATTTTAATAATGAGATGGGACAATGGATCTACGTGGTGTGCTAGAACTAATGTAAATAACAAAATGCAGAAAGGAAAGACTCGATTTCTTTCTGCAACTTTCTTCGTTGCCAGAAGACTTTATTTTTTAAACTCACCAGAGTCATAGAAACAGATTGTAGAAGGTTAAAAAGTGGAGAAGCATCCTATGAGCACAGTTTTTCCATTCCCTCTGACCCGAAAGGCAAATCCTAAGATCTAACATAGTTGGGAAGATTTGACCGGGGTCAAAATAGATTTATAAAAGCAAAAATGCTTTCCTATTACAAAGAGCTCAGACAATTTTTAGTGAGAGGTAAAATCTCTCAGTTTAGAGGTAGCTGAACCCTAAGGACACATGGGCCACCCATGGGCTACCCCTGGGCCATCTGGGCAGGTGGGTGGCCAGTCCCCTATATGCTTCCTGTGAGACTCACATCAAGGAAGTTGGGGAGAAGATGACCATTAACCACAAACCAACTATTGATAGTTGTTTTGCTTCACTCAAGTATGATGTTTGGTCCTCGCTGGCATAAATGAAACTAAGATGGTATCATAAAACATTAAATCTGAAATAACCCGATTAAAATATGGGCTAAAGATTTGAACAGAGTTTTCTCCCAAAAGACATACAAATGGCCAACAGGTTATAAAAAAATACTCAACTTCACTACTCATGATAGAAATCAAATCAAAATCACAATAAGTTATCCCTTCACACATGTCTGGATGGTATTATTAAAAAAAAAAAAGACAAGCTTTGGTCAGGATGTGGAGAAATTAGAATTCTTGCATATTACTGGTAAGAACGCAACATGGTACATCTGCTTTGGAAAACAGAATAGAAGTTCTCAAGATATAGAAAATAGAGCTACTATTTGGTCTAGTAACCCCACTTCAGGTTTTTAGCCAAAAGAATCAAAATTGGCATCTCTGAGCTTATTAGCGCTCATTGCAGCACTATTCACAACAGCCAAGATCTGAATACAACCTAAATGTCCATTGATGAGTGGATAAAGAAAATATGGAGTGTTACATGCAAGGGAATACTATTTAGCCTTTAAAGATGAAGGTATTGCCTGTGGCTGCTACTGAGTAAGCATCACAAAAGTCTCCCCTTCCACTGCCGTCAAGTCTAAGTCAGAGTCTCTGCAGGAGCCGGAACAGCTGTGCAAGCTCTCTATTGGAAGTTTAAACTTTGAAACAACTGAGAGCCTGAGAAGCTGTCCTGAGCTATGGAGATGCTCATACTGTAGTGTGAGAGCCATACACCCAGCCATCCAGAGGCTACGGGCCTGTCACTGATGCCACATGGAGGAGGAGTCTGCAGCCACGAAGGCGAGGCCACACGAGGTAGATGGAGGAGCCACAGAACCAAACAGGGCTGCTTAGGAGAAGAGTCTCAAAGACCCAGTGCCCACTTCCCTGTGAGAAAGATTTTTGTTGGCACAATCAACAAAGACACTGAAGAATGTCACCTAAGAGATGATTTTGAACAGTGTGGGAAAATTGAAGTGATTGAAATCATGACTGATGGAGGCTGTGGCAGGAGAGGCTTTACTTTGGTAGTTCTGGGAACTTTGGTGGTGGTTGTGGAGGAGACTTTGGTGGGAATGACGACTTTGGAGGAAATGTCAGTGGCCGAAGTGGCTTTGGTGGCAGCTGTGGTGGGGTGGATGTGGCCGTGGGGCTGGCTATAATGGATTTGCTAATGATGGAGGCAGTTTTGGAGGTGACGGAAGCTACAATGATTTTGGCAGTTAAAACATCAACCTTCAAATTTTGGACCCAAGAGAGGAGGAAACTTCGGAGGCAGAAAGTCTGACCCCTGTATTGATGGAGGCCAAACCACCAAACCACCAAACCAAGGTGACTGTGGTGGTGCCAGCAGCAGCAGTAGCTATGGCCGTGGCAGAAGCTTTAATTAACTGCCAGGAAACAAGGCTTAGCAGGAGAGGAGAGCCGGAGAGATGACAGGGAAGCTACAGGTTACAACAGATTTGTGAACTCAGCCAAGCACAGTGGTGGCAGGGCCTCACTCCTACAAAGAAGACATGTTTTAGACAACACTCATGTGTATGGGCCAAAAACTGGAGGGCTGTATTGGTGACTCATTGTATAACAGGTTATTAGTTAGTTTCTGTTCTGTGGAAAGTGTAAAGCATTCCAACAAAGGGTTTTAATGTAGAGTTTTTCTTTTTGCACCCATGCTGTTGATTGCTAAATGTAACAGTCTGATCATGCCGCTGAATAAATGTGTCCTCAAAAAAGAAATGAGGAAAAGCAAACAGAAATTCTGCACTATGTGACACATGGGTGAACGTGGAGGACAATTATGCTAAGTGAAATACGCCTGTCACAGAATGACAACTACTGCACGCTTCGCTTGTATGGGACCCTAAAATAGTCCATCCATAGAGTCAGAGTGGAATGGGGGTCCTGAGGGGCAAAGGGAAGAGGGAAAGGGGCAGTTGCTAATCAACAGGCATGAAGTTTCCATTCCGTTCTAAGATCTCTAAAACCCCGTCGTCCCTACTGTCCACAGTGCTGTATTGAGATGGTGCATACAACCAGGTGTTATATACCTGCAACTCTGTTAAGGGGGCAGATCTCAAATTAAGTTTTCTTTCTACAACAAAATGAGACAAAACGGCAGGTGAAGAACGGTGTATTGCTGCAAACTTTTAGATTGATGGTACCGACTTTTTAAAATGAAGAGGTCCAAATATATTTTAGAAATAAAGAAAAAATATTAGCTCTGTGATTTAGCAGCCTATCTTCCACCCACAAGCGGAGTGACTTGCGCGGTGGCCGCTCATATTGCTCCCGGTACACTGATCCGTTCTCTGGTTTCAGGGCCCTTGAACTCTTTCTAGGTGTTCACATGAGGCCCAGTGTAGACTCTGGGTAAGGTCACCCTAAAATGTGAAGAAAATTGGCTATGACTTTGGATTTGGTTTGAGGAAGGTGCAAGGGTCCTTGGGGCAGGAAGTTAGTAATAGGTCTCTAGAGTGACTCACAGTCTCTGGAACTGACTGGATCCCTTAGTAGTTCTGGATCAGATTTTGGTTCAGAACAAAGGAAGGCCCTGTGGGGGCATGGACTGCAGCAAATGTGGTTCCCAGGCATTCTTCAACAGTGCTGACCATGACCCTGGCCGTTGGTTAGGGAAAATGTTTGTGTAGAGAAGGTTACATATTCCCTTCTCAGATTTGGGGGAGCAGTACATCCATGGTAGAGAAAACAGTGAGTAAATGCAGGACTCCAGGAGGAGGCAGCTCCCGGAGGGGCTGTGTTCTTTCCCCTTTGGGCCAGAGGCAGACACGCCGTGCCTTAAGGGATTTGCTCAAGGTGCAGCCACACTTTCTTCCTGCCACAACACTGCATTCTTGATGAACAGCCAGAAGTATTTCATGCCTTCACAGGACAAAAAGGGACCAATAAGACAAAGGCCCTGAACCCCACCCTTGACCCTCGGCCCCTGGCAGGTGGCCACTTTATATTGCATTTGATGTACAGCGTCTCTTGTCAGACTCGGCCTACACTTCTGCTCCCAGGGCACAGGCCACGAATGGGATGCTCCTTGATGAGAGTGACCAGCAGTGCTTTTCATCAGAGCCCAGGAAGCTGTGTTTGAAATGACTCCACTCTTGTCTTAATAGGCACGACCCTTCCTCCCAGGACACATTTTTCACTGTCAGATCTGCCGTGTAGCCTGAATCGAGACAGTGATTCATTTGAGTTTTTCACATTCTCTCTTTCATTACCAGCAGAACCCTTGGGTCATTTGTAGTTTGGACTTTGGCCCCTCTCGTCCTTTATTTATAAAAAACAGGAACACTCCCCCTGTTTGCAGGGAGGTCTGCTTCACTTTCACCCCACTTTCTTTTGTTTAACAGGGTCAGTATTTTTGTCTTCTCTGCTCCTGTCGACTATTTTTACATATCTGATTTAAAGGAAGCTCAAAGAAGACCTCTAAGGGCCCTGGTGACTCCAAGGCTTGCTGCTAAATCCCACATAGTCAGGCCCTTTGCCTATTCACCTCCCATGAGACCTAACATGTTTTTCCTCTAATAAGTACAATTACAGGGAGTTGATTTTGGCTCAGTATACAGACAAGTCAATCATTGTTATAGGTGCCTGACAAATACATGAGCTGTCTGCAGAAGTCACATCCTAGCCTTTGAGGGTATGTACTTTAAACTTGACCAGTGGCCAGAGATAATGACAGAGACAATAGAGAGGATTCACAAATCACATTAGGAGTGGCTTGGGAATAGCAAATACTTCAGGATTTTTATGCTAGAAATAAGGAAAGCAAAACCAGATGGGACTGTCTAGCAGGTGATATTAAAGATCTCTCAGGTCTCCCTCAACCTTATATAATCAGACCTGTAACAAAAGTCTCAGATGCCATGTATTTCTTCGTTATTGACTGGGGATGATCTTTAGAACCCATTTAACCCTTAGTGCTTATCTTTGAGCCTGTTGTTTTCTAATAGAAGAAAATGAGGCTACATCATGCACAGTACACTAGTACACTTTTTTTTTTTTTTTGCCAACATCACAGAGCTGGTCATGTTGTTTGTTTGAAAAAGCACACAGGCTCCACAGGTCAGCATATCATTCATGGCATGAGACTTCTCTAAATTTCCCTTCTGGCTGGGGTTGGAAATTCCTGTGTCTGTAGCTGCTATTTCAGCTGAAGTTTGGCAAAGGAACTAATTCTTCCCGCATTGTATAACACCTTGACTCACGAGGAAAGTGGGGATGGCACCGTGAGTTCCTCCTGAGACCTCAGAGCATCACCCAAGAGGAAGTAGTGTAGCAATAAGCAGGAAGTTGTTGTTCGCCAGGTATGATTTTCTTTCTTTTTTTTTTTTTTTTTAAAGATTTATTTATTTATTTATACAAGCACTGGGTACAGTTAGAAGCACGGGAGAGTGAGAGAATTCACCAGAGTCAGAGCAGGGAGCAGAACAGACTGACCGACGAAATACACTGCTGAGGGGAGCAGCGGGTGGCAGGAGAAGTCTGTGCACCATGTGGGACCCTCACCTGGTGGCCGGGGATCCAACCGGCGCTGCAGAGGCTGTGGGCAGCTTCGCAACCCAGCGCTCAACCGCTGCGCCACCAGGGAGGCCCCGCCAGGTATGATTTTCAAGGTACCATGGTTACCATCAAATATGTCAATACCAATCATCATTTCATAAGAATAGTTTTACTGCTTTCAGCCTAGAAGGCCCAAGATTTTTCTAACAACCTTTGTTAATAGATCTGTTCCTATCAGTTAGTACTTTAGTTAACCATCAGCACGTTGAGTATCTCCTATGTGTCAGGCCCATGATAACCTTGTTTTAATTTTCTAGTGGATGGATATCTGAGAGAAGGCTCCACAGACTTCTCTATGTCCCTTCAGGTTACATACCAGTATGATCAGGAGGGTGCATTTTGAACTCAGATTGACAAATAACAAGTACTATGACAGTGGGAAAGTTAGCTAGCTAATGTATTTAAACCCAAGTTTCCTTATTTGTAAAACAGGGAAAATAATACCCTTTGGTGTTATTTTTGAGAATTGATTCAACAATAGCTATAAGATACTTGAAATAGGGCTAAGTACATATGAAGTCTTCCATGAATATTCATTATTTCTACTATTGCATCAGAATGGAGAGCTGGATTTGGGTAGGGAGTGAGAAGACACCTAGACAAAGGAATGGCTATAAAATAACTTCTTGCAGCATTAACTTATCCAGGCAGTCTTATCTGGAGGGAGAAGGCTGGGCATCAGAAAACAGTCAAAGAAGCAGGCTTGTGGACTATGTTGCCAAAGATTTTTTCCCTCTCTTGGAGGACAGTGAAGATGGAAGCTCCTGGAAATAGTGAATGAGTCTACACATTTGCATGGTTTCTAGCATTTTCTTTCTTCTTATCAGTCCTGCTTTTCCTCTTCATCCCAACCTTCTTGCACTCTACAATCCAGCTATTTGGAATTTCTAACCACTGGATAATGACACATGTTGTTTCTTTTGCCTATTAAGCATTCCACTCGACTGACTTGGTTAATTCTGACTTGAAAGTCAGGTCTCAGCTTATATGCAATCCCCCCTGGGAAGCCCCCAGCCCCTCTAGGCTGAGCTGAGGGGCCCTCTCTTGTGCTTCCTCACTGCATCCCACTAGAGATGTATGGCATTTATTATAATGGCCTGTTCACATTTGTTTTCTCCATTATGTTGTACATTGAGTATGAGCTGTTTGTCCTCTAGAGTGTTTACAGAAGCCCCAGCTCCAGCTTCTAGCACGATGACAGGTAGTTCGAGAAATACTTATGTAAATACTTATTACATAACAAGTTAATGCTGAAGTTTAAAAGAGGGGAAGTTGCTAAAGAATTTACCTTAGCATTCCTACCATATGTGTTAATACTAATCTGAAAATGTCCTTATTAACACAATGCCATTATTGTTCCCCTTTTCCATTGTAGAAACTGTCCACAAATTATTTAAATGTCAGAAACTGGAGGGCTTCCTATAAAGTTAAAAACAATGTATGTAGGGACTATTGCTACTTGCTTACTAAGCTTATGGTTGACCAGGATCCTGGTGCTTTACCAGATGAAGAAGAATGTGTATCTGAGTCAGGAGTCAGTTGTTGATGGCAATGTCTTCCAAGTCATTTTTAAAACTGTAGCTTTAAATCATGTGAAAAGAAAACAAATTTAGGTTTCTTCCCAGCTGGAATCTATTTGTGCTATTTTGGATACAAAAGACTCTCAATTACTTTCCCCTGGCTGGGACTTTTCCAATTTGGCACATGACCTCTTAATCGGTGGTTAACTTGGGGTGACCAGACATTTATCATGCAAACCCACGCCCTTGAGCTCCAGCCTGTGCCCCCTGGGCCTGGGGCCTGGACACAGTTCCTCTTTGTATCCTGTGACCAACGAATGAAAGAGGAATCACAAACTTAACTTCCTCTAGAACAGAGGGATTGGAAGGGAGCACTTACTAATGCACAGTTTAAGATGCACTTGGGGGACTGGGGAGGGCGAGGGGAGGTGTGGGGCGGGGTTGGGGGGGTATGGTGGTTAAGGTCCTTCTCTTAGTTACTATGCAATAGGACTTGGGAATGGAGGAAAAACATGTGTCAGTAAAGGTTTTATCTTTACATCAAAGGTAATTTATTTTGAAATGATTGCAAACTGAAACTACAAACCTGCAAGTCAAGTACAGAGATCTCTGAGATCCTCCTTACTCAGACATCCCAACTGTTAATCTTTCAGTGCATTGGTCCATCTCCCTGTCTCTCTGCGTGTCTCTCTATTGTGTGATTTACAAAGAAGAAAGTCCCTTCTTCTGACTAAAACTATGGGAGCAGTATCATCAGGAAGACTTGAGAACAACCAAACAAGACAGGGTGGGAATTGGAAATGAGAATTATTTGTACTTGGTCCATGTGGAAACTGGGACTCAGAAAGAATCAGCAAGACTTCCAAGGTCACAGGGCTAGATCACTGGCTGTGCCGGAGAGTATCATTTTAAATCTTCTCCTCCATTACAACACACTTTGTCATTGTAAAAAGAGTGTCCAATCGGAAATAAAATGCCCCAGTTCTGCTTCTCAAGCTGTGTGATCTTGGGCAAGCCCACGAATCAGTCCTTTCAACTGTAAAATGAGGGAGGCTGGACTAGCCTTCAGATTCCTTCTAGCTTTAAGCTCTTTGACTAATTTAATAAATGTAATAGTTTTTCTGTTTCACTGACAAAAGTATGTTGGACATATTATTGTTCACTATTAAGAATAGGCTAATTGGTACTTACAGCATGTCTAATTTAGTAGCAAAATAGTGATTTCTTCCTGTGCATTGGGTTGTCCATTTGGTAGTCTCTTTGAAGCATCTATGAATCTTTGATAGTTTGCTCCCTTTTCCCCCTGTGCTGGTCACTCTGCTGAGAGTGTTGGATCATGTGAAAACTCAAAATGCAATGATTTTCTTTCTTTAAAACAGAAGTGACCACATCTGAGGAAAGAAATCCTTGTTAATTTTTTGACAGCATAGGCTTTCTCCCCTCAGGTGTGGTCACTGTCCCTCCCCTACCCCCCGAAGCACCCATAGCCCTCCACTGTAGTCTAATGTGCTCTCTACCTCCCGTTCTGTTTTTACCCCCACCCCTCTCTGGGTGCCTTAGATCTATGGTTAGCTTTCAAGGGTTTGTTTTACTGTTTCTCTTGGTCTGATCCCTTCTTTGGTTTCTCTATATTCCATATATGTGACACCTTCAGGTATTTATCTTCCTTCTTCTGGCTTATTTCATTTAGTATAATCTGTTTCAACTCCACTCATGTTGCTGCAAATGGCATGAGTTTATCTTTTTTGATCGTTGAGTAGTATTCCATTGTGTATACATATCACACATTCTTGATCCACTCAGCTGTGTTTGGGCACTTAGGTTGTTTTCATATCTTGGTTATTGTAAGAATTGCTGCCATAAACATGGAAGTGCAGATTTCCTTTTGAATTATTGTTTTTGTGTTTTTTTGGGTAAATATCCAGAAGCGGAATTGCTGGGTCACATGGCAGATCCATTTTTAGTCTTTTGAGGAACCTCCACCCTAAACTGCTATGATTTTAAAAAAAATTTTTTTAAATAAATTTTATTTTTATATTTCCCATACAATTGCATCCCCCTTATTTTGACCCCAATCCCTCCCCTCCCCACCCCTCACCCCCTATAGAATGTCTCTGGTTCATAGTTTTTTGTTGATTTTGATTTTCACTTTCTTATATTTATTCATTTTCCTGGTCCCTTATTTAAGTTTTCTAGATTCCTGCTATGAGTGAGACCATCTGGTATTTTTCTTTTTCTTTCTGGCTTATTTCACTGAGCATGATCCCTTCCAGCGCCATCCATGTTGCTGCAAATTGCATGTTTTTATCTTTTTTGAATGCTGAGTAATATTCCATGGTGTGTATGTACCACATCTTCTTGATCCAGTCATCTATTTTTGGGCATCTGGGTTGTTTCCAAAGCTTAGCTATTGTAAACAGTGCTGCTATAAACATAGGGGTGCAGGTGCTCTTTGGAATTGATGTTTCTGTGTCCTTTGGGTAAATACCTAGGAGTGGAATTGCTGGATCATATGGAAGCTCTATGTGTAGTAGGTCCAGAAATCTCCACACAGCTCTCCATAGTGGTTGGACCAGTTTGCACTCCCACCAACAGTGCAGGAGAGTTCCTTTTTCTCCACACCCTCGCCAACATTTGTTGTTGCTAGTTTTTTTAATATGTGCCATTCTCACTGGTGTAAGATGGTATCTCATGGTAGTTTTGATTTGCATTTCCCTGATTACAAGTGATGTTGAACATTTTTTCATATGCCTGTTGGCCATTTGCATTTCCTCTTCAGAGAAGTTTCTTTTTAGCTCTTCTGCCCATTTTTTGACAGGATTATTTTCTTTGTTGTTGTTGAGTCTCATCAGCTCTTTGCAGATTTTTGTGATCAGTCCTTTATCATTAGTGTTGTGTGCAAAAATATTCTCCCAGTTGGTGGGGTTTCTCTTTGTTTTTGTTATTGTCTCTTTTGCTGTGCAGAAGCTCTTTAATTTGATGTAGTCCCAGCTGTTTATCTTTGCCTTCACTATCACTGCTTTGGGTGATGTGTCTGTAAAGATGTCTTTGATGTGAATATCACGTAATGTTTTGCCTATATTTCCTTCTATGTATTTTATGGTTTCAGGTCTTATGTCTAGTTCTTTAATCCATTTTGAGTTGATTTTTGTGTATGGTGTGAGATAGTAGTCAAGCTTCATTCTTTTGCATGTAGCGACCCAGTTTTCCCAGCACCATTTATTGAACAGACTTTCTTTGCTCCAATGCATAGTCTTTGCTCCTTTGTCAAAGATTAGTTGACCGTAAATCTGTGGGTTTATTTCTGGATTTTCTATTCGATTCCATTGGTCTGTATGTCTGTTCTTGTTCCAATACCATGCATAAACTGCTATGATTTTTAAGGCATATAACATAGTGCCTAGAAGATAGTTTGTTTAAAAATATTGATACTATAATTGTTGTATAAAGCTAAATTGTTTTTTAATATAATTTTCTAACCCAAGGTCTAGCTTTTTCCATATTGTTTTCTTTATGATAGAAATTCTTTCAGCATTGAACTTACAGTGATGGCAGATCCAAACTCCTTTCATTTATTCTGAATTTGTCCCTTGGTTCTGAACCCTACTGGTTTCAGATCTATGCTTGGGAAGATAGTGACTCTGTAGTCAACATGCGACAAATATGTGATGGCTGCTAACCTGTTGCTCCTGAGAACTTTTCTCCTCACTAAATATTCATTCTGCTTTTATTCTTCTTCATATATTATGATTTTTAGATTTTTTCACTATTCTGGCCTCCACCCCATTCCTACTAAAAAGGTACTCTAATTTATCTATATTTTTTTCTCAAAGCTGTGATCTAATAACAGTAAGACACTTCTTAATCATGTTCAATACTTTCCACTGAAGGCTGATTAGCCTCAAGAGGGGCAGATAGAAATCATCTCCATCTGCTGTACTTGCTTACAAGTACTAATTGGGAAGTGTGGCATGACTTATTAAACAATTCAAGTTATTTGACTTTTCAGCATTCATTTTCTTTTTTCTTCCTTATTTTTTTTAGGAACCTGATTTCCTTTTTAGCAATTATCTTTTCTTTCCCTGTCTGTTGGGATTGTGCTCAGGGTCCCGTGTACTCCTCCCCAAGGATGCATGAGCAAGGTAGACCAATCTGATGTTGTCTCCCTGGAATTTGAATCTTGAACAGAAGGAGAGTGGTGCTGAAAGTAGCTGGATTTCTATCCTAGCTGAGCAGGGCTCCTTGATTATACTATTCTTACTATGAGCCATTGTAGTAGTTCTGCTTTCTGACCTTCCATTCATACATGAATGTCACATCCTCCTAATACACAGCCCTTTTACTTAGGTTAGCTAGAGTTACTATTATTGCTTAAAATCCAAGAACACGAGCTAATACTACCATTGTACATGGTGGTGTGCTTGTAAACATACAGTCCTACAACATTTCTCCCTAATAGTTTCTTTAATACTTACTCATACAATTCTAAAAAATTATAAGACTTGCCTGCCTTTAATTTTTTACCATAACATGCTATCTCTCTTTTGTCCCAGGAGACCTATCCATGGTGGAGAAATCTGAATGCTTCCCTGTATTCCTCTTTCCTACACATGATTCTATATATTTTTTAATTAAGGGAGTCCATTAATAAAGCATCTAATTTTTTCTGAACATAAAAGTTGAGTGGTGTCTTGAAAAGGCATACTATACTGTCTGTCTTTCGATGGGAGAAGATAGTTCAGTAATGGTGTCGTGTAGGGTACAAGGTGGTATCTTTTCTTCCAGGTCAAACTGAGGGAGTAGGAAGCATTCGTATCTGCCAAGATGTTGCTGTTCTGCCGTTGAGCCAGATTTCATCCTCTTACTGATGCTGAAATGACAAAAGGAAAGCAGGTGTCCTAGCATAAGATTAAGATCAGTGCTTGAGGCCCTGCCCAAGTAAGGGGCAAAGCAGCCTGAGGCCAGTGCTTAGTGCTACAGTGACCTGGTGGCACAGCTCAATGTCCCATGTGGCAAGTAATTCATCCAGCCAGTGAGCTTGGAGTGCTGGGTCTGCACTTGTCTCAGTTTCAATTTTAACCGAAAATTCTTACTCTTATTGGCATGTTTTCAATCAGGGATTCAACTGGCGATACCCAATATTTCCTCTGGGGAGTAGATGCTAAGATGAGTTAGTGCAAGAAGTGTATTGGGGGCAACACCTAGAAAAGTCAAAAGGGAGAGGAAGCAGGACAGGCCAGGGAGAGTCTTGCCCACTGCAGATTTGAGGGTTTCTTGCAACCCAGTGGAACTCCAGAGCAAAGAGTGCCTGGTAGAGGAGGCCTGCTTGGGCAGGAGCAGCCAGGCTCTCCCCGACTCACCTTATGCCTGGTGTTGAGGACTTCCCAGGAAGATCATGGCCTCCATGGATCCTGAAGGCACAGATAACTGGAGCTGGTTATTACATGTCTTGCCACTGCATGGTGATGGAAGCCGCGTGCCTCATGATTGCCGGGCTGTGCTCAGTGTCCTCAGTCCATGCGTGGCAGAACTGCGCCACACAGGAGTTCTGGAGAATTCTGGTTTCAACTCTAGCTCATGCGGTTCTTAAAAAATTGTGAAAGCCTCTCAGTGCATCATATACCTCACCTTTAAAGTAGAGCTAAAATCAGTAATAATTTTATGTTATCATTGTAAAACATTTAGAAAAGTGCTTGACATAGGGCAAGTGTATGAGCTGCATGCCAGCCCCCATTGACCTGTCTTGTAGGAGCAGTTGCATTCTCTGAATTTGCTCAGTTGTCTGTGAAGCAACCATTATAATTCAGTTTTTATATTTGAGCTCTTTACTGTCTTTCACCCCCTCCCCCTTCGTCTTCCCTCCCCCAGGCCACCCCAAACTCACACAACAAAGAAAGCCGAAATGTGCAGTTGCATTATGCAATACTACTTGTGTATTACAAGATTTACTTCGACACAGGAGGCACCAAGCCAGGACCAACAGAAAGGTTTTCCTATTTCTTCATGCAAAAATGTAGTTCAGCATTTTTTTCCAAGAGGAATCTGTGGCAAATAAACTGTACTATTCTCTTACTTCAGAAGCAAGCATAAGAAGGGAGATTCAAGAGATATTCAGAAGAAAAGAATTCACCATGCAAATTCCACAAGGCCATCACTGAACAGCACCTGCTGTTGTTATGGCCAAGAGGAATCAGAATCTTGAATCAGAATCTTGAAAAGGTTTAATGAGAACAAACTATCAGGGCCACCAAGGAAGCAAAGAGACTAATTAAGCAAGCACCTCTAAAACAGTAATGGTTTTTGCTAAGTCTCCCATAAAGGCAGCACCTATACAAATGATTGTGAAGGTTTCCATGCCCAGAGTTGGTTGAAAATACTAAGTTGGCAAGAGCAGAATTTTAAATACAAATCTAACTATACTAGGAAGCAGGAAGAGAGACTTGGGAGACACTAACTAGTGGCCTGATAACTAGTCAGTGATAGTGGCGTGACCCAGGATGTAGTGCCTGTCTTGTGTGCAGATTTCATTGTTTACAGTTTTTACTCTTTTAAGAAAGGTTTCTTTTCTTAAAAAATATTTTTATGTATTAAGCTTATTTTTCCTGAAGAGATTAGCTTTGGCCCTAGAGATGAAGTGAAGTGTGACTTTTAGCTCTAAATGTCAGGTTTCTGTTGATTTATGTGTTGAGGTGGAACATGAGCACATTTCCCAAGCCATCAGCCGAGGGTGAGTAAACAGACCCACAGGCTGCACTTTTAGGAACTAAGAAAGAGAACTTCCCTACAAGAAGTCCCCTAAATGCTGTCAGGGAGATGATTTATTGAGCAAACACTGAGGAAGCACTTAGAGATTCCAGGTATGACTCTAGGCATTTTAAAGTATCAGTTAATTTAATTGTGCAACTACTCTGTGATGGAACTACTTTACATCTACTTTAGGTACTCTTGACACCCCCATTTTCTAGTCATGGTAACTGAAGACAGTGAAGTTAAGTGACTTGCCCAGAGAGAAACTGACGAGAGGCCCGGTTAGACTTTGAGCCCAGGTGGGGTTTGTGTCTCCAGTATTTAGTCTTAACCACAAGATATCCTGCCTCTGAGTAAATGCATTCTCATTTCCAGCACCTTCAAGTGAGGACCCTTTGAAGTACAAATCTCTGAAAGGAAATCCAAATCTGCTCTCGGGCTGTCTTGCTTTTGAGAGGAGCCCTTAACTTTTGAGGTGCTGAGTTTATTTTTCTTGGGACTCTTCATGGAACCTTACATCAGAACCCACCTGAACTCTTGGCAATTCCTTAAACCCAATCTGTCTATCACCTGACAAGACACTGAAAGACAAGTTCCCTGGCCTGAAGCCATGCTGAGGGCTGTCAACATGATTGCTGGTTGACAAGGTTGACGGAAATGATGGGAGATTTTGGCTCATGCGTGATTGATAAATTGGAGAATATTGTCAGTATAAAGTGAAAGTCACATTCTCTGATGGTATAGATTTCCCCCGTATTGTACTGCAACCAGGTAAAGCACAATATCCACTCAAGATCTGAACACAGCAAAGTGTGGGAGAGAACAGGCTGTGAGCTACCTGCCTTCCACTCCTGTCCGCAGAGAGGACACACGCGCTGTCTTACAAGCACTTATACTGTCTTCTTTTGACCTTTCAGTATTTGCCCTTGTGTTTCTCTACTTCAAAACCTCCATTCCGGGCCTCCCCGGTGGCGCAGTGGTTGAGCGCTGGGTTGCGAAGCTGCCCGTAGCCTCTGCAGCGCCAGTTCAATCCCCAGCCGCCGGGCGAGGGTCCCACATGGCACTTAGACCTCTCCTGCTGCCTGCTGCACCCCTCAGCAGTGTATTTCGTCAGTCTGCCTGTTCTGCTCTCTGCTCTGGCTCTGGTGAATTCTCTCACCCTCCCACGTTTCTGACTATACCCAGTGCTTGTATAAATAAATAATAAATAAATCTTTAAAAAAAAATCTTAAAAAAAAAAACAAACCCTCCATTCCTCTTTATCCCATTTCATCATAAAAAGACACTGTTGGGGATTTTATTAGGGATATAATTTTTTTTAATGGAACTAGTGTTCTCTCTTGGGGTTCTTCTTGTTTTTTTTTTTTTGTTGTTGTTGCTTTGATTAGAACACTGCACAGAATTTTGAATTGTTTATTCCAATTTTTCATTAAGTTTTTATAGGGAGGATTTTCAGTACCTTATCATAGAAACACCTTTTTTTGAAAACAAACACACAGTTAATAGGTATATGTGACAACTATAAATTTGTAAATAAGACTCTTTTTCAAAAAAACTCAGTGTAGGTATGTTAAGCTTTGCTTTTTAGTTTAGTGAAAACTTAAGATAAAAGTAAGTTAAAACCTTTCTACAGTATTTGGTCAGAGAAGTTGACTTATTCAAGAATTTGACTTATTCAAGGTGGCAAATTAATTTTAGTTGAATATTCTTTCCATGATGAATGATGACATAATTGCCTTTGACTTGTGAGCCATTCTTATTTACCGCTCACATACTTTCTTAAACATATATTAGTCATATGAGGGAAGCCAAAATTCATTGAAAGTAAATTTTATTAAAAGCTTTCTTCTCACACAGTACAAGCCATATGTGTGAAGTTTATATTGGGATGGACTGTGACAAATGTAGTCATCACCCCCCAAAGTTCCTTTATGTTCCTTCCCAGGGAATCCTCCCCATGCCAGCTCCAAGCAGCTATTGATCTACTTTTGATTAATGTAGATTAGATTTGTCTTCTCTCCAATTTTATATGTCAAGCTGTCCCCAAACAGTTCCCAAGTCAAAGAATCAAACAGTTCCCAAGCAACTGTATCTACTGCAGATTCTAGTCCAACTGACTACTTCATAGACTTGAAGCCATGAATCCCAGTGGATGTGAGAAGCCATGAATCCCAGTGGATTTACACAGATTATTGCTCATAACAGTGGGTAGCATGAGCTGTGTGCTTGCATTGATTCTCCTGACCCCCTAAGACTTATGGGATAGATGTGGAGGAGAATCAGATGAATGCATATAACACTAGATCGGGGCCATAGCTGAGGAACACAGAGTAGGAAATCCCCATCAGCATTATAAAAGGAATTCTAGCAAATCTGCCAACCTCTCCTGTGGTCTGGAAGCAAATCTGCCTACTGACTCAGGGAAAACGTTAAGTTTATAACTCTGGAATGCTTCTGGGTAGAAGAGAAAAATCTTAATTTTCTTACCCTAGAATATAATAAAATCTAATCCCTCTATAAAGCAGCTTTGTAAACATCCTTGAACAAAGCTGTCAATGCCCTCTGTTCAAAAGGTATGCAGAAATGCCACAATTATCTCCCAACGTTGTATAAATGAAATTATGTAAATACGTTCTTTTGTGTATAACTTATTTTGCTCTGCATATTTTTTTGAAATTCATCTTTCTTTTGCTGACTAGAATTCAAATGTATGATTATGCTACAATTTGTTTTTCTATTTACCTGGTGATGGATACTTGGATTGTTTGGATTGTGGCAATGGTGTATAAAGTCACTGGGAACAGAAACACTAGTCTTATGAATGGACATATGCCTTTATTTCTCTGAGAGTAATTTTCTAGGAGTACTAAGTTTGCTTCTCAAGGAAAAGTAAAACCTGTGCTTAAATTTTTAGGAAATTGTCAAACTGTTTTCCAAAGTAGTAGCATCCTGTTATATTCTCACTAGTAGTGTGTCACAGTTCCCTTTGTTTCACATCCTCACCAACACTTTGTGTAATTAGCCTTTTTATCTTGACTTTGGGAATTTGTCTTCCTTTACATTCTGTAGATTTTCACCTCATCTCTTTTGAAGCTTTGATATCAGGTACATATATGTTCAAGGTTGTTGTGTCTTATTGATGAATTGATGTTCCCTTTATAGCTTAGGTACACTTACTTCTTCTGAAGTTTATACTATATTGTTTTCATTGATTGAAATAATGTTTACAACATTTATCTTTAATCTGTCACGGCCCGACTTTACATAATTTTATGCCATGTCACCTACAATATAAAAATTAGAATATAGTATATTTTCATTTTCTCCTCTCATTCTTTATGCTATTGTTGTTCTATATTTTATATATAAATATATTATAGACCCTCATGTATTATTTTTGTTTCAAATGGTTAATTATTTTGAGGGGCCTCCCTGGAGGCACAGGGGTTAAATTCTCAGTGCTATCAAGCTATCACCGGCCACTGTGGCATGAGTTCCATCCCCTGCCAGGGAACTGACCCAGATGGCACAGCAGACCTCTCCTGTCTCAACTGCTGCTCCCCTCAGCAGTGTATTTCACTAGGTCCAACTGCTCAGCTCTCCACTCTGTCTCTAATGAATCTTCTCACCCCACCTGCCCCCCACCTCTGGACTACACCCCAGTTCTTGTATGCATAAATAAATAAAAATAAATCTTAAAAAAATAAATGGTTAATTATTTTTAATATAAATTTAGAGTTGAGGAAAAAATATGTTCTACATTTACCTAAATATTTATGATTTCTATTTCTTTGTGTACACTTAACTCTTCATTGGTATAATTTTCCTAATGCCAAAGTGCTTACTTTATTATTTCTTGTAATTCAGGTATCATGGTGACCCTTCTCTTAATTTTTGTTTGATAAATTCTTATTCCGCTTTCATCTTTTAGAGTTATTTTTGTCACATAAAGAACACTGGGTTGACAGGTTTGTTTTTTTCCCTCTAGCAGTTAAAAATGTTCTATTATTGTGGTAGTCAGTCTTCAGGATGCCATCAATGGGCCTCCCCTGTGGGGTGTGTTTGTGTGTGTGTGTGTGTGTGTGTGTGTGTTCAGTGCCTATCTCACACTGAATAGGGGCTGAGTTATTGGCAGTGTGTGACTGAAATTATGTTATGCGACTTCTGAGACTATTCATGAAGTCATTGCTGCTTGGCCCTGGGTCTCCAGCCACTTACTCCAGACAGTTGGTCACCTTGTCAAGCACTTTCACAACTTGGCCCATTTGGAGAGAAACAAAGTTGTCAGTGACAGCCTGTCAGACATGAGAGTGACAGACCTTGAAAAAGGATCTTTTGTCCCCAATCTAGAAACCTCAAATTCCCAGAAAATCAACTCAGCCTTAGGACCAAAAGACTACTTCCCTTTAAGCATTATTCAACAAAACTAATTATCTGCAGAGGACTATGACCTCTCAGATAGAATTTGTAGATGCTTCACAGGGGAATTTTTGATTTCTAGGTGATGCTCACCTAAATTTAAATTTTATTATTTTTTTCTATAACATTAAAACAAGATTCAGTTCTGAATATTATTGCAGCTTGTCCTTGTCACTGTAATTGTGTATCAGAGCTGCATGTTACCTTTTTAAAAAAAAATTTATACAAGAACTGGGGTATAATTAGAGGAATGGGAGGGTGAGAGAATTCACCAGTGACAGAGTGGGGAGCTGAACAGGCAGACTGACCGAAGACAGTGCTGAGGGGAGCAGAGGGTGAGGCAAGAGAGGTCTGCCGCGTCATCTAGGTTTCTCCCTGGCCGGCCGGGAATTGAACCCGTGCTGCAGAGGCTGCAAAAAGCTTCATAGCACGGCGCTCAATCTCCTGCACCACCGGGCAGTCTCCTGGATGTTACTTTTAACATCCATTGACTGTGTATTTACTTTGCTCCCCTATGTATGCAGTTGAAAGGGAAAAGTTCTAATGTTTGGATATATGTTCAGACCCTGGTTCATTCTGTCATCAAGAATGGGAACAATATCAATGAATGTCAGCTAGGAGGGAGACATTGAATTCTTTAAATCTGAAGAAGACAATTTTACCAAGTTTGATTCTTTCTAATAGTTTCAGGTATCGTGTCATTCAAATATACGTGTGTGTGTATATATATATATATATATGTGTGTGTGTGTGTGTGTGTGTGTATGAAATATATGAGCAGATCTGGGATGTAGGTGTATTAGTTTAACACAGGACACTCAGTTCTGGGACGGTGAAGGGCCTTTTGATCACCTGATATGCTTCTCTGGGGGATTCCTTGGTTATCAGATTAGAAAATATCCACTCATTTTTCTAAACTGGAAGTGGAAAGGGAGAAAATAAAATCTTTAAGTAATGAATCAATTCAACACTTGAAAAGATGCTAACATTGGGACAGTATGGAGTATTTTTAGTTTGTGGTGAGGATTTAATAAATAATACATGAACAGTGCTTAGAACAATGTCTGGCATGTAGGGAAAGCTCCATGGGGTTATTACAGTAATTGAAACAATTCCTGGCTGTCTCTAAAGTCACTTATTCATTAGGAAATCGGGAGCTCGTGTATGCACTGAGTCTTGTTTTCAGAACAGTAAGTCCTTGGACTGTAAAATTTCCTTTTATTTCGTCATTAACCTGTGGGCCCACGAAGAAGTCTCCTGCAATGATTGACGTTATCCATTCCTTCCCATGCCAAAAACTTCCTCCTGGAATTTGAATCTCACTCTAGCTTCATTCTTTTCTTTTTCTCTTCTTGGCATATTCCTTCACACAGAAGAAAGAAAACAAGACAGTCAGAATGAGCAAAAGAAGAAAAATGATGAGAAGGGAACTGCTAAGTAAGGAAAGCAAGTAAGACGATGCATTTTTCTCTGAGAATTAAAATTATATCTCATAATATATACAAATAACACATTTTCATGAGTTTTCATTATAATTCATATCTAAGTACTCTGAAATTGCAGATTTTATTTCTCTCTCTCCTCCCCTTCTTTTCTCCTTGCTTGCTTTCTTTTTAATTTTTCCAGTAATTTGGAGATTCTTTGTGGGTCTTTAAATGATTATTTCCCATTATCTCTCATTGTAGTCAGAGGTGGTCTACATCATCTCAACTGGCTGAAATTGTTGACACTTAATGTTGCTATAGTTAGATGTACAAATATTCCATGGCTATCTGAGAAGGAGTTGTACTCTGTAAATCCAGCATGTATAAAGATATTAAATAATTTTATTATTTATTTATTTTTATTATCTACATAATGTTTTAGGACTGCAATAATCATATGAATTTCTTGACAGCTATAGTAATTTATTTTTAATGTTTAAATTGCATGATTATGGCATCTTATTTGATCTATACATTGATGATACATAACATTCAACACGAATTGTCACTTAACAAAAATGACTGTTGTATTTAATGCTTTTTCTCTAACTTCTACATTGATGTTTGCATTGTGAGCCTTGTTTTTTGCTTTTGTTTGTTTGGAGTTTTTATAATGAATATTGACACAATATATCTGTAGTTTAGCTTTTATCTTAACTTTTCAGAATCACTTTATTTTCTTTTAATGTGAGATTGTTCCCTTTACATTTATTTTATAACATGTTTATTACTTCCCTCACCTCATTTCATGTTTGCTTCTGTTCCCTTACTATCTTTCTTGATAGTGATTTTTCCCCCTTAAATTTTCTATATTTTTTCCCTTAAATTTGTTTCTGTTATTATGTGGATTAAAGACAATAATTACTTTCATTGATGGCTTATTTTAAGTCTTTAGGTACAAAGTTTCCAAACTATTAATATGAAATACCATAACAACTATCACCTATTCATGTGAAGAATTTATCAGAAATAACATTGCTTTTCATTTCCCGGGTTTCAGGTATTCTACTCTGGGATTTCTTCCTAGAAATTACTGAGTTGTTAAAATATTATTCTTTCAAAATTTATTATATTTTCTTTCAAGATTTAGATTTGCATCTTGGCCTTTTTTGGTTTTTTTGTTTTTGTTTTTGTTTTGTAACCATATTTGCTGAGTCATTTAGATTTGTTCCATCTTTATTTGTGTGTCTGTCTGGGCCACCAGTGGCACGCCACCTCCATCTGTGGCTGCATTATTTGCATCTCCTCTTTCCCACTGGTCCACTGGTCCACATCTGCATTTTTCTGAGGAGGGGACATAGGTTGTAAACTTTCTGGAAATTTGCACCTTTGATAAACTTGGCAACTGCCCTTCTCCCTGGGGCCATCTGTAGGGAGCCTGATGAACTGCACAGTCACTAAGTGTCACACTTGGCCTCACTTCATGCTCTCCCTGTTCCAGGCCATACCTCCAGCTCCACCATGGATATGATTTATTTTGATAATTATTTCCAGCAAAGTTTCATCTCTTTGACATCCTTATGTCCTTGAGGGTATTCTTGGGTATCCCTATTGGCCAATGAATGAATACCCTCAAAGCTAAACACACCTTAAATGTAATTGGGAAGCTAAATCTGTAAATATCAATAATAATATAAGACAAAAGCAAAGATAAAAGATTCTTGAACTGTCTTTGTTGCCGTACGGTATTGTTAGGAAACATGACAAGCTGACTCTAGCAGTGTTGATTTGTGCATTGTATTTGCATGTCCGCATCCTCTATTCCTAGCTCAATCTCTTCCTAAAATGATGTCACATTCCAGCAGCCACATTTCTGCTGCTTTCTGCACGGCACCTTCGCTGTCTTTCTGAATGTTCTTTTAACCATTCCTACCAAATGAGATTTAGGTTTGGGATGCTATATATTTATATGATCTTTTTAAGGTGGTTTTTTTTCTCTTCTAAAAAAAATGTATGCATTCTAATTTATCTTGCAAGGAATGAAGAGTGGCGTCCTAATTTAGAACATTTCCGTTTCTTTCTGACATTTAGTAAGCTGTTAGAGAAAACTGATGAGTGTGGCTTACTGCCTTCAAGTTACATCAGTTATTTAGTGAGTTGAATGAGAATACATTAAGCTTATTTTTAGAATGTTCCTTCTTATAAATGTATCATGTACGTCAGAGAGACTTAGCAGCGACACTCATGTGGGAAGTGAACTTGTCAGCTATCACTCCCTGAGCCCGGTCAGGTCTAATTGAAACTTAGCGAGGGGAAGGGGACCATGAAAGAAAACACCAAGTGATTCAAGTAGCGGTATTTAGAATCTCTGAGTCAGTAATGATTCAGCGCTGGAACCCAGAGCTAGGGACACTGCTTGGTTAAAGAGACAGTTGTGTGGAAATGAGAGCTGAGACTGCTGGGGGTTCTTACTTGTGGGTGTTTGTTGTTATGGGTGAGCAAAACTTTGGCATAGGATTTTTTGCTCCAGGTTCGTCTGTGTCATTCTTCACAAACTTGAGAGGCAAATTCAAACTTTTTCTGCCAATGTTTTCTTTCATGGTACAAAGAGGAACAAAAAGGTTTTCCACGTAAATTCACTTGAAATTAAAATTGAATTCTAATGAGATTTCTAAGAAACAGGACTACCATTTTGTTAGTGCTTTATACCAGAGACATCACAGATTATGTATGTTGGTCTCATAAAATTCATTTTATAAATGATGAAACAGAGACTTTGAAGGGTTAAAAACTTGCAGAATGTTTAACAGCTTTCAGTCAAGTGTCAGACCTGGGTGGTGGGAGTGTTGTGGTTGACATGTGTCTGAAGTGGCGTGACTCTATGCCCCTAAATCAGAGGCAGAGTGCTAAGCCGATGTCACCTCAATAAAAATTTATACAATTAAAATATAAATTAGACACAATTTGAGAAGCACATATACACAGATTTAAGCTGAGATCTTTTCTGTCAGACAGTGCAAAGGCCCTTCACTGTGCTGTCTCCCACAGTGGAAAGAACACGAGCCCCGTCTCCAAATTCAACTCCCCAAACTTTGAAAGAGTAAAGTCCCAAAAATTTTAGTCACTTACTGATGGGGATAACAGAAGAAATAATTTTGAAAAATTTGGAGGTTAAAAGCACGATGTAAATGAAGTCAATATTTGTCTATCTTTGGTTTGATATTGGTAAAATTATTACCTCCAATTTTCATTCTTTTTTTTCTTTGGAAGACAGATTCAGGGCAATGTTGTCATATGTGTGATGATTGCTGCGTGTCTATTTGAGAAGTCTTCTTTGAGAATGACATTGAATTATGATGAGTTTCCCCAGTAGAATATGTGGGGGACCAAGTATGAAGGCTTATGACAGCAGTTGGCAATGTGGGGACAGATTCCATCAGAGGTTTTGGAAGGGTCGAGATCCTAAGACTCAGCAACTCTTTGCAAGTAGCTTGTTCCTCATCACCCTCCCCCTCATCCAAAGCTGGGGCAGAACTCTGTCTTAGATAGCAGCCATCCTCTAGAGGAAATTTGATTTCTTAAATGACTGGACCATTTCACTTGCTGGACAAGATGCATTTGCAGAGGTGACTGCAGAAGTGTTATACAAAGTCCTTAGAGCTACAGAAAGGAAACCACAGACACCAGGTTCTCCACACAATTTAATTTAATTTACAGATGAACACATCTGGTATCTACCTACACATTTGTTAATTGGGGGGGCCTAGAGTGGTCAACCTTCTGGGTTTTTTTTTTGTATAGAAGAACTGGGGTATAAGCTAGAGGTGCGAGGGTGAGAGGATTCCCCAGAGATAGAGTGGGGAGCAGAACAGGTGAATCTACTGAGATACATTCCAAGGGGAGCAGCAGGCGAGACAGGAGAGGTCTCCTGCACCATATGTGGGTCAGCTCCCTGGCCAGGGATTGAACTCAGGCTGCTGTGTTGAGAGCATTAAGACTTAACCCCTAGGCCACCAGGGAGGCCCCCCCAACCTTCTATTTTTCAAAAATATTTTTCAAACAACAACCCAAACAAAGTTGTGTCATCTACCATCATGTCATAAGAGAGAGACCAGTTCAAAACTAAAAGGAGGAAGGATATCCTATCAGGATAAAGAACAGCTTTTTAAGTGGAATGGATTTAGCATCACTGAAATATTCACTGTGTTGCACTTCTCTCTAATTTTTGCCTCAGCTGCATGGAAGCTACATTACGGATCAGGCAGACTGTCCCCAAATGGGAAACACTGGGAAGCCAAACACAAATTGTGGAAATTTGGCTCATTTCACTGAGCATAATCCCTTCCAGCTCCATCAGTGTTGTGAATGGCATGAGTTTATCTTTTCTGATTGCTGAGTAGTATTCCATTGTGCATATATACCACATCTTCTTGCTCCAGTCATCTGTTTTTTGGCATTTGTGTTGTTTTCATAGCTTACCTATTGTAAAAAGTGCTGCATTAAGTATAGGGGTACAGGTATCCTTTTGAATTATTGTTTTTGTGTCCTTTGGGTAGATTCCTAGGAGTGGAATTGCTGCATTGTATGGAAACTCCATTTTTAGTAGTTTGAGGAATCTCCACACAGCTTTCTGTAGTGGTTGGACCAGTTTGCATTCCCACTGTGTTATTTTTAAAAAGGATCACTAATGAAGTTTGTTTCGTATATTTAGCTTTTTAGATATTTGGTGCATGCAGATTTATGACTATTAAAGACTTTTCATAGATGGAGTCTATGTTTTTGAAACTTTCTTTGAACCAATGAATGCTTTTAGCCATAGATGTTGCTTTGTGAATTATAATTATATTGTTGCTTTCCCGCCTTTCCAACACTTCAAGTGTGTTTTGAAAGAGGTATTTGATTTTTAAAGCCCAATCTGGCAATTTTTACCTTTGAAAGATGAATCCAGCCCACTCAGATTTAATTGAAACTTTGATTTTAGATCTTTGATTTTATTTCTTTCATCTTACCTCATGCAGATCATTTGTTATATTTTGTTTTTTTCTTTTTTCCCCTTAATTTTGGTGGATTGATCATTGTATTGTTAATTCTCTCTATTCTCTTTGCACTTAAATTTCCCATCACATTTTCTCTCCCACTCTGTGAGGGATTACCCTCCCATTCCATTTACTTCTGTTGAATCATTTCTTTCTCTGCTGCTAATATGGAAACAAGGTACTAACTCTATCTCTTCATCAAAGTGCTTTCTTTTCTCACTGTCCTCCTCCGCCTTTCTAGTGCTTTCATTTCCCTATTCTTATCTCAGATGAATCCTTAAGAAAACTTCTACTTCCCTCCCCTACGTGCTTCTTCCTCCTTTCCTAAGGTTTTGAGATAGTTTAGTACTTTTAGACATTTTTAGATTTTCCCCGTAGGATGTTTTTTCTATTTATTTGGCATATCACAAAATCCCATTCATTCTATTGTTTTCTGTTTAGATTTAAATATATGTATATCTAAATATAAAATTATGTACATATACATCATACATGCACATACATGCATAGGTGCATGTACCGCACGATATACAAAACAGATTTGAATATACACATACTACATATACACACAACACAGACACACATGCACATGAACACATGTACACATTCACCACATAAATACATATATATACATAAACACACACATAGACACATATACATAAACACGAACTACACACACATACACATATACACAGTACACACATAAATATGCACACATACATATCCACTACACATATACAACACGTGTGCACATATACACATGCACACAACACACATGCATGATATATGTCCACACACATGTGTATACTCATAAACACATAATGCACACACGTACACATAGATACAGAGGGAGACTCATTTCTATGCTGTGTCCTCACCTCCTGCTGCCCTCCTGGGGACTCTGATTTGATTCCCACTTTGCTGTTGTAAAGTCCTTCCTGATGATGAATCTCCTTAGTTGGAGTAAGTGGTGACAAGGGCGGTAGATCCTTGTTCCCTGGCAGGTGAGCTGTGGTGCCCTCAGCTGGGGATAGGAGTCTGGGGTGTATCCTTTCCCTCAGTGTTCTGTGGATGTAGTTCTCCTGTTTTCTTCTCTCAGGGCATCAGGGCCACTTGTGGTGGTGCTTCCTTTATGCATAATGTAGTTTGTGTGTTTGTCAGCCTGTAATTTTTTTTTTATGCCTGCATGTACAAGTTCCACCAGGATATGCCCGTGTATTTTTATTGTTGTTTTTCAGAACTTCTCCCCATAAATTCTGCCTGGAATTCAATGAGCACTTTAAATTTGCAAACTTGAGTCTTTCTTCAAACCAGGGAAAATTTCTTCTATTATTTCCTTAATTAATGCGCTCCTGCATCTGTTCCCTTTCCCTCCCTTGGAACTCATTATTCACATGTTCGGTCTCAGCATCTGTCCTCCAAGCCCTTTTAAAAAGTTCTCTCATGATTTCCACCTCTTTGTGGTTTTGTTTTCTGTGTCGAGATAGCTTTACTTGATCATACAGCCTCCGATTCAGTCCCCAGCAGACACTAACGGTTCCTTCAATTCATCTGAAGAATTTGTAAAGTGAATAAAAACAAAACAAAACAAGAATGAAACTCTTTGAATTCTGGAGTCTTTTTTTAAACATTGGTACTGAATTTCTTTGATTGCTATTGTTATTATTATTTTCTATCTCACACAAAAATGAAAGCTGTCATCTTTCTTCTCTAGCGATGCTAGTTTCATGGGAGCTGCCAGTTTGGAGCATTCTGCTTGTTTTTCCCTTACTGGATGCCAGGTCATTTAGGTGCTATTTTACTTTTTTTTTCCTATGCGTGGTTATTTCCACCCTTGGGTTGTTAGCTGACCAGTTGAAGAGGCCCTTGAAGCAGTGATCTCTGTCCCTGTGAAATGACTACTTATACCTCCTGTTCAGGGTAATCCAGTGCACCTGGGATGGGTCAGGAGGCTCTCCTGGACAGCTCTGCTCCAAGCAGCCACTCAGATCCCTTTGCTCTGGAGGAGGTTTGATCCTTTGGGATGTCTTGATCCTCTGTGGGCTCTAGTAACCATAGTAAATTGCACACAAGGTGACCAATGCTTCCGAAGTAGAGCAGGATAGGAAGTGTGCATACATGTATATATTGGCAGTATCGGGGCTTGGACCCAGGTCAGCTAGGTTCAGAGTTTATAACCTTAACCGTCACTGTTCTGCCATTTGTGGGAGAAGTCTGTCAGTTGCTGAAATGTTAAACTTCATGACATTGGGAAAAGAATCACAGGGTGGGTCTCTGGACTTCAAGACTTATGTCAAAATTATATTTACCCCTTGACCTCCACAAGTCCCCGTTTGGTAGACCATCATGGCATTTTGGGTCTTTAAAACTGTGAGATACCAAGAGAGATGGTGCAGAAATGGAAGAAGTCTACACAGCAAAGGAGGTAGCCAAGTTGCCATGAAGTCGAAGTCCAAGTCCAAGTGGAGAAAGTTTTTTCCAGAAGTTGAATGTGATCAGTGATAGCAGATGCTGCTGGTAACATCACATGGGGCCACTGAATTCAGCAATGTGGAGATCATTAATGGCCTTGGAAAAGCTATTTTAGGGATTGGTGGTAGCAAAAGTTTAATTAGAGCATGGTATCAGAGAGCAGGAAGGAGAAATAGTGAATAATCAAATCTTTCAAGTGGTTTTGCTGCTAAGGAAAACTGAGAAATGGGCAGTAGCTGATGGAGATAGTGGGGTACAGAGAGGACACTTTTATAAAGTGGCAAACTCCTGGGCAGGAGCCCAAGATGATTAGTATAAGTTGCTATTGTTGGAACCAGAAACTTTGGTTTAACCAGAAGTTTTGGTAGGTGGTTTTGATGCCACCTATCTCCTGTGTGACATTAGGTAAACTTCCTAACCCCTGGCTCCCAGTTACTTCCTTTGTAAGGTGTGGGTTAAACTGATCTTAATGGTCTGTTGTGAGGAGTTGGTGAGGCAATAAACATAGCACATGGCATAGTGACAGGCCCTTAGCCAGTGCTCAGTTGTGAAGCCGCTGTCCCTATCATTAATACCACCATCAGCACCACCACTCTGTCATCCTCCTGGTCTTCATCTTCCTCATCCTTCAACCATCAGTTTAGACACAGTCTCCCCAGGCAGCCTCCTAGACTCTTGCCAGCCGCAGACAGTCCTGGTCATTTGTCCTTGTGGCACTTCATACACCAGCACTCCCTGCGTTGTGTTGGTTGTCTTGATTCCTTTCATGTCTGCTCTCTACAGGGATGAGTCACTTGAAGGTGATAACCTTGACTTATTAATCATCAGATGGCTAGTACCTAGCATCTAACATTGGATCTGCCGCCTAAGATTGGCTCATTAAATGTGTTTGAAATGAATATAGGAATAAAATCAGCTTTTTCTTAGACACAGGGTGATATTCACTATGTATCTGAAAAAGCAAAAGGAAAATGATAGACCCAGTTCGGGAAATGGAATAAAAGTATAATGGTAGTAAAAAGGGAGATTTGGTAGGACATTTTTTAAGTTCTATAAGTAAATACAGTAGGGGCTGCTTTAAACATCAAAATGCAAGGCATATATTTATGCTCATGTATAGCACTTGGAATCTTATTTTATTAAAATAATTTTAAACTTCTTAGTCATGTGGTTTTATGACATATTTCTGGATATGTCTTCAGGTTTTTGATTTTTTTTGAGGTAGTTTAGTGGTCAAAAATGCAAGCCCTGCATTATGCTAAGTGAGGTAAGTCAGACAGAGAACGATGATACCTTATGATTTTACTTGCATGTAGAACCTGAAACCAAAACCAAAACCAAACTCATTGATACAGAGAACAGATTGATGGCTGTCAGAGGCAGAGGGTGGGGAGTAGGAGGGTGGTTGAGGTAGGTGAAGGGATGAAAAGACACAGGCTTCCAATCATATAAATCAGTCATGGACCTGCACCAGAGAGCCCTGGCTACTAGAGTTGATAACACTGAATTGTATATTTGGAAGTCGCCAAGAAAGTAGATTTTAAAAGTTCTCATCACAAAAAACAGAATTTTGTAAGTTGGTATGGCGACAGATGTTAGCTAGACTTATTGTGGTGATACACAGTCTATACAAATATAAAATCACCATGTTGTGCAATGTTATATGTCAGTCATACCCTAAAAATACAACTAACCAGAAAACACATTCAAATGTGATATATCCAAAATTTTAATACACTAGAAACCTCATGGATTGGCTGTTTATTAAATAAATTAATATTAAGAACTAAGTTTATATATGAAAATATCATTGAAAAAGAAAAAGAATCCAAGCCCTAATCAAAATATTGTCTGTCTGAGAGACTGCAACTTTAAATTTGTTTAGTTTTAAGGTATACTCAATTTTTGGAAAAATGGAGTCTGCTGACTTCCATGATGTTTAGAGTTACTATTCAGTAGTGGCTAGCTACACATAACTGGATGATAAGGAGACAAACGTGACAGGCGCCATTTTGGATTGATATTTCCTTGTGGCACCCTTGAAAACCCAACACAACATCTTCCTTTCCTTCTCAGCCTGTAAGCCAAAAAGCTGGTATCAGAAGTTGGAGTCTGGGGGCATGATCTCCCAGTTGTTCTTTCAGCAATTGCTCTTACTTTTATGGGAATTATAATTTGGAAATAGTCCTGAAATTTTTGCAAATTTGGAAATAGTGGTTAGAAGGTGCAGTGCTCTATCCTGTGTTCATTAAACAAATCTAGATTTTTTTTTTTTTTTTTTGTGGGACCCTTGCCGGCGGCTGGGGAACGTACTGGTGTTGCAGAGGCTACGGGCAGCCTCACAGCCCAGCGCTCAACCACTGCACCACCAGGGGAGGCCCAAAAAAATCTAGATTTCTGGGATGCTTTTGGGTTCAAATTTTCTTGGATAGCATTTGAAAATTAAACAGTGGCTCTCTTGGGCTTTGAATGTACAAGTATATGGTGACATGACAGGCTGTAGCTAGCAGCAAGAATATGGCTTTGGGGTCAAGTAGGTGTGCAGGCTTAAACTCAGTCCTGCCATTGCTGGTGTGTTCATTTCCCCAAGTCTTCATTTCCTGATGTATCAGGTTATTGTGATTCCTGACTATAAAGGGTTTTGGTGAGGAACCCCTTACAAAGCAATATCCCGTGAGCATCTAGCCTAAGTTTTGGTCCGTTGTTCAATTTCAGGATAGAAAGGAAGGGGCTGGGGAAAGGAAGCAAGCTAGAAAGGAAGCCTATAGATGGAAAAGACTGAGGATGCTCATCAGCCAAGTGCAATGTATGGAGTTTATTTGGGTCTTCATTCATACTACTGGAAAATTGACTGAGGAAGCTTAAAGGCTGAATGAACATTTGATGATATCAAGGAATATTTTTAAAGATGATAAGTTATTACTATATTTTGAAAAATGAGTTCCTGGATTGTAGAAATACATACTAAAATATTTATGAATAAAACAACAAAATAAAACACATCCTTGATAAAAAAGATTGTAGCTATATACCGCTCTTTTCAAAATTCAAGTTTGCCTATATAGGTGCACAGAAAGTCTGATAAGCAAATACAACATTACAACACAGTACATGGGAATAAATTAAATGCCAGGCCAGGTTCAGACACACCGGCTGTGTGCCTGTTCTCTCTGGCATTCAAAATCGAGTGAGCAACAAAGAGTCACACTGTGTCATGGTATTTCACTGTAGGTATTTTTGGTGTTTTTTGTATATCACGAGTGCTTCTCTTCTGACATTATAAAACAAATGAATCAACTCTTAGATACCATGATTCACATTTAAAATAAAAATCACTACTATTCCTCTTTCTAGATGAATCCAAGACCTCCCTTTGATTGCCAGGAGGGTTGTCAACAAATACATTTTCAATATTCCTTGTCTGTGAAAGCAATGATTTTACAGATACTGTTCAACTGGAACAGTTTGATGTAAGTCTGAATATAGAAGCTTTTGTATTTGTCCCATTTGTGAAATGGGACTCATTTCTCTAATTGACTGTCTATACTAACATGTAATACACTTAGTGGGCAATGCCTAGAGGGGAGGAGAGGGCACAGACAAAGATTGGCTCCTCTGTGATCTCACTAGCTTAGGTCCTGGTTCATTGTTCAATTTCAGGTTAGAAGGAAAAGGGTAGGGAAATCAAGCGAGGTAGAAATGGAACCTATAGATGGAAAAAGACTTAGTACTCGCATCAACCAATTGCAATATATGGAGTTTATTTGGGTCTTCATTCATACTACTGGACACTCATCTGGGGAAGCTTAAATGCTTAAACACCATGGAGAGCTGAGATGGAGTGACTCCCCCTGCCTTCCCCTTCACACCGGTGACCTCACCTTATACTTGACAAAGAATGTGAAGTTAAGGGACTTGCTTCCTTCTTTTTTCTGTTTTGAAGACCATAAACTTGTCCTTGTGAGCACCTTCACCTCCTTTTCTACAGCCTCGGAACAAGACTAGTGCCTTTTTATCCATTTCCTGTTTGTTCTACCTTTGCTGTTTACCTGCATTTAAAAATTCTTAATTGTGGTAAAATACATATAGCACAAAACCTAGCACACCGATATTATTACGCAACCAAGAGCTCCCTTCATCTCGCAAAACAGAAACTTTACACTCGTTAAACAACAACTCCCATTTCCCTTCTTCTCCCTGCCCATGGCAACCACCATTCTATTTTCTGCCCATGTGAATTTGTCTGTTGTAAGTACCTCTTTTAGGTGGAATCCTATGGTGTTTGCTTTTTGTGACCAGGTGATTGCAGTTAGCATAATGTTCTCAAGGTTCATTCACGGTGCAGCATGAATCTCCTCCCCTGTGAGGCTGAATGATATTCCAGTGTGTGCACAGACCACATCTTGTCTGTCCATTCTTCTGTTGATGGGTTGTTGGGTTGCTTCCATCTTTTTGCTATTGTGAACAGTGCTGCTGTGAACATGAATATATAAATACCTCTTCAAAACTGCCTTCAAATTCAAAGGATATATGCACTCCTGTGTTCACTGCAGCACTGTTTACAATAGCCAAGACACGGAAACCATTAAAGTGCCCCACAAAAGATGAGTGAATAAAAAGATGACATGTATATGTGTGTGTGTATGATCTTATATATGGGATTCTAAATATATATATATATATATATAAAATCTTATTATTAAAAAAGATGAATCTTGGTATTTGTGACAACATGGATAGAACTAGAGGGAATTATCTTAAGCAAAATAAGTCAGAAGGAGAAAGACAGATACTGGATGATTTCACTCATGATTTCACTCCTGAAGCAAAGGAACAGATAAAAACAAAACGAAAGAAACTCTTGAAATCTGCCTGTAGGACTGAGGCTACCAGAGAGAGAGGATGGGGGGGTGGCTGGAGCAAAACGGGGAAGGGGCTCAGTGGATTATGGTTACTTCAAAGGTGGATGTGTGATAATCAGCATTTGTAGAGGTGTGAACATATACAGTGTTGTAAACCAACATCACCTCAATAAACAATAAAAAACAACGTTTGTCTTTAGTTCTTTGGGGAATTGCTGCAATATATGCTGATTCTGTTTTCAGGTCCTCACCTGCCATACTGTTTTTGATAGTGGATGCACCATTTCGCATTCCCACTAACAGCGGTGTGCATTTTTAACCTCTTTATTCCATTGTCTCTTACCCGCAAACTTACACATTTTCTGTGATCTCACCTCCTCTCACCCTGTCTCTTTCAGTTTACTGACAGAACTGTCCAAATGTGCTCTCCCTGCCTTCTTACCTCTACTGCTCTTATAGCCAAGATTCTCTGTGTTTACTGCTCACCACAAGCAAAGGCCTCTATGACTGCAGTTTTGCACACAGCTGCCCATCCTAAGCTCTCCTAGCCCCACTCCTGGGCTCTCTGAGTATTCCTCCCCCATTTCCATTGCTAAATATCCCATTGCCAAACACTCTAAATGTTGTTATTTGCTGGGTTCTGTCTGCCCTTGGCTTTTATCCCATCCTACACCCATCTGGGGGTAATCTCACTCACCCACTCCCAGTGCTTCAGTTTTCAAGTTTCCCACATCTATATAAACAAACCTCCATCCAGGCCTCTTGCCTGAGCTTTATTTTATGCAAGCAAGACTTATTTTATGAGTCCTGTGTGCCAGATACCGGCAGCCATAAGGCTTCAGAGAGGAATGAGACACGGACAAGCCAGGTTGCTGCAAAAGTACTGCCTATGACCGTGGTGGTTTACTTTCTCATAACCATGTTCAAAAGCCATTTATTCTTCTGGCTTCTATGTTGCTGCACCGCCTGCTTTTAAAAGCATATTCACTCCTTCTCAGCATGCAGAGTTTGTTTGTAGGCTCCCTCCTCTCCTTCAGGGCTCTAGAAACATGGCCTGGGGGTGGCCCCACATTTTTATCTACAGCTCTGACCTCTTGGAACTCCAGATGTCTGCACCCACGTGTCAACTTGAACCTCTGCTTGATGCAAGAGTTCTCTCAAGTTTAATCTGGCTCAAAGGAAATTCTCCTTTCCCTCTCTTAAGTCTCCACCTTTCTCAGCAAACTGCTGCCATCCACTCAATCATTCCCCAGACAGTCAGCAGTACTCTTTGATTCCTCTTTTTCTCTAGTCCCCTATATCTAACCCACCACCAAGTCCTTTGTAAACTTCATCTATCCAATACGAATGTATGCCAGGTCCATCAGCTTTTCTCCATGTCCACTGCCATCACACAAGCCACGCTGACCTCTCCCAGGCAGGCTACTGCGAGCGCGTGCTCATTTCTTTTTACTTTTGCTCCTGTGTATTTTCCACAGCTAGGAATGATTTAAAAGTACACACCTGACCATGTCACTCACCCGACTGAAACTGTGCAGAGACTGCCATGGCCCTTAAAATAAAATCTATGTGTGTGCGGGTCACATGGCTTTTAAACTCTGGCCTAAGTCTACCCACTAAACCTAATTGTCTACCCTGCTCCTTGCTGCAATTTGGCCTTTTCGTTTTCTAAGGTGGCTAAAATGTTCCCATCTTAAGGTGTTTTTTTTTTGGTACCAGCTTCTCCTTTTGCTTGGTGTATTCTACTTCTGGTCATAGAGTGATGACTTCTTTCCTTGTCATTCAGATTCTGTTCAGATGGATCTTTCTGAACTACTCAATTGACAGTAATCATTGAATACTCTCTCTTAAATCAGCTTATTTTCCCTTTTGCAAAGTGCTTAATACTATCTCCTATTGTTTACCTATTCACTTGCCTGGTTAGTATTTGTCTGCCTCTGTTAGAATCCTCTTTGCAAGCAGAAATCATGCCCCTTTGGTTCATGGCTGTGTTCCTAGGGCTTAGGATGGTATCTGGCACTTTGAACTTTTAAAATGTTCCAGTGAGTGAATAAACATCTCTAGGTCTCAAGCTTTCTAATTCAATTTCTTAGCAACTTCAAAAACATTTTACTTCACCCGGTCACTTCCTAATTAAAATGCTCCTGAGACTTCATATTGACAAGAGAATATAATCTCAATTACTAAGCACAGCAACAAGACCTTCCACAAGACCCTCTGCTTGCCTCTCTGACTTCACCTCTCACTGAGTCCCCTTCCATGCCCAGTAACCCAAAGATGCCTCATGACTAGCATGTCCATGGGCCATGCTGATCCATGCCTCTGGGTCTTTGATCCATTTCTTCATTGTATTGGGACTACCCTTTGTTCCCATTACTCCTTCTATTCCAGCCCATGTAGTTACTCAGTTTTAAAGATACAGCTCAATTCAGGAAGTCATTCTGACCTACTCCCACCCCAGACTCCAACCTTTTCCTCTATAAATCATGCTGCCTCCATCATAGCTACTGTGACTCTTCATTGCTTTTGTTTGCTCTCATGTCTGTCTCTCTCCTTGAACTATAAACCCCATGAGTGCAGGCTGTGTTATGTATTATATATTATCTATTACAGTGTTACAGATCATTTTATTCCAGAGGAGACACATGGTTGGCACATGCACAGTGTTAGTTGATTGACTCACAGACTGTTTGGATCAGTTTGTCTTACCTGTCATACAAATGCAAGGAATGCTGACATCACTTGCCATTAGAGTTGACAGAAGTTACTCATTACACTGTGTTTATTGTGGCTTGGGACTCACTGCATGATAACCAAGATTAATGTAGATGAATGTTTTCAAACTCCAAAGAAAAATGTGCCCCACCAGGAGGACATAGTCAATTTATCACCTAAAACCAACTCTTAGATCATCGCAGAGGAAATAAATGGGTCTGACAAGAATTCCAAATACTGACAGAAAAGTTGATTAAAGAAGGCTTCATGAATGATTAATTATAAAATTCAATATCTGGGGGAGAGAGTTCCACTGACATTTTTAAAATGCCAACAAAGCAAGTGCAATTAAGCCTTTGCCATAGCAAATAAAGCTTCATCGAGGTGTTCGCTCCGCATCACAATGATTGAAAAATGGTGTGTATAGCTCTGGTATCGATGTTGATGATAGCTGTGATTCTTTGATCAGTCTTACATTCTGGACATTTGCTCTTTCCTTGATAATTACAAGGAAAGCACATATCAAGGGGAGCGCGCCCCACCTCCTGTTGCTGGGCTTGCAGCTCTTCCCCAATCTACAGCTTTTGGGTTTCCTATCATCTCTGCTTTTACTGACACCCCCTCCCAGGTCTCCATTGACCTTCTTGAGAATACAGCCAATAGCTCCAGCTTATGTAAAGAGGAATTACTACATTCACTGTTGGATAAATCTTTACCACCTACTCTGTTTAGGCACTGATTAGGTACACAGTCATTTAAAAAAAAAAAAAAAAAAAAAAAGCAAAAAATGCCTACCCTACCCTCAACACCAAAAACAAAGCCAAAACAGCCCACCACCAAACAAATGAACTAAAATCAAAACCCAAAGCAAACTAAACAACAGAAACCAGACGTAATTGCTGACCTTAAATATCCTATCATCTAGGAAGAAAATAGATGTTAAAGAAATAAGCACAGAGATAAACATGTGATTAAATTGTGATGAGTGTAATGAAAGAAAAGCACATGGCTTTTTGAGAATGAGCCAGTTTTGGAAGATGTTTTTTCCCCAAGATGAAGAGGAGACATTGTCAGCTGTTAGAAAGACAGCAAACACTTGTGATGTGATCAGGTCACATAGAAAGCATTGGTGGGATCTTATTTTAAAGAAGAGAGAGAGAGAGAGTAGCTTACATTTTGAGGGGACTTCAGTAAAAAGCAGAGAGAATCAAATTGCTTGAGCATACATATCAGGAATGTGAAGTTTATCGTGTAGATATTCCAGCAGAAGAAGGAGAAGTTGACTTCCTGTGAAAGCACCGAGGACACACCAGAGAATTTCTGGGAAGCTGGTTTTCCTTCTGACATTTAACAGACACTCCTTTAATCCTTGATGGCACAGACATGTAGGCTACATCCACAGACTCAGGAATGGGATGATGAAATCATTGGCTGAAAATTGTTTTATGCGTCTAGGATTGCAAACCATGAGTATGAAAGAGAAACTGATCATCTTTGCAGAAATGAAACTGCCTTTGTGTGGTTAGTCTGAATGATTAAAACAAGAACTGCAAAGCATACTCATTATCCTGTTTGGGCTTTTCTGGATCTTAGACATTTTCATTCTTTATGTAGAAAGAGGGAGAAGGTCTTTTTCTTTCTTTCTTAAAAAAATTTCTAAGGCAGTAGTTCTTAATCTTGTCTACAGATCAAAATTATCTGGGACACTTTGAAAACTCCGTGTGCCTCCTTATTCTATGACTCTGAGCTGGGCTTATGGATGAATGGTTTAAAAAGCTTCCAGACTGCTGCTGCTAAGATTAAGAGTGTCTCCAGTAAGATTTTACTTGTCTTCTGTCTCTTTTTCTTTTCAAAATATCTCTTTTTTTAAAAAAAAAAAAAACTCAGATGAATATTAGACAAACTTTAAATGACTCAAATGATCAGATTTCTTAAAATAAGAAGGGGGATCTTGAAAAGCTTCCACTAGACTGCCTGAGATGGAACTGTCCTGCCCTCATTGTAAAGTGACAAGTGACTGCCTATGGCAGGCCCCGTAGGCAAATGTGACTTTGCATGGAGGACTCAGCAGTTTCCCAGTTATTCTCACTCACAACTGCACAGTCTTGCATCTAACATTTGCTCCCATTGTCAGACTGAATGTTCCAGTTAGGCCTTCTGAAAACAAGTCCCTACGTAGGAATCATACTAGTCTTCTCACTTTGCCCTCAGTTTCTTCTAGCCACTGCCCGTGTAGCAATACAACCTTCTCTTTGATGTGTTAGAAGCTCAGATTCTGGAACAGTAAGTCCTGCAAGTCACATTTTACATACCTCCCTCATTGGGTGAGATAAGGTCTGTGGTATCGAGGAAACACATGACTACCCCCAGGAGATGTTGTGAACAAAGACTCCAGGGACCTCCCACCTCTCCAGGTCAGATTTGCCTACCACATTGCACAAGACATTATGAATTTTCTAAAAGTTTGAGTTATTTCCATTTTGGAGTTATGGATATAAAAGGAAAAAGGAGGACCTATGATGAAAGTATCATTTGACACTTTTTTTTGGCCAAAATGCCTTTACGATTTTTTCTCATTGCTTCTAACAGAAACATAGTCACATGGAATTAAACGGATTTCACTGTCAGTTGCTTTCTGAGTGTTAATACTTTCCATTTGGTCAAAATGGAAACCCCAGAAAACCCTAGATATATTTTTTAGGGGGGGATTAAAATAGATTAAGCAAATAGACATTTAGAATCTATTGCCATTGAACACTGGTGACTCAAGCTCAGAAACCTAAATAGCTAATTTATAGCCTGTCAGAGGGGACATTTTTTGCCTGTGGTTGTTCATTCTAGTAACTTTTCCTTCTTTAATCTTCAGACATCTTTCCTCCTCTAGTAGTTAAGTTTTTGTAGTTGTATTGGTTGAATGACTGCTGCACTGACCTTCCTATCTGTTAGGATGGGAAGCCAGGGATTCCTTGGGGCCGGTGGGCTTGTAAAGACGAACTGTTAAATATCACATGATCTCATTGTTTTCACAGGGTGTTGACAGGCCCTAGAGAAATTTGAGTCATGTCCATTTATATAGAATTTTGGGGCTTCCCTGGTGGCACTTGGGGTTAAGACGCAACCTATGAAGCCATCCGCAGCCACTGCAGCATGAGTTTAATTCCTGGCCAGGGGGCTGCCCACATGGCACAGCAGACCTCTCCTGTCTTGCCTGCTACTCCCCTTAGCAGTGTGTTTCAGTCAATCCACCTGTTCTATTCCCCACTCTGAGTGAGTCTATGCCTGTGTGTTCTATTCCTGTCTCTGGTGAGTCTTCTCACACCCCCCTACCCCCATACCTCTGACCTATAGCCCAGTTCTTGTATGCATAAATAAATAAATCTTTGAAAAAAGAGTAGAATTTTGTTTCCTACTAGACTAGCTGCCTTTGAAAAAAATTAATTTATTTTCTTACATCGTTGTTCATTTTTATACAGTATTTGATTTCTTGCCTCTGCTGTACTCCCTGTTCTCCCACCACCACTACTCCCTTGATCCATCTCCACAGTCCCTTGAGCACTTCCCACCTGTGTTTTGACCTCTCCTCCTCCCCTGCCTTATGCCTCAGATCTATCGTCAGCTTGCAAGTTTTGTAGACTAGCTACTCTTTAAGAGCACGTTTTCTCTTGTGTACTCATTAGAACATGTGGTATAGTTGGTGGGTGGTAAAAGAAATGCTGTTTTTTGTTTTTTTAATAATTGTAGTAAAGTTTCTTTTAGGAATAAATGGTCTTTAAAAAAAGGGAAATATTTTGGAGCATTCAGGGGCTGAAAAAATGGAGGGTAGAATTACTCTACATTTTAAAAATGGCTTTTCATGAAGATAGCACTGAAAGTACAAAAGGAAGCTCCTGCCCCTCCCAAAGCCAACACTAAAGCCAAAGCCTTGAAGGCCAGAAAGTGTGCTGAAAGGCATGTGAGACACAAGGAAAGGAAGATCCGCATGGCAGCCGCCTTCTGGAGGCCCAAACACCGTGACTTGGAAAGCACCACAAACATCCTGGGAAGAGTGCCCCCAGGAGAAACAAGCCTGTCCCCCTCTGCCATCATCAAGTTCCACTGACTACCAAGTCAGCCACGAAGAAGAGAGAAGACATCACACTTGTGCTCATGGTAGACTTCTAGGCACAAGCACCAGATCACACAGGCTGTGAAGAAGCTCAATGACCTTGACATGGCCAAGGTCCATGGAGAGAAGGCGTATGTTCGATTGGCTCCTGATTACAATGCTTTGTATGTTGCCAACAAAATTGGGATCATCGAAACTGAGTGCAGCTGGCTAATTCTAAATATAATTTTTTTCACCATTAAAAAAAAAAAAACAAACAACTGGTGGTGGTGGGAGGAGACAGAAAGTAGAGAAAATGACTGAGCACCTGGGCAACCCACCCCATGATTATAGAACAGGGATGACCATTCTTCAGTTCTAGTTGCTATGGGGTCAGCAGCGCAAACTCTATTTTTTAATTTTTCTCAACTCTGTAAAATCTGCCACATGTGACAAAAAGGCTTTGCATGAATATGTTGTTGTTAGTATGTCAAAATAAGGAAGGTGATGCCAGAACCCAGATGGCAATGAAGAAAACATTGATAAATGCCCAGGGGAGCCCAGGAGTCAGCTGAAGCAAGAACTAGAGGACATAAGAGCCAAATGCAGACACCCTGGAAAGGGAAAATTGCACTTTCAACACTAAAGCATGTTGGAGGCCGGAAGTCATCTCACCTCAGTTCAAGAAGCTGGATGACCCTGGATAGTGCCTTGATCAAGTGGCAACAAAGGCTCTCTATGATGTTAACATGGGATTGCTGGACTTAGGAATGCTACAGACTTGTGCTTAATGGCAAGAGCCCTAGAGAGAGATTTAGAAGTTCAGAACTTTAGGGTTTTTTTTTTTTTTTAACTATTTCAATATTTGTCAGTGTGAGAATGGATATTCCAATAACTAGGAAACTAATATTTGAGATTATACAAACATATTTACTTAATATTCATGTAACTACACAAAATTTTTATATGCAAAATACTATAGAATTGGGCCTTCTTCTAAGGTAGTTTACCTATATGAAAGTTACTTGTTGGGCCTTCCCTAGTGGCGCAGCGGTTGAGCTCTGGGCTGCGAGGCTGCCTGCAGCCTCTGCAGCACCGGTTCGTTCCCCGGCCACCAGCGAGGGTCCCACCAAAAAAAAAAAAAAAAAAAAAAAAGTTACTCCTTGCCATCTGTCCTACCCTATCAAGTTTAGTTTTTTTTTTTTTTTAAGATTTATTTATTTATATATACAAGAGCTAGGATACAGGCCAGAGGTGTGGGGGGTGAGAGGATTCACCAGAGACAGAGTGGGAAACAGAACAGGCAAACTGACTGAAATACACTGCTGAAGGGAGCAGTGGGCGAGACAGGAGAGGTCTGCTGTACCATGTGGTTTGCTCCCTGGCCTGCGGGGATCGAACTTGTGCTGCAGAGGCTGCACATTGCTTTGTTGTGCTGTGTTTAACCCCTTGTGTCACCAAGGAGGCCCCTGTCAAGTTTTAAAAGCCAATAGATCCCTTTCTGTAGTTCTTCACTATGATCTTAAAAACAGAAATTTCTGGCTCTATGTCACAAGGTGAAAAAGACAAAATTTCTGCCCAGAAGTAAATGTTAAGTCAGAATTACCAAATTTTGAAGTTTCAGCAGATGGAATACCAGAAATAGATTAGGAACATCTCGTACTTAATTCTTCTACTGAAGTGATATTATAGCCATTTATATTATTTGATCAAAAGAAGACATGGATTTCTCATTAAATGTTGCTTTAATGGTTCTTGAAATTCTGTGACAGTTTTGGTCAAGTTTTCCACTGGAAAGTACTGATTTTAAAAACTAATAAAACCCCCACACACTCAGATTCATACATCAGTCTTCTTTCTGTCTGATGGTTTTATGATGCAGTTAATGACATCAATTAACAACCAATCTTTGACCATTAACTCAAATGACCAGTTGAGACACATAGCTCTGAGACTGTTCGTTTACTGCTGTCTAGACTGGGTGGCAGGTATTGGGGATAATATCCATTTAGCCTCCTCAGCTTTCTGGGCAGACTTGGTGACTTTGCTGGTTCCCTTCTTGTCCACTACTTTTGTGACACCCACAGCAACCATCTGTGTCATATCATAAAATCCTCCAGAGAAGGATATTCAGAGAAGCTCTCAATACACATGGGCTTGCCAGGAATCATGTCAACATGGCAGAATCACCAGATTTCAAAAAATTGGGGTAATCTTTCAGCTTCTTCCCAGAAAGATGATCAGTTTCTCCTTTGGTTCAGGGAATATGCAAGTAATGTGAGCTGCGTGACAGTCCAGCACAGGGACATAGCCAGTATAATCACCTGAACCCTAAAATCAGCTGCTTTCAGTGGCGGGTAACACCAACCATGTTACCATGAGAACAACTTTGATTGATGTGTTCTTGACAATGAAACTTTCATTGTCCCCAGGAAGAGCTTTGCTCAAAGCTCATTGTGCATTTCAACAGAGGCTCTTTTCAGTTGTAACGTTGGCTGGTGCAAAGGTGAGCACCATGCCAGGTTTGAGAACACCAGTCCCCACTGGGCCCAGAGGGACAATCCCCGTGGCACCAGTTTAGCTGATGGCGGATGCAATCCAGAGCTTCAGGCAGCATGGTTCTGTTGACATTGCCACCTTTATGAGTGACTTTCTGTCCCTTGACCTACAGCATGTTAGCACTTGGCTCCAGCGTGTTGTCACCACTCCAACCAAAAATTGGCACACATGGATACTGTGCCAGGGTTGTAGTTAATGTGGGTGCTAACTTCCTTAACGATTTTCTTGTATCTCTTTTGGCTTCAGGGTGACTGAGTGGGACCCATTTTGATAACACCAACAATTAGCTGTTTCATACCTAGTATTTAAGGCAGGAGAACATGCTTGTGGGACTGCCAGTCTTGGAGATATCTGCTTCAAGTTCACCAACACCAGCAGCGACAATAAGGATGGCACAGTGGTTCTTTTGTCAGTCCCCACACATTTGTAGATAAATGGTCAGTTGTGATAGACCATGTACAGTGATAGCAATGCTACTATGAGTCTTTTTCCTTTTTCCATTTTGGCTTGGATTTCATTTTGGTTTTCTCTCCTGTGCCTGAAGTTACAGGGAAAAAGTTGGTTTGAATTCTATGGCTTTAGAAAGACAGTTCTTTTGAGTTGAAGTTTTTTTCTCTGTCAGAAGAGAGGAGACTAAAGAATTGCTCAGAATTGTTCTTTTATCTGTAACATGGCTCAAATGGTAACAAAGATGCCCTAGGAAAGAGCTCAAAATTTGAGATATTCATGTACAGTATACCTTTGTTTGCATCCTGCTTTTGCTGTTTACTGGCTATGTGACCTCCGGTTAACCATTTAAATCCTTAAACCTCAATTTATTCACCTAAAATACAGTGATAATACCATCTGTGTATCAGATAACTTTGGGAGGACTAAATCATTAAGCTTAGGTAGAGATGTCAGATAGTTAGACCTATTTCTTTTAATCTAAAATTCAATTTCTTTGCTTGGTTTCTTTCTCCATGACCTTGCAAAAGAAAGTTTTCTGGTTCTATTTTGTAGGGTAATTCAACTTCACACCAACTTAACTCTGTTGAGCAAAAAAAGTAACATGAAGTAACATTAATTCAACTTTACATTTTGCCAATTATATGGAATTTAACAGCATATATTCAAATCCATATGCTGCTATGGTTACTGATTATAATGTACTAAGTATTAACCAAGAAAGTTCTATTTAAGGAATGGTTTCCAGAGAGGTGATAAATTTTACCTACAGATTCTTTCATTACTATTTCATTCTACATCTAATGTAAAGATAATAATTTGCCAAAATCAACTCTACATAGCAAGTATGTGTTTTCATGGTCCTGAAAAATAAAGTAGTCCCATTGAAACTCTTACTCACATTTTTTTTTTTTTTTTGTTCTTGGAGTTATTGTAGGCAGAAGCTGTCATCCACTTCACTCCTCACCCAGTAAGCCAGCAGTATCTCCATTTAGATTTATAGCCAAAAGCAGTCCACAGTAAAGTAAAAATCTGAAATTCTGAACTCTCCTATGAAAATGGGAAATCCCTTTTTTCATCTGGATCATGTTCTGAAAGTTCTTCTCACTAAACAGCTAGCTGTCACCAGGATAGATGCCTTGGGCGGGACTCTATCACACTAAGTACCACTTCTACATTCTCAATGAAGAACTGGTCTATCTGCCTCCTTCCTATCCATATTTCTCAGGTGCCTATGCTCTCTGTTTCCCCTGCGAGCCTACTATTTTGGGAAGGGAAAGAGAGCTCTTCCCTGTAACCTGAGAAGTGTAGGTGGGCCAGTTTTTCTGTTCTTAGTCTTCTATATCCTGTTGATTCTGTGGCATTTCCTTATCACCCTAAGTGTGTTTCTGAGTCTTACCTCTCACAGGTAGTTAGAATAAGAGGAGTGAGTCTGAAGATGGGTGGGAAGCATGTGTAATTATACAAGACAATACAAATATATTCTTAGTTTTGGTTCTCATCTTCATCGGTTAACTTAATGGGATAAATATAAACTGTATTGAATCATGTCCTTTATAGTCACCCCTACATTGAAAATATAATTCTTAGATGGTGAATATCCAGATGATTATTGTATTTCCAAAGGTGCTTTTGTTGGCATTATATTAATATGTGCTGACTAGTCTTCTGACCTAGTATTTCCTTTTATTTGTGTGGGCCACAGTCTTGGTTTAATATGATTCCAAATTCTCAATTCCTACAAAAAATGAGTGGATTATGGAAGTTTCTCTACCATGTTTTCATTCGGATGGCAATGAAGTACTGATTTAATTCATTTTGCTCTGGAAATCTACAATGCCCTTAACCATAAATATACCTTAAACTGAGAGGTCAGTGTTTCAATGTAGATATAACTTTTCAACACTGTTATCTTTTGATTGATGAGCAAGAAGATATGCAGGTCATCATAACCTGTATATAATATATGTGTTAATATATCTAATAAGGTAAAAGAGATACGGAAAAAACTATACTTTTACTGGCTTATAACCTTAATAGAATTTACCACCAAGTGAGAATATCATTTGGGGCCTCCAAATCTGGGCATTCCATAGTAAACAAAAGACAAGGAATATCTATCCAACTCTTGAATAGGCCATTTACCAGAAGTTCCTTGGTTAGGAATGCAACACAGTTTCACATAGGATCGAAGTTATAAATGACAGTTGCTTTCTCAGGCCAGTGTATATATTTGCAAATATGGATTGCAAGGTGGGGGGAACCAGAGCATGGATAATTTTGGGATGAGATGGGGAGTGGATGCAGGGAGCAGGAAGATCAGACTTGAGTGGAGCACTGGGGAGGAAAGTCAGGGTCAGAAGGGAATAAGTGCTGCAGGCTGGTCCTAGTGGTGCCCCTTGGCACCAGGGCCTGCCGATTTATTAAAATCTGACCAGTAGTCACAATGCCAAATCAACTCACCTTGCTGAATAATTATTAAATTTTTGTAATTTCCTTCATTTTATTATTACCATCCTAACACCATATCCCTCTCCCCAGTCCTCCTGGAATAACTTCCTAACCTATCTTTTGTACACCCACTCCTTCCCATCAGGTCTCCATAGTACACCAAATGGATCTTTTAAAGATTCAATTTTTAGAGAATTATGAGTATATTTTTGTCTGTCAGTGATTGCACACTGTCCTTACGACAAAGCTCCCAATCCCTAATGAAGTCCACAAGGCCCTCCGCAATCTTGAGTTTTTTCCACTTCTCCAATCTCCTCTTAGGTCATTCTTCACACTGATCTATTTCTGTTTCTTGAGTATGCCAGTCTTTCCACATGGGGGTCTTCATGTATGATATCCCTTTTCTGAAACACTCTTCATCCAAACTCTTTGCCTACTCCAGGGACTTTGCATCCTTGCAATGTAGGTCCTCAAAGGTATTTAGTACACAATTAAAGGTCAGAATCATAGAGGCTTTTCACAGGTGGATTAAAATGTGAAACTGGATTTTTTAAAAATAAATTTTATTTTGATATTCCCATACAATTGCAACCCCCTTATTTGACCCCAATCCCCCCCCCTCCCCGCCCCCCACCCCTCTTAGAGTGTCTCTGGTTCATAGTTTTTTGTTGATTTTGATTTTCACTTTCTTATAGTTATTCATTTTCCTGGTCCCTTATTTAAGTTTTCTAGATTCCTGCTATGAGTGAGACCATCCGGTATTTTTCTTTTTCTTTCTGGCTTATTTCGCTGAGCATGATCCCTTCCAGCGCCATCCATGTTGCTGCAAATTGCAAGTGTTTATCTTTTTTGATTGCTGAGTAATATTCCATGGTGTATATGTACCACATCTTCTTGATCCAGTCATCTATTTTTGGGCATTTGGGTTGTTTCCAAAGCTTAGCTATTGTAAACAGTGCTGCTATAAACATAGGGGTGCAGGTGCTCTTTGGAATTGATGTTTCTGTGTCCTTTGGGTAAATATCTAGGAGTGGAATTGCTGGATCATATGGAAGCTCTATGTTTAGTAGGTCCAGAAATCTCCACACAGCTCTCCATAGTGGTTGGACCAGTTTGCACTCCCACCAACAGTGCAGAAGAGTTCCTTTTTCTCCACATCCTCGCCAACATTTGTTGTTGCTAGTTTTTTTAATATGTGCCATTCTCACTGGTGTAAGATGGTATCTCATGGTAGTTTTGATTTGCATTTCCCTGATTACAAGTGATGTTGAACATTTTTTCATATGCCTGTTGGCCATTTGCATTTCTTCTTCAGAGAAGTTTCTTTTTAGCTCTTCTGCCCATTTTTTGACTGGATTATTTTCTTTGTTGTTGTTGAATCTCATCAGCTCTTTGCAGATTTTTGTGATCAGTCCTTTATCATTAGTGTTGTGTGCAAAAATGTTCTCCCAGTTGGTGGGGTTTCTCTTTGTTTTTGTTATTGTCTCTTTTGCTGTGCAGAAGCTCTTTAATTTGATGTAGTCCACCTGTTTATCTTCGCCTTCACTATCACTGCTTTGGATGATGTGTCTGTAAAGATGTCTTTGATGTGCATATCATGTAGTGTTTTGCCTATATTTCCTTCTATGTATTTTATGGTTTCAGGTCTTATGTCTAGTTCTTTAATCCATTTTGAGTTGATTTTTGTGTATGGTATGAGGTAGTGGTCAAGCTTCATTCTTTTGCATGTAGCGACCCAGAAACTGGATTTTTTTGATCTGAAAGTCTTCGGCATATTCGGAACACACACACAATTATTCAACCAAAAAAGAATTTTCATAATATGTTAGTTTGTAAGTGTTTGTGGACTGCCATTTAATCCTTAGAGTTACAGTTTTATTTCATATAATATTCAAATTACAGTTCAAGCATGAATCATATCTTGATAATCCCTAGCTGGGTGAAGAAAGTGATTAAAAAATTTCAACTCCATTCAGTACTACTGAGAGGTGGGCAGATCACTTTCTCCAACAAGTGGTTATAATGAAAAAGAGACTTTAATTCACTTGACCAACTAATTGACATTTCAATAAATAGTTATTAATAAAATAACCCTAATGTTAATGTAACTGCATTTCTATCCAGAGGTCCAGTGCCAGCTCATAAACATGTTTTGTTTAGCTTGTACAGGTTTACAAACATCTGAGACAGTATTTATAAATTGTGAAATAAAAGATTGAGACTTGCAGTTCCCTTGAACTGGGAGAGTCTGACACTGCCCTGGGACTCATACTCCCTGCCTGGCAGCAGGCAGCTGAGTAGACTGGCAGGCTTTCCTGGAGGGACAGCAGTGCTTCCCAGCCCCCTGCATGCTTTGGAGTCTGCTGCAGGACTTGTTACACCAGATTGCAGGCCCCACCAGGAGTTCCTGCTTTAGTTATGCAGGGACTGAAAATCTGAATTTTGAATGAGCAGCCAGATGATGCTAAAGCTGCACATCAGGGGTCCACACTTTGAGAACCTCTGACGTAGAACTCTGCTTTCTGGCAAAGTACTGTCTCCCCAGTTCTTGTGGGTTCCCTTACCCTGGGCATTCACTGCCATTTATCAGCAATATATTTAGAGGAACACATTTCCATATCTCTCCTGAAAGGGTGTGTGTGTGGTGGGGTGGGGTGGGGTGAGGGAGACTAGGTCTTTAGGAAAGCAAAGAATATCCCAATATAGTTACAGTGCAAACACTCCAGCTCTTAATTCATGTGCATTTCCGGCATGACCCTGGAAGTCTTTTGAGTTTGTGAGTTCAGTGCTCGGGGTCATTCTCACAAACTGGAAGAGTTTGCCAATAGCTCGGGCAGTGGGACTTTGCCTTTCAGTCATTCAGAAGTGGGTTTGAGCTCTGAACTCTGCTGTTTACTAGAGTAACCTTGGAGAGCTGCTCATTCAGCTTCATTTCCTCATCTAGAATACGAATACCCACTCTGCTAGGTTATTGTGAAGTTAAAAGATTGAATGTGAGGGCACCCAGCACACAATGATGTGCTGTAGTTGTTATCTGCCGCTGTTCTTGTGGACACTTCATTGCTGATTTTAAATTACATCCCACTAAACTGGGAGGAGAGGAAAGAAAGCAAAAAACAAACAAAAAAAAAAAACAAGCAGACGTGGGGAGTGGCCTCTGGGAGGGCTGTGGAGGAAGGTTAGAACCCAGGAGGAGAAAAGAATTGCAAAAAGGACAAAAGACCATGAAAGTAGAGCCTCAGTCATTTTTAGAATAAGAAAAAATAAGGAAGCAGGATATCTGCTGGTTAGGGAAAATTGTGCAATGTTAACAGACAAATGAAAAAAAAAAAAAAAAAAGAATTATCCAGCTAGTGTTTCTCCTCTTGGTCAGAGAGGACTGTTTTTAGTCAGAAAGGGATGAATAAACAATGGTAAGTAGAATTGTAACAGGGTGGTCGACCTGGAGGAGGCGCATGGAGCCTAGAGACACGTGAAGAAACTGCGCTTGTCTTTTGGTCGTAGACTGGGTGACACAGATGTGGTTGAGACCCATGGGGAGGTGACAATGGCAGTTTTTATCTTGATGTTGATTTTGCTCTTTTCCTTCCGGGCTTGTCTGGTTATTTCTGACCCTTTGCTGTGGGTCCCCACTGGAAGATGCTTTAGACTTGTGGCAGGCTTTGGGGCTTTGCTCTGGGCCAATCCCATTTGGATGGACTTTTACCCACGAGGGGACGGGTAACTTTGGGTGCTTCATTTAGAAACTAGACTCTTTGCCTTACCTGTATTGTTTCCTAGTTTTATTAAAGTTCCTTCCCATTAAAGTCTCCTATGTTTTGTGTTGATGCGGTGGATGGTAGAACCCATTTAGAATAGGCAGGTTTGCGGGGCTTGGGCTGCCCCTCTCCCTGTCCTGTAACAGAATCTGAATCTTTCGGGGGTAGAAATAGAGAGTTAGGGCCTCCCTGGTGGCGCAGGCGGTTGGGCGCAGTGCTCTGAAGCTGTCCGCAGCCTCTGCAGTGCCAGTTCCATCCCCGCCAGCTATGGAGCTACCCACATGGCCCAGCAGACCTCTCCTGTCTCGCCCGCTGCTCCCCTCAGCAGTGTGTTTCGTCAGTCTGCCTGTTCTGCTCCCCACTCTGTCTCTGGTGAATCCTCTCACCTCCCGCACCTCTGGCCTGTACCCCAGTTCTTGTATAAATAAATAAATCTTAAAAAAAAAAAAGAAATGGAGAGTTATCGAAGATCACATTAGCCGTGTCACAGGTTCCTGGGCGCAGGGAGTTGAGCTTGCGGAGTTAAGATGGCCACGGCGAGGACACCTAGAGCAGGTGTGCTGGACTGTATGTGGATGTGACATGATTTTGTAGTTGAGTTTGAACTTGCTGCTCCTATTATTAACAATAATAATTAGATAACATTTTGGCTGTTGTTATGTGTTAGGTAGCTACAGCTTTTTTACAAATATAATAGGTAGATACATCTTTGTCTGCAGACTCAGTTAATCTAGAAATATGACTAACATTTCCTCTAGCTGGACATAATTTTGTTTAACCCTCCTACTGCCAGGCTAAGGGTATTATCTCAGGTGACTTTTGGTTTCTTCCTTCTCCCGTGGGTGCAGATAAAGGCCTGGAGGTTTTACACAGGCCTTGACCAGTGAATTGGGGGAGTGGGGAGTCTTCCAGTCCTCCCTCATCTGGTCCTATCCAGTTGCCTTGTGACAATAGCTTTTGGTGAGCTGTGGGGCCCTTTAGGATGGAAGGCTCATGCAGTGACGAGGCTGGGTCACTTGAGGGCAGGGAAACTCTCAGAGGCACAGGACCTTTGTGCCTAGACTTCTGCAGGAAGCCAGTTTGTCCTTGGGTCCAGGGTTGTGCCTAGAAAGAAAGGACCTTGATCACTGGATCCATTATTCAGTCAGCTCTCCTTGCCTCCTGCCCTTCATGCTCCCTCCCTCAGCCTATGGGGAATCCCATTCTAGGCGGGGAGTGGTAGAAATCTCAGCCCTTTGCCCACTGCTTCTCCCATGTTTTATCTCTATCTCATTGCCCAATCTCTATGTTCCCTTTTTTAAAATACAGAGACAGAAAGTGCCCATGGCTAGTTCTGCTTTCTAACCAGCTGCACCCCTTCCCTGAGGCAGTGAGCTCAGGGTTTACTTCTTGCCTGGAAAAAGGGGAATACCAGAAGGAGAATATGCCAAAATATTAATACCACTACCCCTCGTCATTACATTCTTTATTTTTGCAGCAACAAAGCTAGAAAATTAGGTAGAGGCTTAGATATTTTCACCCAGAGTCCTTCAAACTTTGAGACTATGTAATCCTGCTATGTTAGGTAAGGTCGGCTGGTTGGTGCTGCCAAAAGGGATAGAGAAAGCCAAGTGGGCAGCTCCTGAAGCCAATAGCAGTGGCAGGTCAGACCCTGAGAGAAAGGGCACTGGCCCTCTAGATTGGGGATTGCACACCAAGATTCTGAAGAAATAAGAGTGATCCAAATGGGAAGCTTTTACCCATGTGGACTGTTTCCCCTCTTGAAACCTCTAGCTCTCTCATGGAGGTTTTTGCTTTTTGGCCAGGCCAGGCCAGGCCCAGCTATACCTCAGCTCCAGTTTCTGTTCTGGCTGTGGTTTGAAAATACGTCACTCTCCTCCCTTTGGGTCAGAACTGTGGCATCCTGGTGGTGGCCTATGCAATTTTATAGACCCTCATGTTGATGAGCATTTATTGAGGGGGTGATTCCAGCCCCAGGACAAGGTTTCACATACTGTCACCCTCCGGGGGCTTCCAGTCTCACGTCGGAGAGAATCCAGTAGCACACCGGGTTCCTGCTCCAGGAGAGCAGAGAAGGAGAGAATCAGGAGGCAGAACTCTCAGCTGCTGAGTCCAACAAGGCGTGTACTTGAGACGCTTGAATTGCAGCTGCTTTTTGGAACCCCACCTAAAAATAGCGCCAGCTCAATCTGCAGAAATTCTGACCTGAGTGGATAGCCTGTGTTGAAGAAAGATGAGTTATTCTTAGACCTTTAGAAGAAACCAGAAAGGAAGTCTGAACTTCAGCAACATCAGCAATTAAGACGAATTCTACCCACCTCCCAGACATATTTACACTGAGAATGGAATGAGACTGCATGGAGGAAAGAACAACAAACACCCTTCAGATAATTTACTGGGGTCATTCATTGTCATTACTTCCTCGCGAGGCACAGCGGGGCCTTTTGCATTTTGGTCTGATTACTAGATCAAGATTGAGGCCTTTCCCTCCAATCAGCTCACTCTGGTGTATATATCAGACTCTGAAGGGCTCAGAACACCAGTGCACTCTGTAAACACAGCTATTTATGAGAAGTGTCCTTTCTTTTACATTGCATGTTTGAAATGCATTCAGTGAGGGGAGCGCTTTGATGTTGTCAGCTCACTTACTTTTAAATTAATCAAAATATTTAGGCACCTTCACAGGAACTTCTCATATTCATAAAACAAGGCCATAGTTATTTACTTCCTGGCATCATAATATGTTTTGAGAAATCTCTGTGTGACTTGTATAAAAGGGAAGGAAGCCAGTCCCGAGGAACTCCACTGGCAGGGTAATGAATGCTTGAAAAATATACCGAATCAAAGGCTGCCCAATACTTTCCCTCAGGCGGTGGAGAGTGTGCCCCAGTGGGCAGAAGAAGGATGAAGCTCTTCCTTCGCCTCACTTTCTGCACCTTCTCTGGAGCTTGGCCGCTAGCCAGCGCCAGTAGAGAATGGTTGCATTGTTGAAAGGTTAACGGCCTGCATGGTCCTCTCAGCATCTCCAAAGTCACTTGGGAAACTAGTAACTGGGAGCTGAGGAGCAGCCAGAGAGCACCCTAGAGAGCACACTGAGCTTATTATCCCACATGGTTATATATTCAAATTGGTTAGGATTCCTGGGGTACTCATGGGGGACGTCAGGGTAGGTGGGAAGGAAGCACTCTGGGTAGGACAGGAGGGTGGAGGAAGCTGGTCAGGCAGGCCAGTCGAGAGACAGATGTCTCCCCAGGGTGTGTGAAGCTCACTGTTGTGCACACTGACACAAGAACCACGAATGTAAAAATGAGGTGGTGTTTTCAAGTGTCACATGAGAATCTCTTTCAATACATGAAGAATTCTACCTTGCATTAGCAAGGACTTCTTTATCTTGAATCCTTTATGATTGGCTTTTTAAAAGATTCTCCTGCTACAGTCAGGTAAATGAACACATCCCTACTCTACCTTCTAGCCTGAAAAACAGCAGGAATTATGAGTAACTATCTGTGACATTTTGGTTGATTGGCGTTGGTGTTGGGGACCTTCCGAGCAACAGTGGCTCTGCATAACCTTTGACTGTCCTCACTAGCGTGGTTAGAGGAGTGGGCAGAGGCAGGGGCTTTGGAAAATCTGTGAAATTGTCAATTAGCCTTGTATGTTTGTGACCTTTCAGTGACAAAATAGAAATAGAACTATGCAAAAGTAAACCAGAAAATGTCTTACTGATAGAAACAGAATGAATAGGATGTAAATATATAGCTAATAGTGATTATAATCTGCAGGAAAAAAAATCAGCCAGTGAAGCTGAAAATCCTGATCTGGTTTTCTGCTTTTCCTGGGAAGGGGTAAGAAGTTCTGATCAGCATATGCAGCAAACTTGGGAGGATTGGCCCCAGGAATCAGGAGGCGCAGGATGTGGGGAATGCAGTAGAGCAGTTACCTGGAGGGGAGGGATTTGGTCTTGAGCACAGCACCATCTAGAAGGCCTCACAGCAGACTGCAGGTGATGCCTGTGCAAAAGGCAGCATCCAGAGAACCCAAAGGGAGGCAGTAAGAATTTCCATCACATTAGAATTTCAGAAAAGGCAGTGTTCAAATGTCTAACTGGTGCTGCTTAATAAAAATATGTAAGTTAACATTTTCCATAGCTACATTTAAAGAAGTAAAGGGTAAAATAAATTCTAATCATACATGGTGTCAAATGCTGTACTTCAAGGGCTCAGCAGCTGCTTGTGGGGGCAGAAAGCACAGAAATCAGGAGATGTCTGTTGCCCAGAGGAAGACCAGCCTCGTGACTGGTGGAAACTGATATGTTGACTGATAGTCACAGAAGAGAAGATATGAGTGGTTAGAAAATTTATTAAAAAAAATTCCACCTCATTTGTCATCAAAGCTCTAAACATTAAAATATCAGTGTGATACTATTTCTCACCTGTCAAAATAGCCAAGATTTAAAAAAATCGTAATTGTTTGAAGGTGTGCTAAAACTCATATGCTGCCGTAAGCAGTGTAAATTGGTATAGCTCTTCTGGAAAATAGCTTTACAATTCATGTCAAGAGCTTTTAATCATTTCTTTCAACTCTGTGACAAGAAACAAAACAATCATTTATTGTTTATTCTATAAAAGATAATGTGCTTAAAATTTATTATTTTAAGTCTTTAACCTTTACAAACAACTCAAATGAAGCAGTTATTATTATGCTGTTTTAACCCTGTAAAAATAAACTAGAATATGAAAAAATATATAAAACAATGTTATCATAACATTGTTAATAGAAGTCAAGAAAACAGAAAATACAGAAATGGCCCAATATCAGGGATTGGCTCCTTAAGTGAAATGGCTCAATAGAATTGATGTGTTTACTAAGTTGTTCTTAAAGAGTATGTAATAACAGGAAAAAAAACGACATGTCTCAGTCTGCTGTCGCCTCCAATATGCCACATAACAAGCAATCTCTAAATATAGGTGGCATATGACCTAAGCACTCATTTTTCACATGTAAACTTGCAGGTTAGCTGGGACATAGCTTTGCTTTCAGCTTAGGTTTTGGTTGCAGGTTTTGGGGCCCAAGTTGAAGGAGCATCTGCTATGGTGGTGGGGGGGACCTTTTCTCATGACAGGCTCTTGGAGTGCAAGAAGCCAAGAGTAACTGCACATGTTAGCATCTGCTTGCTTTTTTTGTCTGTGAAACTGTCATTGGCCAAAGTAAGTCATATGGCCAAGCCTAAGTTGAGGGGTGGAGAAGTACCCTCCTGTGGCCATGAGAATATGGTCCCAAAGTGAATATGGAACAAATAATTACTACCAATTATTCATTCTACCACAGTTTAGTCTCCATCACTTTTACTCACATTCATCCCACGTACACCCACCCTATCCCAATATTTCCCTGAATCTCGTTCCATGACTGTCATTGGCTAGAAAGAAAGCATCTCTGGAACTATGGCAACTTCAGATGTGATTCTTCTTGGTTTAGGGAACTTGAACTAAAAAGACAAGTTATCCCCGCCCCCTCCCTCTGATTCTCAACATATAAAACAGAACAGAAACAGGATGACTCCAAATACCCCCCATTACAATAGAGGAAGAGGAGCGAGAAGAATGGAAGTCAGGGGTCCTCACAGTTGTGAAATCCTAGGAGGCAAATGTTCCCAGGGCCCCTATCAGGGAAGAGAACCATCTGGGAAGACCCTGTTCTTCCTGGAGTAGCTCCTCAGACTCCAGTCCTCTCCCCCCATACACTGGGTTTTTTTCCATTCTTTGGGAGCTCCTTCTCTGCTACCCACCCTCCCTTGTCCATGTCTAAAGACAGCAGTGGAGAATATGCCCGATTTGCGACAGAGCAGCCTTCTCAGTCTGCTTCATGCCTGAAGAAAGTTGAGAGAGGAGTCCAGAGATGTATTTTTAACTAGAGAAATCTTGGTCACTTTTAGCCTAAGTTAACAGAAATATTCTTAATACATTTGTATTTTTTGTCCCTGTAAATCCTAGGATTTCTGGGCACCTTTCACTCTCAATTCTGTTTGTAAATCCATCATGTTTTCTCCAATCACATCTTTTCCACGGCAATTAGCGGCAGTCCTCATGCTCAGTCCACTTTGTACCTTGAACCTTGTTCTCCCAACATGCCAAGTGTATCAGGTCCATTTTCTGCCTTTTGTCTTACTGCAAGAAACAGTTAGACAAATGGGTCACTCTTACGTAACACGCATCAACATTTTCCCAAACTCCTGTAGCTATTTCCCTGTTGCCTGCATCCCAGTCTCAAAGATGGCACTTATTTTGGGATCTATTATGGCAGCACCCCATTTCTAGAACTAATTTTCTTTTTACTCAGCTACTGCCCTAATGTTGTGTAACAGGCAACCTCAAAATCTCAGAGGCAGGCAGCAGTAAGCGTTAGTTTCTCACTTATAGGGTTGGCTGGGGTTTGCCTCCACTGCCGACTGAGCACCAGCTGGGCTCAGCTCCTGCCCTTGAGTTGGGTTCAGACCTGCCCCCTTTGTGGTTGTTCCGCAGTCCTGACTGTGTGAATTCTTAGCATGGACAACCTCATAACAACAGAAAAAGCCTGAGACATCAGCACATTTCAACCTCTGCTTGCATCATGCTTTATTAATCATATCTTTTTAGTCTGTTTTTAATGCTCTGCCATCTTGGGGCTTGATAGGCCCTAGAGGGACTGTCCCCTCCTGTTTTAGCTAATTCCTAGAAACAAGAAATCACTAGCCTGCCAGTGCAACTAGCCTTTCACATGCAAACCAGTGGAGAGGCCATAACCACACTCATTTCTTTAATTGAACTCAAATTCTGGGTTAATATTCCATTACCCAAATCACCCCCTGCCCCGCCCCCAGCCAGGCTCTAGACCACTGGGGACAGTCCCTACAAATTTCAGAATAGCTGGTTCTGCTTACTCTGCCTCCACCATTCTTCTTTTTTTTTTTTTATTGAGGTAACGTTGATTGCATCACAGTTTATGTTTTAAAGGCACAGGTTCTTCAAATGCATGTTATCACACCACACCCACCTCTAAAGTACCAGGAACCCTCCACCACAGTCTATTGGACCTGTTCTCCCTTTGTCCCTAATCCTACACTCTTGGAAACTTAATTCTGCAGTCAGAGTCCAAAGGTTTGCTTTGGTTTTGTCTGTTCCTGTACTTTGTTTCTTTGTGTGCCACATACGAGTGAATCATCCAGTATTTGCCTTGCTTATTTATGTACTTTAGCATAATCCCCTCCAGTTCTATCCATATTATTGCAAATGGCAAGATTTAATTTTTAAAAAAATAGCTGAGTGGTATTCCATTGTGTACAGATACCACATCTTCTTCGTCCAGTAATCTGTCTATGGCCACTTGGGTTGTTTCCATATTTTGGGTATTGCAACTAGTGCTGCAGTGAACATAAAGGCGCATATATCTTTTCAAATTAGTGTTTCTATTCTTTGGATATATACCTAGAAGTGGAATTACTGGATTATATGACATTTGTTTTTCATTTCTTGAGCAACCTCTATACTATTTTCCATAGAGACTGCACCTATGTATATTCCCACCACCAGTGTTCAAGTGTTCCTTTATCTCCACACCCTGGCCAACTCTTATTTCTGGTTCTCACCCATTACCTCCCAAAGCAAAGCTCCTGTCCACTCCCCCTCACTCCTTAATCTCCCAGATGACCCATAAGATTTCCCTGTGGCCACACTGTGCCCTTTCATTGAAATCTGCAAGTGTAACAACCCATCCTTTCAATGGCCATGATTTCCTGATCTGTTGACATTACTGTACCGAAAGTATAAAACCTACATTAAAAAACCACCTGTCCACAATATCCCTTTGGCCAACTTAAGTCACTAGTCGAAGTCCAGAGTTAAGGTGAGGGGAACTGCTCTCTGCCCAGCTTTGTGGGAATGAATGCATCTTTCTATTAGAAGGCAATGTAGGGTTTGACACCAAGTGTGGAAGTGTAATTCCGTGACAAGGAAGGAAAGAGCAGGGACTCCAGTCTGCCACACTGTATATGAATATATATATTTAGGATGTTAGATCGAACATTGAGATATGCGGTATGATTTCAAATATATGAAATAGATTCATGCAGAGAAAGAAATTTTAAAGGAAAGACATTAAAATATGAACAGGGTATATCTTTTGGATGCTAGGACTAGGGATGATTAAAATTACAATTATTCTTTCTTCCCCTATTTTACAAATTGCCTTTCATGAGGATACATTCATTTTATAATTTAATATGTACTATATTAACTAAAACCTGAGACATCCAAGTATTTAAACTAAAATTGCCTGAATGTCATCTGCTTAAGATCAGTTATGGCTATAAAAGCCTGAACAAGGAAGATACGCTGCTGACTGCACCTGTGAGAACAGACTGGGTATGAAGCGTGCAGGATCAGACTTGGTTGTCTCCTTTTCCTTTGCTATTAAATGTATGAGTCACAGATCACCAGCTCTGGTATCACCTGGGCACTTGAGAGAAATATATGCTCCTAATCTCCATCCCAGATCTATTGAATCAGATCTTGTGTTTTAGGAGATTCTCAAGGTGATTTGCAGGCATATTAAATATGAGATAAACAAATCCATTTCATACTCTTGTTATATTAACATATTTAAAGTAAACATGTCTTTATTTCAAGATTCAAAATTGTTAGTTGATATTATTATGAAATGAAAAATAGGTAATAGTGGGATAGAAAGGCAAGCAGATTGGCTAGCCCAGTACCCAAGGCCTGACAGTTTTCATGAAATCAAAATGAATTAATCATCCAGTCCATCACATTTATTGGTTATCAGTCTGATGTGGACCCTGTTCCAAGTAGAATAGCAAGTCCCCCAAATTATAACACAACACTATAATTACAGGAGTAATAAATAAGTAGGATGTTAATAGGTCTTTCATTGCATTAGCTTCCTCTGGCTGCTGTAATAAATGACCACAAAGTTGCTGCCTTAATATGACAGCACTAATTCATTCTCTTGAAGTTCGGGGGTTGAAAAGCCTGAAATGGGTCCTATTTGGCTTACACACAAGACGTCCTCAGGGCCATGTTCCTTCCGGGGCTCTAGGCTGAGTCCATTTCCTTCCCTTTCCAACCTTCTCCAGGCTGACCCCTTCCTTGGCCTCCTTCCCTCTTCTTCTTCTTTTTTTTTTTTTTAAATTGAGGTAATAGTGCTTTGCAACACTGTCTAGGCTTCAGACATGCAGTTTCTCATCTCAGCAACTGTGTCTATTACCCCATGCCCACAACCCAGTGTCCAGTCACCATCCACCACCAACCCGCTGGCCCCCTATTCCAGTTCTACCCTTTGCCCCTCTGGTAACCACCATTCTGTTGTCAGATTCTGAGGATTTATTTTTGTTTGTTTGCTTTGTTTATTTCACATGTGAGTGAAGTCATACAGTATTTGTCTTTCTTCTGCAGACTTACTTCACATAGCATAATCCCCTCCAGGCCCATGTTGTTGCAAATGGTCAAGATTTCATCTTTTTTTTAAATGACTAAGTAGTGTTTCATTGTGACTAGATAGCACATCCTCTTCATTCAGTCATCACATTTCCCCTAATCCATTCTTAAGCGACTATATATGGCCCATCAGCTGATCCAGGATAACTTTATTATTCTAAGATCAACTGATCAGCAAACTTAAACCTTAATTCCCTTTGCCATGTAAAGTTCTAGAGATTGGGACATGATGGGGGGTGCATTATTCTATCCAGTACATCCATGGGAGAGATTTGGTGGTCACATAAATCTGCAAATAATATTTCCTTTTTAGAGTTTTGCAGTGCACATCTGAGAATTCTTGAAGATACCAATTTTAACTTTGCCCAGCCCTGGAATTCTTCCAAATTAATTTATTTTTAATGAAGTACTGTTTCACACCCTTGTTAATTTCTTGATTTCTCCCCCTCAGGGCTGGTCACTGTAGCTCTCCCACCCTCAAAGCACCCATGGTCCTCCACTGTGCTCCATTGTGCTCTCATCCCTCCACAGCTCTTCTTTTACTTGCATATTTCCTGAAACTGAACCAGAGAAATGTGGAGAAATTCAGAGAAAATGAAAGGCCTGGTTTCTGCCCTAAAGGACTTGAAAAAGCTTCTCTTTTTTAAATCATCTCTTGCAGACGAGTCCCGAATTCATTAGTGCCGAGGGAATGCAGCATGGAAGAGTGAGCGAGGACATCTGTAGAAATGAGAAACCCTAATTGCCAGGCTTCTGTCCCATATAAGGCAGCATCGGACTCAGCAGCAGTTGTGGGTGTCAACGCTTATTTCATTTTTACCTCTTTTCCAAAGTGACATCATGTGGCATTATGAACAATTAAAAAAAAAATCTGTCCCGGTCACTTTCTTCATCTCTGCAACTCTGTTTCTCATCTGTAAAACTGGGTCAACAATATCCCTTTCATCCAATACCATTGTGGAATTTCAATTAATATTAAAATGCTCTTTGACATCTATGTGCAGAAAAGGTTATTAATTTCAATGCCAAATATTATGATGGTAATGAGGACTAGCTCACCAATATTTTACTACACGTGCAACTTTTTTTCATTAATTTACTGCATAAATCATCAGTAGTTACATACAGTATTATCCCTATAGCCAGAACAGCCAGCTCCTTTTATCTCTTAGCTATCTCATGTGGAAACCTAGAAGTAGAAAACAGATGAAGCTGTAAATTATATGTATAAAAAAAATCCCAGAAGGCCTTTGTTTTATGTGGTGTGCATAATGATTGCTTACAGTAAAAAGGCCTTGAAAGCTTTCACTTGTCCTAGGATTATTCACGCAGCAATTACGCTATTGGTGAAGCTCTGTTTTTATGATAATATATTATAAGCTATTCTGAACCACTCAACAAGCATAGTATAGTATCTGCATTATTCCTCAGACCTCTGTTCCCAAGAGGCCTATTCACTTCCTTGATTATGAAAAGCTACAGAATATAGGTGTTTAGAAGAAGAGAAATGAAGTGCGACTGAGTTGGAATAAAAAATGAATTCAAATTTGTAATTTTCAAGTGTGGCATCCCATCAGAGAGATGTGGCTGAGGACTTGCACTCTAGACCTTACTTCTCGTCATACACACACTCCCCAAGTGAGCCCTTTATCAGGGCACACCACCAAGGGAGGTGACCTGTTTTTTTTTTTTTTCTTTCAGTTTTTCCAAAAGAACAAAGCCTGTGCCAACTCTGATTTAGATTTGCCTTTGGAATGCAAATGCTTTTTTGCATTTCAAGTATTACTGTTTAGATTCTTAAGATTCTGAGTTGGTTTTGTAGAGTATGCAACACATTTATGTATTGCACTTTATAAATAGTTATGAGTGTTTTATCTGGGTAGATATACATGAAAAGGAATTTGAAATACATGTGAAAAGAAGGTGGGCTCCCAAATGTGAAACAGGTTAAATTTTATTCTTGTTCCACTCAGGTTTTGTCACCTCTTTAAATTGAGGTTCCATCTACATGGTCCATTCTCTTTTTTTTAAATTAAGCTTTTTTTATTTTCTTATGTCGTTGTTTTCTTACAGTGTTTGGTTTCTTCCCTCAAGTGTAGAACCCATAAATCTCCCACCACCAATATCAGCCATGAACTGTCACTTTAGTCTCTTGTGCTCTTCTCTCCCCTGTTTTGAATCCTCTCCTTTTTCCCAGCCTCCACCATTGTACGCCTCAGATCTATATTTTGCCTGCAAGTTCTCTCTTTTTTTTTCTTTGACACTTCGTTTGGGTTCCCTACATTCCACTTATAAGAAAAACCATCCCGATATTTTGCTTTTTCCTTCTGACTTATTTCACGGAGCATAATCCCCTCCAGCTCCTACATGGATCAATTCAAATGCCACACTGGAATTATCTATTTCATGCTGTCATCGTGTTCACTGTTAGCTGCAAAATTTGTTAGTTATTTTATGAAAGGTGCTTTTTATCCTCAATAGGATTTTTTCCCTGATTTGTTTTCCCTCCATTTCATAGTCTTGTAGATATAATTTACCCAAATTATACCTTAGAGATGGAATCTACCTTATAGATATAATTTGGGTAAATAATTGGAAGACAGGTAAATAAAAGTTGGCTGAAGCTGATGACAGTGAGAAAATTGATTAATATCCTTCTTTATAAGCTGGGTTACAAAATTAATCATGTAGCAGACAACTTAAAAATAGATGTATAAGTTGGGGTATGTTACGGCTTATAGATGGAAAAAAGGAAAATGAAACCACGTGTGAGGTTAGACTTAAAATGCCCCCTACTCTGATCAACCACACGAGCTCTCATTCAGATTGACTAGTGTACACATGTGGTAGTAGTGGGTCACATGTGTTTGGTTCTATATTGTTAGCAACCCATGAAATGAGGGAAAATAAACTCTGATGAGAATCTCTTGAAGATAAAGGGAAATCATCTACTCAGCTGGAGTCTAACTGTTCCTGACAATGAGTAAGAGGAGAGGAAGAATCTCTCTCTTTCTCTCTCTCTTTCCATTTCTCTCTCTCATCTCTCATTCTGAATCTATACAGTTGAACTCTGAAGTTAAGTTTGCCTGTGGTCCAATTCTATTGCTTTTTGAATTGGAACTACTGAGAGAACAGAATTTAAAAATCCACCTCCCCCTGTTACTTTCAGGAAGGAGAGGAGTAGTAGAGCCGATCATCTGAAAACATCAGATGATACAACATAATTTTATTTTTAGCTCTGAAATGCAGCCATGGGACCTAGAAGCTAAATCCAACACATTTATTAGAGATGTTACAAGCAGTCACGACCAACTGGCACTGTAGAAAATGGAAAGTCACTGGCAAAAGGAATTCTCTGTGAGAGCAAAGCACAAAGGGCAAGCCTCACCGAGTCAGTGATGGCTGGGACACCCATGGGAGAGGGGCTGTGTGTGCTTATGAGTCAGAACCAGCAGCCTCTAGGGGACCCAGTGACTGCCACCATCGATGACTTTAGGTGAAAGTAGCTCTTAATTTTGATCACTGACATATTATGGTGCTTCAGTGATGTGGGATCTTGTCGCAGCATTGCAACTAATTGGTTCTGTGATCCTGAGACACTTACTTCCCCGTTTCTCAGTCTATTTCCTCTCCATACACTGTGAATTGAACTAGATTGCCTGCCAAAACCATTCCAGAACTTGAAAGTCAATTGTTCAGCGCCTCTATTCCAATGATGAGAGAAAGAGGCTGACTTCTGGTTTAGAATTTAGTCTTTCCGCGCAATTGCTCAGTCGAAATTTAGTTAATTAAAAGTTCCAGCTCTTGATTAGAGTTGTTTTTTCCTCTCAAGGATTCTTGTCATCCTCTTACTTCTTGCCATTGCCCTCCTTCTCCTTCTACTGCTTCTCCTGTTAGGACGGCTACTGGGGTGAGGGGTAGTTTATTTAGCAACATGGCAGAAGGGGTGTGGTTTCAGGCCTAGGTTGGCCTCTACCTGAGTGTCTCCTTGTGGGTTTCCGCTCCTCTCCCTGCTAGTCCTTGCTCATTTTTCTAACTGGCAGCAGCATCTGCTGCTGGTGCCCTTGGTGGCAGCCATGCTATCCGACCTCTGGGTCCTGTACTTTGCCCCTCCTTAGCCTGTGTCCCATCCTTTGCTTCCTGTCCCCTCTGCAGGATGCAGGGAATGTGAGTAGGAGCCAACCAAGAGGAGTGACAAATTCAAAAGCTCTCTACCTAAATATACTGTCACCATTTCTAATTCCCTCAAACTAAACTGTGGAGGCTTAGAGCACACAGCACACAAAGTTTTGGTATAAATGCTTCTGTGCTCAGATCGTCAGACCTACTTAGAGGTTTCCATTTTATACCAAGCTAGTCTAAATCCTGGAAGAGGGGCACTCACCTATGCCTAATAGTCTATCTTTCTTGCCTCGCTGCTGTCTGGGAAAAATGCTTTCTCCTGTTGAAATCGCATATTGCTCTCAAACCACAGAGCTCGCCTTTCTGTGCCCCATACTCAATAAACATTCTCTGCTCAAGTCCTCTGAACTTTAATGTTGTGAAGTCTGTAAGAGCATTTCTCCACTGTGTAACAAAGATGGGATCTTAGAAATTAGGGAGAAAAGATTTGGATATTTTCAAAATGTGCGTCATCAGATTATTTAAGACGATAAGAACTGAAATCTGATTCCTTCCTTCCTCGATTCTAACCAAGAGTTCTAAGACTTCTATGAGCAGAGGGTAAATAGGTAGCAAGAATTAACAAGAAAAGCAGCTAGAAGACCATGAAAACTTCAACTCAAAAAATAATCTACTCTAGGGCCTCCCCGGTGGCGCAGCGGTTGAGCGCTGGGTTGCGAAGCTGCCCGCGGCCTCTGCAGCGCCGGTTCGATCCCCGGCTGCTCCCCGGCCACCACAGGAGGGTCCCACATGGCGCGCAGACCTCTCCTGCTGCCCGCTGCTCCCCTCAGCAGTGTGCTTCGGTCCTTCTGCCTGCTCTGCTCCCCGCTCTGGCTCTGGTGAATTCTCTCACCCTCCCGCGCTTCTGACTGTACCCAGTGCATGTATAAACAAAACAAACAAACAAATAAATAAATAAAGCATGCCTCTATAAAAAAAAATAAAAAAAAATAATCTACTCTAGAATGTTCATTGCAGCATAATTTACAATAGCTGGGACATGGATACCACCTACGTGCACACTGATAGAGGATCAGGTGGAGAAGATGTGGCGCATCCACACAATGGAATACTATTCAGCCATAGGGAAAGACAAATGTTACCTTTTACAGCAAAATGGATGGAGTTCAAGGCAATCATATGCAGGGAAGTCAGAATACAAAGATAAAAATTGGGCATTTACATAGAGGATGATTCAACAAAACACACTGCTGTTTTATAAACTGCTGTTTATAAAAACCAGCAGACACTCATAAAGGAAATGAGATTTCTGAGGTTACAAGGGAAGGTCAAAAGGGTAAAAAAATCAACAAGAATAAAAATGATACCAGTTAATAGAAAAATAATCTTTTACAACAACACTGGGTTCTACTTCTGGAAAGATGGGGTAGACATACTTTTCCTATTCCTCCCATCGAGAGCAACTGAAACCCTGGTCGTTAAATGTAAAAAAAGGTGAAACAAGAAAGTGAAGAAAGGTGGAAAGAAGGAGACAGATTGGCCAGGACTATCAAGGACAACACTGTAGTGATTCCTTTGGATTTTCTTGCTGTCTCCTCTACCCCTACTCGGTAAGTGGGAAACTCGGTGAGTGGGAAACAAGCACAGACTAAAAGGAAAAAGAAAGTCACGACTAAAGCCGCTCTTACCAGAGGACCAGGACGGCGGCCCCTGGCAAGACAAACATCTTAAACCCCAGGGTTATACTCCAGCCCAACACCTGCATCCACAGCTGGCCAGGGGCTGGGCTTCCATCCAGGGGCTCCCCCAGCCCCACAGCGGGACTGCAGACTGCAGAGGGGTCCAGCTCTCCTACCCCCCACCAGCTGTCATGCAATGAGGGCCCCACCTTCTCCTGAGGAGGCTCAGAGGGGCTGAGTGGAGAGTGAGGACTTGCATTCCTGCCCCGTGGTAACAAGGCCATGTTGCTTCATTGCCCAGGAGGTAGCATGGGGTGCGGTGATGAGGCACTCCTGTCCCTCCCAACCAGAGCTGTGTCTGTGGAGGCCTAGCGGGAAGCCTGGACACCCAAGTCCGTTCTCAGCAACCCTGAGCTCCTCTCCATGTTGGGTGTTGCCTGTGACTAAGGTGGGAACCTGGACTTCTCCTTGCACCTTGTAGTGACCAGAATAATGTCAGAAGGGGCTAGAGGTTTTGAATATGACCCAGAGTGTCCTCATATAATTTCAAAATGTCCAGGTTCAAATGAAAATCACTCATCATGTCAAGAACTGCTGTTGGCATTTATCAACGGTTGTTGTTTCTCACTGAATTTGAAGTCTTCCTGGTTCTTACTCACATCCTGTTTATGATGTGGTTCTGTAGAGTTTTGCAAGATGTTACCACTGGGAAAGTCTGGGTGCAGGGTTTATGGAATCTCTGGATTATGTTTTTTATAAAGTGAATCTATGATGATCTCAAAATAAAAAGATCAATTAAAAATAAAAGTAAGTTGTGATGATCCCATATTCAGAACCTCACACTCTAGTACTACTACCTAGAACAGTTCTTCACAAATAGAAGGCACTTAGTTTTGCTGACTGAATGAATAAGGCATGAATTTGAAACGAGGCAATTATTCATAAATTATTTGCTATTTAAGATTTATAAATCTTACAGCTTCCAGGAGAGAGGGATACTCCATTTCCACTATCTGCAGTTATTTTTCAGTCTCCTTCCCTTATCCACAGTAACTGATTCATTCTTCTAAGCCTGTGGACAGACCTTTGAAGGATTTTTGGAATCAGAATATACTTGTGAGCACAAGTTTCATTTCCCCAAAGGAATGTTATTCAATTTCGCTCTTCCCTACTCACCTGGGATACCACTCTCATGGAGTTGATCCTCTTCAAGGTCCTTGCGATCTGGGTCTTGGCCAGAGTGCAAGTAGCCATTTTACTCTGCCTCCGCTCCCCTTAATTACTGGACCAATTTACTCCCACCCCCTCAGCTTCCTGCTGTGTGTAATGTAGCACCCAGTGAATTGGGGGAATGAGTTGGGGTTTTTTTTTTGTTGTTGTTTTTTGGTTGTTTTTTTTTTGGGGGGGGAGGGGGAGGGTTTACACTGTAAACCTGCTTACTGATGGAACTGCATATTAGGACTGTTTCTGTTTACCCTTCACCCCCAAGTAGGGAAACTGTCCCAGTTTCCAAGGAGACAGTCAAATAGGTGAGGTCGCTGAAAGGAAGCCAGGTCTCTGCAAACTCATTCTGGTGACCAGGAGTGTTTCCATCTTTACAACTCCGAGCCCGAGAGAGTATATTTTGCAAGTCACGAAGAGGAGATGTTCAGATTAATGATCGATTTTATGCTTCTGAGCGAGTTGGCATAAAAGCGACTCTGGCCAACCCCGGGCGCTGGAACACCGGCCCGCATCAATCACACAGCTGATGGAGCGGCTCCCTCTAGTGGTCAGAGCCTGTGCTGCCGGCAGAAGCAAAAGGGGCGGAATTCCAGAAATGAAGGCCAAAGAAAAGAGAACCTTCTCTTAGTTGGGGCCGGGACTAGCTGCATCTGACGTTGTTAGATGCATATTCAAGGTTTATAAAACCAACCAGCCTCCACAGACACCAAGAGCAGACCTAGGTTATGACTGATAAACAGACAAAGAGATGCAAAACACTTAGATGCCCTTTACCTCTGAGTCCTCATATCTCCTCCAGGATGTCCTTATCTCCGGGCTCTGCAGCCTCCCAGATCTCCCAGTGCAGCGTGCACATTGAGAGTCCAGTGCTATTGCCTTCGCCAGCAACTGTGACCTGGCGTCAGAATCTGATTTTTTTTTTTTTTCTGTGAAGTTGAGTCAATAGATTCCCTTTGCCAATGCATATACATACTAAGCCCTGTTCTCTAAACGTGGAATAAAAGGCTGTTCCATTTCAAACAGGAAAAGGTAGTTGGTTAGGGTGGCTAGCGCAGCCCAACCCTGGTGGTAGAATCCTTGTCTCTGTCTTGTTCTGGGGGTGTTGAGGAAGTAGCAATAGTCATGGCTTCTAGTATGGGGACCCCCAAATATGGGGAGGCTTCCTGTCCTAAGTACGTTTTAGTCATCTTCAGAAGGTCCCTTCTGCTCTTTCTCTTAAGTTGGATCGTTTACACAGGTTCTCATCTCTTCAGGGGGCCATGTCTCTGAGATTTGGGGATTCACTCCATCCAGGAAAGGCTCTTTAAGTGTTGTTTCCAGGGATGTGAAGGAGGGGTGGGAAAAGAGAAGGTTACCCATTGCTTTATTGTACTTTGATGAAATGTATTTTAAAATTTCCATTGCTTTTCATGTGCCCTTGATCACAATCGTTATTTAAGCTCTAATTGCCATCCACGGCTGCGTGCAACATTTGTGCTTTGGGAGAGGGGCCTGCGTAAATTACAAGCAGCACAGAGATAGTTCTGAGCCGAAGAATAGTGAGAGCGACGGCAGCTCTCACTGGTGGTGGTGAGGTGGTGAGGTGCTTTCCTACCTGCCTTCATATACTGACTCAGTGAATCCTCACGGCTGCAGTGAGGTAGGTTGCTATTGTAGTCTCTAATCTACCCATGGAGAAATGGGGGTGTGGGCATGACATACAGGGCCCCCATGGCACTGGCTGACTCAAATCTGGGACTTGAGTCAAGAGACCGAAGTTATTGATCTGATTATGTCATCCAGGGGCAGTCATGAGCTCACCTCACCTGTGAAGTGGGGGTAGCAATTTCTGGTCTGTGTCTTGTGCTAGGTTGCCTCGAGGCCATTCAGTTATTTCCCAAATATTTGTTGAGTTCCAACCACATATCTCCTGGAAACAGAATCGTGATGACAGATGGGTTCTTGCCCTCATGCACTTTGTATTCTAATGATGGAGACAAAACCAACTGGCAAAGAAATAGCCATTACTAATTATGCCAGAGACAATGATGCAGGGGTTGAGCTGGAGCCAAGTGGGGCCAATGGAGGCACAGAGTGGTGTGACTGCGTTGCTTTATTATTTTTTGTAAAAATTTATTTAATTTATTTGTGCATACAACAGCTGGAGTGTAGGCCAGAGGTGCGGAAGTTGAGAGGATTCACCAAAGACAGAGTGAGGAGCAGAACAGGCAGATCTACTGAAATATACTGCTTAGGGGAGCAGCGGAGAGGTCTGCTGCGCCATGTGGGTCAGCTCCCTGGCCAGGGATTGAACTCAGGTGCAGTGGCTGTGGATAGCTTCATAGTGCTGAGACTTAACCCCTTGCACCACCAGGGAGGCCCAGTGACTACACTGCTTTTAGGTACCGGAGTAGGGTCATCAGAAGAGGCTCAGAAAAGGAGGTATGTCAGTTGAGACCTGGAGGTCAACTGAGAGGTGGCTATGTCTACACAAGCATTATGTAATTATTATAAAACATAGGTGAGCAAAATAAAATAAATGTAAATTATCTAATATTCTACCCAATCATTAGCAATATTTTAATGTATAGAGTTTTTGTAACCTAACTTTTCCTTTACTGCTTCCCTTGCAGTTCATGTACCTTATCACTAGGTGACAGGACATCATCCATAATATTGGTTAAAGCAGAGGTAAACATTTTTTCCCCAATTTTTATGTTTTTCAAACATAAATGCTTAAAGTGTGTATGCTATACTTAATATTACATAATTTCAAAATTTAATTACCTAATGAATTCATTAATATCTTTTTCATTCATTTAAATTTTACTTTGGAGTCAAAAATCTCTAGGAAATTGTACCTGGCTTTGAAGACTCAATCTTGCTAAGTGATAAGACTTCTGTAGCCTCTGCTATTGCATTAGCTACATGAATCATTTTCTTTTTATTATTTCTGATCGTTACTTCTCTAAGGTTCTCTTATATCAAGAAGGTAGGAATAGCTATAAACTAAATTTTTAAAATTCCGGTAGCCGAACAGAGTACTTGGTACAGGATAGTCAAGAAACACTCAGCTCCCTTACTCTCAGCCTCCTTCCTGAGCCTAAGAACATGGTTTAGATAAAGATATTTTTTTTCCTTCTTCCTCTGTTTTCTCCCTTTTTACCTGTTGCTTTTGCAAAGATTACCACTCTTTTCTGCCTTCTCTCTAATTGGGAATAGTTAGAACCTATTTAGATAAACTAGTCATTGCTAATTGACTTTGGATATTTATTACTTTGAGCTAGCCCTCATTCAAGAGATATTTTCATTCAGTATGCACCGGAACTAGCTTTAGATCTGTTGGAGAAAAGAATGGTAACAAAAATGATGGGACTTGGTATAAGTAGCAAGTGTTTTTTTTTTTTTTTTTTTAAACCGGATACCTTTATTATTCCTTTAAAAATGCTATTTCTCCTTCTGAGTACTGAGTTCTCTTTCATAGAACATTGCATTCTGAACAGGAAATTGGAAAAGTTTTAACTGATTTCATTATGTTTCAATTCTCTGTGTCTCTCTGTATCTCTCTTTAATATTTGACTTAAGAGGGTTAAGGCAGGATTATGTATTTCTCATTTATTCTCAAGCTATTGGGTAAAAAATTAAATCAATCCTGACATTTGGGATCCCAACTGTTATGTTACAAATACACAAAAAAGTGCAACGGGGACATTTGTTTTGGGTTTCACCTTCAAAATATCCTCCTTATATATTGTCATTAAAAAGGACTCGTTGATTTGGGAAATAATCTAATTTTTAAAATATGTTTTTCACATCTCTCTCTCACACACATACTTATACTCAGACACACTCTAAAGAAATTCATCCCTCTGCATTTGGGACAAGTTTAGTAGCAAACTTGGGGACAAAGTAGAACAGGTATTTAGCCTAAGAAACTAGATTGCTGCTTCCCTTTCCCAAGAAACAATTGTATATAGATGAGAAAATATTGAACATTTCTGACAGTAATTTAATGTTATCCATTTAAAAGTCATCTGACAGTTTTAAATATGGAAATTTTAGTTTCTCATCCACATCAACAGATATTAAAATTTCTACAATTCCTTGCGGCTATGTCAGTCTCGATGCACATAATGCCTTTTTAAAATAAGACTCAGCAGAAAAATCTCCATAATAATCTGGAAGTTTGGAAGAAACAAAATTACATTTTTATGACAATTGAATAGCTTCTTAAATCATTTACGTGTTCCTTCACGTTAGCCATGGTTCCAGCTGAAGGAAGTATTTTCTAACCTAAATATGGGGAATGTTGTTGGCTGTGGTTGGAGGCTAGAAGGAGCCTGAAGTCATCCTCTGCTTCCTGGTCCAGCCTCCTTCACTCCTCAAAGGACTTGCTCACATCCACAGCCAGTGGAGACACAGCGGGGCCTGCTCAGCACGTCTGACTGAGACCCTCAAGCCATGCTCAGTGCTCAGTTGTTTTTCCATCCTGGGGGACTCCAGCCTTCCCCAACTGTCCTTTGAGATCCATCAGTGTTGTCAAGAGTTGTGTTTCTGTTGAAGGAGAGTGTTGTTTGGTATCTGAGCAGGATGACAAATCCTAGTGTAAGATTCTTCAGGCACAGAAATAGAACTCTCAAACCTAGACTTAGCAAAACACTAACAGGATAGTCTAGTTTTCAGTACATCAAATGCTATGGTTTTGATAATAAATTGTACTAATATTAATGGGAAGCTTTGAAGCAAGAGCCAGTCTTAAATATGAAGGAGACACAAGCTAATCACCCAAAATAGCCATAATTAAGGCTTTCAATTATTTTAAAATCATCAAATAAGCTAAGCATAGAACTGATATAACTTGTTCCTGGTCCTTGTCTACTCTGAGAAGCCCCTTAATTACGACTTTAGAAAGAAAAACTTTGTATAAATGTATTCCCTTCTTGCATTTATTTTCCATAAGCAGCAACTCTAATTTTCCTTATAACATATTTTGACATTTGACAATTTGTGTGTAGTATTCAGCATTTCTCTTCTTCTTGAAATATAAATACATTGATTTCCTTTAGTAACTTTTTCAATTCTTCCAAAATGGAGGAAGCACTTAGGGATTGACTTCCTGAAACTTTATTCTGAGCATCAAAAGATAATTATTTGTACTGGAACAGGATTTTTCTTAAATGATAGTAAATTGGTTGTATCTGTAGTTTTTGTTTTGATTCAGGAAGTAATAATCAAAAGCAGAGAAATCTGAAGTCTATTATTGGGTGAAAGCATGCCAAGAGGTGTGGTAAAGGTACATGGCTTGACTTTCAAAGGAGAATGAGTAAGAATTTTTAAAATTTTTTTTATTTTTTAAGATTTATTCATTCATGCATACAAGAACCGGGGCACAGGCCAGATGTGCGGGAGGATGAGAGGATTCACCAGAGACAGAGTGAGGAACAGAACAGGCAGACTGACTGAAATACACTGCTGAGGGGAGCAGTAGGTAAGACAGGAGAGGTTTGCTGCGCTATGTGGGTATCTCCATGGCTGGCTGGCTGGCATCGAACCCGTGCTGCAGAGGCTGCAGACAGCTTCACAGTGCTGCGCTCAACTGCCTGCGCCACCAGGGAAGCCCGAGAATTGTTTTTTAAAGTGTTATCATAAAGTGGAATAAATCAGAAGGAGAAATACAAATACCAGATGGTGTCACTTATATGTGGAATATATATGTCACTTATATGTGAAACAAAACGAAGGGTCAGATAAAACCAAACCAATATAAACCCTAGAAATTTCAGGCTACAAGAGAGGGAAGGGGAGAGGGAAAAGCAAAGTGGGGAGGAGCCCAGTGGATGATGGTGGAGGCTATGGCTGCCTTGGTGGTGGTTGTGGTGAGGTAACTTATACCTGAAGGGTGTAGCACTTACCTCTCTTTCAGAAAGTTAACAAATGCAAGTTTTGATCCATTTGATCCACCATGTGTAGAGTCCCAGAAATGACATTCTAAATGACATATATGACATAGTATCAAATATAATTGTATACTTGTATACAATATAACTATTGAATATTAAAAATGGAAGGAAAGTAATTCTGTTCAGTCTTTTGTTCTGATTTTACCAAAATACCATATTTGTTATTGTTCTCCACATTTTTTTTCATTCTCCAAAAGTCAAATCAAAGTGTTAGGGCCTCCCCTGGTGGCGCAGTGGTTGAGTGCTGGGCTGCGAAGCTGCCCGCAGCCTCTGCAGCGCCGGTTCGATCCCCGGCCACCGGGCGAGGGTCCCAGATGGCGTGCAGACCTCTCCTGCCGCCCGCTACTCCCCTCAGCAGTGTACCTTGGTCCTTCTGCCTGTTCTACTCCCCGCTCTGGCTCTGGTGAATTCTCTCACCCTCCCGTGCCTCTGACTGTACCCAGTGCTTGTGTAAATAAATAAATAAATCTTTAAAAAAAAAATCAAAGTGTTAAGTGTCTGCTGTATGCATTTAATAGTTGTGGTGGTGGAGAAACTGTCTACTCTATGTACTTAATAACTGTGGTGGTGAAGAAATTAATTGTCTACTGTATGCATTTAGTAATTGTGGTGGATAAATTGTCTACTGTATGTACTTAGTAGCTACAGTGCAGAGAAATTAAGTGTCTACTGTATGCAATCAATAACTACGGTGGTGGAGATTCTGCTGGAGAAATAAAGAGCAGCCCACCCTTTCCTGCATTATAACCATTGCATTCTTTCCTACTTCCCCACCTTGCTCTCTGACCACCCTACCCCTATTGCCACTTGTGAAGTCTCACCTGTCCTTCAGAGCTTCAACTTGAATTTAACCTTCTCTGACATGTCTGCACAGATTTGGCTAGTCTGACTTAACCCCTCCTCCACAGTGTTTCCAGAAGAAATGTGTTCATTTTGCATATGATGACATTTTACATGTTGTGTTATATTTTCCTCCATTAGTTTGTAAGATCATATTGAAATCATCTCTGCAAACACCTACAACATATGTTCTCATTAAAAATTTGATGACTGTTTTGAGGAGCTACTGTCAGTTAGGAAACAATTTTAAAACAACCAGAATCATAGGGGGCAACAATTGATCATTAATACCTTCAATAAATCTTTACTAGTTACCTGATCATAAATGTGAACAAGATAGCCTTAGTACCAGAGTTTGTAAGATTTAAATTTGGTCTGAGAGATAGATATTAAGTAAGGACATATACAAATGATTTGTGATTCTTGCAACGATAAGGAAGTGTAAGGTTCCAGAAGAAGAATGGACCCAGGAAATAGTGTGTTCAAAGGCCCTGTGGTGTTTAGAAGCTTGGTTCTTAGGAGAAACTAAAAGAATGGGTGTCACTGATGTAGAAATAGAAAGAAGGGAAGGCATGAGATCAATTTGGGGAGCTGGCAGGGGCCGGATCTTGTAGGGGCTTCTAGGTCATCTTAAAACATTTGAAATTTATTTTAAAATCCAAAAATCAATCAGGTAGGGTCAAGTTTTTTTTTTTATAAAAGATTATTCTGTCAGGTGAGTATCAGATGTGGGGAGATAAGTCAATTGGGTAAATGGTGACTGTAATTGGTAGTAGTGCGATGTTAGCGTGGTAATGGCGAGAAATATGGATTTGAGAGATTCAGGAGCTAGAATCACAGTAGTTAGGGATTGGTTATATGTGTGTGTGTGTGTGTGTAATATATAGTGTTAAATGAGTGATGCAAGCAGGAGAAAAGAGAAAATGTCAAAGATATCAAAGATACCTTCTCTAGGTGTGTTCACTGAGCAACTTCATTCACAAAGTTGCCCAAAAAGCATATGTTAAAACACTTATGTGAAAAAAGATAACAAACAAAAGGCTTCCAATCCAGTTTCCCTCATTAGTCTTTTAAACCTGAAATTCCATAGGGTCTTTATAGAGTACTCAGGTGTCTCACCTAAAAAGGCAAAAGACTTTGGTGGTGGTGGTGACAGATAACCTTTTAAAACATTTTTGGTAGGGATTATTGGCGTACCAACTTCTAAAAAGCAATGAGGCCCTGAGCGCAGGGGACTTGTCTGGGCCCTTTCAGAGTGAGTGGTGAGATGAGGAAATGGGGTATGAAAAAGAGGCAAAAAGCCTAAGATGCCAGCTTTTTTAAAGTTTTTTTTTGGACAAATGTAATATCTTTGCTGAAGAATTTGGAGGCTCGAAGAGGGATATACCATTTTAAAGTCTCCAGAGAAACAGATTCAGAAAATGTGTAATTGCAATTCCATCTCTCCCCCTTGGGCTCAGTGCTGAGCTCTTCGCCATCAAAACCGCAATTGGCTTTCACAAACTTGAAGAATCTAGTTGAGCTTCACTGCTCCCAATATTTGACTTCCTGCAAATAACCCTGAAATATCCAGCTCATAAGCCCATAATACGTTGTCTGTGACTCAGCGCCTCTTACCAGTTAATGTAATCCATTTTTAAAAAACTGTCTCAAAAGTTTTAGCTTTCTGCCGCCTCCACCCTCCACTTCCCTCATCCCACACGCTGCACTAAATATATTCCAGCTCTGCCAATGGGAATGGATGAATCCCTTTATAAAACGCGCTAGATGGCAGCAGAGGTGCTCCTTCCCTGCAGTTGGAAAGCCCTGCACAAGGGAAATAGACGTAAAAATGGGCGAGTTCCAGCTTCCCACTGTTACCTGAATTAAAGGCAGAGAGAATATAAAAGAGGAAAAGGAGCATAGTTAGCTAAATGCTGCTTCATCCACTCAATCTGCTTGGTATTCATGTCACACCGGGAGAAGGTTTTCCAAGTCCACTTGTCTCTTATTTAACGAAGTAAATGCATTTCTATTTTCTTTTTAAGCCATAAAATTAATTTTTATTAAAGAAACCCTGTTTTCTTCACTGCATTTCATTATTAACTTGGGGCTATGGTCCTTTAGGAAAAAAAAGAACCCTGCTTGTGAATATTATTAAATTATCACTCAGAATGCAGCACTCTTTTGAAATAGCCCATTTAAAGGAAAATTATCATCACCTGCCACAAAACACTGACAATAGTATTAAAATATTTCCAAAATATTGATAACATTGTGCTAGATTCCGAGTAAGTCATGAAGCAGAAAATAATAAGGAAGGAAATATAGCACAATGCCAGTTTAGAAGTAAGTGGTCTACATGTCGTGCTGGGATGCCTTCGGTCTCTAGTCGCTGGGCTCAGCTACTCCATTGCCTTGGACTACTTATCCCCTTTTAAAATGTATATGAACTGTATTGATTAAATTTTTTTTCCTGTATGTGAACTTGGGCTCTCTCCAGGCTCCTGCTGACTCTTAAATGTCCAAAGCAATGTTGTAGTGAGTGATGATATTTTAAGTAAAAACATACAGAATCTCTTCCACATACATTTTCTCATTTAATGCCTGTAGCATGTTATAGAGAGATTATTCTAATCCTTATTTTATAGATGAGAAAAAGGGAGACCATAAAAGTGACTTGCCATGCCCATCAACATTTTTTTTTAAAATAATAAATTTTATTTTTATATTCCCCATACAATTGCAGCCCCCCCATTCTGACCCCAATCCCTCCCCTCCTGCCCCGCCCCCCTAAAAGTGTCTCTGGTTCATAGTTTTTTGTTGATTTTGATTTTCACTTTCTTATAGTTATTCATTTTCCTGGTCCCTTATTTAAGTTTTCTAGATTCCTGCTATGAGTGAGACCATCCGGTATTTTTCTTTTTCTTTTTGGCTTATTTCGCTGAGCATGATCCCTTCCAGCGCCATCCATGTTGCTGCAAATTGCATGTGTTTATCTTTTTTGAATGCTGAGTAATATTCCATGGTATATATGTACCACATCTTCTTGATCCAGTCATCTATTTTTGGGCATTTGGGTTGTTTCCAAAGCTTAGCTATTGTAAACAGTGCTGCTATAAACATAGGGGTGCAGGTGCTCTTTGGAATTGATGTTTCTGTGTCCTTTGGGTAAATATCTAGGAGTGGAATTGCTGGATCATATGGAAGCTCTATGTTTAGTAGGTCCAGAAATCCCCACACAGCTCTCCACAGTGGTTGGACCAGTTTGCACTCCCACCAAGAGTGCAGAAGAGTTCCTTTTTCTCCACACCCTCGCCAACATTTGTTGTTGCTAGTTTTTTTAATATGTGCCATTCTCACTGGTGTAAGATGGGGTATCTCATGGTAGTTTTGATTTGCATTTCCCTGATGACAAGTGATGTTGAACATTTTTTCATATGCCTGTTGGCCATTTGCATTTCCTCTTCAGAGAAGTTTCTTTTTAGCTCTTCTGCCCATTTTTTGACTGGATTATTTTCTTTGTTGTTGTTGAATCTCATCAGCTCTTTGCAGATTTTTGTGATCAGTCCTTTATCATTAGTGTTGGGTGCAAAAATGTTCTCCCAGTTGGTGGGGTTTCTCTTTGTTTTTGTTATTGTCTCTTTTGCTGTGCAGAAGCTCTTTAATTTGATGTAGTCCCAGCTGTTGATCTTTGCCTTCACTATCACTGCTTTGGGTGATGTGTCTGTAAAGATGTCTTTGATGTGCAAATCACGTAGTGTTTCGCCTATATTTCCTTCTATATATTTTATGGTTTCAGGTCTTATGTCTAGTTCTTTAATCCATTTTGAGTTGATTTTTGTGTATGGTGTGAGGTAGTGGTCAAGCTTCATTCTTTTGCATGTAGCGACCCAGTTTTCCCAGCACCATTTATTGAACAAACTTTCTTTGCTCCAATGCATAGTCTTTGCTCCTTTGTCAAAGATTAGTTGACCATAAATCTGTGGGTTTATTTCTGGATTTTCTATTCGATTCCATTGGTCTGTATGTCTGTTCTTGTTCCAATACCGTGCAGTTTTGATGATTATGGCTTTGTAGTATAGTTTGAAGTCTGGGAGTGTGATGCCTCCATTCCCTTCTTTTTTTTTCAGGAGAGCTTTGGCTATTCGGGTTTTTTTGTGATTCCATATGAATTTCATCAATAATTGTTCTATTTCTTTGAAGAATGACATTGAAATTTTGATTGGAGTAGCATTGAATCTGTATGGCCATCAACATTTTAAGGGACAGAACTTTGACAAGAGGTTCTTTGACTCTAAATCATAGCATAGTTACTCTGAGTCCCAAACAATTTTAATGCATTAAAGAGGTTATGTTCGCTTGCCCTCTCCCTCCAAAACAGAAGAAAAAGCGCTGGCTTCCTGTGGGTGGCCCATGGAAGATGGGGGTGGGGGATTGTGGGAGCTTTGTCAACCACAAAAGAGGAAATCTATCTTAGTGGCAATGGGAAACCACTGAAGAGTTTTAAGCCAACACACAACATATTTGGGTCAGGAAAGACAACTCTGGTTACAATATGAGAAGTGATTTCCAGGAGGCAAGAGTGGCCCTGGGGGGGGGGGTTAATTGGGTGGCTGTGTCAAAGGCTCAGGAGAAGGAGGGCGCTTTGGGTGGTGGCAGTGGGGATCAAGTAAATGGGCAAATTTGAGAGATACTCTGGAGTTAGAATGAAGAGGCTTTGGCGGTTGACTATAAGCTGGTGGTAAAAGAAAGGGGAGTATCAAGGCTGGATTTTAGGATGGGTAACTGGTGGGTGGTAATTACTAAAAATATTGGATGAGCATTGGAAAAATATTTGATTTTTGCTGAAATGTTATTTGATTGGTGTGTAATCAATCAGCAAAAATCCTGGTTAACAGAATTTCTTTTATAGTTTTAAATGATAGGTCAGAAAGTTTGTGCACTATTCTTGGAGTTCTCTTCTTCCTCCCCTCCTCCCCCCCGCCCCCTCCTTGCTACAGACCTAACCCTAATCTGTCTCTGCCAATAAGTCCTTTCCAGTTTTCCCAGCTGGAAATGTGTCCTTTGTTTTTCCATGGATGCACATCTCACTCCTAGCTTAGCTGTTCTTATACTCTGCCTTTACTGTCTTACATATTGTCTCACCTAGACTCTAATTCTCTTGAACTATATTTAAATAATTATAGACTGATTAAATGCTTGAATTAATAGATCGGAACTCCCACTGCCCTTCCATTTTATAACAAGATGATATTCCAGTTAAAAAGAAAAAGATTATAAATAAGAAACTTAAGCCAAAGTGGAGGGTATTAGGAGAGCTCTAATCTAAAATAGCTTAACTTCGAGCTCCAGACACTTTACTTTATAGACCAGTGAAAGGACTTTCACTCTGATCTCAGAAATTTGAGTGATAATCATTTAAAAATCATAGAATGTTAGCTATTTCAAATGAATCAAATGGGAGAATGTCACCATTCTAAAAATAAAAAATGATAGGTTCCAGAAACAAGTCACTATTTTTTTTCTTTTTTTTTGATTTATGCACAAGTCACTAATTTTCACTTAAATCCCAGAAGTAATTAATTGATCTGTCATCTCACTTATCCTATAAAATGTATTTACTACTGAGGAGACAAAGATGTGTAAGAAGCTGTTTTTGCTCTTAAGGAAGCCTCATCCTCTTGAGCATAGACAGAAACATGAAAAAAAAAGGTAATATGATGGTACATGTATTGTGATAAAGTATTTACATACTATTACGGTAATGCAAATGCAAGACAGTGCCTGTCAAAGGAGCGTATGTAGGGGAAAATGAGGGGAATTGAGAATTGAGGTAGAGGTCATTTAGCTGAGAAGCCATAATAAGAGACTTGAGCTTGATGTGTAGAAAATTTAGAGCTCATTTTAAAAACACATTGTTTACAGATGTGCAAGAAAAAGTGTAGCCACAGATACGAATATAATGATGTGGTTGAGAATCCAAGGAATGCACAAAGTTTTTGAATGAGTAAACTAAGGTTCATAAAGAAGCTTTTCAGTAAACAATATTTATAACACTTATGATAGAAAATCATAAGAACCCAAAACTTTTTTATATGCTAGAATCGAACAATTGGAATCTATAGTGAAAGTAATACCCTTTACAATAGCAACAAAATATAATCTACATTTCTATAAACTTATAAGAAATAAAGGCCAGAGGAGTGAAACAGCAAAGTACTAGGTGATATAAAATGTACTTGAATATTTGGGAAAAATACCACGTTATTGAGAACAGTTGACATTTAGAAGATATTGCTGCAAAGTGTTTAGTATTTGACATTATCTCATGAAAATCAGAATGACAGTTTTTCTATGTAGAAAGAAAGTTTAAACTACTGAAGGAGTAATGAGAATATTCAAAGTTAATACTGTATAAAAAAACAGGGTCTTCTCTCACTTAACATGAAAAGATACTACAAGGCTGTAATAATCAAAATAGTATGGTACAGAATAAATTGGACACAAAGATCACTGGAATGATAGAAAGAACTCAAAGATAAACTCTATGAATAATAACTCATCAATGGAAAAATCAATGGGAGACATGGTTTATTCCATAAATGATAATGGCAAAGTTTGTTAGCCACAATAGATGGTCATGGAACACCAGAAAAATTCATCTTAAAGATGATAATTGATTTTAAAATAATGCCATTGTAATTATTTAAGAAATAGTTGTTATAGTTATAATCACTGATATATGGGGTAGAAAAAAATGCATCATTGATTTTATAGAATGTCTTATTTGTGGTGGCTCTTGGTAGCTACATGTTCGAGCAGATACCCTCGAATTTATTGAAATGCAATTTGTAAATACTTATTTGTGATGTTACAATTTAAAAAGTGTGCACCCTTTGGATAAATTATTAATCTAGAACATGCCATATTTTTGACTTTATGACTCTACCTTGTTCTACTCTGTTTGGAGACTATTAGACCTACAATAGACTTTATTTTTTTTTTAATTTTTTTTTTAAAGATTTATTTATTCATACAAGCACTGGGTACAGTCAGAAGCATGGGAGGATGAGAGAATTCACCAGAGCCAGAGCAGGGAACAGAACAGGCAGAGTGATGAAATACACTGCTGAGGGGAGCAGTGGGCACAGCAGGAGAAGTCTCTCGTGCCATGTGGGATCCTTGCCAGTGGCCGGGGATCGAACCGGTGCTGCAGAGGCTGCGGGCAGCTTCGCAGCCCAGCGCTCAACCGCTGTGCCACCAGGGGAGGCCCTACAATAGACTTTATAAAGAGGCTCCAATGAAAACATAGAGAACATCAGATTTTATAAAAAAGAAAATCAAATACTGTGCTGTGTACAAGAAGCATGTTTTAAAAGTAAAGATGCAGATAGTATACAAGTAAAAAGGTTTAATAAAAGACATGCCATGTATATACTCACAGAAGGAAACGAGGAGCGGCTATGTTAATATCAGAAAAAGCACTTAAAAAATTACCAGCAACAATAAGGATTTGACAATACATTTGACAACTTAGAAAATAAAGAAAAATTCCATGAAAGACACAAATTACCAAAATGGACACAACAAGAAGTTAAAAACCTTACAGCTTTTATATCCATTAAAGATTGAGCTTTAGATTTTTCCCATTAAAAAAAAAAGTCACCCTTATATAACCTCATTGGCCAATTCTACCAAATGTTTAAGGAATAAAAAAATACCAATCCTATGTGATTCTTTCAGGATAAAAGGAGGTAAAAATAGTTCTCATCTCATATTTTTTAAGACCAAAATGAGGCTGTACCATGCTAATGGATTGGAAGACTCACTATTATTAAAATTGAAATCCTCCTCAAAATGACCTGTAGATATATTTCAATCCCAGCAAAAATTGCAGCTGGCATTTTTGGGGTAGAAATTGACAAATTGTTAACAAAATGTACATGGAAATACAAGGGCCTTAAAGTATTCAAGACAATATTACCGAAGAACAGAGTTGGAAAACCTCCTTAGCAAAGCTGCTGTAATCATGACAGTGTGGTATCTTCTAAGTGCAGACCTGTAGGTCAACAAAACGAAACAATGAGTTCAGAAATGCACTCATCATAAAGAAGTGCCGTGGTGATGCCACTTGAGGAAACATAGCCTTCTAAAAAATATAGTGCTAGAATGACTGTTCAGTTTCATTAAAAATGGAACTTTACACTTCTCATGTTGTTCACATAAATTAACTCAAAATGAGCATAGAACTAAATGTGAAAACTAGAACTATAGAACTTCCCAAAGAAACACAAGAGAAAGTCTTCCTAACTATTGGGTAGACTTAAAGTTCTTAGAGAGAATATAATGTGTACAAACTATTTTGAAAATGGGAAACTGAACTTTAAGAAAAACTTCTTTTTGAAAAATAACTAAGAAAATGGAACAGTAAGCCACAGACTGGGCAAAAATATTTGCAATGTACCTGATGAAAGACTTTAATAAGAATGTATCAAGAAACCTTACATCTTAATAATGAAACTAAAATAGGTAAGAGATTTGAACAGATGCTTCATAAAAGAATGCATACAAATGGTCTTTAAGCTCATGAAAACGAGTTCAGCATTATTAGTCATCAGGAAAATGTGAATTAAAGTCTCTATCTGATGCCACTACATGCATTAGACTACAATTAAAAAGACTGAAAAAGCAAAATGAGTGAATAATGTGGACTAACTGGAGCTTTCATACCTTCCTGGTGGGAATGTGAAATGTTGCAACTACTTTGGAAAACAGTGTGGCAGTTTCTTATATATACTTTGTGACTATGGGATTCACTATTTTCATTTCAGTTATTTATCCAATAGAAATGAAAATATATACTCATAGAAAGACTTGTGCATGGATATTCATAACAACTTCATTCATAATAGCATCAGATTAAAGCAACCCTCATATCATCAGACAAGTAAAGGCATGCATTTTAGTATCTGGCCAATGCACAATGAGATAGTACTCAGCAATGGGAACCTGAGTGGTGGATACATGCAAAGCAAGGATGGACCTCAGAAATCCCATGCTGAGTACAAGAAGCCACATACAAAATGGTACCCACTGCATAGTTCCCTGCAATCAATAATGACAGCAAGCAGATAAAAGGTTCTTCTTAGGATGGGGATAACAGGGGTTCTAGAGCAAAGAGAGGTGAAATAGCTTTTAGGGTGATGCAAATATTCTATCTTTGTTGATTACACTGGTATAAATGTTTTTCAAAATTTACCAAACTATGTCCTCAAAATCAGTACTTTATTGTGTAAAAGTCATACCTTAAGGGCCTCCCTGGTGGTGCAGTGGTTGAGTGCTGGGTTGCGAAGCGGCCTGCAGCCTCTGCAGCTCCGGTTCGATCCCCGGCGGCCAGGCGAGGGTCCCACATGGCGTGCAGACCTCTCCTGCTGTGCCTGCTGCTTCCCTCAGCAGTGTACATCGTCAGTCTGCCTGCTCTGCTCTCCCCTCTGATTCTGGTGAATTCTCTCGCCCTCCCACGCTTCTGACTGTACCCAGTGCTTGTATAAACAAACAAACAAACAAACAAACAAATAAATAAATAAATCTTTAAAAAAAAATAAAAGTCATACCTTAAGAAAATGTATTTATGTAGAGACACTGATATAAATGGGAACCATCTTTGGCACAACGTTGAGAGATAAAGGGCTATTCTGACTCTCTCTCTCACTCTCTCTCTATATATGTATGTATGTATATAAAACCATAAGAATAAATAAGAAACACATTAAAATTCAATAGACAAAAGATCAAAGGTCATGTGGGAAAGGAATTCAAAGATGATGAACTGGACTGCAAATGAGTAATACAATTATAAAAATACTCAGGTTGCTTTGTGATCAAACAAGTGCCAATTAAAATGATTAAGAACTTCTTTGCCTTTTAATAACAAAAGGATTGCAATAGAGCTAGAAAGGGTTTGATGTTTATTCTTCCCTGTTGGGAGGGGGAGAAATCAGTATAAATGGGTGGAAAGCAAATCGTAAGCAGACGCTATGAACCATAAATTTTCCGTACTTTACTTCATTGATAGTTTTAAGGAAATTTTCAATAATATTGACAAAGTTTGAAGTGAGCCACGTTGATTCCAGCATTATTTGTATTGCCAGGACCTAAAAGTAGCCTAAGTGTCAAACAAAACAGGAATGTTAAATTAGTGACTTCAAATTTTTGAGAAAATTCAGTGGAAGTCTTTGATTATAAACATAATCTTATTTAGAAACATAATCATTAACACACACCATAGCAGATTTTTGGAGATGGGAAAACCAGGACTGTCTCCATCTCTCCTGCCTCTTTAGGGATCGTGGCAATGGATTTTGCAGAGGAGACTCAGGAGAACCCTCTGGCCTTGGGAGCACATAATACCATCTCTTCATCAAATGAGATACTGCCATCTAGATTGTGGTGTACCACAATGCTTGCAAAGGATGTTCAAAGAGGGCATAAGAAAGCCTTTATAACAAAAAAATTTAAACTATATGTAGAATACAAAATTCTAAGTATAATTTTAGGGTCTCAGCTATGTTAAATATATGTGGGAAAAAACGATAGTGTGGAGCATGAGTTAGGAGAGGATCAAAATGAAAGAAGAGAAAATAGGGGTCTTCCTGGTGGCCTAGGGGTTAAGTCTCAGTGCTACAGCCTGAGTTCAATCCCCGGTCAGGGAACTAACCCACATATGGTACAACAGACCTCTCCTGTCTTGCCCACTGCTCCCCTCAGCAGTGTATTTCAACAAATCCACCTGTTCTGCTTCCCACTCTGTCTCTGGAGAATCCGCTTATCCCTGGCACCTCCGGCCTATGCCCCAGTTCTTCTGCACAAAATTAAAAAAAAAAATGATTCAAGAAAATAATCAGCTGGTTGTTGTAAGCCTCCAAACAAGAAATTATGAAGATGCAACTAAAATTTGTTTGTTGTTATAATAGAATCATTAGTTCTGTGAAAACTTTGATGGGCATCTCTGTGGACACAAGTATGGCTCACCTGACCTGATGCAGTTCATTTTGGGGACCCTAGTGGCCTACGGGGTGACCTTGATCCAGACATCAGGCCTAGACACACCTCAGCTTATGCTCTTGCTTTCCCTCTGCCTGTTTTGAAGAAGTTGGTAGCCTCTACAAAATGATATGAGATCTAATTAATACACAATTTTAAGAAATACTGATACTAAATGAGATGTTACCTCATCAGATTAGAGCAGTGTTTTTCAAACTGCAGGTTGTGATCAGCTAGTGAGTGGTAAAAATAATCTAATGAATCATGACAAATTCTGACTCTTATTGCTGAGGAAAGGGGTATCTCCCCATTGAGTCTGGGTTGCTTTAGCAACTTCTTGGATTAATGGAAGACCTCAGAAGGGCCCTTTTGGAACTTTGGACAATACCTATATACAACATCACAACTTCCTCTTGGATTGGTCATTCTTGGGACTCTTGCTCCAGGAACCTGGAACATGGAAGCCATGTTGTGAGAACACAGGCTGATGGAGAAGCCAGAGTCACTGCTTGGTTGGTGGCTAGATTTGGGTTCCCAGCTGACAACCAGCGTGCATTGCCAGCCATGAGAGTGAGCCCTTTAGGCTTTCCAGCTGAACCATCAGAAGTCTGCAGCCCCAGCCCTTGCCTGCACCTGACCACAGCTGCATAAATTACCCCAAGCAGAACAACAGTGGAGTCTATTCAATCCACAGACTCTCTTGAACTAATAATAGCACATTGTTGTTCAGCCCTAAGTTTTAGTTGTTTTGTTATGCAGCAATAGCCAGAACATGGGTCAAGATAATTTTCAGTGAACTAGAATAAAATTGAATAGAAATAATAGAGGGAGTGAAAGGGTAAGTGTTGTTTTTATGAAAAAAAAAAAATGTGTACTGGGTGGGTGTCAGAGAGAAAGGAAAGAACGTGTACACACGTGCCTGGCTTGTGGTGAAAGCCACAATAGTAAAGTTTTTTTAGAGCAGTGCTCTAATAGTAAAGTTTTTTCTATGAGAAGAAAGCATGTTTAGAGAGATGTTATACACACGTGGCTACAATTCACTCATTTAAAGAGTACAATTCAGTGTTTTTCAGTACAGTTACTAAGTTGTGCAACCATCAACACTATCAATTTTAGAACATGTTAATCACTTTCCCCCCTGATACTTAGTCATTAGTAATCATTTACCATTCCTGTTGCCTGCCTATCCCAGGCAACTACTCATCTACTGTTTTCATAGATTTACCTATTCTCAGTATCTCACATTGGACATTTCCCATATGAAATCCCATTTAATGGGATCATAGAGTATGTGCTCTTTGTGGACTGATTTTTTAAACTTAGGTTGTCTTAAAAGAGTTATCTGTCACAGTTTGCATCAATGTTTCATTGTTTTTTAAAGCCAAATAATATATCACTGGTTGACATGCTACATTTCATTTATCCACTCATCAGCTGATGGGATCATTGGGTTGTTTCCATTTTTGGGTATTGTGAATAACACTGTGAGAATTTCTCTATACATTTTTATGTGGACCTAGGTCTTTATTTCTCTCGGGTGTGGTACATGTATGCTTAATATTTTGTAGAATTGTCAGACTGTTTTCCAAAGATGTTGAATACCTTTACATTCTCATCAGCACTGTATGAGAGTTCCAATTTCTTGGCAACTTGTGTTATTGACTGTCTTTTTATTATAGCCATTCTAGTGTTTGAGAGGTGGTATCTCATTATGACATTCTCAATTTCAAGAAAACTATAAAGCTTCAAGGAATCAAATAGTGTGTATTATTGAAAAAAATAAACCAAATAGATAAATAGAACAGAATAGAGTGCTTGGAAATACTCATAGAAATATAGTCAATTGACCCTTGACAAAGGAACAAAGTCAATCAAAGGGAATAATTATGGTCTTTTTTAACAAACAGTACTCAAAAAATTGGACATACACATGAAAAAAAAATTAACAGTGTAGGCATGTACTTTATACCCTTCATAAAAAATAACTCAAAATGGATCCTAGCCTTGGATGTAAAATCCAAAACTATAAAGCTCCTACAGAAAACATAGGAAATTTAACAGACCTTCATTATGGTGATTAGTTTTCAGATACATATCAAAGATACATGATATCCATGAAATAATAAGCTGGACCTCACCGAAATAAAGAAAATTCTGTTCTGCCAAAGACATTATTTAAAGACTGAGCAGACAATCAACATTCTGAAAGAAAATATTTGCAAAAGACATATCTGATAAAAGACTAATATGTGAAGTGTATGAACAGCAATTAAAACTCAGTGATAAGTGGGCTTCCCCTGGTGGTGCAAGCGGTTGAGCTCCATTCTGTGAAGTTGTCCGCAGCCTCTACAGCATTAGTTTGATCCCAGCCGCCTGGCCAGCGAGGGTCCTACATGGCACGGCAGACCTCTCCTGTTGCACCCACTGCTCCCCGCAGCAGTGTATTTCATCAGTCTGCCTGTTCTGTTCCCCGCTCTGTCTCTGGTGAATCCTTTCACCCTCCCGTGCATCTGGCCTGTACCCCGGTTCTTGTGTAAAATAAATAAATCTTTAAAAAAACAAAACTCAGTGATAAGAAAACAATCTTATAAGTGGACAAAAGGTCTGAATGACTATCTCATCAAGGAAGATGTACAGAGGGCAAGAAAGCCTGTGAAAAGTTGCTCAATATCATAGCCAATAAGGAATTGCAAATTACAGAAACAATGAGATACCTTGATATACTTTGTAGAATAGTCAAAAATCAAAACACAACACCAAATGCCAGGGAGGATGTGGAACAATAAGAGTTTCTCATTTATTGGTGGGAATGCAATTTGGAAGACAGCTTGGAAGTCTTTTTTTATTAAACTTAACATACTCTCCATATGATCCAACAATTGCATTCCTTCCAAAAGAGATGGCAACTTATGTCCATACATAAACTATTCACAAACATTTATAGTAGTCTTGTTCATAATTGCCCAAATTTGAAAGCAGCCAACATGCCCTTCAATAAGTGAATGTATAAAAACACTGTGATAGATTCAGCCAATTGAACTATTATTCAATGCTAAAAGGAAATGAATTATCAATTCATGAAAAGACAGAGTGACCTTATATTCATATTTCTGAGTGAAAGAAGTCAATCTTAGAAAGGCTACTACTACTTGTGTGATTTTAACTATATGACATGCTGAAAAAGTCAAAACTATGAAGGCAGTAATAGGATGAGTAGCTAGCAGGGATTAAGGGGGAGGAGAGGATGTATAAGTAAAGCACAGAGGATTTTTTGGCAGGGAAACTATATAATACTGTGATGGCGAATACATGGCATTATACATTTGTCAAAGCCTACTGACTCTAAGAAACCAAGAGTGAAGCATAATATAAACTGTGGACTTTGGGTGATAATGATATGTCAAAGGATGTTGAGGGGGAGGATGTTGATAATGGAAGAGGCTCTGCGTACATGGGAAATTTCTACGCCTTCTGATCAATTTTGCTGTGAACCTAAAACTTCTCTGAAAAACACATTCTATTAAAAAAAAAAGCAGTAGTCCAAATCCAATTAAAAAAAAAAAAACTTACAGGAGATCTTTTGCTTAGACTTTAGCAGGAATGATGAGGTAAGGTTGTCACTTAGTAAATGCACTAAGAATTCTTGTTGCACAAAAATACTCATCACTGACTTTAAATATAAGATCATTGACAACAAATGAAGGGTTACTATGTGATTGTTTTATATATTTTTAGTTGTTTGTTTAGCAAAAGGGAAGAAAAAAAATCTCTTACTGAGTTGTAACATGTAAGCAATTTACCACCTCATCACCCTTAAACAGTTCAAATCAAAGTAGGTTCAATCTTGATACATACAGTATGCTTGAAAATAGCCACTGAATAGAAACCTGGATGTGAGAAAAAATACATACAAAGGGTAACCAATAGATATTCCAATGGAGATTTTTATTGTGCACAGTAGGGTGTTGGATATTTCTGGTGCTTGGTAGGGAGGGGTCACCTCCCCAAATTCCCTCTTTTTGAGATGAGCACAATAGGGCCAAAAACAGTGCAGTCACTTAAAGATTCAACAAGGATTAGTGCTGAGTTATTTTGATTTCTTGTCCCTACTATAGTTTCTTTTAAAAAGCTACAGGCAAAATATTTAAAAAGCTTATAGGCAAAATATTGGCCTAGAACCTAGCTAGTGGCTGGCATGTAATAAATACTTCCTGGAGAATCATTGGATGAATTGGAAGAGGGTGAATTCATCAATATATCTCAAGAACTGTCTGGGCAAGAGATGCATTAGGTGATAAATCAAGTTAATACAGGAGCTCACTTGCCATCACTTAGTGAAAATAGTTCTTAAGGTTTTTTGTCTTCTTTTCCTAATGAATCTACAGTAACCTCACTTCTAGGCCAGCAGATACCCTTCATGGATACCTGCCACCTACTTCACTTCTGTTCTGGCTCTCAGTGTTTCACCTGGACTATTACAGAATTGTCCTAGTCACCTCTCATCTTCTAGTCTTCTCACATTTTGTCTCATCCTTGTGCCTCTGGAGTTACTTTTAGAAAATACAAAGTCTGTCACATCACTCTCTGTGCCTTAAGACTATTGCCCATAGGCCAAAGTCCAAGGTCTTTAGCATGAAGCTGCAAAGTCCTTCACGGTTGAACCCTGGCTTACATTTCCAGTGCTTCCTAACTCACTGCATGCTTCCAAATGCTATAAAGTTTACACCTGACCTGTTCCTCAGGCCAAACATCTTGCAGCATCCTTCACTCCTCTCTAGCTCTTATATCCATTACCCAATCCATCAGCAAATCCTGATGCCACCTCCTTCAAAACATATCCAAAAACTCACCCTGTCCAACCACAAGCATTGATACCACCCTGTCCCAATTCACAATGGTGGTTTCCTTATTGACCATGTATCATCCAGTAGGGGAGTGACTCCCTTAAAACCTAAGTCAACTCATATCACTCTTCTGACCAATGCCCTCCACTGGTTTTTCTTCTACTTGGCACAAAAACCCAGTCTTTACAGTGGCCCTTGATCTACTACCTCACTCCTAGATTTCCCTCTAGTTCACTCTGCTTCAGCCACATTGGCTGCTGAGCTTTTCCAGCTGTGTATCCAGGTATCTTTGCCTGTGTTTTCTATCTCCCTTCCCTGAACATGCTTCCCCTTGCTATGTATATGACTTAATTCCCTCATTTATTTCTGTTTTCACCACATCTTCTGATCCATGAGGCCTTCCCTACCTAATATGCACAAAAGAATATCCCCTTATCCAGAAGCACTCTTACCCTGCTTCACTTCCCCTCATAGCATTTATCAATGTCAGATATGTTAATTTATATATTGCCAGCTCCCCTCTATATACACACATTAAAATATAAATTCCTTGAGAGCAGTGTCTTTGTTTGCTTTACTTATTTCCGCACCCTAGTTTCTAGAATAGTGCCTGGCACAGAGTAGGGTATAAAACATAAAAATGTTTTATATGAATTGAGGTGATTGAAGACATGGGGCTCCTTTTCTCATGTTAAAGCCTTGGTTGAGTTCAGTTTCCTCAGTACTTAGTGTTTTTCTCTACATGAGAGAATGTCTGCCCCAGGATTGTGGAATTAGTGATAATACTAATGCCATATATATGGCTGTGCTTTCTTTATATCTAATACTTTACCAACAGGTGAAGTGCCATTATTTTAAACATCAGAAAACAGGAATCCTGTAGAGAATAATTTAGCCTTGAAAAACAAAAGACTCACAGGGTTAACATAAAGTCTTCATCATTGAAGTGCAATCTATGGAAAGATTTATTTCCAACAGATAGAGGGAGGAATATATTTTTAATAATGAGGTCTATCCAAAAATGGAACAAGTCACAAGAGTATATTGGCTGGTCTGTTGGTCTCCAGCCAAATTTGTCATAGAGGGAACACCATAGAGGACATCCCAGGTATTCTTTAACCCAATGGTCTATGAATTCATAAAATACATCACATTTCCTGCTCCAAAGAAGGTTTTGAATCCTTAAGTTAATACCAGAGTGCCATCTTGGTTTCCTTGGCTGATAAATGGAAACAGAGTTTGAGGAGAAAGAAAGTAGTTTAATTTGTTGACTCATTGAGGAGGGCAGCAGACTCCGCCTGAAAGACCACCATCCTGCCTTTGGCAGAGTGCAGGGGTGTGTACCCAGAGTTCTAAGGGGGTATAAGGGGGAGTGATCAGGGGCCAGGAGTGTCTCTCCTGGCAACACAAGCATCTGGAGGTTGTGGTTGAGACAGCCTGCTTCTGCCATCACTTGGTGGCCAGCAGTCCTGATGTTATTTTTCCAGTGATGCGCTTTTCCCTGAGAATGTAAGAAAACAAAGCTTGTTTAGCCTAGAGGGTAAAGAAAGGAGGTGGGAGAGCTCATCTGGTGGGGCAGAGAGAGGCAGAGACTTTGTTTTGCATCAAAACAACTAAAAAAAAAAAAAGTCACAAGGAGTAAGGGTAACATAAATCATTGTATCTTGCAGAGCACCCTTTTGTATCTCAGGGGACAGTAAGGAGAAACCCCCGCACAGGTTATAAGAAAAGAGCTTGTGGCTTTAACAATGAAACCAAAGAAAGAGCACCAGCCTGGACCATAGCCAGGGAGCAGGGTTCACACATTTCCTTTCAACACTTGCTGCGAACAGACCATTTCTATGTTCACTGCTGACCAACAGGCAGCATGAACGAGCTGCATAAAATCTGCTATTGATAACTCAGGGCCTGGTGGTGGAAAGTCAGATACTTTAGGAGATGGTATTTCACACTCTGGGGATGGAGTTGTTACTTGTGAGTGGTTGGGACAGAAAGAGTGCTTCCTTTCTCCTCTGAGGTACAGTCAAGTGTGAGGGCCAGACCTTCCCTACATGTAGCCAGGGGTCCCACCCAAAGCATTTTCCTGGAAGCCTGCTCACTTAGCCACCTTCTTTGATCTACAACATTGAAGATGAAGAAAATACTGGATAGTTACTAATCGTGACCTCATTCTATTTAAGTGATACTTGACACCAAGATTTGGGGTAAGGGAGAGAGCTTAGAATAGAACACTTAACCAAATGGTACCTGAAAAGATAAACTTGTCTCTTTATTGAGTTTCCATACATCTTAAAATTTTAAAACATAATATGGTAACTATGTAAAAGAGTCATGAAAGCAGCTGTCACACATATACACAGGGAAAACGTGATCTTCTTCCAGAATCTTCCATGGTGGCTCCTCACAGTCATTAAATTCTTATGGGTATTAGTTGAAGCTCAACCCTAAATAAGAAACTAAAGCAACTTATACTTTGGCTTGGAGGGTACCTGTTGTATATTTTTGTTGTCAAAATAATTCTACTTTCTTTTTGAAATGCCACCTACTAATTATGTTGCATCCAGGCTTAAATATCTCTGCTGACTCCCCTTTGTCTTTGGGGAAAAGCTCAGACTCCTGTGTGGTCTTGAAAACCTTTCCCACTAGGCTCCACCCTAGGAGGACTCTGGGTCAGCATCTTCCCACTCTACTAGACTTACAGCAAAATTTTCAGTTGCCAGAACCTGCCATGCCAGTTCCACTTCTTTGCCTTTCCTCATTTTCATTTTGCCCTGAAGCTCTCTCTCACCTCCTTCATCCAGCAAGCTCCTTTTCATCTTCAAACTGGGGGTGGTGGTGATAATGAGAGTTTTAATCCTTTTTGAAGTCTTGCTCAAATCCCCAGATAGAATTATTTATGTTTGTTGCATCAGTGGGATTTTTCAAGTTTACCAGGTGGTTATGTTACAGGGCAACCTCAAGACTTGAGAAGGAAAGATTATGCCACATGTCCTGCATACCTAATGCACTTGTGGTGGCCAATGCATGGAGAGTTACTTTGGGCTGGTCAACCATGAGTGTAACATGGTCAACCACGTTGTGTGCCACACTGTTACAGGGCAACTCCTGACTTGGGTCCTCATCCATGCTTAAAAGGGACTTATAATGAGACTCAACTTCAGGCACACATAAAAAAGTTAGTAAAGGTTTACTTTCAAAAACGGGGAAATGAAGAAAGGAATAACTCAGGGTGAAAGAGAGAGAGAGAGATTAATTGATGAATGTGTTCTACCAGTTCTGCTGAGCTGGAACCCCAATAACATGCTGATAGCTGGCAAAAAACCAAGGACCCCCACATATCTGGTTATATACCAAACCTAGCTGCTTAACTCCACCCTCAGTTCTTAGCAATCCTCCCTTCTGTGGTGATGACGTTATGGGATTTGTAGTCCCTGGTGTCTTGGATCTCTTTGGTCTGGGGTGGGGGTGCGGTCCATAAAACCTAGTGGTGTAATTTGTTCAGGACATCCTTTCACCCAACAATTATCACCTTGAGGAACATATTGAAGGTTCATGTTGGATTATTAATGAAAGCAAATGAGATCTTTATACTCTTACTGATGATGTAGTTTGAGGGAGGTGATTCTGGAGTGAGGCTGTTTTTTTCTATAGCTGTGCCACCAATTAGAGTGTGAAGGGGCACATTACCTAAATTTCACAGACAGTGTTTGGAATAAGGCCTGATCCAGGCACTTAATATCTTTTAGCTATTATTAAAATCTTCATATGCTCAGAGCCTGACAATTTCCTGATATATAATAATCATAATTCTGAAAAGTAGCACATATACCACCCCAAAATGTGTCTCTTTGGGAATCAGTAGACAGAGGGAACTTCTGAAAACAAGTTCCCTTTGGTAAGGGAAGTTTGCAGCTATGAAAGAAAAAAAATCTCCATTTGTAAGGGGGCCTTCCTTTCTAAATTACAAAAGGATCTTATCAATAAGACTGGTGCTAACTTTAATCTCCTTACTGTGCCTTTCCCAGTAACCTCCCCAGAACTGGCCTCTCACACCTTTCTTTTTGTCTTTAGCTGAAGATGATATTTGTTTGTGGCTTAGGTTACTTTAGGGAGTTATTCCTTCTTTCTTGGATGTCACTCAAGAATTCAAGACATAGACATTTTAATAAACTTCTATGTGTTTTTCCCTTATTAATCTGTCCTTTATTACAGGGATCTGAGCCCAAAACTCAAAAGGGTAGAGATAAAATTACTTTTCTCCTGTAGAACAACAAACACTTACCAAGCACTTGCTATGTACTAGTATTAAGTGCCTCTCATGTATTTTCTTGTGACTCAAAGAGACAAGGCCAATACTAGACTGGGGCCAGCAAAGCATCTAGGGTAGAGAATTTAAGAGAGTACTCACTCTTGGGGTTCACAAGTGTCCTTGATGACCCTAAACTTGCCTGGTCCTGAAAATGAATGCCTTTTTAAATGATTTCACTGCTTAAGGGAGATAAGACTCACATACTACATAACTCATCTATTCTACATGTGTCAATCAGAGGCTTTTAATATATCCAGAGGGTTGTGCAACCATCACAATCAGTTTTAGAACATTTTCACTCTCCCACAAAAAACATATCATAGCAGTCATTCCTCACTCCCCCCAACTCCTGAGCTCTAGGCAAGCACAGATCTACTTTCTGTTTGTGTGGATTTGTCTCTTGTAGATGTTCCATAACATGATGTCTTCCACCCTGATGATAGCCACCCTAGGGTATCTGTAGTGCGAGTTCATCCTGATTTTGACTTTCATTTCCCTAATGGCAAATGATGTTGAGCATTTCTTGTGATTATTTGCCATTTGGGGTGATGTATACTTAGATCTTTTTACCGATTTTTTAGTGGATTGTTTTGTCCTTTTGTTAAATTGTAAGCATTCTTTACATATTCTGGATAAAAGTCCTTTGTCAAATATACAATTTGTAAATATTTTCTCCCATCATGCAGGTTTTTCATTGTGCCCTTCAAAGCACAAAAATTTTTGATTTTCATGAAATCTGGCTCATGTATTCTTTCTTTGGTCATTTGTACTTTTGTATTTTGTCTAAGTAGGTCACAAAGATTTCCTTTTAAGTTTTCTTCTGAGAATTTTATAGCTGTAGCTCTTACATTTTAGTTTATGATCCACTGGATTCAGCTCCTGTGCAACTTCCTTAAATTTTGCTGCCCAGATACATGTCTCATTTGTTTCTCCCTAGCACTGCCCTGCTTGCAACAATTTTCTGAAGTAAATAATGTTATTATTCCCACTTACAGATGATTAAATTCACGTTTGAGTAATTAGCTTTTCCTACAACATACAGTGAGTAGCAGATATAATTTTTCCCAGCTCAGTGTTAGAATTTAGTCACAATGCTGGTTTGCTGGTATCTTGGTTTATATGGCTGGATTCTTGAATGAATAAATAACTCATAAAAAGCTAGATTCCAATTTATGATAGTGCCCCATTCACCTAAATAACCGTGACAAGCCTTAGTTGCTAGCAAACCTAGTTGCTTCAGAGGTTTTCCTCAGACTGAGCAGAGCTTCTAGGGACAGAAAAGGAAACTATGAAATAGCATAACCTCAAGGGGCTACATGCAAGAGTAAGGCTTGGTGTGTAATGTGATATACGAGTAATGTGGAGTTGGTTTATTCTCCCAATGAACAGACCTCTCTCACCAGACTGTGCCAGCCATTGGGCAAGGGGCTGGTCAATGAGATAGTGAAAATGAGAGAAACCAACCACATATGGTCTCTGCCTCTGGCCCAATGTGTCACAGAGGTTAAGGGGGACAGGCCATACTCCTACACAAGGAGTGGGGTGCCCTGCTGAAACTGGAAATGCACAGGAAATAGGAACAATGTGGATTATAGATGTAGGGTGGATGAGAATTATGTGTTTCCCAGGAGATTTTATTTGGGGTTAAAGATTTACTGTTATACTTTAAGAGAGGATGGTGATTCAAAAAAGATAAACACATGCCATTTGCAGCAACGTGGATGGAGCTGGAAGGGATCATGCTCAGCGAAATAAGCCAGAAAGAAAAAGAAAAATACCGGATGGTCTCACTCATAGCAGGAATCTAGAAAACTTAAAATAAGGAAAAAGAATAACTATAAGAAAGAAAATATCAAAATCAACAAACAACTATGAACCAGAGACACTCTATGGGGGGTGGGGGGCGGGGAAAGGAGGGCTTGGGGTCAAAATAAGGGGGTTGTAATTGTATGGGGAATATAAAAATAAAATTTAAATAATAAAAAAAAAGAGGATGGTGAGAGCATTTGTTACTGCATTCCATGCATCCATTGTGCCAATGCAGTAATTTGCCTAATACCTTTGCGGTAGTACGTTTTGGTGGTGAAGACATTGGGATATCAAATTCCAAAAAAAAAAAAATATACGAAAAGAAATCCATACTTAGAGCCAAGTAAAATGTTATAAATATCTAGCGACAGAGAACAAAACTCTTAATCGTACAACAAAAACGGGCTCTCTGCAAAGGAATAACAAAATCAGGTCTACTACCAGGGAAATAAATGGACTCTTAGGTGTGAAAGCAACAAAAAAACAAAATCCTGGCGTACTGTAGGTAGTTAAGTAATTATCTGTTAGATAATTGTATGGTCTCTTGCATGTAAGTTCTCAGAAATCATGCCATCCAGTTGCCTATTTGAAAGAAGTTACTTGAAAATGTTATCCAGAACATTGGAAAATGAATAAAAAACAAATCATCGTGTTGTAAAAACATAATCACTATTGTTAAAATGGACAAATAATGAAATACTGAAACTATTTGTCAATCAGTGAAAAAATGTTGGGTATAATCTACACAGCCATGTGAAGGATCTAGTAGTGTCTATCATGGTACAAGATGGTTAGCAGTGAATGGGAACATGCACTAAAGCAGAAACTAAGGCATTGTCATCAATTAATTTATTAACAAGTAATCCCTCATCAGTCATACACTGGGCTTAAAATAATTTTGGGTATGATTTTAGCAATTAGATAAAAATTAATTTACTGTAAACGTTAAGATAAACAAAATGGAATCAAAAGCAAGCTATATACCTTCCAAATAACTGAACCTAACTGATACATAAAAGTGGGAAAATTACCAAAATTCATTTTGCGAAGCCACAATAATTCTGATACCAAGTTTAGCAAAAACAAAACAACCCTAGAGGACTTGTGAATATCAATGCACAAAACTCATATTATAGGAGCAGAATCCAGCAGTCTATTAAAAACACTGCCCTATGACCTGCTGGATATTAAAGAATGCAGAAGTGGATGAAATTTTGAAAGCTGTTAATACATTATATCATCATTATGTCATCAATAAAAAACATGTAAGAAGCACAATAGGTACCATAGTTTTCATCTTTCATTTCTTTTGAAAACTTTTCAATTTAATCTCATTAAAAATTTATATTAATCACTAATATATGGAATAGTGAAACACTAAACAGGGGCCACTTATATTAAAACAAATATGTTTGCTACCCTCATTTTTAACAGTTTTAGAATTATGGCTAATGGAATAAAGTATTGAATTGAAATAAGACAAAGATATTGGAAGATGAACTTAAAATGATTATAATGTATGTCTAGAAGAGTCCAAATCACCTGAAGTAGGTAGAAATGAATAAGAAAGCACAACATTGTTTAAAAAAATCATATAAACTAGGTAATTATATATATATTTCTCAGATATAATACACGATAATTGATTAGCAAAAATACTAAGATCTGCCAAATAGAAAAGTTGGCAAAAACAAATTTATGTTGAAATAAATATAACTGGTTAACAAGCATATAAAAATGCTCAATTTTACAAAAAGATCAATACAAATTTAAATATCATGAGAATAATATTTTTCAACAATCAAATTTACAATGATTTCAAATATAGTACTAATGGTAACAGGAATAGAATGAAATGCAAACTTTAATATCTTGATGGGAGTGCAACTAACTGGAAAATAGGAATTAATCATTTTAAAAATACTTACTGCCTTTAATGCAATAGTTCTCCTCCAAGGAATTATCCTAATATGCAATTTGAAATATGGAAAAATGTTTTATGCATACAAATACTCATAGGAAAGAGTGAAAACTTGGAAAATAGTGGGTGACCAACAACTATATAATCACTCCATCAAAATGTTATACAGTGTTAAAAAGTGTACTTACAGAGAGAATAAAACCTGACCAAGATATAAATGTAAATGCTTAAACCAGATACACATTGAGATTACAATTACATAAGTAAAAACAAACCCTACAAATATAGAAACTTCTAGAGGAGTTTCCACTGACATGTTAGCTGTGGTTCTTTGGGGTGGGTGGTCATTGGGTGACTTAGTGACCATTCTTTTTTTTTTTTTTTCAAATATTTATTTATTTATTTATTTATACAAGCACTGGGTACAGTCAGACGCACTGGAGGGTGAGAGAATTCACCAGAGCCAGAGTAGGGAACAGAACAGGCAGACTGATGAAGTACACTGCTGAGGGGAGCAGCAGGCGGCAGGAGAGGTCTGCGCACGATGTGGGACCCTCGCCTGGTGGCTGGGGATCGAACCGGCGCTGCAGAGGCCGCGGGCAGCCTTGCAGCCCAGTGCTCAACCTCTGCGCCACCAGGGGAGGCCCATTAGTGAGCATTCTTGATGCTAAGGCTGTAATAAACATCCATACCATCTCAGCCCTGACATGTCTGTAGTCAGTAGGGGAGAGACAGGTGTGGTCACAGAGATAGGCACAAACGGTAGAATTAGGTGTTTGACTCTTCCTGACTAGCCATTTTGAAAGTACTATGAAGTATCTACATTTATTTTCCTTAAACATGATACTTTTCCATGTTTACATGTCCACTTAGTGATAATTTTTCTCTGTTTTCTTCTTTTTTATTTGTAAACATTGCTTTTAGATCCTTTTCTCACATGTCTGATGTCCCCTGGCTGTGACTCTGACAGTGAGGCATCACAGCTGGGTGGAGATCACAGCTGGGTGGAGAATGTGTCCACTGGGCTCACTGAGGTTGAAGTAGCAGGGACCTGGTCCCTCCCCGACCCGGTGCTGGGAGATCTGTTCCTGTTGGGATCTGTGATCTTTTACTAGGCCAGAATCCTCCATCTCTTTCCAGTTGCAGAGCAGGGAGTGTAAACTCACTCCCCCACCCCCATCTCTCTTTTTACCTCCACCATTAACCACATCTGGCTCTGTGGCACAGTCTCCTTGTTCAAGATCTCCTGAGTCAGGGCCCTGCCATCTGCTGGAGTCAGAGAGGGAAATCTTTGTCTGTGTGAACCCAGACTGGGGACCTAGGCTTCTAACTTCCCTTGACTTGCAATTTCCACTCCTAATTTCTGTTTTCTTGGGTCCTTTCAAGTTTTAAGTTACCATCTCTGAGCCCTTAGGTTACACAGCTCTCTCTTCTTCTCTGTCAGTAACTCTTTGTTCCATGATTCCAATCTTCCAGAATATTGACGACTTGTCTGAGATCTCACTGTGTGTATTTGAGGGCATAAACTTAAAAAAATTCCCTTTATAGGGCCTCCACGGTGGCGCAGCGGTTGAGCTCGGGATTGCGAAGCTGCCCGCGGCCTCTGCAGCGCTGGTTCGATTCCCGACTGCTCCCCGGCCACCGGAGGAGGGTCCCACATGGTGCGCAGACCCTTCCTGCCGCCCACTGCTCTCCTCAGCAGTGTACTTCGTCAGTCTGCCTGTTCTGCTCCCTGCTCTGGCTCTGGTGAATTCTCTCACCCTCCCACGCTTCTGACTGTACCCAGTGCTTGTATAAATAAATAAATAAATAAATATTAAAAAAAATTCCCTTTATACAGAGTAACAGAGGTAAATGTGTATTTCATCTACTGCTTTTATCTGGTAGTCAGCTGCAAGTCTATCATTCTTTAAAAACAACATAAAAAAACCCTCTCATAAAATTTATAGGTTTTTCCATGGACCATTTTCTTTATGGTTGAAGTTAAAATCCCTATTTAGTATTTCTTAGATTCCAGCATTTATGCTGGCCATCAACTGATTGTCAAATTTTGAATTACTATATAATAAAAAATGAAAGTCATTACTTATATCTTTTAGAGACTAGAAATGAGTTAATGAATTTGTCCCATCTTATGGAATTTATGTTTTTGACAATAAAATGTAAGGCAGATTTTCTGTAAAGTTTAATAATCTCTCCCTCAGGATGTAGAAGAAAATGTTCCAGGCACCAGTTATATTCAAGGTCTATGGGGGAGGAAATTATAAGCGTTACAGTCAGTGGTTTGTGGAAGGCCAAAGTGGTCTGATGTCACTGCACCAATGAAGAGCAGAGGACTGGAAAGGGCAAATGACACCAAAAACATCACACTTTACATTAATAGCTCTTGAATTTAAAACCCTTGTTTTCAAATTTCTAGTCAAGTGACCTTTCTTCTTGACCCAGATAAACATTCATTTTACGCACTTATTTGGTGCCCAATGGGGGAAGCCCCAGCAGGTTTCCACAGAATTTGTTTCACATCCTTAGCTAAAATACAGAAATCCATACCTTTAACCAAGAGTTGCTTCTTTTTCTTAATGACTATATGTCATCTCTGAAAAGGTTATTTTTCATCACAGTCTCGTTGCTTCTATAAAATGGATTGCCATTGTCACGCACACGTCTTTTCCTGGACTGACCAATTAGTGCCTTCGTGCAGGTAGCTCTTACACCTACTTTTACAGAAATGAATGGAACACTCTGTCTCTCAAAAAGTTAGCCTGGAATGTAATTTGAGTTGATTTTCTTTAAACCAGTGGGGCAGAATATATTAATTGTGGTTTTTATCTCCCTGCCAAGGTTACCTTTTAAAGAGTTAATAACCCCAATTTGAAGAAGAGAGAAAATTTAGGGTTGCCATGGGTTCTAGAAAAATCTGCATTCGAATCAAGCTTTCCTGATTGTGTACCTTGGATTTATCTGATTTTCTGCCTTTTGGGGTCTGAGTTACCATGATTGTTAGATCTTTTCAGACTGATTTCATGCCCTCTCATGCAAATTAGTTACATCTGCTTTACTTAATTGCGAAGTTCTTTTGCTTTTTTTCTCTCAACCTCCATATCATATTTAGAAAAAAATGTTTACTTTGTGTCTTTTTCTCATACTGCCTAAGTAGTTGGAAAACCCTCAGTTTTCCAAGAGTCCCTCTTTATCTACTACCTCACTGTCCTCTCCTGCATGAAAAGCCATTTTTCTCTTTAGTTGCCCTGTTAGCATGGCTACCAAATCTTCCTGCTTGCAGTGTTCCTATCATTGTTGTTTTTCATTTTTCACAATGAAGTCTTAGAAGGCATTAGATACACTCACTTACATCCATTTTTAAGATTTCAGAGAGTGTCTGAACACAAACTTTTCAGAGCTAGCCTGTTTTCTAGTTCTGCTCCAAACCCAGGGTCACTGAATCCCACTGGCATGCCAGTCTTGTGCCTGTTATGGGTCTCAGATAGATTAACCTGCTGCCACTCTGACCCTAATGGGATAGTTCAGCGCTGTGGTGGGTGCTGCAATCATCCCCAAGCCCCAATTCCTGCTCCATGTGCTTGAATCTGGTAACTGGATTTCTCTTTGTCCTTAAAATTCAACTTTGTGTTCAGTGTTCCAGACATTTCCCTAGCCTCCTGTCTCAATCCTTGTCTATTCTGTTGTGTTTTCTGTCCACCTTCCCATGTCCTCCTAGCCCGAGACCCTGCTTTGCTTTCTGCCAGGTCTTCTCTTGGGCATAAGTGCTTGTTCCTGTCTCCAGGCTTCCCTTTCTTGAAAGCTGTCACGCATTCCTGAACTCTGATTCCTAGGCTGCAACTGCTTTCTTGGAACTCAGTTATTCTGGTGAGAATTTCTTTCTTGGGATTAAAATGAAAAAATTCTGTATCTCTTGAAGCTGAGTATGGTCCATGAAAGGAAGAGGGAGAGATAGAAGTGTAGATAGAAATGGAAGGACATTGGTGGTGGATGTCAGTGGACAATGGTAGTTAATAGAAGGACATTAGACGTTTATTGCATAACCTCCCTGTGCTCTGCAAGATGCTAGGTCCTGTCACATGTCATTGGTGAATTCTTATTTCCACAAGATTCTATTGGAATAGCTATTGTTTTCATTCCACAGATAAAGCAACCCCCAAATGGGCAACTGGACCCAGCTGTGAGTAGGGGGCTGGGCTGACCAGAAATCAAACCTGGGTGGTTTGCTTCTCAGGCTGTCTGATCTTCTCAGCATACCAGGCTACCCCTGTCAATTTGACTAATTTAACTTTTATATTCTGGGTCTCTTTACTTCTCTGTTCTGAATTATTTGATATTTGCTATTAAATTAAAGAGCGTGAAAACAATTTAGAAAATGTGATGAAATTGAAAGTCAGTCACATTTATTTCATAGTCACAACTCATATAGGAAGTTTAAAGGATAATGATGAAATGAATGCCTGTATGTTAGGCTTCCCATTGTAAAAGAGGAAAACAAAGCATCAGTGAGCTGACAATGTTTAAAAAGTAGGAAGATACATTTTAGAGTTGCTTGGCGTGAATACACAAGGGAGTATTTTAATTATGGTATGGGTTTCTAAATTATTTCCCTTGGACCATTAAGAAAGATATAAATCATTAAATGTGATTAATGGAACCCACAAGATTCTCAAAGAAGAGCAAAGAAGAATGTTGACTGACATTTGTTTTAAATAAAAGGAAGTATCTGTAATTGAAAACTCAAAATTAAAATGCCATCAGTGGCATTATTGAATGAGTCCTATTCTTTGTTTGCACTAATACTAGTGCTTATTTGTTCATTAACTTATGAAGATTTTAAAGAAATGAATTTGGGGGTATCTGAATGATAAACTCTGAAAAATCTTATGGAATCTGCTCCAGCAAAGACAATGACCTTCAACCTGCAATGATTAAAGTAGAGTGTGGCAGACCCTTGCTTTTTTATCCTTGATGTCTGCTGTGGATCTTTCTAGTGTGAATAGGGGTGGTGGGCTAGAACCATTTTTTTCCCCAAATTTTATCAAAGTCACTGGCAATTCATGCAAGTTTTAATCAGAAAACAATTTAGCCAATAGGAGAGAAAATGGGAAACAATTTTTGTTCTACTTTGTGTGTGGGAGGGCATTGTTTAGATGAAAACAATTACTTGTTTACAGTTTTTGCTTAATGGTATAAACAGACATAACTAGGGTCATGCAAAAAAGTCTAAGAACTCTGGAGAGGTAGGTTTTGCCTCTGTGATGGCTTTTGCGTCTTAGCACTTGGTAGACTTAGCATCCATATTTTGAATGAATGAAAACCACATGGGTCAGAGGATATTCTTAATAATTGCATTAGAGTTGTAATTAGGGCTGATGTTTGTTCCACTTTGGCTCTGGATAGCCTCAGAATCTAACCTGAATCCAAACTGACCTCCAGATCAGCTCTGGCCTGATTTGAATGTGACCTGGTTGCTTCCAGATCATTTGGCCAAGGGCTGAGATGAAATCCTCTTGGAATAACTTCTGTCTGCTCTCAGTTCCAGTGATGAACTTGGAATAAGGTCAGTGGAAGTGAATGCTGAGGATACGTTTTAAAGTTCTATTCACTTTAACATTCTCTTAAATATTAGAGTTCCTTTATGGCATGGAGATGGAATAGGGAAAACTTAACTGCAGTGCACTTAGGGACAATGTAAAAACAAATCCTTTTTCTTTCTTGGCAAAAGTAAAAGAGGCAATTCATATAAAAGCTGCCAACAAAGACTGGCACATGGAGTACACATTTAATAAATATTAGTTCCTTTCTTTTCCCTTCTTGAAAAGGACAAAGTATGCTTAGAATATCTTTTTTGGTAACATTGTGTGTGTATATGTGTGTGTGTGTGTCTGTGTAAGTTTTTTAAAAATATGCATAGGTGGGCCTCCCTGGTGGCACAGCAGTTGAGCGGTGGGTTGTGAAGCTGCCCGCAGCCTCTGCAGCGCTGGTTCAATCCCCAGCTGCTCCCCAGCCCTTGGAGGAAGGTCCCACATGGTGCGCAGACCTCTCCTGCCGCTCGCTGCTCCCCTCAGCAGTGTACTTCAGTCCTTCTGCCTGCTGTGCTCCCCGCTCTGGCTCGTGAATTCTCTCACCCTCCCGTGCTTCTGACTGTACCCAGTGCTTGTATAAATAAATAAATAAATAAATCTTTTAAAAAAATGCATAGGTGACAGGATAATATATTATATTGCTGTGACGGCTGATGTCATCCTCATTATCCTCACGGCCTTGCCTTGGTGATCAGTTAGGCAAGCCCAAACAAACATACCCACAAATACAAAAATTCAGAAAGGAGGATACTAGACTTTGAGTCTCAAAGTAGACATTTGAAGCCCCTGCTGAGACAACAACTTTGAAATTAAAGGCAGGAGAGTGTTGAATTGCAACAGCCTGGACCTTCTAAATGTCAGGAGTGGAGTATTGACCGAAATAGCCAGATAGCCAGCGGCATTACAGGATTCATGAGTTACTAGAATTACTTGCCCCCAACCTGGGGAACTGAGGAGCAAATTAGATAGAAATAAGAGAAAGAGATGCTGGTGGGTGTCTCTCAACAAAGGACAGCCACTGAAACTGATGGGAAATGGGTGAAGGATCATGGTGGGTGAGTCTGTACTGCGGGGGCTGGAGGCAGACCTGGGACTCTGTGAAGTGGGATGTGATCTGGATCTGAGTCCTGTGTCACCAAGACATGGAAGTGTTAGTGCAACTAAAGGGTGTCCTGGCACCCCCAAACTGCACCTTCTAAGAGGGTCTGGCCATCTCTGTGTACTGGCCATCTCAGTACAAAAGAGTACTGAGTGTGAAAGAACTTTTAATAGGATTAGTGTGCATAGAGAAAGAAGAGAAGGGTAATATTTGTAAACTATGATGTTTACAAAATGATTATGTAATCTGAACTATGTTCAGATTAACATATATCATGTGGTTCTGTCCACCGCGAAATAATCCTGAGTGCTGTAAGATTCTTCTGTTATATCCAATATGTCACCTATCCTTTGTGCTGGACACAGACTCACCTATGGCTTGCCAGCTCTATGTAATTATTAGATTTGACACTGTTGGTGTTTCAGGCCAAAGCCCACCTTGAGTGGGGACTCAGGCCAGAGAGGGTCCTGCTGGAGATCCCAGCAACTCAGGAGAGCTTCCCAGGAAAGCCACAGCAGAAGATGAACCTCTTTCATTGTGTTAATTATTCATTACTTTCTTTCCTGTGCATTGATTTCTTCATTTTCACGCAATACACATTTCTTTCTTGCCCTTTCAGTGACTGTTTGAATGAGATCAAATCATTCACTTTGCCACATGATTTCTTCAGCGGCGGTGTGTTTTGGGATAGGCTTGGAATAAGAGGAATAAAGGTTCTATATTCAGTGCCACCACTTAATGAAACCTTGGGGCATATTCTCCTGTATATTAATCGGCTTGGACTGACATTAAAAAAAAAAAAAAAAGCAAACATGTAGCCTAGGTGACATAAACATAGAAATTAATTGTTGCACAGGTCCGAAGCCTGGGAGGTACAAGGTGAAGTTGGGAGTGATAAGGTCTCTGTTACCTGGCAGAGGCCATGGTCTTGCTATGTGATCACTTGGTAAAGAGAGAGAAATGTCTCTCTTCCTCTTCTTCTCAAGACCACTGATGCTATCAGAAGTCTGACCTTATATCTCCATTTATCCATCCTTTAAGAGCCCTGTCTTGAAATTCAATCCTCATGTGGAATGAGACTCTAATTATAAATTTAAGAGCTACGTGCGGGGCCTCCCCTGGTGGTGCAGCGGTTGAGCGCTGGGCTGCGAGGCTGTGAGGCTGCCTGCAGCCTCTGCAGCGCCGGTTCGTCCCCTGGCCGCCGGTGAGGGTCCCACCAAAAAAAAAAAAAAAAAAGAGCTGAGTGGGAAATGCAATTTAGTCCATAACACCTTGTATCTTAGCTTCTTAACCCCAGATATGTTTAATAATGTCTGACTTACCTAGCTCAAAGGGTAAAGAGATCAAATGAGATCATCACTGTACAGGAAAATCTTTGCAGATTATAAAATCCTATAAAATGGGAAGATACGATTAATAAAAACAATAGTGTTGAAGAAATACACAATCAACAGAATGGTTGATATATTTCTGAGTTGTATACAGATATTTGAAAAATCCCTCAACTGTCTGCCTCAGTCAAACTAGGGCAGCCATGGCTCTTACAATGTCCTAAGTCAACTACAGAAACAAACTTGTAATCATTTTAACAGATAATGAAATGTTTGTTCTCATCTAAGCAATTAGCTCCAGGCTACCTAGTAATTACATCCTGCACCCTTTCTAAATTACTTTCCACATGTGAACATTGGATTACTATCCTAATAACATTTAAATATCATTCCCAACCCTAGTCAACACATCTGAAAACCTTCCTTAGCAGACTTCCACTTGTGAAAGTGTCTGATATGTAAATAATACCAAAATTAAAAGCTTTGCCATTCTAATCTTCTTAATTATTGTTTATTATTTTTGAGTACTGACAATATAACCAGTGCTGTGTAAAATAAGAGAAAGACATTATTCCAGCATGAAGACTTACAGTTTAATTAGGAAATGAAACAATTTAGATAGAAGATCACAGGCTTGAAAGATAGTTGGTAGACTTTTTAGCTTGACTTCTTTGGGGTGCCAGTGTCTTTTAGAACTGATTCACCAGTGTCTTCGGCAACTGTCATTGGTGATCACACGGGACTTGTGCTGCTTTTGAAAAGCTGTCTCAGGCTGACTTACTTTCTGTCTATGGATTGGTCAGTATGATAATAGCAAAGACATTATGCTAAAAGGATAAAAGTGTCTCCACTGAAACCCAAGTTTCAGTGTAATCCCTTCACGAGCTTGGGACATTTTTGATCTCTCATTGTGGAGAGACAAATGACCATATTGACAACAATACGAGTAACAACAATAATAACAATGATAATAACAGCATCAAATAATCAGAAAGTAGTAGTTCTTCATCATGGTTTCATGGGATCAATAAACTTGTAAGTCAATAGCTCTCAACAAACTGTCAAAAGATCTGTGACCCAAAATGGTTAGTCATAGAAATAAAGGTCATTAAGCTAATTATTGTGTGCTTCTTTCCCATAGGACTTTCCTTATGTATTATGTTGTTAATGGTAAAAGTTTACAAAAACCTATAGCACTCTCTCAGTATGGGTAAGGAGCTGTGTGCTTCTATCATGGAGAAACAAGTCTGAACAAAGCTGGGGGCTCATACATATTCAGGGACATGTAATCTTACAGCAGAGTTAAGTAATTTATAAAAATGGCAATGAAGCAGGGCGGATTGTAATAAAGACCATGGAGCACTGTAGAGATGTTCTATATATAGACTCCAGCATTAAGTATGTTAGATAACTGTGAGGCAGGGAAGGAGACCAGAGGAATGTGATGGCTTAATGTGTGTAAAGTCGTGTTGGAGGATCCGGTTGCATAGATTTTATAGAGGTGATAGAATTTGATTCCATATGTTTCAAAGGGTCAGTCTTTTGATAGCGCATCACTGTCTATAACCTCAGTAGATGGGTTGATCAGTGAAACCTGTTAGTATAGGTGTGGTGGGGGTGTTATTGCTTCCTAGAAAGTAAGGAGACTCTGGCTTCAGTTTTCTTTGAAACTATTGGACTTGAGAAGGACTTCAGAAGATACAAACCGATACATAGTGTGAACCTTGATTCTTCAGCATTTGAGTCTGTGATGACTCAAAGTGGGGAGCTGGGAGAAAAGCAACAGCTGTGCATAAGTCAGTGGCCAGGGGCAGTTCAACCAAACCCTAGAGACAGCTTTGTTAGGGCTCAAGGGAGGGCAAAGATACAGATGCTTATGGAACTGTTGAGGGAGAATGTGTGGGAGGGGAAGGAGAAGGGAATAGATGTGTGTACCTTATAGAGGAGCAAAGAAGATCAGGGGCAAGAACAGGGGACCAAGAAAATATCAAAGGGAGTTGGGGTGTCAAGGAAGCAAAGTCTCAAGAAGGAAATGGTGGCCAACGTGTGCGTGATATTGAGAGACAGAGACTGAAATGCACTTGGTCTGAGAAGAAGCCACTGGAGGTGAGATGAATGTTTTACTCAAGACCTCAATGAAAGCAGTTTTAGTAGAGTGGTGGGGGGGTAAGCCACATTTAAAGGAATTGAGGTACAGTGGTGATCACTTTGGAGGTCAAAGGCAAGTATGGGGAGAAAAAGCAGGAGAGAGGGATATATTAATTGTGTGTGTGTGTGTGTGTGTGTGTGTGTGTGTGAGAGAGAGACAGAGAGACAGAGAGAGACAGAGAGACAGGCAGAAATAAAATCAAGGAGGGGGAGGGGGAGATAGGAATTAGTTCTTTTGTTTAAAATATACAATCTTTATGAATCAAAGTCTAAATAAATGTAAATATTTGTCTATAAGTAATGAACCATTCAGCTTCAATTCATAGAAATTAAAAGATTCTGGTAGACTTTGATCAGTGCTATAACATATCTGTGGTGTCTTTAGCATACTGATTACCTAATATATTGAGGGGGGAATTATGACTTTTCCCAAACCCATGTTGCAGTCTGAATTATTCTATCATGCATATCTTTGATTGGAATATATATAGCTTTTCTTTGTCAAGGAACTTTACTCATAATCTCTGTATTGTTGTTTCTGCACCCTAAAGGTAAAAATTAATAAGGAAAAAATTGAGGGCAAAGAGGTTAATGTCTAGTTTACTGAAGAAATGACTTATTCCTTCCAGGAGAATAATTTATATCAAAAGCTATGAATCCCAACATTAAGTATTAAAGAAATAAAAAAGTTATTTAAAGCAAAACAAATATCACCACTAAACTTAATTCAGCAACCTGAGATACATCTGAAAGTGAGAAAAGGGTCCACCAATATCTTATTGCAGAAAAAGATGAAAATCATCAATTTTTCTACTTCAAGAAGTTCTTCATTTAAAAATTAGTTTTTTCTTTTTATAAGTAATATTATGGCATATTCACATACAAGAAGACAGTTATTTGAAGCAATTAGTTTGATAAGTTTTGGGCAACTGTATATGCCCCTATTACCTCCTCCACAATCTAGATAAAGAATATTTCCACCACCTAAAATGTCTCTTCTCTATTTTCAGCTAATTCCCCACCCACCCACTGCTCAAGCCTCTTCTATTCTGCTTTCTGATGGTCAAGATTGCTTCTGCCTCCTCTAGAATTTCTTATAAAGGAAATTAAATAGAATATTCTCTTTTTTTCTGGCTTCTCTCATTATGTATAATGCTATAGCATTTATCGGTAGTTCATTCCTTTTTTATTGCTAAATGATGTTCTGTGGTATGGTTTTACTAAAATGTACCCATGCACTTGTTAGGTGGGCATGTGAACTATTTTCAGTGTGGAACTGCTGTCAAAGCTGCAATGAACATTTGCACCCACGTTTCTTGGTGGACACCTGCTGCTAACCTTGGGCAAATTCCTGCAGTGTTAGAGTTTCAAGTGCTCTCCAATTTTGCTAATAGCACTAATAATGAAATGCTTTACTTCTTGGGTTTTGTGTTTTTGTTTCCCCCTTCCTTTTTTGGAGTCCTGTCTAAAAATTTTTTGAGACCTGTTTTTTTTTTTTTTTAAAGATTTATTTATTTACACAAGCACTGGGTACAGTCAGAAGTGCGGGAGGGTGAGAGAATTCACCAGAGCCAGAGCAGGGAACAGAACAGGCAGACTGACGAAATACACTGCTGAGGGGAGCATCGGGCACGGCAGGAGAGGTCTGCGCGCCATGTGGGACACTTGCTGGCGGGGGATCAAAATGGCACTGCAGAGGCTGTGGGCAGCTTCGCAGCCAAGCGCTCAACCACTGCACCACCAGAGGAGGCCCCTGAGACCTGTTTTAAGGAAGAGATGCTCCTGTATCAAAATCTTTAGGTGCTCCAAATTATTTTTCTTTCTGAGGTCTAGCTGTTCATAATTTCTGGAATTTCGGAGTTCTTGTAGGTATTTTCCATACACCAATGTCTTGTTCCCACTTCCAGTTACTTGAAATAATGAGTGAGGCTTCTTGCAACTAAGAAAACCTAAAATAATCTCCCAGATTTTAAGAAGCTTTGGATACAGTGGGTTCTATGCCAGAAAAAAAAAATGCAGTTTCTTCTTTAATCTGTGACTTGGCCTTGGGACTTCCACTTACATCTTTATTTAGAAGAAACAAGTCCTTCTTCCTGTGTCCTCACAAGGATATTGTGTGATTACTTTGCTGCAAACTTAACAAACCTTGGCAGGTAGCTCACAGCTTGGCATATGCTCCAAGTGGCCAATACAGGAGCCAATCAGACAGTAAGTTAGAGAGATAGGAACTTGGGTGTGGGAGCCCATATCCTCCCCCATGCGCAGACCATGTGTGGAAATGCAATATTCAACTTGCAATGCCAACTTCTAGATTCTGTTTTGTGAAATTGGGGGAAATTTCTTTCTTGCCTTTGTTAAACAAACATAGTACTGTACCAGACCAACATGACTCAGGCCTCCAGCGCATGCCAAGAATAATGTTTGAGCACTTAGTGATCTTTTCAACTATTGATTCCTGGCTGTGTCTCAGATCCACAAGGTGAAAATAGCTACACCATTTTCCATTTTCTGTGCTTTTTTTATTTACCGTAATGCAGTGTTCTTTTGGGTTAGTTGGCTTAATGATTAATCACTGCCTTAAGCAAAAAAAAAAAAAAAAAAACAAACTTTTCCCTCAGTTGGGGGAATAGTTAAAAGGCCTTCTGCATTGGAAAGGCTGTGTCTTTCCTGTAACTAATCAGAGGTTAGCAGTTTACAAGTACCTTTGGTAAAGAGGGTGCATTGGCCCAGACCTCAGAATGACGAATGGAGTCGAAAATACCCCTTCCATGCTCTGGCTATCAGCAGGGAGCCTGGACAATGTAGGCCTTTTATGCAGGGTGCATGTTTGCAATGCACCTGTGTATATGGGAGGAAGATGAATTAGAAAGAAATAAGGATTGAATTATAGGGTACATTTTCCTTCACTTCTGTGTTCTAAACATTCTCATACAATCATACTATGGGATTACTTACAGAGAGAACTGGGGATTTTTTTTTAATAGATTTTATTTTTCAGAGCAATTTTGGGTTCACAGAAAAATTGATCAGAAGACAAAGAGATTTCCTTGACACCCAATATCCTCACATATGCACAGCCTCCTCCACCATAAACATCTGCCGCGGACCAGCACAGCAGTAGACGATGAGGCCGTCCCAGGGTTGAGAGAAGCGTGCAGGGTGGTCAGGGAGTCGGCGAAAGAAATGACAAACAGACACACTTCAAGAGAGTGAAAATCTGAGTGTAATTTTCTTTGAGTTGGTGATCAGTATATATATGTTTTTCTAAAGGCATAGGATCAGTTATCAGTGAACTAAACCAGTTGGCTCATAGGTTTAACTTATCATTGACAAGGCAGTGATTTATGTCCAGAGTTACATTTGTATCTAGGCACATTCCTAAGCAGTCAGACCATTAGTTTTGTCTTTTGTTTAATATAATTACATTTTCTCCTAGCTAACCACTAAATTCATTAATCATTATTAATTGTAACAGGTGCACTTATTTTTTTATGTAATAACACTTTTTCATTAAGGATCAAAGCTAAGGAATTTTAACATATAACAGAGCAATTATTGAACTAACAATTTTGTTGTAACACAAGGTTTAGTGGTGTTTCATTTGAGTCATCCTTGTTACTGGATTTCATATGTTTCTTTAATTTGGCAATCAATGACCTTTATAGAAGAGAAGGAAGAAGTTTTAGAAAGAGAGTGAAGGGATAAAGTTTGTAGGTCTGAGGAGACGAGATAAGGCTCCTTTTGGTCAGCATTCTTGTGGTGGCTCCTGGTGGTCGTTATCTTTTGATAGGCGTCTGTCTTATCTATGTCTTCAGGGAACTTTGCTGTACAACCCTGCGCGCTGGTTCCTTGCCCAGCCTGACCTAGGGACCGTGGCGAAAGCCATTAGCCCTAAAGGTCACTGCAGGGGGAGGTGCAGCAAACATCCTGCCCCCAGATCTGGAAATTTGTTACTATGATGATGCTACACTGATACCATTATCGCCCAAAGTACATTTTATATTAGGGTTCGCTCTTTGTGTTGCACATTTTGTGGTTTTAGACAATTATACAATGACCTATATCCATCATTGTGGTGTCATATGAAAATTTTCACTGCCCTGAAAATCCTCTGTGTTCTCAACTATTTATCTCTCCTGCCTCCCTAACTCCTGGCCACTCTGGTCTTTTAACTGTCACTTTAATTTTGCCTTTTCCAGAATATCCTAGAGTTGGGATCACAGAGTTTGTGGAAATTTTCATATTGGCATCTTCCATTTAGTAATGTGTATTTAGGTTTCCTCCATGTCTTTTCATGATTCATTTCTTTAGTGTTGCGTAATATTTCATTGTCTGAATGTACCCCAGATTAACTGGGGGATTTCTTTTTTAAATCTTACTATTTGGGGGTGGTTAGGAGGTAATCAAGTATAGAAGAAACCACTTAAAATGGAAACAGGAAGCGAAAGATCTAAGATACTTAGTTGTGGGAAAGGAGAAGAGATTGCACAATTGCATTGCCAGGCATAGTAGGTGGCCAGAAAGTGATGGCTGAACTGGAGAGCTGGTCCCTGTAATCAGACTTTGGTGCAGGGAGTAAAAGACATGTGGACCACAATGAACTATACAAGTGACTGTGTCATCTATCAGAAGGTGACCTTTAGTGACTCTCTGTTCTCGAGACTCAATGTTAGATGATTAAATTGGTCAGCCAGTGTTTTAGGGGACTACGTGCCGGGAGGTCAAAAAAAAGTTGTTTCTCTGGACTGGGCTTCAATTACATCATTATTTTGTATTAAGCAGGGTGTGAAAAAATTCAGATTCTAGATGGCATTCTTATTAAAAGAGTCTTTCCAGAACATTCCACTGGTTTACTATTTAAGAGACTAGAAGCAGTTATCTGGTATAGCTACACCTATTTCTTTTGCTTTCTGCTGGGGAAGTTTTCCTTCTTGAATAGTTTGAAAAGTCCAAAGAGAGCCTTCAGTGGGGTAGACAACGAGAGGTTCTTTCAAGGTCAAGCCCTGAGGACAGGAGCTGGCCACTGCTTCCAGGCTCTGCTTACCCAGAGAAGAAATGATCTGCTTTTTTGAGGTAAATGGTGTTGATGATAACCAATTAGAAGTTTTCATTTTTTTTATTTGGGGCCTGAGAATTGGGCTTTCTCTGGTTTCAGAAAGAAATATCACAAAGTAGTAACAGCACGCTCAATTTTCTATATTATCCAGCAACTTCTGTTTTTCCCATTGTTATAATGTCTATGAATGATTTCTTGGGATTGGAGTCATCCAGACATAGCGTTTCTTCTATGAAATAATTAATTCAAGCAGTGTTTATTGTGTCAATGTTCTGGGCACTAAGGACACAACAGAAAACTAGATAGAAAGGTTCTCTGTGGATCTTTTTTTTTTTGTGTGTGTGTGTGAAAGCTTTAATTCTGTTTATTAAGGTCAAATCCATGAACAGTAAGTATTATTGAAACAGGGTAATCAGAAACCCAGAAGTAGAGAACACAATAGATGCTGGATTATATTAACTGATTGATACAGAGTGACAGTATTACAGCAAATCAGATCTCAGCAATTTTCTCTTAAGTACAGTGAAGTATCTCTGTGGATCTTAATCCTCTAGTGGACAGATGAAATCATGAGCTAGAAGACAAATTAGTTTTGAGAGGAGTAAGGATTGTGAAGGAAATACAGAAGTTTAATATGCCAGAGTCACCTGTGGGACTGTTTCACAGAAAGTTGCCAGAGAAGGACTTTACCTGGACAACAAAGGATCCATTTCTTTAAAAAAGTGAATGATATATATAGTGAGAATCAGGGTTCTACTATGGATAGGTCCACTCCCTACCCTCATTCTGACTCCTGTTCAATTACCCTAAAGTGAATCTTGCATCCCCATGAGCCCACTATATACACAGTGGTGGTCCTGTTGCTTCATTATAAAATAAGAAAATGATGTTTTCCTGCCCACTTGTGGCTATGTTGGTGCCTCTCTTTTCCCTTTTCCTAATAAGGCTGTCCTTATAAATGTAAAAAGTAAAAATAAAATAAACTCAAAGCCGAGAACAATTTGGAAAATTAAGAACATCAAGTACAAGACTGCCTTCCAGAGATGAAAACCAAAGCAGGAAACAAACAATCCTAGAGGAATTAGACTAAGAATCAGAGTTTTGAGAAAACAAATAGTGGATCTAACTTGAGTTACATGAAGAGGCATTTTTGCAGCAGGCTGAGGAAACAAGTGGTCCATTAGGAGCAGAAGCCTGGAAGACTCTGCATGACAGGTCGCTGGAATGAAGAGTAGGATGGAATCAATAATATGGCCTTAAAACACTCTGGGAAATGATTAAGGGACAAAATACAAGAAGAGGAGGCAAAATTGTCAGAGACTGCCGTGAACTACAACCAACCCACCAACAAATCTACATCGGATATTTATGATTCAAACTGCAGTAACTAATGTGACGTGACTTTTAGTAAGTGGTGAGTATAAAGTCAGAGATCCATTTGAACTAAGTGTTGGAATTATTCCCCAACAATCTGAGAGGTTATGGCATTACAATCTGGGAGCATGCTCACCACACACCCAGCGTTTTCAGATCTCAATACACAAAATCAACAATGTAAGCACCATTTCCTGGTGTTCAAACTTTGCAATCCACCCATAAGGAAATCACCACAAAATTCGCCATCCTAACCATAGTCAGCTTTGACCAATGAAAAGCTACTGCTGACAGATGGAAAGATGTCAGACGGGGAATGGAAGGTGAAGGGAAGAAGGAATTCACATAACACACCCAGAGGAGCCAAAGGAAATAGTCTGTACAAGAGGTGGAGATTTAAGTCTGAAGCTGCAGAAACTATAGGTGGGAGAAACTGAGAAAGCCATGTAACTCTACTGGGAGGCAGCGGGTAAAGGAGGTGGGAGGTGGTGCAGGGGAGCTGTTCATTCATCTATCACAGCAGGAAGTTACAAACAATCATTAAAGATGATACACCATGAAACAGCCATGTAAAGATACTATTTAGAGATTTATAGGTAACCACTAGATGGATGGTGTAACAGTGCTACCCTCTAGGGAGACAGACCACAAGTGGGGACAGGTGGCCCCATTAACTGGTGTTTTCCTTTATGAGTCTGTGGTGCTAACTACTTTATATACAGGAAATTTGTAAACTGGGGAAATTTTGAAACCAACTTTCCTTTCATAAGGAAGGGCACAAACACATCGATCATTTGATGGTATAAGAATAGGAAGCTCTTCTGTACAATGACACAAATGAACCACTAGTTTAGTTTGGAGGTTAGGAAAGAAAATCCCTGCTTACTGAAGCAGAGGGGAGGGGGAAAAAATCCCACCTAAATCTCTTTTTTTAAAGAGAGATTTAGACTATCCTTTTTTTAAAAAAAATATTTTTTTTATTTTGATAAGTATGTAGAATACAACGTTTTCTATTTTAACCTTTTTTCAAATGTAAAATTCAGTGGCAGTATGACATTCATTATGTTGTACAACTACCACTATTTCCAAAGTTTTGTATCACCTGGAATGTCCATTAAGCACTAACTCCCCCCACCACACCCCCAGCCTTCCACCACTGATCACCAGTCACTGGTAACTTCTACTCTGCATTCTGTCCATGGATTTGCCCATTCTTGCGCCCCATAAGAATGAGCTCATACAATATTTGCCCTTTGGTGTTTTACCTATGTCCCTGATCTTCTGGCTATTGTTTGACAAGTTTCTGAAACCTTCTTAGGTCAATGACAGGATCTGAAAGTCATGTAAAATGTGCATTTAGGTATATAAGTCCATGTAAAATGTGGGTGCTACTGTCACTGATCCCAAGAGGATCTGCTTGGTGATATAAGCCAATTAATACAAGGACTAGTTTTGGTAAAGCAGAGAAAGTTTACTGCTTGGCAAGCAATGGAGAAGGGGGAACTTGCTGTGAGGGAAAGCTGCTTTAAAGCAAGCAAAGGAGGGGTGTGGTTGAGGCACTGTTTCCTTTGGGGTTCAAACATGCACCTCTTTGTTACATGCCTGTCTCTTTCCCAACTAGTTATGTAATTTCAAGCTGAGTCTGGCTGGTTCTATGGTTCAACTTGTTGAACAGCAGCAGTTCCTGCAAAAGAGTCCTCTTAGAACAGGCAACAACTGGAACAACATGTGCTTGGTGGAATGTTAAAGGTTTTAGTTTCTTGCATGGAGTAAAACTGTGCCAGGGCAACAAAAGGGCAGAGCTGATGGTACCAGAAATGATGAACCTTGGTATGCATATAATGCACTATGAAAGTTTACATACATTTTAATATGTAAATATATTAAGAATGTATTATATCTTTAAGGAATAATGGTCACTGAGTTCTCCAGAATCCGAGACTTGGTTTCTTTTCCTGGGTCATTACTGCAGAGGTCTAAGTTCCCTTAGACCAGGGAGGAAAATCTTGAGATCAAATGCCTTCCAAATTTCACACCTGAAATAGTGCCAGGAACCAAGATTCCCAGCTCAGTCTGACCACCGTGAAGGTGTGGCTGTTACATGGATAGTTTAATAAGATGAATCACCAAGTCTTACCTGAGGCAGCTGTCACTGGCCCATATGTGCCTGAGGGGCATTTTGCTTTTGCCAGTGTAATTACTAGCCTTTCTCTGTGCATTGATTAATTTTTAAAACTGAGACAACGTTGGTATATAATATTGTATATGATTCAGGGGATGACGTTCATGTCTCCTCAGATGTATGTTACCACATCACACCTACCACCAAAGCGCGTATACCCTTCACTATAAACCATTGTATATAGGGTCTCCTCCTCCTTACTAGTCTCAATTCCACCATCAGATTTCTAGGTTTTTTTTTTCTTTTTGGTTTATTTTTGCCAGTTCCTTTGTTTTGTTTCTCTACATTTCATATGAGTGCGATTGTCTGGTATTTCTTTTCCTCCTTGTGATTGAGATCAGTGAATATAATCCCCTCTAGTTCTGTCCATGTTATCACAAATGGCAAAATTTCATCTTTTTATAGCTATGTAGTATTCCATCATGCATGTACACATTTTCTTAATCCAGTCATCTGTCTTTGGACATTTAGGTTGTTTCCATAACTCAGCTATTGTAAACATGTTACACTGAACATAGTAGTGCATGTATCTTTTAAAGTAAGTGTCTTTGCATTCTTTGGATAAATATTTAAGAGTAATTGCTGGATCATATGGTAGATCTATTTTTAATCTTTTTTAAAAAAGATTTTTATTTATTTATTTACACAAGAACTGGGGTACAGGCCAATATTCGTGGGAGGGTGAGAGGATTCACCAGAGACAGAGCAGGGAACAGAACAGGCAGACTGATGAAATACACTGCTGAGGGGAGCAGCAGGCGAGACAGGAGATGTCTGCCGTGCCATATGGGACCCTCGCCGGCCGGCCGGGATCGAACTGGCGCTGCAGAGGCTGCCGACAGTTTCACAGCGCTGCGTTCAACCACCTGCGCCACCAGAGGAGACCCTCTATTTTTAATCTTTTAAGAAACCTCTATACTGACTTCCATAGGGGCTGGACCAGTCTATATTCCCACAAACAGTGAACAAGGGCTCCTTTTTCCTCCATACCCCCTTGCCAACCATTTGTTGTTTCTGGTCTTTTAGATTGGGGCCACTCTCACAGGGGTGAGGTGGAGTTTCATTGTGGTTTTTATTTGCATTTCCTAAATGATGTTGAGCAGCTTTTCATATGCCTCGAATTGTTCATGCCCTGCATTTCTTTCCCAAACTTCTAACATCTCCAACTGAGTTTGCAGGGAAATGAATATGTGTGCAGTGATGTGAGTTACAACATAGCTAAAGAGATTAAACCATCTCTTGTTATTTGTATCGATTTTCCATTGCCAACTAAAATTAGTTTCAAGGGTATAGCAATTTGTAGGAAAACTCAAGACAGGACTGCTATCTGCTGGATTATTTCCTGTGCTTTCTTGAATAGCTGTCACTCTTGACAGATACCCAAGAATGCAGTTATGCAAGGAGATGCTAAACTGTCGGCATTTCATTAAAAATAAACTGCTGGAGATAACAGGGTGACTACTTACCATACCCTAAAGCACAGAGAACACCAATATATTTACAAGAATGTCCCCAGAGAGTTCAAGAGCAAAGCCTCTTCATGGATTGATTCACCTTTGCAGCATCTGCAAAGGCACAACAGGGAGAATCTTAAATTTCACAGAGGTGACTATTCCTGTGAGAAATTGTAGCTGTGATGTGGCTGTCAAAATTGGTAGGTGGGAGCTCTGGCTTCATAAACTAACAGACATGAAGGATTTAGTAAGTGTGTGTGTGTATGTGGGGGGTGGGGAGGCAGCAGGGTAATGGCTGCAGAATATTTAACAGACCTGCTTCATTCTGAAAACCAGTGGCACGTCACCTCCAGTGATATCAGGTAAAGTTATGATGTTGGGCTGTTCAATGATGGGAATACCAGTGGGAAGACAGGGACAAAGGTGATAATTGGCCTCAAGAAGCATGAAAGAAGCAAGCAATAGGGTCTTGAAAAGAGGCTAAATTTGCATCAGCCGTCTGGATTGTACTGGTCTGTTCACTTTAGAGAAAGTTGAGTGGGGAGAGCAGGGACCAGGGGTGAGGGAAAATCCTGCTGATGAATATATTAAAAATGGCCTGGTTGATGTCCAGATTATAGGACTGAGGGGACTCTCCAAGAATTCTTCAGCTCTGGAAGTATGACGGTAGGCTCTGGAAGGGATCAATGTGGTGACAGCTTCAGATTGCTGATTTATGGCTAATTGGGAAAGGTAAATAAGGAAGTGTTAAGCTTGGCTTATCCTATGCCTCATAGAGTATTTTCTTATACTGTGGATTTAGGGTTCTTTGCTCGTCTGGTAAGCAGAATAGCACAACTCGACTCCTTGTGTGCTGCTGGTGTCAGAGGACATTGGTGCCACCCAAGGGGCAAGTGTGACCTGGGGGACAGAGCTCTATTGGCCTTACAGTGTCTAAGTACAGGGGTTTTGATGAGTAAACCCTTTAACCACCTGCTTTCAGGCATCTCCTGTCCTGGTGGGCTTGGGAGGCATTTAGGGGTATGAAGGACTCAGAACCATGTCATATTGCTGCCTGGTCTACTCAATATCTGGCTAGCACTCTAAGATCAAATCCTTGGGGGTCATGCTTATATCTCTTGTCTTTTGCTCATATCCCATCACCAATCTGCCAGAAAATTGTGTCAGTTTTACCTTCCAGATTCCTCCAGAATCTAGCCACTTCTCACCAAATTCATTGATCCTAGCCACTTTTTACTGTGCCTCACCTCGGCTCCTGAGCCCTGTAGCTTTGTCTCAACACTTGTACCCACTGCTCCCCAGTGGCCAGCACCCCACCCAGAGAGAAAACCCATCCTCAAGATGGCCTCCAGACCCCACACAATCAACTCTCAAGCCTCTTCTCCTACTGTTTGCCCCCTCACTTACTCTCTTCCAGCCATGCTGGATTTTTATGCCCACTTTGCTTCCTCTTTGCTTCCTCTGTTCCTTATCTGGGCCCCTCTTTCTGCAAAGAGCCATGTGTCTTACTGCCTCACCTCCTTTGTGTGTTTGCTCACTTGCCACCTTCCTGGAGCTGTTATCCTCAGCCTCCTGCTCTCATCATATTCTGGCCCTCTTTATTATTCTCTGCTGCATTAAAGGCTATCTGCTGTATATTTTCTTATTTATTTTATTTATAGACCATCTCTCCTGATAGGACTAAAGTTCATTGGGAGCAGGAATTTCTGAAGACTGCTATATGCTGAATGGCTAGAATAGTAGCTGACATACAGTGGTACATGTTTGCTGAGAGAATAAATGAACGGATTTCTCTTATTTTCTATTCCTGGGAGCAAGAGTATTGTTCTAATAAGTGTGTTTCTGATTGAGACTCTGTCTGAGATCTTTGTCTTACTAGCTTACCCTGCCCTGGCCCTCGACAACCTGGGCTTGTTTGTCTCTTGTCTTTATTGTTGCCTTTCAACCCCACCCAGCATGGCTGCAGTGGGGGCACCCACCATATTCCAGGGCTCTTGGAGACTGACAGTTGGTCTGCCTGCCAAGGTCACTTTATAGGATCTATTTTTAGGGTTCCTCTTGTCCTCCTGCTCTAATTACTCATCTCACTTCCCTGATGCCTGTGGGAGGTGCGGCCTGTTGTCTGTCACTGTGCACCTCAGGTGCCGCCCTCTAGCCCTGGGATCCCTCATTACCTGCACAACAGTTATTTCCAGTTTGGAGTTCAACATATGGTCACATAATTTTTTTTAATATTCAAATGAAGCAATCAAGCCCTCTCCCCCCTCCCATGGAGAGAAGACACGTGTTTCACATGTCTTCATCCCATGTTAACAAGAATCTCAGAGTCTAACTCAATCCAAAGATTCGCATCAAGAAAGAAAATCCAAAACCTACTTAGTCCACTGGGAGTCCTGGGCTATTGTCCTGCCACATGGTGTCACTGTTGAAGCACAGGCAGCCGGAGGCTGTCTTTGGATTTGCCCTTGTCCTCGGGCAGGACAGCTGGTGCTGAGAAGGCAGCGTCCCACCACTGGTCCTGGGAATTCAGGAGCCTGGACTGACCCCGTGCACCGAACAAAGGTGCCTTAGTGATTGGGGGCTGTGGCTGCTAGCTCTGGTGTGGGGCTGGGAGAGGAAGTTTCCATGTGTCCCCTGAAGCTGCTGTCAGTGCATCCCAATGTGGGCCTGGGCTCCGGGGCTGCTGTCCCTTGGGGGCCATCTCAGTACCTCATGAACACTGACATGTACGCATCCATGCACACACCTACTCTCCTGACCTTTTTAAAGGGGCAAGTTCCTAAGAGATTTTCAACAGTCTCCTGGGCTGCCTGTGACCAGCCTTTCCTAGAGCCCCCAGTTTTGACCCTGAGAACCCCAGAAATCCTCCTCTTTCCTTGATCCAAAGCCTGCCTTAGTTTGTGTCTCAGAAAGAACCCCATTTCTTGTAGAGAAAATTCCATCTTATTACACAAGTTCCAAGTACTTTGCACATATGCATAACTTTTCCATTGCCCAGTACTTTGGTTGCCTAGCATATTCTGTTTTGATTGTTATATTTATCTTGTTTATTCCTGTCCGTGTCATAGGATATGATAGAGCTTGAATTGGACAGGAAGGGAAACCCTAGGGAGTACTAGAACTCTAAAGACAATACTGTAGGGGCAGCAGCAGCAACAACAAAGAGTGAGGAAACACCAAAGAGAATTCTCATTTATTCATTCACAAGAAAACTAACCCCAGTAACAGTTACCACCCAACAGACAACTGTACCTGGCACTTTTAGGTGTATTAGCTCTTTCAACCCTGTTAACAATCCTGAAAGGCAAATATTTTTCACAGGAACATTGAGTTGGGAAGTAAAGTAACTTAAAGCATAGATTTATGCAGCAGAGCCAAGACTTAATATCAGGTCTTTCAGATTCTCAAACTGAATCTTTCTAATGCACTCCACTTCCTCTTTAGTAACTGAGTAATTACTGAGCGTCTCTGATCCAGGACTATGGAAGGATAATGGAATGGAATGGACTTTATTGACTATTCCCATATTGGCTTCTATGAAAGCCCTTCACCCTGCTTATGACTCGATTCTTTGGTTCTGGAAGTGTGTATTTAAGTGAGCAACTTCTTTGCCTTTTGAAACATTCTTTGCTCAACTCCCTCTTTTAGAATGGAATGCTAAATTTCTGATCTGTCCCTTCTTATCCCATATGAAGGAAAGGGAGGGAGAAACCAGCCTTTGGGATTAATGGGACTGGAAGGCCCCAGGGGTGCTTGGGAGCCAGCGATTGTCTTACTGGGACTCCAAAAGAGGGTGAGTGGACTTAGTGAGACATGTTCTCTTTCGAAGTCTGATCCAAACGCTGTGCCTAGGGGTCACTTGACCAGGAAGATCTCTTTTTGTTGTTCTTTTCAGCGTTTTCATGGTATCTGAAGTTGATAGGCAATGTGGCCCCAAAATGAACTTCTGAGTGGAGAAGGTAAGTGGCCACTGCTTGGAAAAGAGCCAGAATTTCTGTCACTTGGTGTTGCCTTTTTCTCACACTTGACAATCCTGTAGGGTGACTGTCACCACACAGCACTTTTCTTTTGACTCAGAAAAAGCCCCTAGGCTCTTGCTACCCAACTTGAGGTCATTGAAATGCTTGAGTGAACTTCCATTTCCTTTCTGTTTAAGAGAAGCAAGTAGGACATGTGTCTGGGTCAGGCATCGAAATGCCACAGGAATTAGCTCCAAAGGGGAATATTACCACTTTGCAGTGCCTTCATATGAGAACACTTAGGGTGCCAAATCTTCTTGTAGGTTGGCCTGTTTTACATGATTTGCCTTAAGGATTCCTACATAGAAATGTCTTGCTTGTGTATTTGTGCTTTTGATGCCTTACAGCATACCCCAGGGAGCGGGCATGTCTCCAAATAAGGAAAAGGAAGCAAAGTTTCTTAAATTTAAAATACGAATACTTACTGTGCAAAGATTTTTGTTTTGTCTTTGTTTCTGACATTGAAGTAGGAAATGAAATCATGGAGTATGATGTTCTTAATCCTCAAAGCTTCTACTGACACAGGGTGGGGTGGGGTGGGGTGTCCTTTGCCCAATTATTTCAATTTTATTGACTCCTAAAGAGTTAAGAACTTCCATTGACATGGAAGAAGCTCACTGATGTTTTGGCAAAGACCCTAACAGTCTCCATGCTCAGTGACATGCTATTCCTCCCCCTGACGCTATCGCGCATACATTTTGGTTTACCTCTATTTGCGGATAATGGTGTAGAACTACAACATTTTTCATTTACTGAATGAATTTTATTTGAAATATGCCCTCCATTAATTTTCCCATTAATGTATAGGTCATACCATTAATTACTGAATGCCATAGGATATCTTGCTTTGGTGAGAAAGTGGACACATTAGGTATTTATTGTTAATTTCTTTTATTATTATTATTTTAAAGATTTCTTTATTTATACAAGCACTGGATACAGTCAGAAGCATGGGAGGGTGAGAGAATTCACCAGAGCCAGAGCAGGGAACAGAACAGACAGACTGACGAAATACACTGCTGAGGGGAGCAGCGGGTGCAGCAGGAGAGGTCTGTCGTGCCATGTGGGACCCTCTCTGAGGGCCGGGGATCGAACTGGTGCTGCAGAGGCTGCGGGCAGCTTTGCAGCCCAGTGCTCAACTGCTGCACCACCAGGGGAGGCCCTTTATTGTTAATTTCTCAGCAGCTCTACTCCCCAACCTCTTCAAAAAACCAAATTTTTAAAAATATTTTATATAATTCTTACATCATTTTTCATTTTTGCACACCACCCTCCCCCCCGTAGTGTATCCCTGGTTTATAGTTGCTTATTGATTTTAATTTTTACTTTGTATTAATTAATCTTTTTCCTGGTCCCTTATTTAGGTTTTATAAATTCCTGCTATGAGTGAGACTATCTGAAAAAAACAAAAATTTTAATAAAAACCACTGAAAAAAATCCCCTCAAAACAAACACATTTGAATTCTTGCATGAACTAAACAAGTTTAATAAAGATATTATTTAATAAATATGTTTGAAGAAGAAATAAAAAATAGTAAAAAAAAAGTTACTGCTAACTTTCCTTCTCCATTATGCTAGAAGGTGGAGCAGAAATTTGTAGATCTGATCTTAGGAGTTAAACTTTAGAGTCTGGAGATTCTCCAGTCTACATTTTATAACCTTCCCAAGGTAAAATTGGTGGGCCAAGGTAGATTTCTAAGACAAATGAGGACTGTCAGCATTCTAATTCCTGGTTAAAATTCAAAGAAGTAAAATATTTCAAAAAGGCAATGAAAGCTGTTCCAAAGTAATAAAAATAAATCCTTCTCTAAAGAATAAGAACATTAGGTATCTGTGATGCTCACTGGAACTCTGGGTTTTAGTCTATAAGACTATACCAGGGATCATAGTGTCTACAGGGCCAGACTAGTCATATTAATTTTGGGTCATGACAACTGGGGAGAACTGCAGAGGGTTGATTATCTAGAAGGGCAGCTGCCTCTCAGTCTTCTTAGTGGTTACCATTTAGAAAAGTGGCCTTGTTGGAAATTTCACCTCCTGAAGAGAAGTCTTAAGTCTGGATTTGCATGAGAAAATTTCTGACTCTTGACCAAGACTTTTACAGGCTGTTTTATTAAATCTTAGATATTTTCCCTGCATCTGAAACAGTGATCACCAGGGGAACAATCGTGTCTGACATGACTATATGAGTCCATCATCCCAACTTTCCCTAAGAGTTGCCAAGGGAGAGAGAACAACAAATTATTCAATGGGTTACACTCAAAAAAAAAAAAAGACAAACTTTTAACAAATAATGTAACATAAATTATGAATGAACACAAAGATGTAATGCTAAATATTATATTAAAAAGACTAACCTTTCTGTTAGCTAACCTAATCCCTAGCCCTAGAATAACATGGTTAAGGAATTATATAATTTTATCTGAGGCAGCTGAGACTTAAGCTCTTTTTTCCCATATATATATAATATAATTATATATATAATATACATTATATAATATGATATACAATATAATATAATTATTTAATATGTATTATTATATAAATGATGTATATATAATATATAATAAATATAATATATAATTATATTATATATATAAAACATCATCCTTCATTTTTGTACAATATATGATTTCCCGTGAAACTCCCACCACCAATTTACCCGTTCACCATCATCATGATCCCTTGTGCTCTTCCCACCCCTGTCCTGATCCTTCTCCCTCCTCCTTCCCTACAGAATGTCTCTGCAGACCTTGAAATCTTCATGGACACAGATGACACAGAGGCAAGTCTCAGGCTTTGATTTGGGTCCTTTTGGATTCGCTATCTCTTTAGTTGCAGAAGCACATACCTTTGCCTTTGATTTCTTCCATAGTGGGATAGGCCTGTTTATAAAACATCCTCATAGCGTGAAGACTATTTTAAACTCAATTAAAATGTATTTGCCTGTATTTGCTGATGGACCTCATCCACTGCTCCAGATTCCTCACTCATGTCATCTTGAATGAGGCAGTTAACCCCTTCATATGTGCACGTTAACACAAGGGCGCTGGCTTTGAACATTTCTAAGACTCCTGCCATCATTCTGGCCACTGTGGACAGTTTTCAGGCCCGTCCTCTGATTAGGGTGTGATTGTCATTTCTATACTTTGATGACTCAAGACAAGTCTGACAAGCCTTCTTCACCCAGTGTGGCTTACTCCTTTTCCTCTTCATCCACATTCCCAATCAATGGCTGATGCACACCTGATATTAGTACCTTCTCGCTGGGCAGGTTTTCTATGTGTCTAATCTTGAAGATTTTCAAACATAGAGACACCATTTATTTTATATATTCCCAGCATGTGGTATAGTTATTGGCATATAACAGGTATGCAATGAATGAACAAATTTAAATATTTCTGATTTTATCAGATTGTTTTTTCCTCTGCATCATTTAAAAATACCATTTAAGCAAAACACTGCTAAATGTTGACATAGTGGATTTTTTTCAAGGTGTCTAAGAGCCAGTTCATTATGAAAAAAATGAGTTGTTGAACTGAGACTTTGGGTCCTCATTTGGATTCCATACTAATATGCACATATACATACATACATGTATATGTTTTATATACCCTTTTTTTGGGATATTGATGACATTGATTAGGACAATACTGAAGCCCCAAATCTGTTGTTATAACCCAACTGGTCAATCTTTGTATTTTAGAGTCTGTGTAATTGCGTATCCCACCAACAATCACTTAAACACATTTCATGTCAAGTACAGCACAGTTTCTTATTCAAGAACTCTTCCATAAGTACAAAGATTCAGGATATGGTATATTGTGGTTATTCTTCATACAATTGAAGATAACCCAATTTTGAGCAGTTAGATTTTCAGACATACAAAGAATGCTCATGTTTGCCTGAAGGATGTTAAGAAAAGAATCTACCTTAATTCAAGCAACATTGAAGATGCGCTTAACGATACTTCAGTCCATTTATCATATGCAGAAAAGGAACATGCATTGTAGCTTCATATTATTTAACTTTATGTATTTGGTATATCTAAAGAAACATATTTAAGAGTCTAAGGGTGGAACCTCAATTTATATAATATAGCGAATACCCTGTTACAAAAAAAGGTTTCTAACTTACAGTGTTTGCCTCATGATAATGCAGAACTGACTTGATTGTCTCTTCCAACAGATACTAAATCCAGAACCAGGATCTCTTGAATGCTTTCCTTGGTTCTACTGACTTGTTCTTTATCAAACAGTAGATTATTCTAATTTACTTGTGTAAGGACCAAGGAGTCAGATAAAGAAAATTTAACTGTGGGTACCCAGGTTTTGCATCTCTGCAGTACATTCTTTAGGAAGGAAAGATTTAAACCCTGCATTGCTTCCTACTAGCATCAGCTTATCTTTAGGTTGGGTCAGCTTAGAAGTAAAAGCCCCTCCCACCAAGAATAAATACATTTTTAATGTCAATGACTCACTGTTCCTACCTATAAAAACTAAATTCAAACTCTTGATTGTTGAAACAGTTCTCACAGAGTAAATATGCGGGACTGCTTCCCGGTTCAAATCCTCACTCTGATTATCTAAAAACTATTTTTCTAACTATCTGATTATCTAATAAACTATTTTTCTAACTATCAGTGAAATTTTATTTTTTTTTTAAAGATTTGTGTATGCGTACAAGAGCTGGGGTACAGACCTGAGGTGTAGAGGGTGAGAGGATTCACCAGAGACAGAGTGAGAAACAGAAAGGGCAGATGGACCAAAGCACACTGCTGAGGGGAGCAGCGGGCGAGCCAGGAGAGGTCTGCTGTGCCATGTGGGTTAACCCTGGCCAGCCCGGGGATCGAACTTGTGCTGCATAGACTGTGGATAGCTTCACAGGTTGCGTCTTAACCCCTTGCACTACCAGGAAGGCCCTGACATTTTATTTTCATTGAACACTAATCAGGAGCGATAACCAAGAAACAGAGGTAGAAGTAATGTTTTTTGTGTTGGTGACAATCACATGAGTGGGGAAAGGAAACTTTGACATTAATTAGCACTTGTAATGGTGCCTGAGTCACTTGCCCCCGGTCTAGGGCACAGTTTTTTTGCACTGAGGTAATTGAGAAGTAATTTGTGCAGTAATGTGCACAGTTTCAGTGCACTGAGGTAATTGAGAAGTAATTTGTAAGCTTGTATAGCCTCAGAAATCAACTCCAATTTATACTCCTCCTGATCATTGTTTCCTAACAAGAATGGAAGATTTTGCCCAGCCAGCTTTTCGGCATGTATGGTTCAGATTTTTGCAAGATGCAGAATGTATGGAAATTGGGATTTTTCTGGTGCTGCAGGGGAATGGGACCAAAACTGGGAACAGAGAAAAGCAGAGTCTGGTGCTCACCACTTCATTTTGAATTGTCATGAAGAAAACAGATGTCTTTTGAGGACCAATGCTCAAGAGCCCCTGCAGGGAGCCTGTCTTACTTCTCAGGATCCTTGATGAGAAACCTGCACTGAACCTTCTCTGGTGCGTTCAGACACCAATCTTTAAAACAATTGACACAGAGGAAAGATCATTCTTTGAAGGATTCACAGATAAGTGGTTAATAAGTTGCCCCTTACAGAAAGTAGAAATCTATAAATATTTCCATTTAAATAAATACATCTCCTTCTATAATAAATTGTATTTAGGTTATTCAATTTAATGAAAATTCAAGATATTCAAAGGTCACTCCTTTCTCTCAAAGTCCTGATATCTATAAAGATGAGCTCATACATTCACAGAGCCTTTTATAAAATGTATTTTCAGAGCAGCTCTTGTAACATCCATGAACTTTGTACCGTCGCGTCTCATTAATGGGCAATGTCAGTGATTCTGGCCTTCAAGAAGACAGTTATGGCTTTGGCCATCACCAGGATGGATTTTGTAGTGAGTCAGGTTCCAAGCTTTATTTAGGATTAAGCCATTTCTTTTGATGAGGTGAATGAACTCTTCCTGGATCCCCCTGGATATTAATTATCTGGCAGGAGTTAGTCTTAGAAGTTAAAATCTAATTCTTAGAAAAATAATGGGGTCTGAAAAAGCAGAATGTTACTGCCCAGACTTGAGGGGAGAAAGTCACTATGGGAGTGAAAATCTCCTTTCAATAAGACAAAACAAACCTCTGCTCTCTTGCTCCTCACACCTATCTCCCTCTGCCTGAAAGTTTACTTTTCATTTCTCTCCTGTTCACCTGGTCTCTGATTCTGTCAATTTGTATTAATTCTGGTTACCACCTGATTCTGCCTGGACTATTAAATTTGCTCTGCAAATTTCAGAACCAATCTTTCCTTTATCCAATAGACTTGCAAGGAAGTCATGTTCTTCCCTTTATCTAAAGAGCACCTCTCTTTGGCTAAGGTAATGATTTTGACATGAGATAGAAGTGGGTTCAAATCCAACTTCCCCTCTTACTAACCTTGTGACCATTTGATCAAATTTTCTTAACCACTCTAAGCATTGGTTTTCCCATTTACAAAATGGGCATAATAATGTGTTTCAAACAGTTGTTGTAAAGATGAGATGAGGTATAGTAAGTGTATAGGGAAGGGGGTGGTTGGTAAGTCCTCATAATGAATGTATTGTCTTAAAAATAGTAGCCAACCTTCCCACCCTGAAGTTTCACCTTTCCTACCCTGATGTTTCACTTCATTCATGGAATTTTTACCTATCATTCTGCTGATATTGCCTTAACCGTCTTCTCAACTACTGCAAGAATGACTCAGTGCCCCTGTGCCTCTGTCACCACACAGACGATAAGGCACTGGATAAGGAGTGGACGATCTGGGTGGGTCCCTAGCTCTCTCAGGTATTAACTATATTCCCAATGATTCACTTTACCTCTTTGAGCCCTAATGTCTTATATGAGACAACTGAGCAATACTTACCTCATTGGATTATTCATTAATAAAGTGATTTGTATTAATGCTTAATCTCTGCTAGGCTCTGTTCTAAATCCTTTACAAGCACTCATCTGATTTAAACCTGGCAACAACACTCTGAGATAGGTGCTGTTAAATTCCCCGTCATGTTGATGAGGAAACTGAGGCTCAGAGAGGTTTGGTTAGTGTGGGACTGAAGGTGGGATTTCAGCCGATGCCACAGTGGCTGCCTGTTACTCACGGGAAGGGCTTGCTACTCTGCAGGGAAAGACGAGAAAGTTGTGGCCCTTCATGTGCCCACTCATCTCCCTATCAGGTTGTAACCTTTTAGCGCACATGCTGTGCTGTCGCTTTTGGTTGGTTCTCTCTTTCCCGCCCCTTGGGGAGGAGCACTGCGTTCTGACAGGCCTTGAATTTGGTTCCTGATGATTTCAGTTTGTACTCTTAGCTTTCTCTCCTCCTGAGGGCTTTCATGTTAGTGCCTGCTTCACTTGTCAACAATAGAAACGACACAATAATGACAATTACACAACAGTTAAAGAGTTTCTGAGTATTTACGTGGATTATCTCATTTACCTCTCTAAACAACCCCACACGTTACATGCTATAATTAACCCATTTTACAGATGAGAAAACAGCCTTAGAGCAATCAGGTAACCTGCCTATTGTAACAGGGCCAAGAGGAGGTGGCATTCTTTAGCCCCATCTGAAACTATTTAGCTCGAGAAACTGGGAGTCTGACTCCTGGACTCTTTAAAGATCATTACTAGGTTACCCGACCACTTTCTCGTTTCTCATTTTATGACTGCACCTACTGAAAATTTTTGTATAAATATTTTTATTGTGATAAAATATACATGACCTGAAATTTACCATTTTAACTGTTTTGTGTGTCCAGTTCGATGACATCAGTTGCATAACGATCATCACGCAGCCCCCACCCCTTCCCCTTGCAGAACTTTTCCATCATCAAGAACTAAAACTCGGTCCCTATTTACCAGTAACTCCCCACTCCCCTTGGTTTCACATTTGTTTTCTCCCAAGATTTGAATTTGACTCTTTTGCTTCTTGAGGACAAGTCTGAAAACTTGTATTGTTGAGGCCTTTGCTAATTCTGAGCCCCACAGCTGTCTCACCGGGCTTAGCCCTGGGGCCTTGTCTTCCTGCTTTCTTTCTGCTTTCAGTAGCCTCTGATCAGAAAGGTCTTTGGTGGCAGTGGCCCCTCCTGTCTGAATCAGCCCTCTTGTGGATTTCCCCATCTTCAGGGCTTGTTCATTTTTCTTGTATCTCGGTCATATCCTTCTGACGTGGGCCCAGAATTCTGAGTCACCGGCTTTATTTGCGTCAAGGAAAGTTGCAGTGACAAAGGAAATGGCTGTAATGTTTCCCCTATAAACTGTGCTGACTTGTTGGGAGAGAGAGAGAATCCGTGTATGCTGGGCGGAAAATTTCAGCCTCATCCATAGCTTGGTAACGGATGTTACTGAAATGAAGCAATCTGGTTAGAAGCACTAGAAATAATCTTGCTGCGAATATAATGAATAGAGGGAAGAACTGACAGATCGTAGGGCCTCTGTTCCTACTGTCCTTCCCAGATTTTCCTCTTCAGGTCGTGGATGGCATAGAATTTCTCCTAAAGACAAGCTCAGGCGATGATACAAATCCAGCTGCAGAGCGGAGACCATGACCGCTGAGGCTGCATCTGTCCCCACATCCTTGCGATAATCACTGAAGTCACCAGATCTCAAAAGCAGAGTCACTGTCCACGCAGCTGTTTAACATAATGGCCTATTCATGGCCATTGTGTTTTGCATAATGCCTACATGGATACAGACATGATTATAGATAAATTGAGCCTTTGCTTTAAGCTTCCGGAGACCAGAGTTTTGATTCCTCCCCTCAAAACCCACTTCCTTTCCATTTTCCCAGCTTTCTGGCACTCATATCTGTGCTCACCTATCATACAAATCCTCTGCCTTTTAATCTAGTTTTACTGAGTAGGGTTCTTTTGTTTTTCTGTGATTTCAAGCAATTCCATCATTCCATATAGTCTTCCTTGATAGTCTTAAAGGGACTGATAATTGCTTTTTTTTTTTTAAGATTTATTTATTTATGTATACAAGAGCTGGGGTACAGGCCAGAGATGTGGGGGGTGAGAGGAGTCACCAGAGACGGAGTGGGGAACAGAACAGGCAGACTAACTGAAATACACTGCTGAGGGGAGCAGCAGGCGAGACAGGAGAGGTTTACTTTGCCATGTGGGTTTCTCCCTGGCCAGGTGGGGATTGAACTCATGCTGTAGAGGCTGCATATTGCTTCAAAATGCGGTGCTTAACCCCTTGCACCACCAGGGAGGCCCTGCTTTTCTTTTAACTCTCTCGTGATTTACCTTGATTGACATCGTACCCAGACTTAGGTCCTTTAGAACACTGTTGAATGGTCATACACGGCCAGCTGCACATATCCCAACCTTGCAGTGTGCAAACTCTTCTGTGAACACACCCACGGGACCAGAGCAGAAATGAAGAAGCAAAATTTTACGGAGACTTCGAGGAGCCTAGACAAGTTTTGTCTATTTTGGGACTTTATATAAATGTACTCATGTACTTTATATAATGTACTTTACATAATTTTGTACTCTTTGGCTTAAAATATTTCCCCCCTACAGTTTGATCTTGGGATCCAAATAGGACTGTAATTGATTGCTATGTCATGTATGTCTTTTCTACTTACCTTCTCCAGCTCTTTCATACTTTTGGGAATTTTTGAAAAAAGAAACTGAGAGGTGAATCCCACAGTGCTCCCTGCAGCCTGACTCTGCTAACTGCCTTCTTTTCTGTCTCTTTAGAGTGTGCTGTCTCCAGCGTTTCCTGCAAAAAAAGGTGGTTCCATGCAGAGGCTCCAGCAGGCACGGGAGGCATATGAAGTGGGCTCTGCAGGAGGGCGCTAACGCATGCCAAGGGTAAGTGGTTTGGACAAGTCCTTGGGTCAGAGCTGAGGTTCCTGGGGTCCAACCTGGGGCACTTGACACTGTCGATTAACCTTGAAAACTGAACTGTAATTTCTGAGAGTAACTCACCTGTATTCTCACTGACATGCATTCGAGTGTCTGGCTCTTGCTTGTGGGGTCCTCAGGAAGGCATGGGCCATGTTTCTTGCCTGACTTATTTATCACGACAGGGGTTTTGTGTGAAACCAAAGTTGGGAGGAAAAAATGCTGCTTTTTGTAGCATTTTTAATTTAGAAGGATGGTGCCAGTTAAATTTGAGCAAACAGACATTTAGTGAGCACATCTGATGCACTCAACAACGAGAAAACATAAAGACCCAGAAGGGTCAGGGAATGTCCCTCTGGTCAGGGCGCTCCCAGTTCTTTCTAGAGAATCTTGCCTCTGAGATGAAGTGGCGTGCATTCACCGGCCGTGTTGGACAAGAATTAGTGTCTGAGTCTGAAGACAGGGGCTGCACTTTCCTGCGTGGCTCCGTCACAGCGCAGGCAGTTGAATGGCATGGGTTTTAGTTTCCTCATCTGTACCAAAGTGGCCTAGACCCACGGGGCAGTCATGAGGTTTAAATGAGCTAGTCATTGTGCAGAGAGTAGTGAAAGTGCTCTTACATCATCCCTGCTGGGAAATTTTGAGAGAGAGCCCATTACTTCAAAAGCAGGTGGGTCATTTTTTTTTTTGAAAAACCATAATTGTACAATTTTTCTTTGAATGCATCCAAATCTTCATGCCTGTAAGTTCAACCTACTGATCCTAGTCCTCCTCTTCCAGTGTAAGTGTGAATCTTTTTCTTGACAGGATAAACATAGATTTTCTTTTCAGGTTAGCCCTTCAGGTATTTGAAGATAGCAATCGCCTTGTTTCTATTTTTCAGGAAAATAGACTCATTTCCAGGAAAATCAGCTCATTCAGTCATCCTCCCCTATGGCCAAGGTTCTAAACTAGTGATTTTTAACATTGGAGGCTCATCGGAATCCCAGAATCACCTAGGAGTTTTTAAAAACTTGTATATTTAAAAAGCTCTCCAGTTGGTTTTTATACTCCTAAGTATCTCTTAAATATCTTAAATCATCTCTCAAACTTTACAAACTTGCCAATACTCGTATTAAAATATAACATACTAACCCAAACACACACTGTGAATTTGTGTGGATCAGTTGGTTGAATTATAAGCTGGGATTATAAGCTGTTATAACAAAGAAATCAAATGGTGTAGTTTGTTCAAACACAATGGACGTTTATTTCTTGCCTGTGAGGATTTGAGTGGACGCTCCCCATATGGCTGGTTCTCTTCCAAGCACTGACTTAGGATACTAGACTTCATACCTCCTACAGTCTTGCTATCTTTAAAATATGTCCTCCAGGGTCACTGTGTTCATCTGCATCAAGTTGGGGGGAAAAATGGTGCATATGTAGGTGTTTTATGGACCCGGCCTGATGCAGGGCCTATCACTTCTGCTCATAAAACCACAGGAACCAGAGCCCCACCCACGAACCAGAGACAGTGGGCTTGGGATGTGGCTGGCCAGTCTGCACTGCAGTCTAATGTGTTGTAACTGTTTCTCCTGGCACTATGAATACCAGCTACAAGTGAAGTCATAGGATTTAAATTGTCTGGATGACATATAATGAAATTCGTATTCTAGACTACTAATTTCTATTTACTTAGTGTTTATATGTTTTTTTTCTAGGCACTCTGCTAAATGCTTCACCTGCATTGCTCAGTTGTTAAATTTCCACAACAAGCTCATTAAGCAGACATCATTATCTTCCTTTGAAAAGTGAGGAAGCAGAGGCTAAATCATTTGCCCGAGGTCAGATGGCTAGTAATTGTCACAGTTAGTGTTCAGGTCTAGGTATACCTTACTTCAAGGATGAATATTCAGCTGTTCTTGTATGTCAATTCCTACTTAGGTATTTTGTTGAAATGTCAAAATAGGGAGAGGGCAGTATGTGAATGTAATCAGGAATATTTTATTGGAAGACTTGCGATGGCCCTCAAAGGAGGGTTGGGTTTAAGTGGGTGGAAACGAAGATAAAACACAAGAGTTTATCACTGTACTGGATTTTCTCTAAGGAACCCCAGTCATTCTAAAAGCCACAATATTGTGAGTCAAAGATGGTAAAAATGAAGACCCTGAACTACAGAACACTCAGGTCTTCTATTAAATGCAGTGGTCTGAGGCTCTGCAAGAACATATATTGGTGTTTGTGAGTGTATGCTTTTCATTTCTCACCTTAGGGAGACTTAAATCTCCATAACCAAATACAGGGACTGTTTATGTAGAAAATCACCAAAAATCTGCTTATTAGAATTACCTCATTAGATACTTATGAGGTCTCTAACCAACTAGCTAATTTCTAGAGCTATTTCTCCGCCTGGTGGGAGGTAATGGAATTACAGTCAATTTACAAGGTGCCACTTGGGTAGAATAATGCTTCTGTCGGCTTAAAAAAATTGGCAGCTAATTATAGGAAAGAAGAAAAAAATCCCAAACCTAACAACCACAAAAATAAAAACATACAGTTTCCTGAAATTATCTTTCTTTACTGCAGTGAATTATTTAAAATCTATTGATTTCATCCTATAGAGAGCTCTACTGTTTTCCTGCTTGCACTATCAGGAACATTGATTAGAAAGCATTAATACTGTTCCATTTAAGGACTGTTGTATTTCTTAAAAAAGATTGCCTTGTTTATTTAACAGGAGTTTCAACGTCATCTAAAATGTTATTAACATCAGTTCAAGGAGAGGGGATTGTGGTAGAAAGAATAAATCAGAATTAATTTGGAAACTTCTCCATGAATTCACACCACTCACACACATGATTTAAACAAGTGAAAGTTATAATAGTATTGATGACCGTTTAATTCCTTTTGCTGGCAGTTAGTGCATCTCCCGCTTTAGCTTTTATGAGTCATTTCCTTCTCATTCCTGGTTAAAGCATGAATGAACATACCATTAGCCTCTTAGTTTAGAAACTGAGATAGGTATTTGTCTGACTCAGCATCACCCATGGTCTCTTTGGTTATAAAAGCTGCAGTTGGAAATAGCAGGCAATATTTCTATCCCATTATATTATGCTTGATAACACCAAAACAATCCTAGACTTGTCTTCAGGGGACCTTACTCAGTGTGTGTGTGGGGGAACTAAAAGTCAAGTCCTGACAGGCTTAAACATTTATGTGCTGAGTAGCTATGAGAGAGGAGCTAACAACTGATAAATATCAGAAGACTCCTAAATTTGGCTAGAGTCTTAAATGTGTAACCTGCATATGAAAAACAGCAAGTAGTGTTATTTCCTCAAGAAATTTCCTTAAGGGGGATGAGAAATTTAAGTAAATTGCCCAGGATCACACTGCTGTGGAGTTGTGTGCCCAGTAGGACTGCCCCCCCCCCCCATCTACTGTTTCCTTTGTATCCCATTCTTTTTAGGAAAAATCTGTAGTGGGAGCAGCACTTAGAGGGATCAAGGTGAATTAAGGAAGCAATTCATAGTCAAGTCAATGAAAATGCTTCATAAAGATGTAAATGTGTGAATACCACCGTGGGTCTGTAATGTCTTTTGTTCACAAACCGCATCAGTCTACAACACCTTCACAGAAGTCACTTCATTTGTCTTCCCAGCAATCCAAGAGTGAGGCAGGGCTGATAGTGAGACTGAGGCTAGCAGAGATTACTTCCTACCCAACTTGAAGTAATTGAGCAAGTTTTATGTGTGATTTCCATGTGTCCAAAAGGAGAAAGGAGAAAGTCCTTCTCATACCACTTCCTCTCCAATTTGCATCCTTCAAACCTCATCATGGGCCTTCAGTGCTAGAGCAGAAATGCAAATAGAATCGTAGTGGATTTTACCCCCTGGCATCTTCCTCATCCTCAGGTTCAGACCCTCAAAGATTTAACATAGAAAGACATACCATGTATTAACTCAATACACTTTGTGTCCTGGACAGCCATAAAAAAACAATGATGACATCCAGCAAGATATGAATTTCAAGCTAAATATAAAAGTTAAAATTTTATGCTGCTGTTCATTCATTAATTGGTTCAAATTTTCATCAACTATATTTTGAGCTGTCATTCTACTACAAAATACACATACTCAAGATATGTCCATCAAATGCATCAATGACTGACATCACAGCCATAAATGGTGAGACATGATGTGTGATATGGTGCCACAATTATCCCCTTTCAGCTGTGAGATCCTCTGCTTAACAGTCTTTATTGATCACTATCAATGGCCAATCATCTCCTCATTTAAAAATGGGCCTATTAGTGCCAATTCCAGGGATTGTAGGAAGGATTTGATAATAACACATGCAAAGGACTTTGTGAAGCTCATTGTATATGCTAGGAACTTGCTCACCATGGGTATGCATGAAACATTTTCTGGTTGCCTATGATAATTATGCTTTAAAGGGGGAAAAATCAAAAACTTCATTAGAAACATAATTTGCAGAGATATTTAAAAGTTATATTTCTTTTTTTAAAAAAAGATTTATTTATTTATGCATACAAGAGCAAGGGTACAGGCCAGAGATGCAGGGGGTGAGAGGATTCACCAGAGACAGAGTGGGGAGCAGAACAGGTGGATCTACTGAAATATACTGCTGAGGGGAGTAGTGGGTGAGTCAGGAGAGGTCTGGTGCACCATGTGGGTTGCTCCCTGGCCGACTGGGGACCGAACTTGTATTATAGAGGCTGCATATTGCTTTGTAGTGCGGTGCTTAACCCCTTGTACCACCAGGGAGGCCCTAAAAGTTATATTTCTATAGGAGCGATATGCAAGTGTAAACCAATGGCATATTTTATTTATTTTTAATTAATTCTTTTAGTCATTTCATTTATTTTTAAAATTTCTAAATTATTTTCTTTGAGGTAACCTGGGTTTAGAACACTGTGTATGATTTCGGGGTCCAGGTTCACACTTCTTCATATACATTACCACCCACCCACCCCCACAGCACACCTAGTTCTCCACCATAGTCCATTGGGCTTCCTCCCACTTTGCTTCCCATTTCCCACGCTCCCCCTCTAGTAACTTCAGTTCTACAGTAAGAGTCCATGGGTTTGTTTGGTTTGGGTTTTGTCTGTTCCTTTGCTTTGTTTCTTTCTTTTTTTTTTCTGAACACTTTTTTTTTTTTAAAGATTTATTTATTTATACAAGCGCTGGGTACAGTCAGAAGCGCGGGAGAGTGAGAGAATTCACCAGAGCCAGAGCGGGGAGCAGAAGAGGCAGACTGACGAAGAAGTACATTGCTGAGGGGAGCAGCGGGCGCGGCAGGAGAGGTCTGCTTGCCATGTGGGACCCTCGCTGGTGGCCGGGGATCTAACCGGCACTGCACAGGCTGCGGGCAGCTTTGCAGCCCAGTGCTCAACCGCTGTGCCACCAGGGGAGGCCCTGCTTTGTTTCTTAATATTCCATCTGTGCATGAAGTCATCTGGTATTTGTCTTTCTACTTCTTATTTCACTTAGTATAATCCCCTCCAGTTCCATCCACTGGCATATTTTAGTTCTCAAAGAATATAGGATATTTAATTGTTCCTTCCATAATGGAAGGAACAATTAAATTATAAGTCAAAAGGAGACCTGGCTCTGGTGTGTAGCATCTCTGTGACTCTGAGGAAACCACTTAGAGTCTTTGAAATTCAGTGTCCTCATCAAGGAAATGAGATTATCTACCCTTGTTACCATCTATGTTGTTATAAAGAGATTGATTTCTGAATGTGAAAGGTCTTTTATTTCTGTCTATATTATTATATAATTCTATCCGGAAGCAGTACTGCCTTCTGCATTCCCATGTGAAGGAATGGGATCTGTACCACTTTTTGAAACTTAAATCAAGGAGATTCTGGTAGATACTTCATATAATGGGAAAAATGGCAGGTTATTTTGCTTCTGTGCATGGTCTTTTGCAGCCTCCTGGATGTGACATTCATTGCCATCAAATATGCCATCTTGAAAAAACTGCTTTGGGGGGGATCTAGAAGGTCCGTGTGGTTTGGCATCTGTATCCTATCTGGTGCTCCTGGAGCATATTTGGTGCTCCCAGGATGTCCAGGGCAATCTCTCAGTCCCAGAAGGGACAGTATATATTGAATTAGCTTTGGTTCCTCCATCACTAATTAGAAGGCGCAGCAGCCTTGCCACAGGGCACAAAAGCATCGATTCAGATCTTGTAATAAGCCTAATGAAGTAGCTTCACCATGTTTCAAGGTGCCAAGTCTCCAAAAATTGCCCTGAAATATAAATCTTAAGAAATACTGGCACTATCCAACCAATTTCAGACACAACAAAAGACAAGAAAAAATTACATAGATATTTCAAAGGCCATCTTACCCTTTCTGCAATCCTTGGTTTGAAAGTGACCTTGAAATAGCAACTTATTTATCCCTCTGATTCTATGGTAGATTATGACAGAACTCTCTTAGGAATCAGAATCTACTCTACATTTCTAAATGCTGGAAGTGCAAAACTGCTTTGTAACACCACCAACTACCTAAAGACCTTTGCTGTCCTCATTAGTAAAACATAGTGTGGCTCCTATTCATCACTAGATAACGCCTATTTGCCCAGTATTGTCTTGATCCAAGAAACTTTGTGCGAGGTTGACAATCAGATGCATAGAAAAGGAAAGAATATAAAATTCTCAATATAAACTGGTATTTTATGTGCTCTATATTTTGTGGAGTATTTTCATTTCCACTTTCTCATAAGAGAGACTCTGCAGTGAAGTTCACAGACGTGGAGGAACAGGCTGCGAGAGTGCCATAAAGGACGAGATGGTGAAGAGATCAGGTGCAAATTCACAGCATCTTAGAGTCGAAAGGATTGCTATATTTTCTTGAGTCAGTCCCCTCCCCATGGGGGAGTTTTCTTTGTTTGCCTAAGTCACATCAGCCAGCTCCAGCCTGCTTAAGCATTTCTCATGCAGGGATGTGTCCCAGGCCAGAAGGCCACACATCCATCACTGAATGGCTCCATCTGCCCGAATCTCTATCATTGTATTTAGTCAAAATTCACCTCCTGTCAGTCCTGACACTTCTGCCTTTGCCTTTGGTGACAAGAAAGCACAAGTCTGTTCTTTATTCATCGGAGAGTTATTACACATTCAAGGACTAGAAATGTGTCGCCACCATGCAGATAGATCTTCTGCCTGCTCAGTAGTCCAGTCCCTTCACAGTTGTCAAGACTTGGTATCCAGGTTTCTAGGCATTCTAGATAGGAACTCTCCTCTGAAAAGACTAGTTCCTTGCTAGTCAACGTGCCCTTTGTCCCAGCTGCTTCAGCATCACCTGGAAGCTTTTATAAATGTAGATTCTAGACCTCTAGACCATGCCAGATCTAACGAGGTATTTTGTGTGAGCATCAAGGTTTGAGAAGTGCCGTTCTAGTTTGTCAGACTATCTCTTTAAATATAGCAACTAGAGTTGTGAAAATCTTTCCATTGTGTTCTGAGGACCATGACATATAGTGCAACTTTTCCCGTTGCTCTGTACATTATTTTTGTATTAAAGAGCTGTTTTATTTATGTTTTTCAACAAATGCCTTACATTGTTAATACCTCCCAAGTTTATGGCCAAGGCTAAGAATCAGATCTCTTTCACATGAACTATTGCTAATCAGGTTTGCTTCTTGTCATAATTGTAATTGACATTTTGCACCTGTAGTTCAGAATATACACAGAATGTTTAAAAATTTTATCCTGCCCGTTGAAGTCAATCTTTCTACTCTGTTGGGGATAATTTCAAAGCTTTGTGTCATTCATTATCACATTAGTTCTTTCTCCTAGCTTGTATCCTTTAAAAAATAGATAAGCATCAGTATTTATGAGACTGATAAAAATCATGAATAAACCAGGGCTAAGGATAGAATGCAATCATAAACTTCCAGAAACTCTCATCATAGAAACACAGGTCTACAGATGCTTGCTGGATATGTCAGAATCCACCCTGCATCAGATACCTGGAGCACACAGAGAATGAGGCAACTCTGTCCTTGGAAGCCCATCGCCTAATATGATTTCTGGATCTGGAGATCATGCCAGGACACCTCTGGCCCAGGAGTCCATCCCTTCATTAGGCTAATTATGGAAACAGAGCCCACATCTATGTGCCCCGAGGCAGGGCTGCTTTGCCACCTAATTAGCAATGAAAGAACCAAAGTGAATTCAATCTAGTCTGTCACTCTCTAAACTGAGGAATTACCCCAACCACCATGAGAACTCGAGCTTTCCCTTGAAGTGATAAGAAAGGACAGCCAACACCAGAGGCCGTTTATTTCTCCTGAGGAGTTTGTTGAGTGGAAGGAAAATGTGACTTTCGAAAATGTGTAGGTTGGAGGGAGATAAAAGAGACCCATCATATACCAGGGACACAGCAACATCTCAGGCTGGTGTCCTAGGATTATTTTAAGGAAGACCCTGCTTTCCTACCATTTCTGTTTTTGTGGGCTGATAGCTTGGAATTGACCCATCATGGGTGAAACAAGTGAAGCTCAAGATCTACAGCAAATTCAGATGAACATTAAAAAATAAAAGAAGAACCAGCTCTGTATAAGGAAGATCTGAGTAAAGGTTTTAAAAACTGACCTGTGAGTGACCATCTGAGCCCAGCCTAGCGCTCATCAGTTCTCAGTGTCTGTGGCATCAGCTTGGTCCCATAGCCCCGGCCAGCCCGTGGCACACTCTGCTTCCTGGCTTCTTCCTGCCTGGACCCTGGGCCCTGGCATTCCTTATTCAACAACCATTTGACAAATGTCTACTAGATGCTTTTTATGACATGCACCTTCATGAAACTTACATTCCAGTGGAGAGAAACAGAAAGTAAAGAAGTTTGTCAGAAAATAAATGAGGGGCCTCCCTAGAGGTACAAGAGGTTAAGTGTCAGCACTATGAAGCAATCGCAGCCTCTGCAGCACAAGTTTGATACCCAGCCACGGAGCTACCCACATGGTGCAGCAGACCTCTCCTGTCTCACCCGCTGCTCCCCCTCAGCAGTGTATTTCAGTAGATCTTCCTGCTCTGTTCTCCACTCTGTCTCTGCTGAATCTTCTCACCCCCCCCCAACCTCTGGCCTGTACCCTAGTTCTTTTATGCATAAATAAATCTTTTTTAAAAAGAAAATAAATGAGATAATTTTAGTTATTGACAAATACTGCAAAGAAAATAAACGAGGGCAAGTTGTGAGTGATGATGGGGTGTGTTCCTTCTAGTTGGCCCAGAAGAGCCCACTGTGATCAAGTTCTAAAGGAGCCATGTTCCTTCCAGCAAAGCAAAAGGGAAGTTTTATTCTCTTCTACACAAATCTCCCTGAGATGGAGTCCCGGCTCCTATTGCTAGATCCTCCAAGTTTCCTGCAACCTCACCTTGTTTTCAGTGGAGACCGTGGATCTTGTAGTTGGTTCAGACATTTTATTTATGATATTTGCAAATTCGCTCTTAGCCAGGCCTTGTGAGTTGAAGTCCTGCCTTGAGGAGGAAGTTTTACATCTTTCTCTTAGACAGACATGCCCCCGTCTTGCTCCTCCGACTCGAACCCAGTGTCCCTGTGCTGTGTGGTCCTTTCCCGTAGACTGTGTTATGCTCTATTGTCATTTACATGACCACTGTCTTCACCAGGACAGGAGCTCTTTGAAGCATTACCTGTCAGGATACCTGACTCATGCTAGGCCTTTAGATGCTTGCGGTGAGTAGGTAAGTAGGTATTAAGTGATTTTAGATTCATATTTTTAAACTTTACCTCATTTGACTGACTCACACTGCTCTATGTTTTTAATGCCTTTTTTTTTTTTTTTTTTTTGGTGACATTAACTCCCCAGAGTGATTTATGTGGCTATATTTTCACTTTGTTACATGCATGATACACTTTTCAATTTAAATTACATTCCACTCTACTTAGAATGGCTTTCAATAACCAATCTGGCTGGACAACATAAAATTTAGTCAGGCTTTGTGGCACAAGAGCTATATATCCCTAATTCACCATTGGTAGATATTTATTCAATTTTAAATAATATTTGGCAATAAATCTTTGATTTTCACTTTAGAAAACCAACATATTTATTTATTAAATCTTTATTTGCTAAGTCTTTCTTAAGTTTTTTTCCAACCATTCTTAAGGTAAGATCATAATTTTCTAGAAAAAGAAGTTTTTATTTTTTCATATTTTATTGAGGTAATGTTGGTGTATAACAGTCTATATGGTTTAAGAGCACAACTTCACACCTCTTCCTTTGTATGTTTTCACCCTACACCCACCATCAAGGCACCAGTAAGCCTCTACTGCAGTCCACTGGATCCCTCCCATTATTTGCTCCTGGTCCCTTAAACATTTAAATATTTGTAAACAGATACCAAAGAGTGGAATTGCTGAATCCTATGGTAGACGTATTTTTACATATTCTCTTCCATACGTGCTGGGACCAGTCTCCATTCCCACCAGCAATGCATGGGGTTTCCTTTTCCTCCACATCCTTGCCAACACCACTCCTTTCTTGCCTTTTCAAGATGGGCCCTTCTCATAGGTATGAGGTGGCGTCTCTGTGGTTTTGATTTGCATTTCCCTGATGGTTAGTTATGATGAGCAGTTTTTCATGTGCCTTTCAGCTATCTATCTTGGTTTTTTGGAGATCTTCTGCCCAGTTTTTGATTGAGCTATTTTTCAGTTGTTGAGATCTAAGAGTTCTTTATATATCTTGGGTAGTAATCCCTTGTCAATTGTGTGCTATGCAAATATTTTCTCCAATTCAATAGAATGTCTTTTCACTTTAATGAGTATTTCTTTCACCATGCAAGAAGTTTTAAGTTTGATGTAGTTAGCTTTGTTTATTTTTGCTTTTGTTTCCCTGGCTGTCGGAGTTGAGTCCCCAAAGACTTCTCTGAGACCATTGTCATGGGGTGTGTTGCCTTTGTTTTCTTCCATGTGTTTTATGGTTTCAGGTCTTATATCCAAGTCTTAAATTCATTTTGAATGAATTTTTGTATAAGGTGTGAGATAGTGGTCTAGTTTTGCTTTTTATTTCAATGTGGCTATCTAATTTCCCCTGCAACGTTTGTTGAAAAGACTTTCTTTCCTCCATTGTATGCTTTTGGCTCCTCCTATGTTATAGATTAACTGACCATAGATGCCTGGGATCTCAATTCTAATCTGTTGCCTGGTGTGTTTATTATTTCTCCAATAATACTGGAAAATAAGAATCTTGGCTTAAAACTTAGAAACTGGGGTGGTTTTATAAGTACAAGTAATAAAATAAGTAATATGATTTGGGGAGTGAAAGAAAATCCCCATGCCTGTCCCCAAATTCTTTCTGGCAAATGGTTTTTTTGCTGAAATTTCATATTTAAAAAAAAAAAAAATTGTGTTAATGTACCACATCTTCTTGATTCAGTCATCTATTTTTGGGTATTTGGGTTGTTTCCATAGCTTAGCTATTGTAAATAGTGCTGCTATAAACATAGGGGTGCAGGTGCTCTTTGGAATTGATGTTTCTGTGTCCTTTGGGTAAATACCTAGGGGTGGAATTGCTGGATCATATGGAAGCTCTATGTTTAGTAGGTCCAGAAATCTCCACACAGCTCTCCATAGTGGTTGGACCAGTTTGCACTCCCACCAACAGTGCAGGAGAGTTCCTTTTTCTCCACATCTTCGCCAACATTTGTTGTTGCTAGTTTTTTCAATATGTGCCATTCTCACTGGTGTAAGATGGTATCTCATGGTAGTTTTGATTTGCATTTCCCTGGCTACAAGTGATGTTGAACATTTTTTCATATGCCTGTTGGCCATTTGCATTTCCTCTTCAGAGAAGTTTCTTTTTAGCTCTTCTGCCCATTTTTTGACTGGATATATACCATGGAATATTACTCAGCATTCAGGAAAGATAAACACATGCAATTTGCAGCAACATGGATGGCACTGGAAGGGATCATGCTCAGCGAAATAAGCCAGAAAGAAAAAGAAAAATACCGGATAGTCTCACTCATAGCAGGAATCTAGAAAACTTAAATAAGGGACCAGGAAAAAGAATAACTGTAAGAAAGAAAATATCAAAATCAACAAACAACTATGAACCAGAGACACTCTGTGGGGGGTGAGGGGCAGGGAAAGGAGGGCTTGGGGTCAAAATAAGGGGGTTGTAATTGTAAGGGGAATATAAAAATAAAATTTAAATAATAATAAAAAAACAACAAAAAACAAAAAAAAAATTTTTGTGTTAAAATGCAAATTCACACAGGAGTAAGCCTTATTCATCCTGAAGTTTGAATACTCAATGTCAGATTTTTTTCCCCTCCTAAGGAAAATTTAATAAACTCCCAAGCTCTGGAGGGAAAAAGAAAGGAAGAAGAGAGAACTATAGCATTGAGGATGTATCAACAAAGAATCTAAGAACCCCTAAATTAAGCATTGTGAATTCTGCATTTCTCTGGGGGCTGATCTCTCATCTGGACAGGGGCTTGAGGCTCAACGGCAGTGAGTGTGCTGCTCCCACTTTCCTTTGCAGTTTGTTTTCAGATTCAACATCACTAAATCCTTTAATAATTTCCTGATGGTAAGGCATGAAATGTGATGAAATAAATCCCTCATCTGTTTTGGAATTCACAGTGAAATATTCTCAGTTTATTGATTTTAGGTATGCAATTGATTCTGGTCAGTCATTCATTAGTAATGGGCAAAATGATTTTAAATATTCAGTAACTGTGCTGTGCCCATCCTGTATTTACATACGTCTTCATAAGAATCACCAAGGGTAATTTTACATTTATCTATTCAAGCTCTAGCAAATGTTGAGTTTAACAATAAATTACTCACAGGCAATTTTTATTTTAAAGTCAGATTAGGATTCCAAATTGTATGTGTTTGTCAAATACTGAATAATTCAGATGACTTTTAGCCAGTTCTTACTGCAAAAGTGGAGGGTGGGGAATAGGATTTAGAAGGAAAAGTATCATAGAGCCCAGTGAAAAAAATCAAGAAGTGAATTCACCATGGCAAGTGGTTAGTTAGAATATAAATGGTGAATTAGAAAGAGAGTTGCTCATACTAATTTGGATAGAAAAATGGATTGGGATAGAAAAATGGTAGGAAGAACGGGTAAATAAAAACGGCTACCATTATCAAATAAGTGCCATGTTCTGGAACTGTGCTAAGTCCTTTGCATGTATTATCCACTGAATCATTACATCAGCCCCAGAAAACGGGTACACTGTAACCCTGATTATATAAATAAGGAAATTGTTGTGGAGAGATGTCAGGTAATGTGCCTATTTACAGAGGTAGAAAGGGAGACGTTAATGAAGCTATTAGATGATAGCAAACATAATTGATCAGTTGCTATCTGACTTTAAAGCCCAAACTTGAAACCACTGCATTCTACTAAGAGGTACCAAGACAAAGCAAGAGAGAAGAAAATGTAAAACAGATGAGGCCATTGGGCTGTGGATGGTGGGGATTAGAGGCACACTCTGCAGCACCATCTTCTCTGTGAGGGGCTTGCAATATCTAGTCTGAATCAACATTTTTTTCCTGGGCTCCCACAGCATTTCATTTGTAATCTGTTGGCACACTTTTGTAGGCTGATTTGTTTATTCTTCATTATATGCTGACATTTTCCAAAAATTAATTTTAACAACATTGTTAATGAATAATGGCATGCAAAATATTTCATATATTTAAAATATACCTTTCGATAAATTTGCTGTATGTGTATGCTCACAAAGCCACCGCTGCATCTAGATAGTGGGCATATCCATCACCTCCAAAATTTACTGGTGTCGTTTTATAATCCTTCCCTTTATCTTTGCATCAGTCTCCAGAGAGATAGCACCAATAGGATATATATGCTAAGAAATTGACTTAGGCAGTTACAGAAGCTGAGATGTCCAAGATCTGCAGTTGGCAGTGAAAGCCCAGAACCTTTGGGGGTATAGCTCCAGTCTGAGTGTGGGTGCCTGAGAACCAGGAGTCAGTGGTTTATATTCCAGCCTAAGGCTGGCAGCTTTGAATTACAAGAAGAGCTGCTTTTTGATTTCAAGTCCAAACAAGGAGTAGTTGGACTTAGCAGGCAAGTAACATTTCTCTGCCCTTTGGTTCTCTTTAGGTCTGTTTGCTAAGGAAGGGCAGTCTGCTCCACTCAGTCTATCGATCAAATGGTAGTCTCATCTAGAAGCACCTTCATGGACACACCTAGAATAAAGTTTTACCTGATGTTCAGGCACCCTGTACTCAAAATGACAGATAAAGTGAGCCATCACACCTGTCCTTCCTGCCCCTGTTCCCTGGCAATTACTGACCTGCTTGTTGGCATTTCTTAGAGTTTTAAATAAATTAAATCATCTGGAATCTCTTCTTTCATCATGAATATTTCACCCACACTGTTGCATGTATCAACAGTTTTCTATGTTGATTAGAAACAGTTTTCTGAATAGTTTCCCCATAGTCTTACATGCCCTGTTTTAAATGTACTATACTTTATCTATTTATCTGTTGATGGACATATGAACTAACAACAGTTTTTAACTATTTACAAATAAAGGTGCTGTAAACTTTTTTGTACACGTCTTTGTGTGGATATATCCTTTTGTTTCTCTTGGATCAATATTCTAGAAGTGGAATGAATGGATCTTAGGATAGTTTGACTTTTTCAAAAATCACCCAACTCTTTTCTAAAGTAGGTTATCACTTTACCATCCTACCAGCAGTGTATGAGAGCTTCAGTTAATCCAGAGACCAGCCAATATTTGGGATGGCAAGTCTTTAATTTTGTCCACTCAAATAGGTGTGTTTTTCTATCTTGTTTTAACTTGCATTTTCCTTGTGACTAAAGATAATGAATATGATCTTTTCATGTGTTCATGTCATCCCTAAATCTTCAGTAAAAGTTTCTACTGAGTACTTTGGCATTTTAATTGAACTATGTGTTATTGATTTTTTGAGTTATTTACTTATTCTGATACAATATTTTATCAAATATGCCACTTGTGAATATTTTCTCACAGACTTTGATTTGTCTACTCATTGTCTTTTCAAGAGCAGATGTTTTTAATTAAATGCAGTTCAATTTATCAGTTTGTTATTTTACAGGTTACGATTTTGTTGTTTCAAATAAATATTTGCCCAACTCAAAATTGCAAACATTGCTATACTTTCTCTCATAAGATTTATAGTTTTAGGTTCTGTAATTCCTTTTGAGTTAATATTTGTATATAGTGCAAGTTATAATCAAATTTCTTTTTTTATTTTTTGCATAAGAAAACCTCATTGTTCCTATATCAATTGTCAAAAATACCATCTTTTCTCCAATGAATTACCTTTGTACTTTGGTTGAAGATCAGTTGTCCATGTGTTGGGGATTATTTCTGAATTCTCTATTCTCTTTTATTGGTCTTTTTATTCTAGCAGCAAAGTCACATTGTTCAGATTATTGTTACTTTATTATAAGTAATAATATTAGTGTTAGTCTGGCAACTTTGTTTTTCTTTTTTAGAGCTTTTTGTTTTAACTAGGACCTTTGCATTTCTATAAATTTCTGAACAAGTTTGTAATTTCTACAAAGAAGCCTGCTGGAATTTTGATTAGTAACAGATTGAATTATAGATGAATTTTGGGAAAACTGGCATTTGACAATTGTATCTTCCAACCTGTGAATTCAGTTTATCTCCTGTTGCGTTTAGGACTTTTAAAACTTCTCTTAGCAGTGGCTTCCATTTTTCAGTAATGTCACATCTTTTGTTAGATTTAACTCATAGAATTACATATTTTATGATGCTATTATGAGTGGTTCTTTAAAAATATCAGCTTTTAATCTGTTGCTGAATTTTGTTTATTGATCTTGTATGCTGAAACTTATTCTCAATTTTTAATTCTAGTGGTTTCCTTTTTCTTTCTTAAGGCAACATAGGTTTACAATATTGTTTGTGTTTTAGAAGTATAGCTCTCCCCTTTCAGCTGTTGTTAGCATACCACACCTACCACCAAAACACCTGTAATCCTCACCATAGTGTACTCTATGTACTCCTGCTTTAGTCTCTCCCCTCCCTCTCTCCTCTGGTAGCCTTGATTTTACAGTCAGATTTCTAGGTTTTGTTACTAGTAGTTTTATCTAGTCCTTTGTTTTGTTTTTCTATATTCCACTTAAAAGTGACACCATTTGGTATTTATATTTCACCTTCTGACTTATTTTGCTTAATGTAATCCTCTCCAGTTCCATTCATGTTGTTGCAAATGGCAAGAGTTTACCTTTTTTTTTAAACAGATGAGTAGTATTCCATTGTATATACATACTACATCTGATCCACTCATCTGTCATTGGGAACTTAGGTTGTTTCCATAGCTCAGCTATTGTAAATAGTTCCGCAATAAACATGGGAATGCATATAGCCCTTTGAATTAGTGTTTTGCATTATTTGGGTAGATACCTAGGAGTGGAATTGCTGGATCATATGGTAGATCCATTTTTTCTTTTGAGACACCTCCATACTGTTTTCCATAGGGACTGGGTCAGTCTACATTGGGTTCCTTTTTCTCTACATCTTTGCCTACACTTGTTGTTTCTGGTCTTTTTTATATGGGCCATTCTCACAGGAGTGAGGTAGCATCTCATTGTGGTTTAGATTTAAATTCTCCTAAGAGATGAGGAATATTTTTCCATGTGCCTGTTGGTCATCTGAATGTTTGGGCTTTTCTACATAGATTATGATGTTGTCTATGAATAAAGTTAGTTTTACTTCTTTTTCAATTTGGATAACCCCCTTTTTAATCTTCCCGTGATCCCATCTTTTTCTTTCCTTCCTGCCTTCCTTAGCCCTTCCTTCCTTCCTGCCTGCCTTCCTGCCTTCCTTGGCCCTTCCTTCCTTCCTTCTTTAGCCCTTCCTTCCTTCTTTTTCCTCCCTCCCTCCCCCCTCCCTCCCTCTTGCCTTTCTATCTACCCCCTCTTTCTATTGGAACCTGCAGTGTAGTGTTGAATAGGAGAGGTGATGGCTCTAACAATGGGGTTCTTCAGGCATTTCTCCCACAGCCATGGGTGTTGTTCACATGCCTGTGCTGCTCAATATTGAGTGGAATTCTTATGGGGCATCCCCTCCACAAATCCAGGGCTCCCCTCTGTGCGGCCCTCACCTCACTACTTTGCAGACTTGCAAGTCTGTCCTCACTTCAAGGTCTCTGAGTGGGTCCTCCCCCATGATGCTGCTTTCTGGAAACTCCATCAAACCTGTACGCTAAGGCAATTTAAGGGCTCACCTCACCTGTTTTCTCTCTCTTAGGGATTGTTGTCCTTCAGTGCCTCGAGTACAATGTTTGCAATCTTTCATTTCATACATTTTGTCTTTTTTTTGTTTCAAGCAAGGGAGTGAACATGGTCCTTGTTAGTTCTTAATCAAGAAGTATAGTGATGAGCCACATAGTCCCTCCATGTTTACAATGAAACATTAAGAGTTGCTGTCTTCCCTGTCACCCACATTTGTTCACTGGAATCAATCACACTAAATGTTTGGAGCCATTTCTTCTGAAACTTAATTCCACATTTCTACTTGCATGCTTATATTGCTTTCTTTGATTTTTTTTTTTTTTTAATTTTAGGCTTTGGCATCCTATTTCATATCTTGCCAATGACTTTGCCACTCCCAAATACTTCTCCTCCCCATCTCCACCTTGATACAATTTTTGGTTAAACATAAAATCAAATTTATAATCATATCACCCTTGAATACTGTTTATAGCAAACCATGAAGTGTTACAAAATGAAAATTTCCTTTTTAAAGAACATTTTTTTTCTTGCAGTGTAAAATCAAATCTGCCTGGGCATCAGGTCACCTAGAAACTGTACAAGAATATACCCTTCTGGGCTGTTACTTGGGTCTACTGATTTGAATCTCCAGGCCGGAACTGGAGAGATTGCATTTTGGGATCCCTTCACGGGTCCGTCTGACCCAGCTTCTGCACTGGGATAACTGCCTACTGGCTCCTCTCATGTGAGAAGAAGCTCATGGCTGTGCTGTTGTGACTATGATAACATTGCCGTTTTTTTTAAAGATTTATTTATTTATGCAGACAAGATCTGGGGTGTAGGCCAGAGGCGTGGGAGGTGAGAGAATTCACCAGAGAAAGAGTGGGGAGCAGAACAGGCAGATTGACAGAAATACACTGCTGAAGGGAGGAGGGGGGAGACAGAAGAGGTCTGCTGTGTCATGTGAGTCAACTCCCTGGCCATGGATTGAACCCATGCTGCAGTGGCTGCTTATAGCTTCATAGTGCTGCAACTTAACCCCTTGCACCACCACGGAGGCCCCAGCATCATCATCTTTATTGAAGTGTCAGGTCACACTGAGGTTTTGCTGTCCTGGATTTCGCTCTGATGCTACCCATCAGTCATAATGTGCTATGATCTCATTTGTCAACTGCACCAAGCCAGTGGCCTGAGCTGCACTAACAATGACTGGATTATAATTGGAACTGACCTTGTGGACCTCGGGCACAGAACTCACATCACTGTGTTCCCTGAACTGACATCAAGTCAGCAGTCTCTTTAGAGAAGTCAGCTGCATAGGATTGGCTCTGTTGCTTATGGGTGCTTACCTTTCATTGCTATTCACCTGTAAAATTTTCAGTGTTGGTTAGAGGTAGCCTTGAACGTATGTGCTGTGTCTGTGGTCTTTAGTACCCTGGTTCTCTCCATTAGCATCTGTAGCCTAATGGGAATCCTGCCACATCAGAAAATATTCAAAGTGTGCAGATAGTGAGTCTTCACCCTGTTTAACCACCCAGTGAGAACCAGAGTGTAACAAACTGAATGAACTCTCTACCTAGGAAAGCTTAGTAACTCTTTCTAAGATGTAAAAATTAAGTTAGAAATAACCTCCAGAGACATCAACTCCTGATCCTTCCTGGAAAATGTTGCAACTTTTCTTGATCATGGTCACAAGTGCTAATGCCGTGTGCATCATTAACAAAGCATATGCACCTTAAGAACTTCTGAACAGCCAAGTCTGCCTTAATGACCAGGCTGACTCCAGTATGTAAGAGATGCAGCCTGAACAGCTGTGCTGCATAATTCACCTTCATCTTACATTTTTGAAAGTCAGTGTCCTTGTCTCATAGTCTGTCACAGACATGAAGTAATTCCAGCAGTTTCAAAGCCTGACTCTTCCATGCAGCTCCTTCCTTGAGGGAGAATACCACACTTCATTAGTGAAAACTGTTCTAAAATTTTTGCTTTGTAGAAATACTATAAAATCTCACATATGCCATCGACCACTTTTCCAGAATATTTGAAAAATGAACTTAGTAACATTCACCTCTGTTCTTGCAGAAGCTGTTGTGCCTTTTAGAGAACAGATTAGGTGCTTCACGAAAGGATAAAATTCAAAGAATTCTGCAGAACCAAGCAAACTGGCCATTAGCTATTGCATTCATTGAGTTATCCATTCACTCATCAAGGAATATTTAGTGAGTCTCTTCTACAAGTCAGGCACTGATACTGAGAAGTCCTATAAAGAAAAATAATGCAGCAACAGGAAAGAGGACGACAAGTTGTTTGGGTGGAGTGTTTGTGTTATTTTAGACAGGAAAATACTGTTGGTGAGACATCATTCTAGCAGAGACCTGAATGAAGTGAAGAAGTGAGTCATGCAATTATGTAGGGAATATGTTTCAGACAGAGGAAAGAGCAGGTGCAAATGTCCTGAGGCAGAAGCCTGTTTGAATCTGAGAAATAGCGGAGGCCAGAAGGACAAAAGGAAGAGGGGATGGGATCAGAGAGGTGGAAAGGGGTCTGGCCCCTTGCTGGGGAATGAAATATATCGGTGGGTCGTAGGCTGGAGAGTGACACGGTTTGACTTAAGTTTTTAGGGGATCCCTAAACTACTGTGTGGAGCAGAGATTCGGTAAGGGCACTCAGGGGAAAACGGGAGGCAGGAATTTGTAGCTCCCAGGATCCTTATGCCAGTGTTAGAAATATACCAATAAAGTAGAAACAGCAGATCTTCCAAGACAGATTAAGTATTATTGACTTATTGCTGTTGCTGACTATCCTCAGATAAACTCTACTGCTATAATTCAGATATGCACATAAGTATTAAAATAAAATATACCATTTTTAAAAACCAGGTCCCCCTGCCAATAGTGTTTCTTTTTTTTTTTAAAGTCATTTTTTTTTTTATAGAGGCATGTTTTATTTTATTTATTTATTTGTTTGTTTGTTTTGTTTATACATGCACTGGGTACAGTCAGAAGCGCGGGAGGGTGAGAGAATTCACCAGAGCCAGAGCGGGGAGCAGAGCAGGCAGAAGGACCGAAGTACACTGCTGAGGGGAGCAGCGGGCGGCAGGAGAGGTCTGCGAACCATGTGGGACCCTCCTCCGGTGGCTGGGGAGCAGCCGGGGATCGAACCGGCGCTGCAGAGGCTGCGGGCAGCTTCGCAACCCAGCGCTCAACCGCTGCGCCACGAGGGAGGCCCGCCAATAGTGTTTCTTTTGGTTTTGCTGGGCTGGCCTGGGAACTACCACTGTCCTCTCCTCACAAGGGTTTGTCCCAGGGAGAGAAAAGTCCTGACAGAGTCCTGCCAATGCTTAATAGAAACAGTAATAGTCATCTGTTATGTTACATGCATATTCATGTAAGTTACATGAATATATATTCATGGCTCATATAATCCTGCCTTTTAAACCTTATAGCAATACTTTAAAGAAAAGATATTTAATTTTTAGACTAAGAACAACTTAGGGACTAAGCAAATATCACATAAATCCTAAAGACAAAAGAATCAGGTATGGCGATTCATTACTCTTCCTGTTACTTGCTTAAGCAGCAAGTTAGAGGTTTGTCTATTCCCAGGTAAATCTGGAACTAATCTAAGCGTCATTGTATTGATATCGATGATTGATCATCCACTGGCTGTTTATTATGGAAATGGCAAATAGTGTTTCTTTTGGTTTTGCTTTGCTGGCATGGAAACTGCCCATGTCCTCTCCCTACAAGGGTTCATTCCAGGAAGAGTAAATTCCTTCCAGGGAATTCATTTGAGTGCCTCTCTTCCATCAAGGCTTTCTTGCCTGTTGAACCTAGATGTGACCTCAGAATATTTCTCAACACGACACTCAACTCTGCCACTTTCAATTCACTGACGTTAGTATATAAGATGACACTTATTTGCCCTCTCTGGCAAAGCACAAAGCATTCTTGAATTTTAATTCAAGCTAAGATTCCTTGAATATTTAACTATTTAGGCTCTAATTGTGAGCAGATGGCAGCCACTCATTCTGTGTGAGAGGAAGTCATACCTTGCTTGCAAATCACTCCTCATGGGTGTCTTAGAATCAATTCCTAGGTACTGGCTGCCTTTCGGCTTTATGAATGACCTCCTTGCAGAATGCTCGTGCTTGTGCTGTGGGAACCAAACCAATTAGACCAAGTCAAAACAATCTGTGAGCAGACACTAACTTGTTGATATTTGAGTGACTTTTGAAAAACTGACTTAAATTTAACAATAAAAGAATAGCACAAAATGCCTTATTTTTTTTTTTTTCCTGCTGAGAGAGAATAGAATCTGGGTATTGCATCATAAGTAAACTCCAGGAGGTCCAGAGTGCTGGAGAACTTCCAGAGACTGTTTGACAAATAATGTGTGGCCAGTTGGGACATACTTAATTATGTCTACTCCAGGGCTCTTCCTAACTTCAGAACACTTAGAAAACTGTTGAGTTAGGTGAAAGGACAAAACTAGGTAGAATCTGGGGCTTAACTCCTGCTCAGTTTCTACACTAAAGCCACCTTTCCTAAGGGTTCATTTTCAACCCAGGTAACTTATGTCTGTTTATTATTTCTCGTTAGAGTAAATGAATTAATGAAACAAATGCTAGACAGTAGCATGTAGAAGTCAGAAATGGAGATGGTATTGCTGAATGACATCCCTGGAGCTCATGCTATTAAAATAATGTAAAAGAGTAGGGTTTTATTAAAAATGGTGACTCTCTCCATGCAATTTTTTTGGTTCCAACAGTTGAACAGATGCTACTCTAAAAATAGAGACAGCACAGAATCAAAACCATCAACCTCTGAGTCAATATCAAAATATCATTTCAATCGGGACTCAGTCTCTATAGGATCACTATGGTCTTACTGAATTTTTATTTAACTCAGGACAAAGCTTTGTGTTGGTATGAGGTACACAATTTCCCTTCCTTGTTAGAGAATTTTAACTGGCCAGGGTTTTGTCTGTTCTTGTGGATTAATCATCCCAATTTCTTATGTCTTACACTAAGCAAATGCCAGAGTACTGAACTTAATTCAAAAACTCATCTAAAAAGATGTTTTAGAATTTATTTTACCTTCCAAAATCTTCCTGGAATCTATAGGAAAACAATTCTAAGAAGCCACGTTTAATTTAAGTTTTTCTGGACAGCCTTTCAACATGATCCCTTCACTCTCTAATCTGCAGAGCCTTATTCTTTCTGTTCTTATACTCCCAAACCTAAATGCACTTAGCCCTTCTCCATGGCCCGGGTGACATGCTCTGAATGTCACCTGGGCTGTACAATGCTGATATGTCAACCTAGGCTTCTTGACTTTCTAATTCTACCTCTGTGCCCTCTCAAACCCTGGTTCAATTCACTGGTAGTGGCTGCATCTGAGTGGATGGTTATCAGGGGGGTAATATATCAAGAATAAAGTCAGATTTTGTGTCATCAAGAAATTACTACCTTTTTGAGGAGATAGAGTATAGAGTCTACTTACTATGTGCAAAACCAGTAAAAATGGAAAACTTAAATGAATATGTATAGGTAAGTAGGAGGGTAGTCTGTTTTTAGATTCCTGAACCAAATGTGATGGTATTACCTGTCTGTGTACACATGTACACACACACACACACGCGCGCACACACATTCCTAGTTGATGGTGACTCCTTATAAAAATTGTAAGGATGAAATTGGCAGCTATCTCAGTGAACACTTCCATTATAAGTATTTCATTAAATTTCATGACCTACAATAGTAAGTTTATCTGTGCACTGTTAAGTGTTTTTGCAGTTAAAAACTCCGTAACACTTGTCAGAAGATAGGAACAGAGCTCATTCTCCCTTATGTAATTGCCTTTGTTCTTAATTTTGTTTGTTGCACTTTCATTAAAACATCACTTGGCAGGCAAAAGTGAAGGCACCCCAGATTCGTTTGTGGTCCAGAATTCATACTCAGTAAATGTTTGATAAATTAAAATATACTTGATAAACAAAGTATAACAGCTACCAATATGCCTGATGCCTTATGAGGGTCCTGGTTAGGATGGGTCCTGTATTGCACTATTTCCTGGTGGTGGGATCCTAATTTTTTGTTCACCTTTTAAATTTTTTTTTTTACATCATAGTTCATTTTTAAACCATATTTGCTTCCCCCACTCCCTCAGGTGTAATCTCCATGGAATTTCCTTCACCACTGCACCTGTGCACTATCACCTCAGTCTCCTGTGCTCCTCCCTCCCTCCCTCTGATCTCTCTCCCTCCTCCTCCCCTGCAGGATGTCTCTGGTTTATAGTTGTCTGTTTTTGTTTTGTTGTGTTTTGTGTTTTTATTATTTTTTACACTGATGTCTTATTTGGCTCCCCTGTAGTCCTGCAATAAGTGAAACCATCCAATATTTTTCTTTTTCCTTCTGACTTATTTCACTGGGGATCCTAATTTTAAAGAAGTTGGAGATAGAAATTGGGAAAAGCAGGTATTGAATTAATAAAGATCTCATAAATGTGAAGGGATGACTGGAGAAAATGGTGCAAAGCAATGGAAGTTTCCAGCTCCTGGGGCATTGATGGGTTGGAGAACTGTGTCTGGCAAAAAAGACTTGAGTCTTACTGTAAGGCTCTTGGCTTAGCTCACCTCTCTCATCAAACCATGTAAATACAGAAACAAAGAACCAACCGGAGACTGCAGTGATCGTTGCTACAGTTGGTGTCTCTTCCCCTAGTTAGATTTACATTTTCAAAAAGTGTCCTTTGAAAAACTGTGGTTTATGCAGGATCCAGCAATTCCACTCCTAGGTATTTACCCAAAGAACACAGAAACATCAATTCCAAAGAACACCTGCACCCCTATGTTTATAGCAGCACTGTTTACAATAGCTAAGCTTTGGAAACAGCCCAAATGCCCAAAAATAGATGACTGGATCAAGAAGATGTGGTACATATATACCATGGAATATTACTCAGCATTCAAAAAAGATAAACACATGCAATTTGCAGCAACATGGATGATGCTGGAAGGGATCATGCTCAGCGAAATAAGCCAAAAAGAAAAAGAAAAATACCGGATGGTCTCACTCATAGCAGGGATCTAGAAAACTTAAATAAGGGACCAGGAAAATAAACTATAAGAAAGTGAAAATCAAAATCAACAAAAACTATGAACCAGAGACACTTTTTGGGGGTGGGGGGCGGGAGGGGAGGGATTGGGGTCAGAATGGGGGGATTGCAATTGTATGGGGAATATAAAAATAAAATTTATTAATTAAAAAAAAAAAGAAAAACTGTGGTTTATGGGTGAAATCTATTTTGAGCGATAATGGTCACAAAACCATTAATGCTTCTTTCTCTGCCTCTTCAGTGAATGTTGAGATGAAAAGGCAAAATCAAAATCAAATGGTATTGGAATAAAAGGTTAAGTTTGAGGAAAAGGCACAGACCTAGTTTTAATCCCTTTACTGCCATTAAGTAGCTGGAGATCCCAGGCGAGTCTCTCCGCTTTAGTCCATGTTTTCTTTCATTTTTAAAAAATCATCCCCTCTTTTACTTTTTCAATAAGGTTTCTACTTTGGCAATATTTTCTCTCAAACATAATCATTATTCCTATTTCCATGGTGTCATGCCCACCTATTCTGATATTTCCCATCTTAATTAAAAAATCAATATAAAACCTTACTGTGTCCTCATGGCCCTTTTGTTAATACCCCTTCGACCCAAAGTTCTGGAAAAGGTAGTTTATACAACAGATTTCCCTTTCATTTCTACTCTGGCTTCTGTTTCCATCATACCAGCAAAACTATTTTAAAGAGCATTTCAGCAACCTTTATATTGCCCGATTCAAAGAATGTTTTTCTAGAATCATAAAGGACGGCAAGCATCCCCACTCTTTGCCTCAGAGGGAGACATTGTCTTTATCATACTGAGAAGTATGAAAATCCGAAATCTGCCCTTTGCCCAGAAGGGAGACACTGTCTTCCATGGTGCTTGCTACACAGATATCCTTGAAGCATTGTCCAGAGCAGAAGGGCCGTGCTTCACAAGAAGTGGGAAACATGAGAGATTCATGGGGCATTTTCTCCCAGTACTATTATTCTCAGTAAATATTGGGCCATCTCTTTGCTAGCCATTCCCTATTCCCCCAGGGAATGTGCCCCACAAATGTTTGTGTGTATTGTAAAGATATCATGTCTGATATGTGCAAAGCTGGTTTGTAACTGTTTTTTTCCTGAGATCCTGGAGAGCAGCTATTACAGTGTATCCATCTTTTATCACCTGGAAGAGTATCTAAAATAGTTGGTGCTTATATGTGTTGAATTATATGTAATTAAAAAATAATAAGTGGATGGCTGGGAAGAGCATTTTCCTTGAGTTTGTGAGCAAGAACATGGTTTTTATTCAGAAGAGCATGTGATGTTCACGACAGCAGAGAGACATGGCTCTTTTAAAGCAATTGAACACTTGATTTTTTAAATAGAGAAAATAGAAACAGGCCATTAGCTTTTCAAAGAAAAATATTTACTAGACTTAAGAACGCAATGCTAAACAATACACTTAACACCCATGGCATTAAAAATTCAGTAGAGAGTTATAGTATTTTCCTTGCTTCAATTTTATTCTATTAAAAATGGATATATAACAGATTGTATGCTCTTATTTGAATGGTTATGTTCTTTCTTCTTCAGCCTTCTTTAGAACTGTCAGACAATTCTTCAAGATTCTAGAAACTAGTCCCTAGGGGGTAAAGAGATACCTATAGATAGATGCACATTGGTCCTTGGTTGTAATTTGCTTAGTATCCATGGGGATGGCAGGTGCTAAAGCTGATATTATGACACAAAGCTGAGCTATATGCTTTAGCATTATGTGCTTGGCATCACGAGACTTTGATCTAATCTGAAGGGTGGATGCATTTGGTAAAAGAGCCTTATGTGCTCTTTCTGAGTTGTGCCTTAGGAGGAGAATTTAGGGAGTTCTGATGAAAATAACTGAACATTCATTTCATGGTTTCTGCTGCAGTAATAGTTAGGAACAAGTCAGATTTGTTGATGAGGGTAGAAAATTATCTCCAACATTGGAGCTCCAGACAGGAATAGGGAAGACTGATTGTATGCTGCAGTGATGAAAGGATGGGGCTGGGGGCGGGGGGAGTCGTTCTGGGTTCAAAATCTGGCTCTGTCATTTCCTACCTATCTAATCTTGGGGAAGTTCTTAAAATTCTCAAAACCCCAGTTTCCTTGTAAAATATCTACATTTCAGACTTACTGTGAAAACAGAAAGAGATAATGCACATTTACTGCTCAGCCCAATGCTAACACCTCACAGCAACCCTGGAGGTAGTTAAGTATCATTATCCTGGCATCAGTGTCTTCTGTGGGACTCAAGTACTCAAATTCTCCCCCAGGGAGAATTTGAGAATTACAGTTGCAGAATTACAGTTATTGCCCGAAATCAGGTACCAGCAGGTATATAAATACAAAAACCTGCTACTATTTAGATGGTTATTTTGTTTCTTTAGTGAGAAATGCTCTTGTAGAGCTGGCTTTAAGGTTCACATTCATACAAGTGACTGGAAATAAGAGAACACATGTGCTCTGACATTCTCCTCGCATTCACCTCAGGAACATCAGACGGGGGGTTGGACAAAATGTAAAATCTAGAAGCAGAACATTATTAAAGAGAAAAAGATAAAATTAAAGAGTTTTTGCAGATGAAGGGGATGAGGTCATGGGAGGTGATGGAAAGGCTATATTTGGGGAGTGAGGGAGGAAGATATTGCCAGGGGGGAGAGAGAAAGAGAGAGAAGCACATATTCTGAAAGAGGAAAAAAACAAGAATAGTAGCTAAAATGTTTAAATATTAAGTTGCAAAACTTAAAAATATTTATGCGTGTGTTTTTAGTTTCTGCTCACAGATGTCAAATGTAAAACTTAACGTAGACTTAATACTCTAATTGAATGAGAGGAGAGAGGCTTCGTGCAGGAGAGGCATGAGTGGCTGGAGGAGTTAGGAGTTTAATTTGAGCTTCATGACTATGCATGTTGTTATTTCTAGTCTTTTCAGAAAACATCTGCAGTGAGATCCCCATACAGTGCTTTTGCAGACTGTGGCTTTTTTCTCTTTGTATCTTCCCCCACCTTACTTTTTAATTGTGTTCACACGAAGTAGGCTCTAATTTCTGTCAAGAGCAACACAATTCACTGCCTCAGCTATATTTTACAAAATGGAAACTAGAGAGGAAGCGGTGGGATGCTGTGCTAACCTTGCAACCTGTTGGCAAGGTCCCTCCCTAACCCTATGGCCAGCTGTCTAATGGGCAAAGGAGTAGGGAAGAGGGATTCAGTGACAGATTAGTCATGTAATGCTTTCATTCCAGAAGAGTGTGAAATTTTGGATGAGAGAGCAAAGCAGAAAGATTAAGAGGACAAAATTCGATGTTTGACAGATTTCCCAATATCCAATGTTTGGTCTACATCAAATCTAGGAAATGAAATCAAAGAAACTTACATCTGCGAGCATTGAGAATGATGTGCTCCAGCCTGGGATGGCTTCTGTTCCTTCACACACTCATTTATTCCTCCCAATAATCTTACAGGGCTTGGAGACTCCAAGAAGTTAGGTAATTTATCCAAATCTCAGAAGGAATTTTGAACCCATTTTGGTCTGAGTCCAAAATTCTACATTCTCCTTCCAACTTTCCTGGTTAAAAACAGGCCACAAAATATGAGGGCGATCAGAAATGGCATGGCATGGAAATCATGGTTGCTTTCCTGCCCATAAATTTAATCAGAATGAAAGAGAGAGAAAAAAGTAGCTGCTCAAAGCATTTGTTAACTCGATGTGGAGACATCTCAGAATAAGATGCCGAGGTTTGAAAAATATTGGTTATTTCTTTTGTTGAAAACACATTTCTATTTATCTAAAGTAGAAATTTTGGAAAAGGTAAAGAACCATATAGAGAAGAATAAAAAATCATCAGAAGCCCACTGTGTTGTTGCAATTTAAGTGGGGAGGGGACCCAGTGAATGGTGGTGGATGACTATGGGTGCTTCACTCATTCAGCATTTATTGAGGGCTGACTATGTGCCAGGAATCCTGTCCAAGACTAGAGAGCCAATGACGGATACACATGTTCACAACCTAGTAGAGGGAGACAGAAAATAGAACTCAGTCTTAGAAGTGCCATTTAGAGCTATGTGTCAGATGTAGCTAAAGAAAGATGAGGTCAAGCTGGGCTACCAGCCAGTATCCTGCCCCATTCCACACACCTTGTCCATTTCAATTTTGGTTTTGCCTAGCCTCTTACTATAACCTCATATATTGTTATCCCAATTATCTTATTCTTCTGTAACCCACCTCCTTTACAATCAGTTATTTCTAAATTCTGTAGCACTGATGGTAGAAAATTTCCTACTGGTCTCTTTTCCTTACTTTTTAGCTCAGTGCTGATTCCTCTCTCCAGCAGGCTCACAGAGATTCCCTGCACAAAGTTTGCAGTATGTTTGGAAGATTGCAATGGAGTTTTGTCCTCTGCAGAGGTGATTTAAAGCAAAAACCATTTAGAAGTAGTTAAGAGAGCCTATTATTATGTTCCTGAAACAAGAGTAGATTACTTTCATTACATTAACCTGAACCTCAGACATGCTGTCACTATGGTGTCCATCCTGGCAGATTCAGTGAAGAGAAAGGAATGCATCAGCTTTCCCACTTCCTCTGGGGAGCTCTAGCTCTCCAGCAAAGCCAGAGAGTATTAATTATTAGGATCTGCTTTTCTTAACAATGATAACAAGACATCCTACCAGAGGTTTACCTACAATAAAACTTATTAATGACTGTCTTATTAGTTATAAAATAATCAAGGAAAATGTGATGATTGACTGTGTAAAACCTATTTTTTGATAAATGTAAACAAAACCATTTTACAAACTTGTAACATACCACCATCAGGATCAGCTAGGGGACCCTTTGTGAATAAAAGTTCCAAGGATTCCCATTTGCAGATCTATTATTTTTAATAAGTCCCCCAGGTTATTTTGACAATCTCCCTGACATGGGAATTTCAACTTTAGAGAAGTATTGAGACATAATCACATTATTTGGATTATCTTTGATTCCTGTTTCTTAGAACACAGGTACGGTGGAGACAGAGGTGTATATACTCCCAGGATTCAGCAGGACTCCAGGTTCGTGGGTCTAGTGACTGTCACCATTGCTGATATTTTGATTTTGTCTATAATGTGTATGTGAACAGAAGGAGGTGACTCCATGGCTTGCGCCATCACGGAAAGTCACTGGGGGCTTCCATGTTGAACAATCCCAGGGCACCGCTCATCTGTCACTAAGAGTTGTGTCTCCTGAGAGTTTGAAAGAACCTCTTCTTCAATGTAGCTCTCGGAGTTTGCTGCCCCCACTCTCCATTCTCAGCGGCCAAATGGCACACATATTTTGTCCTCTGAGGCTGCCTTGCTGTTCTTCAGGTTATAATTCTTTCCATGGAAGGCCCTAGATCAGCACTCAGACTGTGTGGAGAATACATCCTTGACTTCCTTTCCCAGCAACTTGATGGTCTATTGTGAATTAGCATACTGACCCTTTCTTCTTCCCTAGCTATAAATTCATTTCCCACTGCATGGGTTTCTGAGTCTTACCACAAGGACCCTAACTCTAAGCTAACTTAGCAGACCACTCCTTGGGACCTCAGGCCAGTGTTGTATTGTCTAAGACCTTGAGGACCTTTACTGAAGTTCCACAGCATACAGGGTGTGTGTAGAGAGCCTTGTGCTACCTTCGGAGGCACACATGCACGTGCACACACATAAAGATACAAATGTCGGTGGTTGAGAGCAGGGAAGAAACAAGTAATACAAAAATAGAATACAAGTATTATCTGGTGTATTCAATACAAAATCCATGATCACTAGGCAACACGCACCTGTCAACAGGTGCTATTTAAATCACAGAAGAACTGTGTTCTCAAGAAATTTACCAGATGTGGCAGAATTAACTTAGCGCATCTGAAATGATATCAATCAGACCCTATAAGACAGAATATGATCAAGTGTTCAGGCATGGGGAAAAGACTGTAACAAAGTGCTTCAGCATTCTACAGCCCTGTCTCCCCGTGTCCATATCCCTAGATCCTCATTAAAGGAACCGAAACAAGCCACCAAAACAGAAAGCAATGAAAACTTGCTTGATTGGATTCTGCCAATTGACTAAACTGCCACCCCTCACTCTTTGAGCTATTTTTTCCCCCACTATCATCTCTCTTTGCTTTGTCTTGTTCTTTTTTTTTTTTTTTTCAGCCTAGCAGAGAAGCATAATAAATGTAGAAAAATGAAATAGGAACGTGGGGAAGCTGCCTCCCTTATTCTGGAGCTTGACAAGATGTGTTAGCTTTTACATTTGGAGCTCCGTAGGACGGCAGGCACTTGAGAGCAGGGGTGGCATCTATCTTTATGGTGCTAGTGCACAGGCATCCTATTTGGATGAAATCATCCTTTGTTTCATTTATTATTTTTAAATAGAGATTGTCAAGGTCCCAAAAATGTCTCCAAAAGAGGCAATATGTCCTCTAGCTTCATTTGCAAATCTGGGCACCCTACTGCAAGAGAGAGCCTCGTGCTGGGGCCTGCAGATGGCCTCCTGTAGGAGCCTGTGAGTCAGGCAGCTGGGAGCTCCTCCTTACTTTCCAAGGGCCCTCCAGGGATACTGCCATGAGGGGGCATCTTTCACGGCCTCATGCCACTTGTCACCATCAGCTGCTCTGAAATGGCCATTTCTGTGAGCCACTGGCTGCCTTTACTGCTCCTGGGAAACTTTTAAAAACACCAAAGCCTGGAGCTTGCAGAGATTCTGATTTGGTGGATGGCAGTGTAACTTTGGCATCAGCCTTTAAAGGGTCCTTGGGTGACTCAAATACATAGGCAAGGCTGAGCAGCACAGGGAGCCACAGGGTAAGACTGTCTGTATTGGGTGTATTAAATATAGGTGAGGCCAAAACAGCAGAATTTATCAAAACAAAATAAAACAAAACCCATGTGCCAGTCTGTGCTCATTCACGCTGACATTTTTCTCTTGGAATTGTCTTCCTGGCCCTATTTCATGTTCTCTTAAACCTCTACTGTAGGGACCTTACTTAGTGTTTGAAGTTGATGCTGAATCTTGGCAATAGTCAAGTGATGAGATGTGTGGGTTCCATTCAATTATTTTTAAATCCAATTAACAGGAATGATTATGAATCGATGAGACTGGTTCTTTTCGGTCTGTTCTTCATCCAGCTGTTAGAGTTATTTTAAAAAACATCACTCAGATCTCATTACTTCCCTCCTGAGTGGCTCTTCTTAGAGTGAAACTCTGACTTCTTGATGGGGCCTCTGTGAACTACACAGCAATGTGGCTTTGTTACAGATCCTTCAATCTTTGTCTGGTTCTCACCAGTTAATTTATTGTGGAATGGTTTATGTGGGTAACACGATAGGAAAGGGGTGGCAAATGCCCTTGAGTCACATTCTTGACCTGACAGCAGCCGGGGTCCTGGCTTTACGGGGTAGGATACCAGGGCGGGGAGGCAGGGGGCATGTTTTGACCCAGGCTGTTGGGGCATATGGCAAAGAACTACATGCTTCTTAAGGCAGTGCATGTCTCATTAGCATCTTGATCTCCATCCAGAGGTGTGTTTTTTTAGCAGGCTAATGCGACTTAGGTCACTTCTAGGTCAGTCTTCTACCAGCTGCAGTTCTGGAGTGATTGCCCGAAGCCAGGACTCTTCTGCAGGGTGGCAGTTCTGTTCTCACTGGTGATTGGTTGAACCCCTATTAGGCTGGGAACTCAATACCAGGGAGAGCAGGCAAGCAAGGTCTGGGTCCAGGGATCCTGTAACAGCTTCTTTGTACCACGTTGTCCTCTATTGTTACTGTTCTCCCCCTCAATACCCTCAGCCACACAGGTCTCCTTCATGTTCCTAGAGCTCATGGGATATATTCCTACCTCAGGACCTTTGAACTTGCTGATTCCCATGGCAAGCTCATTCTATCAGATCTCACATGAGTTCTTCTTGTTCTTCAGGTCTCAGTGCAAATGTCAAATCTTAAGGGATTCTCTCCTCCCACCCTCTCTATCTGGTCACCCTCTACCATAAGCACATGACTGAGGGGTACACAGGGTGCCCAAACTGCTAAGGGGTGCATGTTCTAAAAGAAAATCTGGCCTTCCACACACACAAAGACAAATAAAGCATATTATTTAATAGAATTAGTATGGAGAGAGAGGAAGAGAGAGAGGAAAGATGGTAAGAAAGGATATTCCTAATAAAACTCCAGAAAATCACCCATACCCTCATGGGCAAATGCCCAGCCAAACAGGTTTGGTCTGAAGTGGGGCAACTGAGGCCTGGTAGCTTGCCACAAGTCTAAGGCACTTTCCAGTGGGGTACCTTAGACTTAGAAAGGGGTTAGGCAAGTCCCAGAGAGCTGGGACAGAAGGAAAAACCCCAGAATCAAAATGTACCACATAACCCGCCATGAAGTCAAGAAATTGGCTGCCCTTGTCTCTGTCAGATGCAGCCTCTCCATGTGTTTGTTATCCACATATTTATTCTCCAAGCCTCCCATTCACATGTCTCCCCTCCATGTGCCACCTCCTCACTTCCATTTCATTTATATATCTACTCTTTCCCAGCTGCCTCCCTCCCCACCATTAGGAAGTCTGGTTCTTGGCAAGCTGGGACTTGTCAGGCCCCTGTGTGTAAGGGGGGCAGGGAAATGGCAACCGGCTTCTGAGCTGCAAAGCTCCTTCCGGTTTCAAGGAGGTGCAGTCTGTAACACGACCAGGTTATCTATTCATTGTCATAGCAACTACTTCTCCCCGGAATTAACTTGCTCACTGGCACATTTGTTTGTGCTCACGCTCCAGAATGAAAGCTCCTTGAGAGTGGGGATTTGGGTTGTATTGTTGACAATCACATCCCTGGAGAAGAGTGGCTGGTACGTGTTAGGTTTACGGTGATTACTACAGGAAGGGGGGCAGGAAGGGAGGAAGAAAAGAGGGGATGCAGGAAAGGAAGGAGGAAAGAAGGGTGGGCGGATGGGGGGGATGGAAGGACATAACTTTCTGCCTACCTTCTAGGACAGTGATGAGTATTGCTAATATCTTCCTATTCCTAGCTTTCCAGATGTTTCTCAGCCATTTACATACACAGTCTCACTTGCTCCTCCCAAAACCAGTCAAATCCGGGTGACATGTATACCAGTATCTCTGTAGTCTTAGTTGCTCCTTTCTTAGCAGATAAGCAACTGTCTTAGTGACGTGTCCAGCAACAGCCTCCAGGGTAGAAGCCAGTCTCCCTACAAGGACTGAGGGAATCAGGAACCTTCAGTAAACTGTGGTCAAGTTCAAACGTCATACCAGCTACTGAAACACCACAATAGTCCATGTCGTTTACTGAGATTCTGGATGCCATCATAGGTTCTAGTGTCCAAGACAACAGGCTAGCAAAAAAGGATCTGTCTGTGGAACTGATGCCACAGAAATAAATACATGAAGCCAGTTACCAGATATCAAGGGCATCTTTCATGCCAGCACTGAGCTTCTGCATGTAAATACTGAGGTTTAAAGGAATAGAGCAACGGATTTGGAGAAAGAAGAGTTCACACACTTACAGGCAGTGGTTTGCAATCATATTTCTAAAGAGGACCAAAAAACTTATTAAAGCTGCGATAGACAAGAGGTCCATAGATGAAATAGTTCAGACGTCACATGTGCACAGCCCTGGTTGTAAATTCAGTCCTCTCTCGCTTTCTCTCTTACCCACCCCCACCCCCACCATTAGATGGTCTTGAAGAACATGAGTGAGTTGCAAGATTCTGTGCCCCCATTTATATAGAACAAGCCATCTCCTGGGGCTTCTAGTGATGAGATTCTCTTCCCATATTTTCAAAATAAGACACTCAACAAATTTTCTGATTCAATAGAACCAGAACGCTTGGTGCAACCTGAAATCTACTTTTTAAATCCTGCCACTTATGAATAGATAGAGAAAAAATAGATCTTGTTTTCATATTACAGTGGTTCTATGTAAAAATCTTGAGTGCCCCACACATCCAGATGGTTCTACAGGTTCTGCTGGTGACAATATTTTTAAAAATCTTTTGCTTTGCAGAGAAATTTCATGGTGCTGTGTAGCAGGTGGAAACAATGGAACATTAGGCCCTCTATGTCTGAAGAATCATGTTGCCTGAAAGTGTCTTCCCACCTCCTCAATTTCCCCTCAAGTTTACCCTCCTGTTGCAAGAGGGGGTGGAATGGGGATTATAGCACTACTTTATATTCCACTTAACTGCTTTCTATTCTTGTCATTTCTGCTTTTCCATATGCCTTTATCAAGGACTGGAAATGCATAAGGGAGAATCAAATGAGGTGATTTTAGATGTTCTAGGGTGGATGGTTGGCCAAGCACAGATTGCTACCAGCCTGTTTACTGTAGGTGTGCCTTATTACAACATTGGTTAATGTTTCTTGGGGTATGTTTGTGATTTAACACAGATATGCTAAAATCCATGCACAGGAAAATAAGTTTTGAGGGGGAGAAGGGTGTGAGGATGGATGGTTGAAAATGAGATGTTGTACTTAGAGAAAGCATAGTAGAACAATCCAAGAAGACTGAGGGACTAAGCTAGGAGAAAGGGAGAAGAGGAAGTTGATATGCATCAATTGTGAGAAGTTACTAAGGCCTCGCAATGCACTCTCCTTACTCCTTGAAAAAGTATCTCTAACTCAATCTTCCACTGACTATTGTTATTCAGTGCTCTGTCCTTGATCCCCTTCTCTACATACTCTCCCAAGGTGATTCCATCCATACCTGTGGCTTCCATTGTACTTGTATGGTGATGACCCTCAAAACTAAATCCCCAGAGCTCATTCCCAAATATCTCCTCCTAGATATCCTTCAGACACTTCAAATTTGACAGGTACAAGTACAAACACTTCACATCTCTGTCTTACTCCAGGCAAACCTGTTTCTTCTATCTTATTTCCCACTTTTATGAAGAGCCCTAGTATATAACCAGTAGACCACACCTAAGCCAAAGTCCTAGAGACTTTACCCTTTCATTACTTCCTGATATCACCAAGCTTATTGTCACTACCTGGTATCCTCTGGTACCTGGAATGCTCGTAGCCTCTAGTTCCATCCTTCCGATCCATGCTAATACCATCTCATGACTTCAGGCCTTTGCTTATATTTTAACTGATTGAAATAAATATCATCATATTGCCAGAATGCAGAGGGAATCATTCCATACCTCTCTGGGTTGTTCTAGGCTGGCATATATTCAAGCAAACACCAGACAGAGAAAAAGTCAAAAAGTTTAATAATAACATGTATGTCCCCTGTGTACTTGGGTGAGAACCAGTATGACTGAATATCTCATCCATGTGGCTTCAGTCACCATCTTAAATAGCTTAGCTAAGCAAAGGGAGGTTGAGGGGGTGAAGAAAGGGGAAGGACAGAGAGTTTTTCTGTGCAGTAGACAAAAGGTTAAGACTGGCCTTCTCTACTGAAAAGAGTTAAGGAGATTAGAAGCTCTTACCAAGAGAGGTTTACATATAAAATTCATAAGCAACCTCCACCCACCCATCAGAATCCCTCCTGTTAAATCAGTCTTTTGTCAAAAAGACATATTTGGGGGGAAGCAGGTTTTTGGTCCCCTATAATGCCAAACATTTATTATTTTTTTTTTACTATTTTCCATAAATTGCCCACAATTCTCATAATAATTTCACAGTTTGCCAGTTATTACCTAGGCAATAACCAATTACTTTACATTTGGGTACAGGGTTTATTAATTCCAAAGCTTTGCTCTTCTAACTATTTTTCTTCCAGTCTTTTCCCCATTCCTGCCATATATTCTCTAGACAGTCGATATACACAAGAGCAAAGCAGAAAATATTTCCTGCCTTGATGGAATTCACATCCATGTTAGGGAATGTAAATTGATGGAGAAAGCAAATACATTAACATGATATGTAGTAAAGTAAATCACTAGGAGGTGATAAGTGCTGGAGGAAATGCCATGATAAGTGTACATAGAAGTGCTGTGGGAGGCAGGGAGTTGTACTTTTTAAAACTAAGATAACATTAGTTTACAAGGATGGTTTCAGGGCTTATGGCTTTGCAGCTCGCACCTGAACCTGTCACACCAGGGAGGGAGCTGTAATTTTAAACGGATAAGAAATCTGCTGTCATCCTTATGTTTGTTCCTTTTTATATAACATGTTTTTCAACCTCTTTTGGCTTCATTTGAGAGATTTTTATTAATTTGATTACATTGTAATTTGTGAAGTTTTATTCACATTTGCTGACCTTGGATTTTGTTCATAATCTTAGAACTGTATGTTTATGATTTTTTTAATCAAATCTAGAAATTTTTTAGTTGTTATTTCTTCAAATACTTGTTTCTTCTTCTCTCTTTCCCTTTATTTGGAGATGACAGTTGCACTTCCTAGGCTTTATTAGGTACTTGAAATTGTACCAGGGCTCACCCAGTGTTTACTACTTTTTTCTATTCTTTTTCCTGTCTGTGTTTCCTGTCTACAGTATGTGCATTTCCCAATCATTTCCTCTGTGGGGTAGAGTCTAGTGTTAATCCAATTTAGTGCAGTTTTTATTTCAGACATTATAGTTTTTATTTCTAGATATTCAACTAGGGTCTTTTTATGTCTTCCATATCTCAAATTAACATGCTTAATTTTATGTTTAGTGCCTTGAACATATGTGAGTACCACTTTAATGTGTTTTAATATCCTTTATGTTAATTATATAATCTTCGTAATTTCTGGATTGATATCAACTCATTGATATTTCTTCTCATCTTGAGTTGTGTTTCTCTCCCTCTTTTCCGTGCTAGATAATGTTTGATTTGATGCTAGGCATTGTAAATTTTAACCTGTTAGGTGTTGCATTCTTTTTTGTTCCTGTAAAATTCTTGGTGTAGTTCTATGAAGTTAATATTTTTTGAAACACTTTAGTGCTTTCTGGCGATGACTTTAAAACTTCGTTAGATGGTACAGAAAATATTTCAGCCAGGGCTAATTTTCCTTGACTACTGATGCAAAATGTTTTTTTGCATACTCTGTAATGGTTAATTTTATGTGCTAACTTGACTAAGCTAAGTGATGCCAGGACACCTGGTAAAACATGATTTCTGGGTGTCTGTGAGGGTCTTTCTCAAAGAGATTATCATTTGAACTGGCAGATTGAGAAAAGAAAGTCACCCTCATTAACATTGGTGGGACTCATCCAATCCGCTGAAGGCCTGAATAGAAAAGAAATGTTAGAACAAAACTATGAAATCTCTTGCCCTTAGATATTAGTGCTCCTCGTTCTTGGGTCTTCAGACCCAGAATGTAACTTAGTCCATTGCCCCCCTGATGTCCCTGCCTTTGGGCTTGGGTTAAATGACATCACTGGTTTTCTCGGTTCGCCAGCTTGCAGATTGCAGATTGTGGGACTTCTTTATCTTCATTTTATATAATAAACCATTTGGATATTTTAATCCTTAGCCTTGGCTTGTCTCTTTTCACTCATGCTGTTAAGCACTCAGATGAAGACTAAATGATAATTCCCTGTAGGTTTCCAGAGATCCCTCACTGTGCAACTCTCCTCTCTGTTCTGCGAAATGCAGACTCCTTTATTTACCCCTTGTCTCAGCTTCGTTGTTTCTTACTCAGAAAACTTGCTGGAATCTTCCTAGCTTCCTCCTCCATGTGAATTCTCTGCAGGCATTAAGTTGGTCTAATCATAGGGCTCACTGTTTTTGGTTCCCTGATGCTTGGAGATCACTCTTCTTTGCTTTTTGATGTCCAGTATCCAATTAAAAAAATTATCTCAGGCAGCAAATCTAGTCCTTATTTCTCTATCTTGGTGGATGTCAGGAGTCTCATTAAATTGTTTTATTCTAGCAACTATTTATAAACACTGCCTTTTCAAATTTAATTTCATGATGGATAGGGAGCCTCCTATATTCCAATAATTATGGTTGCCATAAAAATGTATTTGGCAATTGATATTACACAGGGCTTCTCCCAAGTTAATTAAAGACTTAGTGGTTTTGGATCCCAGAAAATGGATCTTCAGTGGGCAGCTGTGTCCAAGAAATCTGCTTCTCAAGGATTCATAGGACTGTAGAATTTTATCATTGGAAGGTTCCTTTGTATTTGGTTTTACCCACTCTTAGATTTTTTTTTTTGACCCAAAGCCTCAGTGTCAGACATTTGGCCAAGGCAATTGCAGGTAAATTTGTACCAGCAGGCACCTAGTTATGTCTGGGTTATATTTAATGTTAATTTAATGTTAATTTCTTATTTAGGTGGTTGTGATGCAGGCTACATTTTCCATATGAATCATGCAATGAATTTGAGTCTATATTATTGACAATGCATTATGAACACAATCAAATAAATTTTAGATCAAATAGCTTTTTTTAAACTGATATTTGAACCTGCATTGGTGCTACAAGAGGAAAATGCATTCAGGTTCTGAATCAGAATGCAAAGAAACTATATTCCTTTTTTGGTTTCCTTAGGTCTCTGTCAGAGATTTTATGTGTATTTTTTTTTTCCTTACAGCAATTTGTTAACTTGCTCTATTTCCTCATCAACATGAAAGACCCTCTTTTTATTAGCTAATTAATTTATTTTCTTACATCTTTGTTAATTTTTGGACAGGATTTGATTTCTCCCCTTAGATGCAATCCCTATAACCCTCCCTCTACCATATCACCCATGATCTATCCCCACAGTCCCTTGTGCTCTTCCCTTCGTTTTTTCACCCTCCTCCCCTTGCTGTTTGCCTCTGATCTATCTATCGTCAGCTTGCAAGTTTTGTCTTTTTTCAAAACCCTCTCTTGAATGAAAAACACAAAACATTTTGGTGGGAAAACAAAATATTTGACTTTAGATTGAATTTGAATTTCTCTTAGAGAAATTCACCTATATTTCTACTTGGTATTCAGAGTTGGTATATTGGAAACTTCCTTTATCTGTCAGGCTGAGTTAATCTCTAGGCAACCCGGCTTTATTATTTTTTTTTTTATTTAGTTCTATATTATAGGGAATAGAAACAAAGTAAATAAGTAACCCCATCAAACAATTATTCTAGGAATTTATTCCAAAGAAATTATTTAAAAGCATGAGAAGGAAATGAAATGAAGTTATTTGTCTCGGCATTATTTTTAATAGCAAAAGTTAAAAGTGACTTAAATGCCCATCAGTGGGAGATTGACTAAATTAATCATTGCATTTCCATACAATTGTAAACACTGCAGTCATTTATAAGTGATGATGCAGTTCAATATAATCAATATGAAAGATATCTGTAAAGAATTATTAAATGGAAGGAATAAAAACAGCTTTTGATAAATGAACCAATTTATTTAAATGTTTAAGTCAGTGTGTGCAAAGAGTAAATTATCTAGATGCTTATTAATCAAAATGCTAGTATAGTTACTTCTCTGGTTTAGAGGGTTGCATGCAAATGTACTTACTTCTTCATAGCTTATTTTATTTACAAGTTTTACCACAAATTATGCAATGAGACTTTTCATTTTGAAAAAAATGAAGAGAATAATATATGCCCTCTGAGAATTCACAGTTTGGAGAGTCAGAACCAAAAACAATCAACCAAAAATATGAATACAGTACAGTATATACATAAATACATGCCAAAATATTTTGAGACAGAGAAGCAGTATGAGTTAAGAGAAGAGAAAAAATATGTTTGAGTTTTACAGGGGCGATAGGACTAGACATGGGTTTTGGGAGCCGACATGCAGAGTATTGCCAAATCTGGACCCATTACCCAATAATGAGACCATGGAAAACTGAGGGGTGCCCAGGGATCCCAAACTGTTAAGAGGAAAGCCCTGTGATCCCAGTCGTAAGGGCTCATACCCATCCATATATGTAGAAGCAAAGTGATCAAACTCTAGTGTGCCCAAAGATTTTTAATCAGTGAGAGGTTCAAAGGAAATAAAGAGAAAGAGAAAAGGAGAGGGGAGAGAAGAATGTCAAAAATCACTGCTGGAATTTCACCTGGGGACTGCACACTATACCTACGGTATTCTGTAGCCTGTGACTGCTTCCAGGGGCTCTGCACTGTCATGTTTCTTTCACGTAATAATTAATTCCTGGGAACCTGAATTGAAGTGACCTTGAGTCAGTGATTCCCAAAGCTTGTTGTATGTTAGAATCACCTGAGGGGCTTTAAAAACTGCTGTGCCCTTCTAGAGATTTTGATTCAATCAGTCAAAGGCATGACTGGGCCATTGGGATCATGAATCATCTTGGATGTCTCCAATAATCAGTAAACCATGGATCTAGAAGAGCAGTTCTCAAAGTGTGATCCATGGGCCACATGAAATGAAAACTATTTCCTAACAATATTGAAACTCCAACCTTCTTTTTCACTGCTAGGACATTTGTAGCATTGGTCCAAATCCATGGAGGTTACAATCACTGGTACCTTAGTATGAAGTAAGGCAGTGACACCAAATTTCATACTGGTATGTTTTCACTGTCACATACATAAAAATATTAGGCCTACTCATGAAAGGCTTCAGTGAAGTAGCATAAAGTATTAATTTTATTAAATCTTGAACATTAAATATATATAATTTTCATACTCTGGGTGATGAAATGGAAGTATGCATGAAGCTCTTCTGCTGTGTATGAAGTGTAATACTTGTCTTAAGAAAAAGCACTTTTGCAGTTGTTGAGTTGCAAGCTAAACCAGACCTTTCTTTATTTAGACTTGGGTATTTGGTAGACATTATCTCAAAAGGGAACAGTCTTTTCCTTCAAAGAAAACAACTGACAATTTCATTCATTTGTTGCCAAAGGCAAAACTCCAGATTTTACATGAAAATTAAAATTGTAGAAAATTTGCATCTGCCACTATGAGTTTGGCTGCTTCTTCATAATTAAAGACTTTTCAGAGAAGATGAAAAAGTGTAGTGATGTAGCCTAAAAAAAAGTGATGTTTTTTAGACTACATTAAATGCACTCAACATTTGGAATATATCCATAACTCCAAGTGACTGATCATGTTAAAAAATTGTGCATGTGTAAAAGATTCATTCAATGTGCAAGGTAAGCTAATTAATTTTAATGGAACAGAGTATGATAAGCTCAATGATTTGTTTTCAGATTCCGCACTGCATTTAACCTATAAGAAACCACACTTGTTGAGTTTTGGTATTGTATCAAAGAAGACTATGCATAGTTCTCTGAAAATATTATTAAAATATTATTTCACTTTCCAACTACATATCTGTATGGGATAGATTTTCTTCACACCTTTCCAACAAAATACTATGTCCACAGAAGTTGAGTATAGGAGCAGATTTGAGAATATAGATGTCTTCTTTTTAGTCAGACCTTAAAGATATTTGCTAAAAATAGAACAGAACATCACATTGCTTAATGATTTTTTTTATTTGGGGTAATATAAATATTGATAAACAAATGTCAACATATAATGGATTTAATTATTCTTATTTCAAGTAGATAAATATGTTTAAATGATCAGCTTTGGTTTGTAACATGGTAGGTATCAGTAAGTGATATGCTCATTGAGAGAATAAGTGTATCAGAAATGTTTATTTCTAGAAATGTATATTTCTTCTGAAAAGATAGAATTACATTATGATTCAGCAGTTATACATCTAGGTGCATATACACAAACTTTTTTGGGGTGTTCAATAATTTTTAAGACTGTGAAGGGATCCTAGAACCTCGAAGTTTGTGAACCGTTGACTTAGATTATTCTGTGTTTATTGACTCTTAATTTTCTCCATGACCTGTGACCCCCCCGCATCCAGGCTTTATTCTGTGTTGCCTAGCCCCCAGCTTCAAGCATCCATATGGTGACCTTGAGCCAGTGAGAGTCTCACCTTCCCACTTGCCATTTGGATTTTCTTTCTAACAGATGGGGAGCTACTTCATTTTCACATGTGTGTGGGAACTGGTTTTGGGTAGGATATCTCTGTGTAGTTGCTGGCTGCCCAAGGACAGAATTCTGTTAGCTCTTTCCTTCCCAGAGTGCACTGATATTCCCTAGACAGTGAATCAAAGTAGGTTCAAGGACAGTCTCACATTGTATAGAAGCACTATTGCCTTTCCTCTTAGCTGTGATTGCTGACTAGTTTCCATCTGCCCATCTCCCCTACCATATAGAGATTTCCTATTCTGAGTTGCATTGTTCCTTCTTAAAATTTGAATTATTTCAGCTATTTTCTCAAATGTATTAAATATCTGCATATATGTAAGCCTTTGTTGTGGTAAAGGCTCAAGTTGGTTGGGGGTTCTGTCCTAGAAATCAAAAGGGCAGAGATATATATCAACAGAATATCTCCCACAGCACACACATAACCTGACCCCGACTCTGACCTACTGGGTCACCTGTCACTTTATTGAGTTCTTTTGAGTGACTACAACTTGCTCTAAGTGCAACTCTGCATCTGATCCGGGATCAAAACCTGGTTTTGCATTAGGTCTCTGCTTATATGGCTGCATAGATAACACTCTGATGCTGTGAATTCCTTAATCTGTGACATACTGCTCTCTGAATCACATTCCTGGGTAAGGAATCCTGGACAAATCATCTATTTCATAACTTGAATTTTTGGAAGCTCCCTCAGGTTTACTACCTTTGATGGGACTGTACACATCTTCTTTACTTTGTTAGCCTTCTCCCCAAGCACCACAGTTGAGAAAAAGTGTTCAACAAGATATCACTGGAAGCTGGTTGGGGGCATCATAGCACCATAGCATCATGCTTCATTCTCTGCTTTTTAATCCAAGCACTTGTCTTTCTAATTCTGCTTTACTTAAATGCTTTATCTGTTATTTTAAGCTAAAGGCACAAGCAGTTTTGGAAGAAATGTATATTTCTTCTGAAAAAAAAAATAGAATTACCATATGATTCAGCAGTTCCACATCTAGGTGTATATCAAAATAATTTTAAGCAGGTTCTCCAAGAGATAGGAGCATACCCAGGTTCACAGTACCATTGTTCACAATAACTAAAAGCTAAAAGCAACTCAAGTGTCCACAGAAGAATGAATGGATGAACAAAATGTGATATATGCTTACAGTGGGATACTATTGTATTGTGTTATACAGCTATAAATGAACTGGATTATCACCCATTGGCAAAAGTTTTGGGGTCAATAAATACAGTGTCCTTGTTCCCTCACTTTAGGGTAGATTATAATATTCTGTGAAAAGAATTGAGGTGTATACTTGACTTCCTATAACTGTATGAAATTCAGTGTTTACCACTTCTTTTGTGTTCCAAAATGCCCTGTTGCCTAACTGGAGGCAGTTTATCTGAGACAGCAAGCATTTTATATAAGCTAAGGTTCTGTATAACTGAGAGTCACAGTCATAAAAATATAGTTGGATACTGCTTCATTGAGCATTAGTGATTATGCAGTTCATTTTAGATTTTAGAGCTTGACCCCATAGTGTGTGTGTGTCTCTAACCACCACCCACTCCCCCAAAAAATGGAGAGACTTTTCTATATGTCTGGTGGTAGCTCATTCTTGAAATTTTCTTATGTGGACATTAGCTGTTAACGTAACAACATTCTTGTTACGTAACAACATTCTTCCTCTAGATGAGGGTATGTTCCCCTTGGGCAGTAAGTAGATAATTACCAGGAGGAGTCTCATGGTGGAATTTTTCAGGGAATCTATTGGCAGAGGAGGGAAAAAGAGTAGGTAACAAATTAAAGGAAGATAGGACTGGTGTGGCAATCCAGTTTAGAGTCTGGAGAGGTATTTTAGGTAGCAAGACCAGTAGGCCACAATATCCCTGTTTGTCAAGTAATATAGGGGAACTTTTCATAGGAAAGTGGAGGGGATCCATACCAAATCTGGGACATGTGGATACAGAGGGTGAATCTTGAATGCTGAGAAAATGAGAGTTTCTGTGCCTGCTACCTGGAGAAGCGATTCTTAAATAGCTCCACCTCTTAGATTGTACCAGGAGATGCGGTCCCTACTCAGTTAGCTCTGGATCTCCAGGGAAACACTAGTCAACAACTCAGTGACTAAACTATTCATCAGCCTCCCCACTTAAAGTTTTAATTAGTATTACTTTTCCTCCTTGAATAGTTTTCAAATTCACATCTCACTTTGCTTCTTCTTATTTCAGACTGGCCATGCTGATTTAAACAGTAAACTAAGAGTAACACTTAATACCCCTCTGAAATGCCAACTTGCTGGTTCACGGGATGGTAGTGTCTTTGTTACCAGATTCTGAGTTCTGGGGCTTTCTGAGAAATGAAATAATGGAGACTCTGGTCTTGCAGTCACCAAGCAAGAGTTTATTAAAGTTTATGCAATTAACCCCAAGGGAGTCAGCACCAGGGACAGGGTGTGTCTGCTACTCCCTGAGAAAGGGAGGCTCTATTTAGGAAGTTGGGTTTTTTTTAAATATTTTTTTTTTACATCATTCTTCAATTTCGTACAATGTATGCATTTTTCATCTTGGTTATAATCCCTGTGAAATTCCAGCCACCCATTCACCCATGTACAATAACCCAGCATAATTAAAGGACTAGGGCCCTTTCTTCCTCCTTCTTTCCATGAGGCCATTTCATCTCTTTAATTTGTGATCTCCACGTGCCTGTGACCTCTTGCTTGTCATTATGGACTTGGCATCATTAGCCTACAGGATTTATTAGTGGTGAAAATTTGATTTTATCTAAAGTGCGTATTGGGGAAGGGTTTCTTCTTAGAGATAGGGACAATCACTATCAAAGTGTGGGTAGGTGACCTTGCCTCACATCTCCAGTGGGGAAAATGCTACTTTCTACTTTATAATACTTTATTCAGCCTCAATGTGAGTTACTGTCCAGTAACATGGAACCTCCTAAGACTCACTGGACCCTTCCCTGCTGAACACATGCTCAGTTAAAGCCAGTCTGATCCCCCTTTACTCTGCCTGGTCCCTCACCTTCACATTGGTGTGTGTGGGACATTCAAAGTTCTTTTGCACAGTGAAACAGCCAGAGATAAGACCACCTGGTCTTCCAGTCATCAACTGGAGTCAAAATTTTGATTCTGATCCTTATGCCATTAACTAAGAAGGTGATCAGAGATACTCATCCAGGACATCAGATTGGATTGGAAATTGACTGAGATTGTGTTGCAGGCTTCTCCAACTCCAAAGAATCTATGAAACATTGCTTGTCTAGGAAATTTGAGGGGCTGTGTGATGTCTTCCATACCTTTTATCAAAGCTAAGGAGACATTCACCAGCAGGAAGACATTCTTTCTCACCCAGAGATCTATTTCTGATCAAAATGTTTGAGGATTTTTGTGTTCTTACATGGAAACACACAATCAAACACCAGATGCTCAGCATTCAAAGTTAAAAAGGCAGCCAAACAATTTGATTAATTTGATAAACTCTGATAACTAAGAGCTGACACTGACGATAGCTCAGCCTGGGCTGAGACAGGCTGTGTGGAACCATGCATGGAGCCATCTCTGAAGTTGGCAGGAACAGCAGCAGCATTTGAGGTGGGGGAGTCTGAGCGGTAGGGATGGGAACTATAAGACTATAGGAACTGAAGCATTGGCAATAAATGCCCAAAGAACAAGAACACATGGGAATGGGCGATTCCAGAGTGGCTGATGAGAATCTGTCACGTTTTCTCTAGTACTTTTAATGGAATTATCAAGTGAGACTGGAGCATGTTTTACGAAAGGTAAAAAATGAAACTTGCTTTTGAAAAGTTATCTCCATGTAAATTTCTCTGTGTAGGCTGTCCACCTCAATGTACACAAACATCTAATCTCCTTATTGCTTTTCAATGGAGAAGGCAGAACTCAAATCTTAAAGCATGCATTTGACTGCTGTGTCTTCCTTGGTAAAGCCTCTACCTGACTTTCCCCTTTCTTTCCTCCAACCTCACATGTCTTAGCCAAGCTGTTTAAGATGGCAGCTACATATGTGTGATAAGTCACTCAGTTTTGCTGGGTTTCTCCCATCTACATAAATGATTTTTTTTCTTATTAATTTGTCTGAATCTTGTTTGATTATTTGCCCAGAGGAGGTATGGGATAATTCTTTTTTTTTTTTTTAAGATTTATTTATTCATTCATTTCATTCATTCATTCATTCATTCATTCATTCATTCATTCATTTATACAAGCACTGGGTACAGTCAGAAGCTTGGGAGGGTGAGAGAATTCACCAGAGCAGGGAGCAGAACAGGCAGACGGACCGAAATACACTGCTGAGGGGAGCAGCGGGCGCGGCAGGAGAGGTCTGCGCACCATGTGGGACCCTCGCCCAGCAGCCGGGGATCGAACCAGCGCTGCAGAGGCTGCGGGCAGCCTCGCAACCCAGCACTCAACCACTGCTCCACCGGGGAGGCCCTGGGATAATTCTTCATGCAACTTGGCATGCCGTATGTTTACAAAGCAAAGGAACGTTAGAATGTCAACTCCATCTATATAGACTGAAGAACTGTATGATCTTCTGTCACAAAATGACACAGGAAAGGACATTTTTATGTTGCCATAGTATATTGTAAATACAGTCACATTTCTTGATATTTTTAGCAGATCAAAACATTCTTTGTCTATGGGTACCTATACTATTTATTGCTGATCTGATGTTTTGAATTCTATCAAGGAGTTAGAAACCTGGGTGTCCTCTGATGTGGTTCACAGCACTCATGGAAAGATTGCCCCAAGTCTGCTTTCCTCTCTCTCGCTTCTCCAGGCCCTCTCATCTCCAGGGGGCCCAGGGCTTTCCAGGGTGTTCAACATCTATTTATTTACTACATTTCATTCACACTAGTATTTTACTGATGTCATGCTCTCCACCTTCTGGAGGTTTTTTATTTTTAAGATTTATTTATTCATGTATATAAGAACTGGGATACAGGCCAGAGGTGTGGTTGTAGGGGTGAGAGGACCCACCAGAGACAGAGTGGGGAGCAGAACAGGCAGATTGCCTGAAATACACTGCTGAGGACGAAGCAGTGGACGAATCAGGAGAGGTCTGCTGTGCCAAGTGGGTTGCTCCCTGGCCAGGGATCAAACTCACGCGGCAGAGGCTTCAGATAGCTTCATGGTGCTGCATCTTAACCCCTTGCATCACCAGGGAGGCCCTCTTCTGGAGTTCTTGCATTGAAAAGAGAATATTGTTTGTGCAAATGTGTCTAAACTATAACAACAGGTTTTGAATCATGGAACTTTAGGTATCATGGCACCTGGCATATTTAGAGAGATATTTGAGGGTGGAAGAAATCGCTAGTCACATCACTTGGGTAAGTACTTTTTCTGCTTATGATTCAGGCATCATGCAGTGTCCATATATCATTATCTTTTCTGTTAGCTTTATTGTTCTCCTGTACTGGGTTCGAGGCTAATTAGGTTAATATAAATTTCAGCTGGAAGTTAACCATAATGTGCACTTCATAGATTCATCCCCTAATGAATGAGATCTGGTATGATTTGTCTGAAAATATGACTTTATGAACTTCCTAGATGGGCTTCCATTTTCCTGCTCTTCAACTTAGGCCGATGATTTTGTAGTCTGTCTTAATCATGCTGGGTATGCGCTCAGCCCTCAACAGCCGTTGACCTCAGAGCCTCAGCATCAATGCTACAGTCCTAAATGCCTGCAGAGAGGTGGACATGGGAAGTCTGATGCTCTTAATTTGAACAATAATTTTTCTGATATGTAAAGTTGCTGTAATTCTGCTAACACAAGGAACCAGGGGCCAAACTTAATGGCAAGTCACCGTTAAGCTTTTATTTCTATTTAATGGGTCTGGACATTGAATTGCAGCTGTTTTGAACTGAACAGTAGTGGGGAATGTGAGGGTGCCCTGTAATTTTCAGTGATACAAGAGAATCTGGCTTTGGATGGGTAGATCACAGAGCTTTCCCCAGATGAATTACGTCTATGACCAGAGTGTAGGGTAAGTGAGAGGGAGTACAGGAGGTGGTCGATGGAGAGAGGAGAGTTGGAATTGCCTCTGGAGGGTTGGCTTTCCCCCAGATCTGGCCCCGTCAATCAATGCATCCCCCAATGAGTTCATGAAACAGTCATATTTCTAGTCACTGTGCCACAGTTTTTTCATCCTAAAAGGAGTGTCTCTCATAAGATAAAGAGGATACATATAACTTTATGATTACTATGATATCCTATAATCGTGCATTTAAATCACATGTACTAGCTAATCTGAAAAAAAAAATTAAAAATTCATTTCCCTAGTTTCTGCAAAAGCAAACATTGGAGTATGGAGGAAGCTTAGAATTCATGCCAGTGAATCAAGATTTGAGTCTTGGCACTGAGATGTACTCACTGTAAAAATTAGAATAGAGTAAGTTTGTCCTCTGGAACTTGAGATGAAATGAACTTCTTCTATACTTATCCAGGGTTATTGCCATGCTCAAAGCAAATAGTGTGATTATCTTGGCAAATGACAAATGATAGGTCCTACTTATCAATTATGTAATTGCTAGGAAACAGTAGGCTTGTGGTAGAAGTGAAAGCACCAGGAAGGAGGGAAAACACACTATACAGTGTGGCCGCTTCATAAAGGCATTTTAGGATTTTTTTATAGCATATTTAATTCTCCCAAGATTGTTAATGAGGTAATAAGCAATCCCTGGTTTTCAAAATTAGAAAACCAAAGGTCAGAGAATTTAAGTAACATGCTGAACATCACACGGCTAGAAAGCACTGGAGTTAGTGCATCTTTCATTTTGTCATCTGTCTTTGCAGACAGAACATTTTTCTTCTTTCCAATACAGATCCATGATGGAGAAGAGGATGGGCACACTTATTTCCTCATTTGTTCAGTAAACATTAATTCTCCACCCTTGGCATTATATAAGGAACTGTTCTTGGTTCTGTTGAGGAAATGGCAATGAATAAACACATTGTGTTTATGGAGTTAAAATCCATTGTCCATAGTCAGTTCGTGGTTTTCCTTGCTAATGGCAGGTGAGGAGTAATTAAAAACAGTGGGAAATAGATGCTCTGTAAGTGGATCCTCAGACCAAGGGTGAAGCTGTCAAGTGTGCTGCAATCTCTGGTTAATTAAAGAGTCAAGCAGAAACCTTTCTTGACTTTTGGTTGAGGACTCAGGATTTAAGGAGACACCAGTCATTATTTTGAATGTCAGTTTCCATGGCAAAGTATTGGTGATCCAGACATTCTGTTTAGGAGATTGGACTGAATTTAGGGATGTCTTAGATTTATTTATATCAAATGATTTGTTTTATTATATGTAATAAATTCCTGGTAACCATTTTTCTTTGTTTCTTTTGTTTTCATAAGGTGTGCAGAAAGAAAATTCTAGTTAATTAAGAGTTTGAATTACTTGACTTCCAGAAAATTCATATTTGATTACTTTTCCCCTTTAAAATACAGCAAGCCCTCATTTCATTCAAAATTGTTTCATTATAACATTGATGAAAAAATAATATTGATTCCCCACCAGGGCCACCGTCTGTGTGGAGTCTGTGTGTCCATCCTGTGTCTGTGTGGGCTCTCCCTGGTACTCAGGTATCCTCTCCCTCCTCTCCAGGTATGTGTTTTAGGCCTGTCACAACTGTCCCAGCTGGAGGGAGAGTAGGTGTGGGTGTGCCCTCTGACCAAATGGCAATCTCTCCACGCTTGGGTCCTGCCTTGTGCCGTGAGCTGCCAGGATGGGCTCAGCCACCAGCCACCAGCAACCCAGCCTTGGAATAAGCAGGTGGGAAAATGAATGAATGAATATAAATGATTGTTGCATTTTAGAAGGGTTTTGGGTTTTTCCTCAGAAGCTTGGTAATGTTTATAGTAGCAGAAACTTAACTCTTGCTTGTATCAAATTAGCCAAGGATAAAATTTCTTAACATTGTTTCCTTGTACTTCGTTTCACTTAAAGCCATAATCTTCAAGAACCTTTCCAGGACTTTAAGTGAGACTTAAATATACCCCCTTTTTCCCCCTGACAGCTTTACTTCAATTGTAGTTGCTACATTCCTAGAAAGTAGTGCCTACATTCCTAAAATGCTGTTCAAAGTGATTTTCATGAATTAGTTTATCCTTCCCACATCCGGTGTGGTGTGTAGCCCTATTGGGCATCTCCTTGAGGTGGGTCCACTGATACCCAGAGAGTTACATGAACCGGGGGATCCTGGTGGGGGTCCATCATGCAGATGAGTGTTCTGAGGCACAGAGTTGTTAACTGACCTATGTGAGCATGTATGTGGGGAGGCTAAGGTATGGGCATAAGCAGCTTGTCTTCCACACCCATGCTCCTACCACTTCATGCCTCCCACTGTTACAGGGCAGGGAGAGGGGCACCCTAGACCCTGCAAACCTGCCTACTCTTAATGGGTTCTGCCATCCACTGCATCAATACAAAACATATGAGACTTTAATGGGAAGGAACTTTAATACAATTAGGAAACAGTACAGGAAAGGCAAAAAATATAGTTTCTATATCAAGTACCCAGTTACACGTCCCCTCGTGGGTAAAAGCCCACCCAAGTGGGATTGGCCCAGAACAAGGCCCCAAAGCCTGTCACAAGTCTAAAGCATCTTCAGTGGGACCCACAGAAAAGGATCAGAAACAACCAGACAAGTCTGGAAGGAAAAGAGCAAAATCAAAATCAAGGCAAAAACCACCATTGTCACCTCCCCACAGGTCTCTCACCCACATCTGTGTCACCCAGTCCATGACCAAAAGGCAAGTGCAGTTTCTTCACGCGTCTCTTGGTGCCATGTGCCACCTCCAGGTCTCCTTCTGGCTCTCCCTCCTGCTTCCTTCCTTCCTCAGTCTCCTCTGCAGCTTCTTCTCTCTCTGCTCAGCTCCACCCTCCCTTGGGTGGGGCAGGAAACCTGGAACCTCCCCCTTTCCTGGGGACCACCCTGTTACACCACAGAACCAACTGATTCTGTATGAATTTATGGACATACTGAAATCAACACTGGTCCCACTGTGAAAACAGCCCAGGAATAGTGACTGGTGAGCCACACTGGGCTCAGACAAAACAAACCTTTCCTTCAGTGCATCACGGTGAATTGTTGTCAACCCCCCCATGGGTCTCTCACCCACATCTCTTTCAAGTGTCCCCTTCTGTTCCCCCAGGTCCCTGGCACAAATCCAAGGCTGAAAAGCAAGCGTGGCTGCTGCTTCACATGGCTCTCTGCTCTGTGTGACTCCTCCAGGTCTTCTCTCTTCTTGAGTCCTTCTCCCAGTCTTTCCCAGGTTCTCCGCTCTGCTCAGCTCTACCCCTCCAACACCCCACCCCCACACAGGGAACCTGGAACCTCCCCTTGCTGTGGCTGTCACATGGTTACAGTGGGAAGTGAAGCATAGGACCTGTCAGCTTGTTCTTCAGCTGGCATAGGAGGTGACTTTCAGAGACTAGAACTGATCTGCAGAGGGAAACCTACCTTGCTCATGTTTGAGTCTCTGCTTCCATTTGTTCCAGATGCCAAACGCTCACATCTTTTTTTAATGTAACCATTTCCTGGGCTCCCTAGGCTAAAAAACATACCCAGAATGTCTCCTTTTGTCTAAGTTAACTTGAGTTGGATTTCTCTAACTTGAGAAAAGGAAATAACAAGAACAATTCAATTCGCCAATAATGGAATTCAAATCAATTAGACTCTGAACCCCCAATTCATGAACCACCTAAAGAAGGATGTAAAATTTTCTTGGTCACTGCATTTATTTTCCTGTTGTAAAGATGCATGGCTCTCATCAGCTTCTCCAAGGGGGGTGTGAACAAAAAAAGCATCAGAACAATTGCACTGGGGAGCTTGCAAGCAGGGGTGAGGTCTTTTCGGCAGGAGTTCAATAAACAGCCATTGAATGAATTCAGCACACATCAAGTCAGTGCCCGCTGGGCTTCAGATATGGCTCTAGGTTCAGGAAGGACACAAGATGAATGGCATGGCCTCAAGCAGAGCGCATCTTGTGGGCGAGAGACAAACTAAAGTGAAATAGAGTGGAGTAATTTTTATAACAGAGACACGCAGTGTGGGCCCCTGTGGGAAACAGGAGCTGATGGCTGGTTCCCGCCAGGGCATTGGGAAGGCTCCAAAGGCTGGACTGGCATCCTTTGCCGGTGTCTCACAGTCTGGAAATTCTGGCATCAGCCGACTGAGTTCAAATCATCCCCAGCCCACGCTCTAGCTGTGGGGCATTGGACTTGGCATCACAGAGCCTCCATTTCACCATTTATAAAACTGAAATAATAATAGTATTTAACTCACAGGGTAGAGGGCTGGTCCCAACAGATGACGCAGAGTAAGGGCTCAGTAAATGGCGCTGTTGTGCTGGTGCTGCTTCAACAGGGGATGATGAAGCAGCTTTCAGGCTGAGAGGGCAGTGCAGGTGGAGGCAGGGATTGTGTCTGATGACTGAGGGGCAAATGTGGCTGCTTGCAGCTCCGTCTCTCATAAGGCTTTGGAAAGGTGCATTGGAATGCTCTGGAGGTTAGGAAAGAGTGGGTGGGCATCAAAACGTCCTTTGCAGAGGAATAACACAATTGGGGGTAGATGCTAGGGTTTCAACTGGCTGCACATAAAGGAAGGACAGCCCAGGGGAGCAGTGGAAGTGACAGAGCAGCGCAAGGGTAGGGTGGTTCAGAGGTTAGGAGCCTTGACTCCTGACTCGCCCGCTGCTCCTCTCAGTAATGTATTTCAGTCAGTCTGCCTGTTGTATTCCCCACTCTGTCTCTGGTGAGTCCTCTCATCCCCTGCACCTCTGGCCTGTACCCCAGTTCTTGTTTGCATAAATAAACAAATCTTTTTTTTTTTTTTTTAAAGATTTATTTATTTATTTATACAAGCACTGGGTACAGTCAGAAGCCCGGGAGGGTGAGAGAATTCACCAGAGCCAGAGGGGAGAGCAGAACAGGCAGACTGATGAAATAAACTGCTGAGGGGAGCAGCGGGTGGCAGGAGAGGCCTGCTGCGATGTGGGACCCTTGCCCGGTGGCCGGGGATCGAACTGGCGCTGCAGAGGCTGCGGGCAGCTTTGCAACCCAGCGCTCAACCACTGCGCCACAGGGGAGGCCCTGAATAAATAAATCTTAAAAAAAAAAAAAGAGCCCTAGAATTTGGAGACCTGGTTTCCATCCTTGCCTCTCTCCCTATTGCTGGTACCACTTTGAGAAAATCACTCAAATTCTCCAAGACTTACTCTTTAAAATGATGATGGAGATAGTACTTGCTTCCTGGGTGTTGTGGGAAATAAAGGAGATTTAAAGGGTCATTATTTTTAACCTGGCATGCAGCAAAACATTCCATTTTTAGTTATTATTATTAAAATCTTAGAGAACAGTGAAGTTCTTTTCCCCAAGGCTGGGTCTTTCCTGACCCCCCCAGTCCACTTTCTTGTCAGAGGGGGCAGATATGGCTAATCCAGTAAAGATTCCCCAGACAAAGGCATCTGGCATTTGCAGGGCTTAGAAACAGGGCTCTGGCAGGTCTGCCTCCCTTTCTGCCAGCCTCTCCCCCCACTCTGTGGTACCCCCACATAGCATGTGCCGTTCTTTGAGTTTTATGTTACTCTGGGGGTCGGCAGGCCCACAGCAAATGGATTCCAAAGCTTGATTATTACTATGGCTCGAAGCGGCCATCTTCACATCAATGCCAGTTTCCTGTGGTGTACACAATCTGGGTAGCAATCCCAGTGAACAAAGCCTGAATAGTTGGGCCTGTTGCTAAAAATGAGCAAGATCTCAGTGATATTTGCAATGTAATTCCAAGACAGGAAAAAAGCATTTTGAATGCAAAGTGAATTGTAAGTGAAAAAATGAAAACTCATTTCTTCCTTTTTGAAATCCTGGCTCCTAATGGTTGATTTTTATTTGGAAATACTGAAAAGGAAAAATTGGAAAGAAAAGAAATTTAAAGATGTCCTTTCAGAGCAGAGGGCAGGTAGCCATGGCCAGGTTATTCATTCTAACATTTGTTAACTTTACTCGATTGATCTGAGGAGACATTTCTTTCTATTGCACTTTGCTTTCAATTTCATCTTTAAAATTAACAAAAAGTCCCCTCTCACCACATAGTCTATTCCCTTTAAATCCTTTGGACTTTTAAGAAACATCATGTGACAACCCCAAGAGAACCGACACACATGACTAATGTCATTTCTTTGTGATTCCTTCTGGTGATGATGATGACACTTACATGGTATTCACTCTTCCAGGCCTCATTCTAAGATTTACAACCCCATGCGATAAGGTAATATTGTTTCTCTGTTTTGCAGATGAAGGGACCATGGCGGAGGTTAAACTATGTGGCTAAGGAAACTAGGAAGATAGGAATTTAGTATTCCAACCAAAAAATCTAGCAACCATGTGTCTTCATCTCCATACAGTTCTATGATGACCACATGACTTGTGAATACACAATACTTGTGAATAAGTCTTTTGATGTTATGTGGCTAGCATATCACTTAAGCTAAGGTTAACAACCCCCCTTTTAATAGTTTCATTAAATTTTCACAAGATATGGAGACATACTGCTCTTTCATGTAAACACTGCAGATTATTTCCAGTCTCTAAGGTGACTATAGTCCATGTCACAGAGGAGCTGAACCCTTTCATGTAACGGTGATGCCAGCTTTGTGTTCCTGGACTTTTAATTTCCTTTAACTTATAGAGGATATTTCCTTTTCTCGGGACTGCTCAAATTTCTTTCTTCTCTAATTTCTCACCTTTTTCTTCTCTTGTTCTCCTGGTCAACCTTTGTTGGGGTTCAAAGGAAATCATCTTGTACCTCTGTGAGTTTTTCTAGGCTGGGGAACAATCAAATAAGCATCGGACAAACTGATAAGAGGAAAAGTAAAAAGTAAAAAAAAGAAGTTTATTAACAAGTACACCTCTGTGTGAATGGGTGAGACCCCACATGACTGAGTAACTTGTCCATGTGGCTTCAGACATCACCTTAAATAGCTAAGAAAAGGGAGATTGGTGGGCCTCCCCAGTGACGCAGCTGGTTGAGCGCCACACTGTGAAGCTGTCCGCAGCCTCTGCAGTGCGGGTTCGATTCCTGGCCAGCCAGGGAGAGTCCCACATGGCACAGCAGACCTCTGCTGTCACACCCGCTGCTCCCCTTGGCAGTGCTTTCAGTCAGTCTGCCTGTTCTGCTCCTTGCTCTGTCTCTGGTGAATCCTCTCACCTTCCCACGCCTCTGGCCTGTACCCCAGCTCTTGTATAAATAAAAAATAAATCTTAAAAAAAAGAAAGAAAAGAAAAGGGAGATTGAAAAGAGAGAAGGTCATTTAGGGAGTTTACCAAGGAAGGCACAGAAAACAAAGGTATGCAGATTGAAGTTTTGCCTTCATAACTGAAAATAGATAAGCCCATTAAGTCTTCCTGGTGGATGCCTTGTCTGAAGGAAGTTCACCTGTGTGTCTTTTTAAAAAGCAGTCTCCATCCAGCCTTCACAGCTCCTCCTATAAAATTTACATTTTGCCGAAGACATATTAGAGTGGCAGATTTTTGCTTCCCTACATTTTCTTCCTAGAAATGAAAAAGCAAACCACTCTTTCAAAATCATCTTTCTATACTTAGGAGTGTGTGTCAAACATATCAAGGATAATTAAGCCACTTTTCTTATTGTTTCCCATAAAGTACATATACAAATCAGTGAAGCTGTTAATGAAAATTTTCCAAAAATAATAAAAGAGGGGGAGATTTTGCATTGCCTTAAAGTGCTGATCCCTCCTTTTTCTTCTTCTTTTTTTAATTACTAAAAGGAATTAACCACATGTATTTGTTTCCTAGAATGGGGAGTTTAAACAAACAAAAAAAATTGTATTCTCACCTTTCTAGAGGCCAGAAGTTCAAGATTAAGGGGTTGCCATGGTTGCTTTCTTCCCAGGGCTCTGAGGGAAGGCTCTGCTCCAGTCCTCTCTCCTTGGCTTGTATAGGGCCACCTTCCTCCTGTGTCTTTACATCATCTTCCCTCTGTATATATCTGAGTCTAAATATCTTCTTCTTATAAAGACAGCAGTCATATTAGATCAGGACCCATCTTCAAGATCTCATTGCAGTTTAATTACCTCTCTAAAGTCCCTGTCTCCAAATAAGATGACATGCTGCTGAGTTACTAGGCAGGTAGGACTTGAACATAGGAATTGTGGGATAGGGCATAATCCAGACCATATCACCATACAAATTAAGATTGTCCATTAGTTTATTTATTTTTATCCTAAAAATAAGAATTCTTCTAGGGCGCCCCCCCTGCCCCCACTGGGACTCATTAAGAAACCATTGGAAGCATAGACCACGCCATGCTCCTGTAAACCATCACGGTGTCACCAGAGAGTCATAAAGTGACTCTCCCCCAGTAAAGACAGTGCTACAACTGGGAGTTGTACTTCTGACAGAATATTTTCAGGGCTAAGTTTTCCCTCCATTTTCTCTACCTGTTGCTGGTCCAGCCTGGATTTTATATTTTCTCTCATGCCCCAGCCCTTCCTTTTGTGTTTTCCCATGTTTCTGCCTGGTCATCTCACCCTGGTGCTTTTGGCTGAACTTCCCTCATTTCTAAACAGCGACAGTGATGACCTTCTCACAGGGTTGTCCAGGTTACATGATATTAACTGTGGGAAACAGTCTTTTTCTTAAATGTATATAGATTTGTTCCCTACTTTAACTGCAAGTGCCTGGGAAACAGGGAATGTCTTCATTCCTCATAGACAAATGTTGGCACCAAAAGGCATATTGGTTGGATAAACAAATCAATTCTATGATAAGGTGTTATACTTTAATATAAATCAGTAAATTAGCTAGTTTCAGCAAGATGCAAGAAACAAGATACAAGAAGAAATACACATCTGGGCAGGCTAAAGTTATGACTTCAGAAGTGGAGGATTGCAACGACAGGGTTATCAGATACAGAGATGGGTCATTTGAAAAATGTGTTCCCAGTAGATTTTGAAAAGAGGCTATGACCGCAATCTGAAGTGGGCTCACTTCCTGCAAAGAACAAACCCATGGCTTTTGTGGAAGAAAAAAAAGCTTTTGTTTGCTAGACGAGGCAGGCAAAAATCAAGGCTAGAGACAGGCTCAAACCCCCCTCTCTCCTGTCAGCAGTCTTAAGGTTTTTAAGGTGAATGGGGATGGGGGAATGGACAGGATGGTCAGGAAAAGGAGAGGCTCCGAGTTTCTATCTCACAAGCGTATGGGCTGATCATACCTCTGCTTTGGTCCCATATTCATTTTTGTGGAGGTCTTGGAGTTTAATTACCATGTGCTCCGAGGGGCATTTGGAGGGTTTAATGTCATAAGGTTATTCTTGGTTCTGGGTTTGCCTTAGAGCAAGGGTGCTCGATAAGCTGGTAGAAACAGCTTTGACCAGCGTCTGTTACTCAGGCCCCGTGGACCTTGTAAAACCAAATTGCAGAAGTTTATGAGAAAGGAGGAGGGGAAAATACATGGGAAGAGGAGAACAAAGAGCAGGCTTTGACCACTCCCTGTATGACAGGGCTGAACTCTGCAAAAGCAGTTTCAAGTAAGTATTACAGATTGGATCGTATTCCCCTTCCCCAACTCATCTGCTGAATTCCTAACCCCAAGCACTGAAGAGTATGACTCTTTAGAAATAGGGTCAGTGCAGATATTAGTTAAGATGAGGGTGGGCCCCAATATAACTGGTATCCTTATAAAGAAGGGGAACCTATACCCAGAGACAAGTCTGCTGGGAGAGAACCATGGAACGTGAAGGCAGAAATGGGGTGATGCATCTGTAAACCAAGGAAGGCCAAAGATTGCCAGGAGAACATGAGAAGCCAGTGATACTGAATGCCAGCCTCAGTTTCCCTCAGCCAATAAATGTCTGAAAGACCACCATCCTGCTCTTTGGCAGGGTGCAGGGGCACTTATACAAAGGGAAAAAAAGGGAAGATGGACAAGGGTTTGCAAAGGGGAGCTGAAGGGGTTGGCATGGAGACAGGTGGGTGTCAGCTTGCTTTTTCAACAACTGCTATTTAGCTCCCTTTTCCTTAGAATGCTAGAAGATAAACCTGTCAGATGAGGGGGAAATTGTAAGAAATACGGGAAAGACAAACTTGTTAATGCTTGTCTGAGAGACTGGTCATAAAGAAAACAAATCTGTCAAATAAGGGGGAATTGCAAGAGTTGGGGGAGGACAAGCTTGTTAATTCTTATCAGAGAGATCAGTCATTTGTAACTGCATCCTCCGGGGAACAGATCCTCCCTCAGTATGTAAAATGAACGTTACCCTTGGACTTCTGGCCCTTGAAACTGTGAGAGATACATTTCTGACATTTGAGCAGCAGTTGGTGGAGATTCATAGCAGCAGTCCTAGGCACTGGCCATGGGACTGGCAGCAACGAGGACCAACTAGGTAAGGTACAGTGGAGGGTCTCCTATCTGAAGAATCAGCATTTGGGGACAAGGGTAGAAAAGCCAAGCTATTTGAAAAGAATATGGGTCTAGTAGGTTTATATGTGAGACTCTTCTGAGGACTTGAGCCCCTCAGAAGGAAGGAGTCATGACTTTTTAACAGGGTAAGGAACAAGTCTGGACTTTTTGGCAGGATCCTGTTGAGTTTTGATAGGGCTGTGGTGAGAGATGTATTAAAAAGATTCACTTTAGATGGTCATTTATCTACAATGAGCAAGGAGGTTAGATGATGTGATATTGTGTGATTTATAATAAGAAATATGTATTTGGTCTTTGACCCATTTCTGGCACAGCACTTCTAAGTCCCTTGGAATTTCCTAAGAGACAGGAGCTATAAAAGTGTTTTTGTTGTGTTAAATGAATGACTTTTAGAGACCACCTAAGCATAGGGGCTGGTTGTATGTGGAGCCAACCAGGTAATTAGGGGGCTGGAACTTTCAACCCCACTGCCCTACCTCTGGAGAGGAGACAGGGTTTTGAGTTTCTGTTCAGTCACAAATGGCCATGATTTAAGCAATCCAGACTGTAGCGAAACCCTGAAGGGAGGTGTGGGAGTGAGGTTAGTGAGCATGTAGAGATGTGGGGAGAGAGTCATACACAGAGAGCGTGGAAACCCTGATATTACAAGGTAGGGTGAGGTGCACCCCAGGATCCCCCAACCTTTCTACTCTAAATAAGTTCTGCCATCTGCTGCACAAAGACAGAAGATACTCTAGAGCATAATACCTTCAGGGAACAAGAACTTTAACATAATCAGTATGCAATAAAGAGAAGAGAAGGGAAAGAATAGATAAAATAATTTTCACATGAAACACCCAAAGTTACCAATCCCTTGGTGGGTAAATGCCCAACAAAACAAGGTTGGCCCAAAGCAGGACCACCGAGGTCCAAAACCTTGCCACAAGTCTAAGGCACCTTCTGGTGGGGACCCATAGGGAAGGGGCAGAAGGGGTCAGGCAAGTTTGGAAGGGAAAGAGCAAAATCAAAACATAAGTCAAGGTAAAGGCTACCATCTTCAGCCTCCCCCCAGGTTTCTCATCCACATCTGTTTCAAGGGTCTTTCAAGTCCCTTGTACAAGTCCAAGGCCAACAACCTTTTCACATTTCTCTGCTCCACATGCCTCCTCCAGGTCTTCATGTTCTCCTTCCTTTCTCCCTGTCCCCTCCTCATCCCTGCTCAGCTCCACCCTTCCTCGGGTGGGGCAGGGAACCTGGAACCTTCCCTTTCCTTGGGGACCACCCTGTTAACTCCCCTTACTGGCCCCATGTTTGCTTTCTTGTGCTCTCTTTTCTATGCGCCTTTAGCCTTTGCAGATTTTAATTTCTACCTGTTCATTGTGTAACAGCTTTTCTGAGTTTGATGATTCTTTCTAGCAAATCATTTAACTTAAGGGTAGTCTTGGGGACCCCCAATAAAGCTTCTAAGTAGTAAGAAGAGGCATTCAAAATAATGCCATAGCAGAATCCTTCAGACTACCCATCAGAAAGGATGCTGTGGATGGAGCATCCAGGTGAATACCCCTCTCATACAACTTGTATTGGGCTATCCAGGGCGGTCTGGGGCCTGAGAGAGGACAGATAGATGTACACCAGTTTAGACAAAGTTAGACAACTGGCGTACATAGTTTACTGATGATGTTACTGAAGGTTATTTGGAGGTTAAAGTCCACCATAGAAAAGATGAACAGCACATCTTCAAATTAGACCTATAAGAGTACTTTTAACCAAAGGTAATTATTTCCTTATTTGCTAAACCATTGCCTTTTCTAATTATTCTCCTAAAAATGTTAATGGAGACTAGCTCTAGGTTATAAAACAGAAGACTTGTGAAAAGCAAACATGCCATGTTTGTGAAGTGTAAATGTATTTGTAGTTAACAACAGCAGTAATTAAGGTTGCTATTTTCTCAAACAATTGGTTACTTTTGTGAAAGAGAAAGAGAAACATCAGGTTTAATGAATTTGCCAACTGTTCTTACCACACATTTGAATTTGTATAAGTCTGTATATAATCAATCAATGAATAAAAATGAACCTAGAATTAAAAGAAGAAAAAGCTCAGTAACTACTTTTTAAGATTTCTAAATGTGCTTTATCATTGAAGCAGACATTTCCTTCCTTGATTGGAGAATGTCTCAAGTGCCAGTTTATACATGTACTGGCTCTCACTGTTGTTCTGCTTGTAAATTTAGCAACTCAATATTTTTTTCATTTAAAAATGAAGTGACATTTTATTATAAAATTATGTGTTTCAGGTGTGCATTAATCACATTTATTGATATTGTGATAGTCCTCACTGATGGATATGTGTTCACATTGTGATACCGTTGACTGATGGAAAGGCAGGGATAATTGAGATAGAGGGACTTCAGCCATCACTTAAATATCAGCCACGTGTTTACAAAGACACTTCTAAACAAACATGTGAAAGGTAAAAACAGATTTAAAAACCTCCATTTAAGAACTGAGGCCCTTTCTAAATCAAATTTAGCAGGTGGTCCTGATAATATGCCTCTGAAATTCAGGGCATCAGATTTGCAATTTGAGATGTTTGTGGACCCCATTCTGTAGTGCTGAAGACTGCTGAGAAGTGGGCTTCCCTCCGTATCAGATGGGTGGATTCTGGGAACTCTCTGATGGATGTGTTCTGGGAACTCTAGGTCAGGCCCCACGCACTCTGCACCACCAGTCCTCCAGACTTTGCCAAGAGGGTCATTACCTTCTGCTGTTTCCTGCTGATTGAAATGTATGCTTATATTATTGTAACCTGGATCCCCTCCCCCCGTAGATTACAGTTATATGGATCCCCTCCCCCTGTAGAGTACAGTTATATGCTCTTGGTAAATGAAACCATGCATCATGGAAGTTAGCACTCAAGAAATCCCAGCCTTTGTGGGAACCAATATAGACGTATAGACATAGATGTATAGATGTAGATATAGATATATATTAAATGTGCTGGTTGTCTTGCAGTGTCTTTTGCTACTAGATTCTTGAACTATTCAGTCACATTAAATGAGGTAATATGTTAAATAGGTCACTACAGTGTTCCATAGACTAGTTCCATAGTTACTAGTCATTCTTCTTGTGTATCATGTTTTTTATTTCCATTTTAAGCATATCTTTTTGGCAAATGGGGATGTCTTAACAAATTGGATTTTGACTGGATGTGGTCTGGTTGACAAGGGCAGACCAGGACATAAGGAAAGGCTGAGGCTTGGGAAAAGATTTCTGATGAGAATGGAGTGGCCCCAGAAGTGGAGTAGAGTAGAAATCAGGAAAATATTTTGGCAGACAGAACACAAAGTGCCTGGATAGACAAATGAGTGATGGGATGTCTGAAAATACGTAGACTGTGAGAACAGGCCATATGAGGACAGGTCATATGAGATGGGGCAGGTCACATGTCCCATCTCATTGGGTCACAATGACCCAATGGGTTCGAATTTCACCTTCACCAATGGAAGTCTGTGTGGTTGGACTAGATTAAAGCTTCTCTCTAAGCCTCAATTCTCTCAGTATAAAATGGGATAATGGCAAGCTCCTGAAGGAGTTATAGTTATGACAAATTTAGATAATTTGTTAAATATGAACGTAGTGCCTGACAAATAGTAATTGCTCATTAACTGCAAACATATATTCCAATTGGAATTGAAGAGGGTCACTTCTGCTTTATGTTAACTGGAACAAAAGTCTCAATGGTAGTTAGACAAAGAGTTCATTAGCTCATTAGAGTGAGGATTCAAGCTTGGAAAGCAATTTGACAAGTTTTACTCTGTGAGAACTATTCTAACAGTCACAAGTTTGAGCTTAGTTCATATAGGTAGGAGCAGTGAGTCATCGACACTAAAGATGTAATTATTTTTGACAGGGAAGCTTCTGGTTCTTAGTTATTTTGACCTAAAGATACATTAATTCTGTCTACATGCAGAAGACTGGCAAAGCTAGGGTTTAATCTCTCCCTTGGTGAAGAAATCCCCATGAAGATGCAAAGACTGGTCCCCATTATTTAAATCTTCTTTATTCAGCTCCTTGTTCCTCAATGGGGGTTGAAAAGACTGGCTTTACTTACAAGCAGCAGGTTTTATGCAATTGTTTCACAAACTCCAAGTCTATGAGGTGGCTCTGCTCTCTTCTCTACTGGACCAGGTAGGGGTTATTCCCAGAACATTTTGTAGAATGTTCATATTTGGAATAGATGAATATTCCTAGAGAGATGGCGAAGATGCTCAGGCACACCCGCAGACCCCATGTCACCAGGTGGAGGAGGATGAAGTGGTCTGGGTGGAGGACACAATTGCTATTTGTCTTGTGGCTGTTGGTGGTGATATTCCTTCTCTCAACAACAACTGCTCATGGATGAGTACGCAAAAGGCATGCTTTGAGCCTTTGCCGAGCATCATCTAAGCGCTGGCTCTCATAGCTGCCTGGTGTACCTTTATGACACCTGCATCACAGGTGTGTGTTTGTGTGACTGTATGGTGGGTGTTCTGGATACACTGAGAGGTAGACCTGGGAGGAAAAGTAGCAGCCTGAACCTTTCCATGGAAGTGAGCAGAACAGCACATACCCATTACACGGTGTCAGGGGTAAGCTGACATTTCCATTACTCCAGGTCCTCTGACAATGTGTTTCAACACTTCATTTGACTTAGAATGATCTTAATTATTCTTCACACTTGGGCAAAACAGATCCAGCCATTTACAGGACACATGGGCCATAAAATGCATTAAATGAACTCAAGGAAAGCACATCCAGGAAATACAAAGCATTTGCACTAACTGTTCATCCTCAGATCTGGGTAAGAGCAGTCCCTCTAACTAACGAAGGCATTGAATCCGCCTTGGGTGTCACTCAGGCAGCTAAGTGGGCAGTTCTGAGGCCACACAGTTCAGCGTTTCCATGGGTGCACCTTGCCATGGTAACAATGAAGAGCGGAGATGGTGCTTCATGCTGAAGAAGAAGAGCTTGGCGAGGTGGAACAGATGGCCTGTTGTCTGTTTCTATTTTGGCATGACAGATGAGCAGTGGACCCAGTTATATTACTGGAAGGGGAGAGCCACCTAAGACATTGGTGGTGGACCAGGCAGGCTGTGGAGCCAAGGGCTTTCCTGCAGCATCTGCTTAGGAGGAGCTGCGATGAGCACAGACATGCTCTAGGTGCCCTACCTTGGATCACACGTCACTTGGGAACGGAAGCGTGAGGATGGGTGGTGCTACCGCCCAGCCCAGCAGATGGTGCTGAGGTCTGTGCTGACAGAGTGAAGATGGACTCCAACGTCGTCACCAAAGACTGACTTGGGGAAAAAAGAAAAAAAGACTGACTTTTTTCTTAATGCCCTTGTCAAAGAAAAATGAAGTGCTCACTTGTTGATCTTACTTGGTTCCCTGATTCTTATGATTGCTGAGAAGAGATGATTATTTCACGTTAAAGTAAATAATGGCATCGATCCTACAGGAGCTTTCTGGAAGGTTGGCTCTGTGGTACACTATAAGTAGAACTCAGTGAGAGCTCCCTTGTCCAATAAATGCGGGCAATCCAGAACTAAACAGGTCTTTTCACTAAAGGACTTCACACTCTTCAATTTTGGGTATGAATTGTGGAGAACCAGTAAAAAATATGGTCTTCCCAAGGCATATTTGGCGAAGGAGCACATTTTATCTGGAGCATTTGGCAAGAAGGGAAACGGCTTATTTGATACCGGTGTTCTGCAGAAATCCCTTTGGAAAATGCTACGTGGTTCCCTTTAGGAAGGTCCAGGCTGGCGAGCTGGTGACAAGTCACATGCTTGAGCCTGTGGAGATGGGCAGGACTTCACTGTTCTGTTCACTACCATGAAGAGTTCTGGGCCTTCATCGCCTGTGTGTGGACAGCGAGGATGACACCCTAGGTGTCATGATGAAAACAACATGGAGTCATCTGAATTTTTTTTCAACCTCCAGGCATAGGACCAATATTGTTTCCATGTAGTCCTTTCCCTCATGAGGATGAAATGGAAGCTGACTCATGGAAGAGTTTTTCAAACAGGCGGTACCAAAGGAAGATAAAAATTATCTAATTGTTAGCATGCCACCAAGGAGCACTCAGGGACCCCAAACAAATGGAGTGCATGATCTACAAGGTGGGCCTGCCATCCACCATATAAAGACAAAACATACTCTTAGTGTGATTGATAAAACTTTAATAGAATTAATGTGCATGGAGAGAGAAGACAATTTCTAATAAGGGTTTCCCACTACAATACCCCAAATTACCCATCCCCTTGTAAGCAAATGCCCAACCAAGCAGGGTTGGTTCCAGAAACAGGGACACTGAAGCTTGACAGCTTGCCACAAATCTAAGGCACCCTCTGGAGGAACCTAAGGAAAGGGGTTCAGAAGCAGGTCCCAGAAAGCTGGGACAACAGGAGATACCACATCAAGATAACAGCTGCCATTGTCAGCCTCCCCATGTGTGTTTCTCACCCCCGCATGTCTTCCAAGTGTCTCTACAAGTCTGTCCTTTACATGTCTCCTTTGGTGTCTCCTTCCCAGCTGTACCAGGGCGCAGGTCCATCTGCAGGAACAGAGCCTCTTCCAGAGCTCACCTGCCTTTCCGTGTTACTTTAGCTTCACCTGGCTGCTCAGTTCCACCCCAGCTAAGCGAGGGCGGGGAAACCTGTGATCAACATATCATATATTACTGTGTATTCAGAAGGTTTAAGTCTAGAATCCTTGGCATTCTCAAAACCTGTCTTGAAAAATGCCATACTCGGGGGCCTCCCTGCTGGCGCAGGGGTTAAAGACAGCACTATCAAGCTATTGCCAGCCACTGCAGCACGATTTCAATCCCCGGCCAGGTAGCTGACCCACATGGTGCAGCGGATCTCTTCTGTCTCGCCCGCTGCTCCCCTCAGTAGTGTATTTCAGTAGATCCACCTGTTTTGCTCCCCACTCTGTCTCTAGTGAATCCTCTCACCCCCTGCACCTCTGGCTTATGCCCCGGTTCTTGCATGCATAAATAAATAAATCTTTAAAAAAATGCCATACTCTCAGAAATAGGGCATCTACTCTGTTCAATCAAGTACTTAACATATTCGTCCCCCAGGAATCCTTTGCAGCAATAATGTAGCACATTCGCACTCAGGGACGTGATAAAGAAGTTCTGCCTCAGAAAGCATATCCTGAATAATGCAGGATTAATGGCTAAATAATTCCCCCCATAAATGCTAGGTAAATATACCCAATTATGTATGTTTTCAGACCACTAATAATCAAATCAGCCTAGAAATTCTTCTGCTTTTTTTTTCCTTTGTTTTGTTTTGGTTTTGATTTTTTTTTTTTTTTTTTTTTTTTTTTAGTATTCTGTGGCACCAAATTGATAGCCAGCTTCTAACTCAACATTTAATGAATATTTTCAGAAAATCTTCACTGATAATGAAAGGACAATGGAGCCTGCAGTGCAGCAAGTGCACAACCAAAAATATTGCAGCTGGGTTTGGTGAGCCGGACTTACAGAGGAACTATGCAGCCGGAGGTGGCCAGTATCAAAAGTGTTCTGTGAGAGCTCAGGGAGCCTGGATCTGCACCAGCCTCAGGTCAGCCTTGCATGGTTGCTTCTTGAGCACCGGGCGTAGCTGCGATGACTCAGTTAGGAGATGGGTGAGCATGCTCAGGTGGAGGGAAGGGACTCTGCACTGAGGCATGGTCTGCTCTGAGGGGTAAGGATGAAGGTCCAGGCTCCGCTCCAAGCGCTGCTGCCATTACCCACTCCCTTGGGGGGATGTCCGGGCTCGCAGCTGCTGTCCTTCCGCTGCGCCGTGTAAATCACCGGTCGGGCAGCCCGGGGGCCATTGGGTCTGCTAATGTGCTCCCATATATTGTATTGAGCGATGTCCCCTCAGATGACCTCTACAAATCTTGCTACTTGGCGAAAAAGCGCTGTACTTGAAAAAAATTAATCACCCAAATCAAGTGGGAAGAATCTGGTCTGATGCAGTGAAGCACTGTTGAAAGGAAGGAAGAGGCAGAGAGGCTTGTGGGGAAGCATATTCTCACGTGTGTGACTTTATGGTTGTAAGCAGGTGCTCAAGGTGGCTGTTTCTCTTTGTTCAGTGCTGTGAATAATAGTCTCGCTGTGGTAATATAACCACAAAGGAAAGGACAATAATATCAGGTGTTTATTGAGTGCTGATGATCTTCCAGGCACTGTGCTAAGTGCTCGTGGGCTTCGTTTCATGTAATTGTTAGTACAAAGGGGCATTGCCATTTTACTTATTAGGAAACTGAGGCTCAGGCTCAGTGACTTACTCCAGGTCACACAGTTAGTTGACAGAAGAGCTTGGTCTTCTGACTCCATTGATGGGAGCTCTGAATCATAATGTACTGAAAATGAAGTAGCGTATTTGGCATGGGGGGTTAACTAGATTTTAATGAGCAGAGCCCAGAACTTGTTGTGCATAGGGAAGGAAGCTCAAGGATCATTTCAGATTGTTGGTTAGATGTTTATAAGGGTTGTGAGGCAGGAAAGGAGAAGCCTGGATGCTGTCAGGACATTTCACAGCAGCCAGGGTCCAAACCCAGGCCCTGTTCTGCCTTTGTTCACACCTGAAGGGGCCACTCTATACATCTGCACAAATATAACTCCTTAAGAAGTTCAGGTTCATCCGGGCCATCCCAAATCTCATTTTAGAGTTTGCATGTAGTCTCTCTTTTAGAAAAATATATAGTATCACTCTGCTTGGTGGCACATATCACTTCTTGACCTTCATTGCCTAGAGGGTAAAAAGTATATCTTCAACTGATTTATAGAATTGAACTCTATGCCATTTTGAGCTCATTAGATTGACAAGAAATAGAGCTACATCTAAAATTCTCATCCCCACTTTTCCCACCTGCTTATTCTTTAGGAAGAGTAGGAGGCAGAGTGTGGGAATGCGGGTTTTGGTGTCACTGTTCACTTGGGCTCCAGTGAGGTCCAGGCTCAGGGCTGCATTTAACCCCAAATACCTAGAGTGTGGAGTTTTAGGGATTCTTGATTCTCTCAGTGGAATCCTGTTACTCTCCTCTTGCCTGTACTGGCACAGGAAGGAAATGGTTTTTGCATTAGGTCATGTTCTTTAGAAACAGACCCAGGGTCAATGTGTTCTCTGGGCCTGGAAGAAAATGAACGTGTTCTGCTCATTAAAATCTAGTTAACACCCACCAGGATAATTCGTTTTCAGTGCATTATGACTCAGAGCTCCCATCAATGAAGTCAGAAGTCCAAGCTCTCTGTCAACTAACTGTGTGACCTTGAGTAAGTTACTCGACCTCTCTGGACCTCTGTTTCCTAATAAGTAAAATGGCAAGGGAGGGAAACAAACAGGATCAGGAAGGGTGTGAGCCTAAAAGGAGGAGGTCTCATCCCTGATCCCTGATAGTTCTGGAGTCTAAGTCACAGGCAGAAGGATCCCACCTGAAGCCTTGGGTCAACCCCAAATCAGTCCCCTAGCCCTGAGAGGATCTAACCCTTTAGAGCTTTCTAGAGGCCCAAAAGCTGGGAGTGGGCACAATAGCAGCAGGGTGATCCAAAGGGATCATCTGCTCCAGACTCTCAGCAGGGAACTCTCCCCACCCCCCAGGGTCCCCATCGTTCAGTGTGGGTTGTGGAGGGTTTTGGCATAAAACACAACAGACATGTTTTCACCTTTCTCAGAAAGCCCAGCAAATGGGTGGGGAATGGAGAGCTCAGCTACAGACAGCAGAGAGCTCCGCAGTCCCTCTGTCTCCTGCTTCTAGATGAGAAGGTGGTTTTTTGGTGGGAGTGCCACCCATGATCCTGCCTGGAACACAAAGCTGCTTTTCAGGGTCTGCCCTTGGGGACAGACATCCTCTTGGGTGGAGTCCTAAGGTGTTAGGGTCACTCCATGAACCACAGAAAGAAGCAACCACTTGAAGGGCCTCCCTGGTGGTGCAAGGAGTTAAGCACCGTACTGTGAAGCAATCCAAAGCTTCAGCAGCACAAGTTCAATCCTGGCCGGCCAGGGAGCAGCCCACATAGTGAGGCAGACCTCTCCTCTCTTGCCTGCTGCTCCCCTCAGCAGTGTATTTCAGTCGGTCTGCCTGTTCTGTTCACCACTCTTATCTCTGGTGAATCCTCTCATCCCCCGCATCACTGGCCTGTACCCCAGCTCATGTATGCATAAATAAATAAATCTTTTTTTTTTTAAAAAAAGAAGCAACCACTTGAACACAACTTCAACTCACTCTTGCAACCAAGAGTTCAGATGTTTTCTGCAAACAGCAAATGTTACAGGACAAGAAGCACTTGTAATTAATGAACTTTTTTCTACACTCAAACACTTAATTCCTATCGACATACAACTTTAAGAATCACTTCAAGATAATTTGTTTATGACTATTAAGCCCTCCTGGAATGACTTCCTAAACCCATTGCCTGGTGAAACTTTGATAAGTTTTTTCCCCAGAGTAAATGATCCTTTTAAAGGGGATTTCTCCACACCAATGCTTGAGAAATGTGAGCAAAAACAAAACAAAACAAAAAAAGAAGGCAAGAAGTTTCCTTTTAAGTCCTTGCAGCCTGTTCTGTTTCTTGCCAGAAAATGCGAGGCTCCCTTGAAAAAGGTTCTAATGAGTGATACCCCCTTTGGCATTTATGTTTTCCAGAATCCTTTATGTGACGTTCCTGCAGTTAATATGTGGCATCACTATTAAGAATGCCATGCTTCACTGAATAATCTCCTCTTGTTTTTCATGGAGCAGTGTCCAATTAATTTCATATTGTCTTTTTGATGGCTGTGGCCAATTGGTTGTTTCGACTTAGAAGTTTTTACCTAGATAGAAATGACAATGGTGACTAACTGACATCTATTATCAAAACAGAGTATTGATTTAGCCTTCATCTGCCGGCTGACACTTCTCATTTTTATGTACCTTACTTCGACCAGTCACAGGTTTTCTTCACAAAAGATGTACATCCAGAGTCCCAGTTTGTAGATTTACCATTTGTTGTACCAGGTTGGAAAATTCACTAGGTTTTGTATCTTTAGATAATTATAAACTTATAATTCATATGACATATGTCATTTGCTGCTCTTTTCTTTCTATAATGATTAACAGAATCACATGTGCTTTGAGCAGATGAAAGTAATTTATGTGATGAAATAAATGCCAAAAAAGAGGAAGGATTTACACATGTGTATGGGCTTTATGAACCTTTCCAAATACCTGTGCCAGCCAGTGCTTTTCTCCAGGGTTGAGGTGTCTATCCTAATAGAATGCATTCATTCTCAAGTCCAGGAGCCTTGCGAAGACAGATCCACACACAGGTCTTAATTTCAGCTCCAGACATCAGTAACTAGTGAGACAACTCTCAAAATACACTGACCGAAGAAATGAAATTTGATTCAGAATGGAAATCAATATTGACTCCAAGAAGCTATAAATCTTGATATCCCATACAACAAGTGTCTATATTTGGTATCACTCATTAGAACAGATGAGCCAGAATTACATTCAATGTATCCTGGAAAGTAGCTAGATTTCTACTTGCCATAATAAATGATGATTTATGTCAGGTAAAGTAGCAGGAATAGCTGATTTAATTAATTTTGTCAGTAGTGTTTCTCTAGCAAGGAAGGGTAAATTGAGAAACAGGTAAGCAGGATATTTTCTGATGTTACGCTATGAGAACAATTAGAAAGAACCTCCTATATATAAAGCATCCTAGTCTTGATTGTTTTGGACTATTTTTTCAGGATGGAACTTGTATGATTTTGAAGGTGATATATATTCACATTATCCCACCCTCTGGTGAATCATAGAACTCTATTAGCACTTCAGAAAATACAACTGTGGAGGGAGAAAGGGGTTTGGCCATTTGAATAGCAATATTAAAAAAATGGACAGATTCTTAATTGCAAAATATCTTTGCTCTATCTAGTGATTTCCTAAAATTAACCAACAGATCTGCTGATCAACAGATAAAAGAATCAGTGGGAAATTAGATGGAGAATGTCTGTCTCAAAAAAGATGACTTGACACAATATTTAATAACTTAGAGCACTTTAAAAATTAATGTGAAATTCACCATCGATCATTTTAGATTTTTATGGCCAAGGAACTGCATTTGTATAACGTGATTGCTCAATTGCATAGTGACATTAAGTTTCAGACATAGAGAAGAGAAATTAGATGAAATGAGCACTGACCTTTGCTACTGATAGAAATGAGAATCAGTGTCTGTGGGCACTTTCCATTTTAAATTGTTCTTAAGTGGTCAATATTATAGAAACAATGAAAGAAAGAACTGGATATTAATGGTAATTACTTTAACAGATGGGAATATTTTGACACAGTAATTCCAAAGTTTTCTAATTTGAAGGTTGCTAAATTGTATTTTTTTAACTACATGGTATATTTATAAACTAATGTCTACAGAAGACATAGCTAACAGATGTCTAAAATTGATCTATAGAAGTTCACTGTCTCAGGGATCCAATTACATGAAATCTCTGAACCTTTAACTCTATACATGAAAAAGACAATTGGTCAGGGGTCTAATAGCTTCATATAGAAACACCAGCCAAATCTGACAATTGTTAGTATCGTAGAAAAGCCACAAATTGGGTTGTCAAAAGTCAGTTAGTGCCCTTCAATAATTATACTGCATATAACAAACACACCAATATCTGTGGGGAGCAGAGAGCTCTGGAAAATAAACCCTAACAGGGTCAGGCTGTGAGTAAGCTGTACTGGCATGAACAGAAACTAATGAGGGATTTAGACTTCAGCTCAGTCCAAAACTGGACTGGACAAGCTTGCAAGAAAGCATCCAGAGTATAAAAAGTCTGATGTTCTATGGTCAGTCTGGTATTCTAGATCCTGCTGATGCCCTTCTGTGAGGCTTAAATCTTACTTTGTACCCTAATCTATTAATGCTGTTCTGCCCCCCTCCCCATCATAGAATATCAGAGAGAGAGAGAGAGAGAGAGAGAGAGAGAGAGAGAGAGAGAAAGAGAGAGAGAGCAATCACGCAAGGCAATTCTAGCCAATGATGGATTTAGGGATGTGTGAGTATAATGTGTGCACACCAGTGTGAGACTGAAGAATGCTTGAGGAGAAAAGGTCAGCAGTGTCACAGATGATAAATATGGAGAACTAATCAAGTAAAAAGAGGAAAACTAAAAAATTTGGTTTGGTTTGGTTTGGCTGTAACGGTAACACTGATTATAGTCATTTTTGCCTACAGTTTGAGACTAATTTGTGTGCAGCATAATAAAAATTATGCATGGCATTAAAATATACACCTGATTAACACTGTTGCAGGCTTTGTTTGATTACAACAATAGCCTTTATATGTGTGTATGTTCAATCTTTGTAATTTGTCGCTCATGGAGCAATTTAAAATAATCTGCAAAAGCATTCCCATTAAAAGGGTCAAATTAGGAAGCACACTGTGGGTGAGTGTATAGAACAAAAGGAAGGTGAGCGATGCAAAAGAGAGAAATGGAAATCTGAGCAAATAAGTAGAGTCAGTCTTCCCCTGGCCAAAACCATGGAAGTGAATCATAGGCTCCTTAACACTATGGTCAATCGCATCTATACTCAAGACTTTGACTACCGGCAGTTGATTCATAGCTTCCAAAATTAGCCTGTATAGCTTCTATGGACTCTGTACCTACACATCCAGCTTCCTAGTCATCATTTGTACTTGGGTGTCTCCAAGCTCAAGGTCGCAGGTATGATCTTTCTCATAAACCAGTTCTCGCCCCTTCCTTTCACTTTGCCACTCCCAATTAATCTTCAACTACAGTTTACCTTCTAAATATTTGTGTTCCATCCCCAGGTTCACAGCACTGCTTTCACGGCTCCAGTCCAAGTTCTCATCCTCTGCAGTCTGCAAGGGCCTAATAATCTCCCTTCATCTACAATCTCTCCTTCAGTTTATGGTCCACTTAGTTCCATCTTCCCAAGGAGGAGTGTGTGACCCAGCCTGGCACATCAGAGTATGCCAGAGGTTGGTTCAGAGTTGAATCAATGAAAACCCTCTTTTGGCAATGAATTCAAATCCTGTGAATAGGGGGACCTTCAATCTTCTGAGATACAAGCTCTTAGGTCTGCCTTTAGGGTTGGTGGTTTCTACCATGTGGAGAAATGTCTGAGAGTTGGAGCTAAGGCAGAGGAAAGGTGAGTGGAGCCATGAAGAAGAGACCGGGGGCGTGTGACATTTGTTTGGGCCTGGACCGGAAGGTCCCTCATACTTGCTGTGGTGGTCATTGGCTTTCCTGTCCACGCCTACGCAGCCCATGAATAGAGGAGAACAGAGCTGAGAAAGTAAGAGACTGGGAGATGGAAAGAGAAGGCAGATCTCTCTTATTGCCATTGATCTGAAATCCTTGAGGTTTTAAACCCCTCCGAGCCCCTCTCCACTCATAGCACCTCCAGAGGCCCCTCACTTTGGTCATTTGCACATCACAATGATCTGCCAGTGGTTATGCATGAAGTGGCAGAGCTAGTTCAAGCCCAGGAAAGTGATGCTAGACAGTTCAGTGGACACTGATAATCCCCCAGGTACTTAGCACTTAAACCTATAACCGTGAATGTTCAATTAAATGCTTGGGCTTAAAAGAGACTATAGAAAAGGAAGAATTCCAGAAATTTTGGACAAGCTGAAAAGACAGCCAGTGGGGCTACTCAAAGAAACCGGCCTCCAAGTCCTTTCTTACCATGGAGTGACAAGGAGAATGCCCCCCCGCCCCAAGAAGGGGGAGTCCATGCCCTGCTTCTCTCCCCTGGGCAGTCTTGCTGAAAAGACATCATCAGCAGAACCAAAGTGTGTGTGATGCCCTTGGAGTAACCATGACCACGGAAAGCGGTCAGCAGTGCTGATTGTAGTTAGAAGCCGCTGGGAGACTATAATCAACCAGTGCCCATGTGACTTATCCAGAGATTCTGATTCAGGGGACTTGGGGTAATGACGGGTTGCATGAGCATTTCCCAGCTGACCCTGGTGTACATCAGGATCAGGAACCACTGACCTCCAGTGCAGCAGGGCTGGAGACATGTGACCTGAGGCTAACAGCTTCCTAAGTCCTGAGAGCTAAGTATAGCTGACACGGGTGCGGAGCTGGTCTCTCAGAAGATTTCTTGCATCTTGGATCTTTTATTAGCCATTTAGGGGAAGGAACTAGAGCTGAGCATAGTTACTAAGAGATGGGTGACATGCGTAGGGGGATGGAACACCTACAGGCTGTTTGGAACCTGAGGCTTGAAGAAATCTGAATTTGACAGGAGAATTGGTGGAGGAGAGGCTTCCCCATCGGCGCAGAGGAGGCATTTGAAGGACAAAAAGAAATGTTATAACGGCCTCATTTTCTCCTTCCTCCTCTACAGTAGACTTTGCAGGGCGGGGGCTGGAACTATCATTGACATCAAAAGAGGAAAATGTGAGCATTTGGGAGGAAGGGGCTATAACTATGGTGGTTTACAGGGCAAGGAGAATCTGTCCTCTATTTAAAATGCCTCAGTTCAGAGGTGAGCCTGGGAAATCTGTAGTTTGGGGTCAGTGAATGGATGGAACAACCCTCCAGTTGCTCAGACCATCCATTGCTCTAGCCACACCAGCTTGCAAAGCACCAGTCATTATTCAACCCACCCGCTGAATGAGGTACACCTTAGAAATGCTTGTAGTACAATTGGAACCTTTGTCAAATACTGATAGTTTCTCAGACCATTTCAGAAAACCTCCCTTTGGTGGGCAAACTGGGCTCCATTGTTGCCCTGTGTTGCTATAGTCACTGCTGGGCTTCCCTGCTAGCAAACCTCCCAATGGAAATGTCACAGCATTATTTTTTGGTTTTTGTTTTTGTACCTGCTTTTATTTTTCCCTGCCCCCATCCCTTTTAGCCCCTTTCTCCCTCCCTGGTAACCTCAAGCCCTCAATTCACTTATTACTGACCACTATTTTTTGTATTATACTTCGCTGAATCCTCTGCTATGTAAATGTCCCACATTTGTCTTTGGCCTTTTGATTTACTTCACTGCACGTAGTCCCCTTGAGTACCTCTCATTTTGCTGTAAATGGCAGCATTTCATCTTTCCTTTTGGCTGAGTAATATCCACAGTGTGGACAGACCACATCTTCTTGATCCAGTTGTCTGTGGATGGCATGCAGGCTGCTTCTGTGTTCTGGCTGTTGTAAATAGTGCTGCACGCTTTCCTCTTCAGCACACTCACGTCCTGGCATGTCGACAGTATTTGTGTACATTGAGATTATTAACAAAGGTGGCACAGCCTTATGGGAAACATCCAGGCTTTAGACACTAGACCTTGAACTTGCTGGTGGGAGCTTGGGTAGGGTAGAAGCACATTTGCATTGCTATGCAAACATCACCACCATCCAGCTCCAGAACTTTCTCATCTTCCCAGTAGACTTGCATTCCCATTAAGCACTAACTCCTGATTCTCCCTTCACCCTAAGCCTTTGGAAACCCATCCTGCTTCTGTCTCTGTGAATTTGACTGTAGAGTTGTACAGTCTTTGTCCTTAAGTGTCTGGCTTACTTTGTTTAGCATAATGTCTTCAAGGTTCATCCACGTGGTGGCATATATCAGAATTTCCTTTTTTAAGGATAATTAGTATTCTCTGTGTGTGTGTGTGTATGTTTTGTTGATGCATGCATGTGTGGGGGAACATGTGGGTCCTTTCCACCTTCCTTATCTCAAATGCCATTTTAGATAAAAAGTCCACACCACATTGTCAAGGGAGGATCCCTCTTTCTCTGGCTTCTCACTTTTTCCATCCTATGTGGCAGACAAGCATTCACCCCTGTTCTGTGGGAACTGCTTACCCTCAGGGAAGACCCCCGATCCACCAGGTCTCTTCTTGCCCCTGCTCCCCTCCTCCAGTGCCCATGGAGATCAGCACTCAGCCCGACTCCGACTCCAGGCACTGAGGACCAGGGGGCCTGTCCAGCAGGAAGGCCCACAGAGACCAGCTGCAGTGCTGCCCTCACTGAGATGCTGACCTGACGTGGCCCTTCCTGGGACTGTGCAATTCTGCTGCTGTTGTCATAACCTAACGCAAGTAGTTTTGTTTTTTTTTTTTTTTTTTTTTTTACTTGTAACTAAATCCCTTGACTCATTTCTTCTGTAAGCTCTCTCTCACTTTCTCTTTCTCCTTCATGATTTTCCTCTCAGATTCATTCTCCACAGCCAAAGGCATTCACCAGTTTTGCTCGGAACTATTTGAGTCAACATCCCCTGAGGCCAAAGGATGCTAGACCCCAAAATAGGCTTTTCTAGTCCAGCTGACTGCCGCTGGCCACCCTGGCTCCCACGTAAGCTGTGAAAATAGAGCTGATTCTCTAGTCCCCTGTAGGAGGCTGGAGTGGACACAGGCAGGTTTCCTGATCCCATGCAGACCGGGTAAAGGAGGAGTCAGAGTCCTCAGTGGCTTTTTGCAGGTCTTTTATTGGGGTTCACCAGGCATATGGCAGGCAGGGGTGCTGGGGGGCCGGAAGGCTGGCAGGCCTCCCAGCCCCCAGCAAATCCTCACTCTATCTGGACTCTCTGGTGATCTCGGCTTCTCTTCGGCTTCTGCTGCTGCTTTCTCGGCTTCTGGCGTCCCTGTGACACCGCCCTTAAAAGCACAGTCTTAGCGCAGGTGTACCCACTTCAGGTGCCCGCCATCAGGCATGCATTCAGGATCACAGGGTTCCCTCATCTATCCTGATGGTGGGAGGACAGAAAAGCCTGATTTTTTACCTTACCCTACATCCCCACAGCCAGGAGACGCACCACACCCACGCAGGCATTGATGGTGAGGGAGACTGGGGCCTCTCAGAGGGTGGTAGATGAAGCACTGGAGCAAATGCCCCACACACTCAGCTTTCAAAACCATAATTTTTCTTTCAGCAAGTTATGCCCCTGTAGCTTATTTATACTGGGCCAAGAAAAGCAGAACATGTGCACATAATTCTTGCCTTGGTGACGGGTTGAGGTCCACCTTAAAAGGCGTTTGGAGATTTCATTCTCTTTTCTGTGGGTTGCATTTCATACTTCAACTGCTCCTTTAATTTTCTATTTTCCTCACTTTATGTGGGAGTCATTCCCTGCCCCCCCACGCATGTCTCCTCTAATGGTTTAGTCGTGTAAGGCTCTTGTTCTTCCTTTTTTAAGCCCTAGGAAGGAGGCATTAAAACAAAGACCCTTCTCTCAGGTTTGGCCTGTGGGTCACTGAGCTGTGCTTCCCCTGCTGTGTTTGCTGTAGGTGAGCTCAGCAGTCAGCAGCCTTCTCCACGCACTCCATCACCTTTGCAGGAAACGCAAGCCCTCAGCTGAGCGTTAACACCCTCATTTCTCCCAGCCTGTGATGTGGGACTTTACTGGAAGGATGTATCTGCTAAGGCTGCGGAGGTAGAGGTGTGCTTGTTGATAATCATGGTGATGCTTCCATTTACGTTCTGCAAGATGGAATTTTTTTTTCATCCTGTTTACAGATGAGGAAACTGAGGCTCACAGGTATGGGGCAAGATTCTAAACTCAGAGCTTCTAACTTTTGAGAAAGACAGGTGCAACATGAGCTGTTACTATCAAGATGTCTTTGACACCTGGAGGTATCCTGGCTATAAACTGAAAAACGCCATGCCGTGTGACTCCTGTGGGGGGTGGATCAGCCTGCCACCTGCCTTTGGCTGCATGCAGATTACCCCCAGCTATCCCCAGGGCTGTTTTGTAAGTCTTATTGCCATAGCAGATCCAAATGGAAGCATAGACATCTTGCTGTTATAGAATAATCGATCACAGAAAAACACTAAATTCAGTGAGTGACTTTGAGCTCTCGTAATAGCAAGATTAGGGAAAAAAAAATTCCCATTCTGTTTGGAAAGGAGCTCCAGTCTCAATTGAAATGAGTATCTGTCAAAATTTAAAATGACTTACATTCATACATTTGGGAGTCATGTGAGCTGACTCTCGAGAAGAAAATGACTCATCTTGGGTAAGTGTGGTGTTTGCCACGAAGATGCCCTTCCCACAAACCTGCTGGATTGCCCAGCAGAGGCACAGACACTTGCTTAGGCAGCTGTTCTAGCCAACCCTCCCCCAGGGCATCCACTTCTCTAACAACTTCCTAATTGGTCTCCGCTTTCTCTTTCTGTCTCATCTCTCTGCCCTTGCTGGTGACCAACTCCTCCACCTAAAAACTCTCCCCTCTGTTTGGTTTCAGAGTTGCTGCCGTGTCCTCAGTCCTGTACACTGCCTCTGCCTCATGCTTTATTTGTTCTTACACCTCCTACATGCAACGTCTTCCACATTTCTGTCCTAGATGGGTTTCTCTGCTATTCCCTGGTCAGCACCCAGACTCCCCCGGGAAAGCATTCCCACCTGTGGGTACCCTGGGGCTCTGCCCTGAGGCTCAGGCCCCCTGCCTCCCAGCCTTGCTCCTGCTTGTTCTGAGATCTTATTGTCACCTGTTCTGGAACTCCTTTGTGCCCCTTCTCTATTGGGTACTTGTTATTCTGTGACCCTGCCTGGCCAGTTTCTTTGTCCCCTGCCTTTCCTTAGGGTGTCTTCGTCTTCTTGCTGCACTGGATTCCATTCCAGAGCCTGCAGATGGGTCTCCCCTACTATGTGCATTTGTCTAGTTCTAAGTCACAGCTCTTCCTGGTCCCCTGTTCTCTGCTATATACTAAACTCTTGGTCAACATCGTGGTCTGTAATAGCTGGCATGCTCTCTCGTACATGTGGATTCTCCATAGGTGGTTCAATTTAATCAAACAAATACATGGAAAATTGAATTAAGACTGGTATCCACTGCATTGAGGTAAAGTAGGTAGGGGCTATAGAAGACTCCAGAAGGAAAGAGAAACAGACGTGGGAAATTGAAGCTTACTCTATTGATAAGAGACAGTTAAGTGTCTATGAAAGTTGATTCATCCCTATGGTGTCGGGAAGTTTGGGGATCTGTGCTGAGTACATGACTATGTGAGCATAAAGAGAGAGAAAGTATCTCAGTCTCTGAAATGGGTATTTTTTTCTCAGTCATAGGATTTGTATTTCAGCCTGAAGTATGACTGCAGTGCAAATCATTAACTGTGTGAATAGCGTCTCTCAGTAAGTGTCCTCTCCTCTGTGGGAGTCCTCTGGGAAAATTGGGTAGACAGTTGATATCACCCAGGTTAGCAATTACAGTGCAGCAGTTTTTCTTTTCGTTCTTTTTTGCTTTATTTTTTTAATTTTATTTTTATATTCCCCATATAATTGCAACCCCCTTATTTTGACCCCAATCACTCCTTTCCCCACCCCTGACGCCCCATAGAGTGTCTCTGGTTCATACTTGTTTGTTGATTTTGATTTTTTCTTTCTTATAGTTATTCTTTCTCCTGGTCCCTTGTTTAGGTTTTCTAGAGTCCTGCTATGAGTGAGACCATCCGGTATTTTTCTTTTTCTTTCTGGCTTATTTCACTGAGCATGATCCCTTCCAGCTCCATCCATGTTGTGCAGCAGTATTTCTTGTCATGGTTTTCCTCGGTGAGTTTGGTTTCCCATCACTATCTGTCTGGTCACCAAGGACTGGGCACTGACACTTTCTGTCCCTGTGTAATGTAACCCCAGCCAGAGCTGGACCGACATAGACCAGCAGGCTCATCACTGGGTCCCCTTCCTAACAGGTATTCTCTGCACAGTTAATGAGTTGAGGATAAACTGATTTTCCATTAGCTTATAATTTGTCCTGAAACAAATTTGCTTACTAAATCATTCCTCCCAGCTGAAACACAGTCAATGTTGTGAAAACAATTCTATAAAAAAACTTTTCTATAGTTCTGTCCTCATTTGTAATTTCCTGAAGCAGATGTGCCTTCCTTGGGACACATCCTAGAGGATTTGAAAGGTGTTCAGAAATAAGCCATTTGTTTTTAAGAGTTCTCTGTCATGCAAGACATGGTTTTTAAATTTTGCTGATTCCCAGGGCTGATGACAGACCACTGCAGTGTCTGGTTTGGGATTGGAGCTGCTCTGTGCATCTCCCAAAATGCTCCACAGAGAACTGTGAGCCCTGGGGACAAACAGTCTCTGCTTTTAATGTCACTCAAGGACACTGACTAGATCTGCAGCAGTGGAACCAATTTACATTTCCCTGGTAACCTGGGTTGCCCGAGTGAACTGGCCCATCTTTCCAATCCATTTCAATGGTGCTTTAGAGCCATACACCTCTCCCAGGTGACCCACACCTGCCCCTCTCCCAGCACACTCTCACCAAGAGCTAACACAAGTTATCAAGGAAGAAGCATGGTTTTGAAAAGAAGTTTAACAGCACTTACACTTTGAACTAACTGCTGCTTAGAAGGGCAGTGTAGCAATGACTGAGCACACGAGCTCTCCTAGCACATTCGCTGGATCGAAATCCTAGCTCTGCCCTTTGCAGGTTGTGTGACCTTAGACAAGTGTGTGCCTCTGCATGTCTCAGCTTTCTCATTTGTAAAAGGAGACTAAAGGTACTGCTACCTCTTAGACTAGTGGTGAGGATGAAACGGGCTAGTACATGTAAATGCTCCTGGGAATGCCTGGCACACTGCGCGTGTTAAGCAGTTGGGAGGCGGTACATTATTCCATTTCTGCTGCTTTGGCATCAAGCACATTGAAAGATTGTTGCAGGCAGTTCTTTCAAATCCAAGTCTTTATCATAATGATCAGCATCTCACAACTCCTTTCGAGCTGATTAACTGAAGGTGCCATTCCTTCATTCAACACTGTCTTTAAACTGTTGGCTTCAGTCTAGCGAAGCTACTCCTCATTCCCTCAATGTAATGCCTTCTGTCTCCCACCTCCATGCGCCGGGGCCAGGGTATCTGCCTTGGCTGCAATTTCTGTGGAAGAACGAGCCTTACTCCCATCTGGGGTCATTCCAGGCTTCCTGTGCCCTCGAGCGAGCCCACCCCCATCCCACTGCATTATCTCAGAGACTGTGCTTCTTTAACTCTTCCCTTTCTCCTGGACACCACTTTCCCTGGACTACTAATCTTTCCTACTAGTAACTGGATATTGTATGATATCTTCTGTCTTAAAAAAATCTCTTCTGGACCAAACATTCCTGTCTGGCTGTCACTTCATCTCTGTGCTTCTTTGTTGCACACATTCACACCAAACAGTCCACTACACTGTGTCCTCTTCTGCCTTCCAGTCTTTTGCCCCCACCACCTCACCTTTGCTGTTCATCCAGTGTTCAGTGCTCAGCCCCCATGTAAAAGACACATGACATGACTGGTAAACTCCCCCCTTTCAAACACTTTCTTCACTGGGTTTCTAGGTGGGACAGGCTCTTTTGGTTTTCATCCTATGTCTCTGGCAGTCCTTTGTTGAAACTCTCTTCTTCCCAAACTTTAGGTGTTCGGTGGGTTAAGGCTCCTTCCTCAGGACTCTGCTTTTCTGTTCTTACCTCCTAAGTGATAACATCCAGACCCATTTCTACATTTGCTCTCTTATTTGATGGCTTCCAAATACGAACCCTTAATCTTGACTTTTCCCCTGAACTCCAAATGTGTTTATCCTGAAAATGGCCAAACTTTGGATGCCCAGTTAGCATTCCAGCTTCATTCACCTAAAACCGAGCTAGTGACTCCTAGTCTCCTTCCCCAGGCTCCCATTTCACCCTCCACCATCATCTCAGAAAATGGCATCCTTATTCATTCGATTACATGACAAACCTTGACGTGGTCTTCACTGCCCTTTTTCTCACACCTCACTTTCGGCTCATCAGCAAATCCTGTCATTTGTGTGTTCACACTGAAACCGGGATCTAACCTCCCTGCTACTGCCTTAATCCAAACCAGCGTCACCTCTCCTGTGTGATACCATGATGCTTCCACGCCCACCTCCTGTTTTGTCATTTGTCCCATATGCCACATTGTCTGCTTCACACGGCAGCCAGCGCTGTCTCTGAAAAAGTGTTGACTAATGTCCGTGAGACTCCATGGGACCCGGTGCCGGCTGCCTCTCCTACCTCCATCTCTGTCACATCGGTCTTCACCCTCTTCCTTGGCCACACTGAGCACCTGCCCCCTCTATTCCCTTGTGCTGGGATGCTCTTCACCCAGACACTTTTAATGTGGTTGTTCCTTGTATCCATCCCTAGTAATTGCTAAGCCATTTCGCATGTCTCACCCCCTCACTTCATTCAAATGTTACCTCCTCAGAACTGCCTTCTGTGATGATTTTGTATAAAATAGCAACCCCATCTTCTCTTTCCCCCTACTGGGCTTTATTTTTTATTATAGCACAAAAGTAGGTGTATCTTAAACATATACATGTGTACATATGTGTATACACGCGCACACACAAATATAGTCAAGGCCAGGCATGACATGCATGTGTTAGTGTGCGTGCTGCATACTTGTGTATTGACTATATGTGTTTGTATGTGCCCTGCCTGCTTTTAGCTGCTACCCGTCTGGGGAGAGGAGTGGAGACTTGGCTTTACCCATCACTGGATGAATGATTTGCACAGGGTTCATCTCTCCTTGGACCTTCCCTTCTCCTCTAGTTTTCTAGTTTTTATTTCTTTTTTTTAAAGTTTTTTTTAAAGATTTATTTATTTATACAAGAACCGGGGTACGGGCCAGATGTGCGGGAGGGTGAGAGGATTTACCAGAGACAGAGCGGGGAACAGAACAGGCAGACTAATGAAATACACTGCTGAGGGGAGCAGCGGGCGAGACAGGAGAGGTCTGCTGCGCCATGTGGGAATCTCCCTGGCCAGCCGGGGATCGAACCTGAGCTGCAGAGGCTGCGGACAACTTCACAGTGCTGCGTTCAACTGCCTGCGCCACCAGGGAGGCCCTTTTTTTTAAATTAAAAAAAAAAATTATTTATATATATTTTACATTGTTGCTCATTTTTAAACAATATTTACTTTTTCTTTTTTTCATCAGGTATAGTTCCCATAGAATTTCCTCCACCAGTTCACCTGAGCACCATCACCAGTCCCCGGTGCTCCTCCCTCCTGCCCCCCCATTGATCCCTGTCCCTCCCCTTCCCTGCAGGATATCTCTGGTTTATAATTGTCTGTCTGGTTTTGTTTTGTTGTGCTGTGTTTCCTATTGTTATTTCTTTTTCCCCTGATGCCTTCTGACCAACTCCTTCCAGGCTGGGCACCTTCCACAGGCTCCTCCTCCTCTCACCTGGGAGCTCTGCAGTGCAGGCCACACCTGTTCCTCCAGCTGGCACCCACTGGCAACCTTGCTGGCGGCTGTGTGGCCTCTGAGCCATCCCGCCCTAGGGAGAGGAGATGAGAAGGGCCAGGAAGGGGACATTGTCCCCCCCTGCCTGACCCCCAGGATGAGCTGCCTCCAGAACCCCCTTCTTATATAAGCCATCCACAACCCCCTTGGCAGGGACCCCCGAGAGAGGCATCCCTTGGTCAGGGACAAGCACCCCCCTTCCTGGACCCTCCCCCTGAGCTGTGAAGGGTGGGAGGGGCTGCAGGGCCACAACCCGAAGCTGCCAGAATGACTTAGATCAGAACAGAAGGAACTCCAGCCGTTTTTTTAGGCTGTCAGTTTTTCTATTATCCTCAAGACTGAGCATGAAACATTCATTATAACACGTCCTTATTGATTCAGCTGATGAAAATATATTGGTATTAATAACACAAAACTCTAAGGCACTGGGGATAATAAAACAATTGATTGCAAACATAATGTGTCTCAGGATATTTTTATGTGGTGGTTCCATGCATTTCATTTCCATTAATTACTAAGCCAGCAAGTAGGTGATCTGGGCAGGCGCCATCAAGCTGTATAGCTGTTTTTATTTGGTACTTATATGATTATCAGGAGGAAAGAGCATGATTGGTTGTTAGTAACAGAGTTTAATTTGAGGCAAAATGAAAAAATCTGTTTGAAATGACTAATTCACTCATGAAAAGCATGAGCTGGAGTTTTCAATTGCTTTAATATGGTCATTAAAAATAATGTTCTTGGGGGGGGTATTTTTAATCTGTGTACACTTAGAAAGTTTTCAAAACAGAATCTCTTTCATTTTTATCTGGGGTCTAATTTCGGTCTTTGTCTTTTGATGTTCCGATTATTATGATAGAGCTGAAGAGAAGAGAACATTTTATGAGAGATGGTACTCCGCGGCTACACTTTTGCCTTGAGATCAGTTTTGCTTGATCTTTTGCTTGATTCCTCTTTCCTCAGTTCCTTGGTTCTTGTCAGTTTCTTGGCAAGATCGATCTCACTAAGATGTATGATGTAAAAATTTACTGTTTTTCATGCATTTTGCAACATATCTGTAAAAATGATGGGAGCCTTAAAAAATCTATAATTTACTATTCATATCGCTTTCTGCTTTATATTTCTATGCCAATATATTTAGACTGGCATGTGTATTTAGAATGTAGATTTAGAATGGCACTTATAAAACTTTGTATTTTCTTTGATGTTTTTATTATATATTATGGACATTTTTCTTATTTTTTCATTAATTTTATAATGTCTGAATAATATTTCATACAGTTCTATAGCCACTGCTTTCATTTCCATCTTCTCAGTAATACTTCGTGCCTACATTTTTTAAAAAGATTTATTTATTTATTTATTTGTTTGTTTGTTTGTTTGTTTGTTTGTTTGTTTGTTTAAACAAGCACTGGGTACAGTCAGAAGCACGGGAGGGTGAGAGAATTCACCAGAGCCAGAGCAGGGAGCAGAAAAGGCAGACTGACGAAGTACACTGCTGAAGGGAGGAGTGGGCGCGGCAGGAGAGGTCTGTGAGCCATGTGGGATCCTCGCTGGTGGTGGGGATCGAACCAGTGCTGCAGAGGTCACGGGCAGCTTCACAGACTAATGATCAACTGTTGCACCACTGGGGAGGCCCCATGCCTACATTTTTTTAAATGTACTTTATTCCTTAAAATATTCTTTTTTTTTTAAAAAAAGATTTATTTATTTATACAAGGACCAGGGTATAGGCCAGGGTGACAGGATTCACCAGACACAGAGTGGGGAACAGAACAGGCAGACTGACAAAATACACTGCTGAGGGGAGCAATGGGCACGACTGGAGAGGTCTGCAGCACCATGTGGGACCCTCATCGGCTGGCCGGGATTGAACCAGCACTGCAGAGGCTGTGGACAGCTTCACAGCGCGGTGCTTAACTGCCTACACCACCAGGGGAGGCCCCATTCCTTAAAATATTCTTATGGGTAATTTTACTTGGTCAAATCATGAATTTAAAAAAATTTTACAAAACACATTTTCAAATCACTTTTCATGAAGGTTAGACACACTTAAATTATCCCTATTGGTGTTATTGGATACTAGTTTTAAAATATTTTGATCAGGATCATGGATTTTCACTTAGGAGATTTGTTCATGTAGCATGTGATAAATAATACCCTGTTTCTGCTTATATATTTGGTAGTGTCAGAGACTCTTCCTAAATATGTTTAGCAGCTGTGTGTCCTCTTACGTGAATTGTCTTTTCATATCCTTTGTTTATTTATCCTTTGGATCTAGAATCTTTTCTTGTCAATTTTTGAGTCTTCAGGTTTGCTGCAAGTATTTTCTTAGTCTTTTGTTTTTGAGTTATGTTACTCTTTATTGTACCAGGTCTTTAAATATTTATGCAAAGGAATCTGTTGATTGTTTCTTGTTTACAATAATGACATTCCCCTAAAGAGGGATATAATTTTTTTAGTCCTATGGTCTGTTGATTTTCTTTGATTCAAATTTTATATTTGCCTGTTTAATCATGTAGAATTTATTTTGATGAGGGGATGAGATGAGTCTGTTACATTGTTACTTTTATTCTTATATCAGTTGTTAAATAACACTGCTAGATGTTCAGCCCATAGATCACTATGTAAATAGCAGATGCACATCATCATCAATATCCAGTTACATCACTTCTTTCAAAGTTTGTCTCCATTTTGTCACTGTGGAGACAGACAGTGAATTGTGGAGTTGTGCTGTCTTCTTGGGTCCAGTGATAAAATTTTACAAAAATGAAGAATTGGAATAGAAAATTGACCATCAAAGATGAAAGTACAGCAAATACAAAGAAAAGATACTGCTGGAAATGAAATTTGAATTAAGCGTAAGTGGAGTTTTAGAAGAAAGAACTAACCTTGAGAATACTGAGTTCAACTGCTGGAGCCCTTCAGATAGGCAATCAAGGATCTTAAGTGAAGGTGGAGGTATGGACATAAGCGAGGAATGTGGTTTGCCAGAACGGATGAAGATATCCTAGAGGAAATGATGTCAGCAATAAACTTCACATTAAAGGGATTCTAGATATTTCACATTAAAAGAGAAAAGAATGAAATGTTGGAAGTTTATCCAAATATAGACAACAGCATGACAACTTGCAAGGCAGAGAAAAGATACTCTGTACCATAAATCATGACAAGAAGGCAAACACTGTTCAAACTCTTTGATATTTTTTCAAGAAATAATTTTCTTAAATTATAGTATACTAATTTTCTGTAAACACTTTTTAACTAACAGTTACAGAGTTTTTAATATTATGAGAATAAAATTTTAAAGGTCACAGGGCAACAATAGGGTTTCCCATGGACTAGTCAGATGCCTTTGCAAGGTTTGTGCTGGTTTGGTTGATTATACAACCCTCACTGATAAGCAAAGTGATGATGGCTTGTTCTTTTTTTTTTTTTTTTTTTTGCTGAGTGCAGATGGATTTTGGTAGATATCTCGGACTGTTATCAGGCAGAATAAGGGGCACAGCAAGGCCCCCCAAATTGCACTTTCTTTTTTTTTTTAATGAATAAATTTTATTTTTATATTCCCCATACAATTGCAATCCCCCCATTCTGACCCCAATCCCTCCCCTCCCGCCCCCCACCCCCAAAAAGTGTCTCTGGTTCATAGTTTTTGTTGATTTTGATTTTCACTTTCTTATAGTTATTCATTTTCCTGGTCCCTTATTTAAGTTTTCTAGATTCCTGCTATGAGTGAGACCATCCGGTATTTTTCTTTTTCTTTCTGGCTTATTTCACTGAGCATGATCCCTTCCAGCGCCATCCATGTTGCTGCAAATTGCATGTGTTTATCTTTTTTGAATGCTGAGTAATATTCCATGGTATATATGTACCACATCTTCTTGATCCAGTCATCTATTTTTGGGCATTTGGGTTGTTTCCAAAGCTTAGCTATTGTAAACAGTGCTGCTATAAACATAGGGGTGCAGGTGTTCTTTGGAATTGATGTTTCTGTGTCCTTTGGGTAAATACCTAGGAGTGGAATTGCTGGATCCTGTGGAAGCTCTATGTTTAGTAGGTCCAGAAATCTCCACACAACTCTCCACAGTGGTTGGACCAGTTTGCACTCCCACCAACAGTGCAGAAGAGTTCCTTTTTCTCCACAACCTCGCCAACATTTGTTGTTGCTAGTTTTTTTAATATGTGCCATTCTCACTGGTGTAAGATGGTATCTCATGGTAGTTTTGATTTGCATTTCCCTGATTGCAAGTGATGTTGAACATTTTTTCATATGCCTGTTGGCCATTTGCATTTCCTCTTCAGAAAAGTTTCTTTTTAGCTCTTCTGCCCATTTCTTGACTGGATTATTTTCTTTGTTGTTGTTGAGTCTCATCAGCTCTTTGCAGATTTTTGTGATCAGTCCTTTATCATTAGTGTTGTGTGCAAAAATGTTCTCCCAGTTGGTGGGGTTTCTCTTTGTTTTTGTTATTGTCTCTTTTGCTGTGCAGAAGCTCTTTAATTTGATGTAGTCCCAGCTGTTGATCTTTGCCTTCACTATCACTGCTTTGGGTGAAGTGTCTGTAAAGATGTCTTTGATATGCAAATCACGTAGTGTTTCGCCTATATTTCCTTCTATGTATTTTATGGTTTCAGGTCTTATGTCTAGTTCTTTAATCCATTTTGAGTTGATTTTTGTATATGGTGTGAGGTAGTGGTCAAGCTTCATTCTTTTGCATGTAGCGACCCAGTTTTCCCAGCACCATTTATTGAACAAACTTTCTTTGCTCCAATGCATAGTCTTTGCTCCTTTGTCAAAGATTAGCTGACCATAAACCTGTGGGTTTATTTCTGGATTTTCTATTCGATTCCATTGGTCTGTATGTCTGTTCTTGTTCCAATACCATGCAGTTTTGATGATTATGGCTTTGTAGTAGAGTTTGAAGTCTGGGAGTGTAATGCCTCCATTCCCTTCTTTTTTTTTTCAGGAGAGCTTTGGCTATTCGGGTTTTTTTGTGATTCCATATGAATTTCATCAATAATTGTTCTATTTCTTTGAAGAATGACATTGAAATTTTGATTGGAATAGCATTGAATCTGTATATTGCTTTTGGTAGGATGGCCATTTTAATAATGTTTATTCTCCCAATCCATGAGCAGGGGATGTTTTTCCATTTCTTTGTGTCTTCTTCTATTTCTTTTAACAGTGTTTTATAGTTTTCTTTGTATAGGTCCTTTACCTCTTTTGTTAGATTTATTCCCAAATATTTGATTTTTTTTGTTTCAATAATAAAAGGGATGGTTTTTTTGATTTTTTCTTCTTCAGATTTATTGTTTGTATATAGGAAGGCTACTGACTTTTGCGTGTTGATTTTGTATCCTGCCACTTTACTGAACTGATTGATGAGTTGAATTAGTTTTTCTGTGGAGTTTTTGGGGTTCTCTATGTATATTATCATATCATCTGCAAAGAGTGATAGTTTGACTTCTTCTTTTCCTATTTGGATTCCTTGGATGTCTTTCTCTTGTCTTATTGCTCTGGCTAGGACTTCCAGTATTATATTGAAAAGCAGTGGTGAGAGTGGACATCCTTGTCTTGTTCCAGATCTTAATGGAATTGCTTTCAGCTTTTCACCATTGAGAATGATACTGGCTGTTGGCTTGTCATATATGGCCTTTATGATGTTGAGGTACATTCCTTGTATCCCAAGAATTTCAAGGGCTTTTATCATGAATGGGTGTTGCACTTTGTTGAAAGCTTTCTCAGCATCTATTGATGATGATGGCTTGTTCTTAACTTCTCCAAACTTTAGTTTCTTTATACAATGGAAAAAGATAACTCATAAAGTGGTTGGGAGGGTCTTAAGTTAGCTAACACATATAAGAAAGTGCTTGGAGCAGCTGGAACTTGAACAAGTTCCATTAAAAAGTAGCTATTATTAATATTATTCCATTTAGAACAACAAATAAGGCAGTATGGCTTAATTTTACCAAGTTGAGTTTTAATGAAACTTATTGTTTAAGTCAAATATTTTGCACAAAATACTGGTTAAATGAGAAAACAACACAGAGAATTAGTTTAAAAAAAATAGTTTTCTAATCATCAGGAAACTAACCTCACCCCCATTGCAAGATGCCTAGCTCCAAAACAATCACAATGCTAATAAAATGCAAATAAAATGAAGTGCTTAGACCCATTTTCTTGGACTTTCCTGGAATACTCATTTCAGAGAGTTCAAAATTTTTTAATCTCTTCTGGACTTTATTATTTATTTATTTTAATGAAGTACCATTGCTTTACATCCATGTTAGTTTTTTGACAGTATAGGATTTCTCCCCAAGTTTTTAGTTGTTGTTCAAGCTCTAGTGTTTCATTTTCAATTTCCTTTCTGTGCTGAGAAACACCAGCATGGAGAAGTTGGTATTAAAAGAGGGTGGAGTTGTGGTGGGTGGGAATCTAATCAAATGGCACCCTACAATATTTCTACAGAAGCTTGTAATTATTCTCAAGTTGAATTGTGCCCACCTATTCATAAAAACAGAGATTAATGAACAAAAGGAGTGGGAATTTTATTAAAATCCATGTCACTTCAGCCATTGTTGTCAGATGTTTTTCTCCTTACATTTTTCATAGTAAAGTACATAGGGTTGATTTGATTTCTTAAATGCTTTCTCTATATTTTTCTGAAACAATTACTTAGAAATAAAAATGTTATATTCACAAAGCAGGAAAATCACAGAGATTTGTAAAGTGTCAATTCTGATTTACTGAGTAGTTCCATTGATTCTGACCAAGAACAATGAAGGCTTCTCTCTTTTGCTACCAACTTGCCTGTCCAACCTCATCTGATTCTCCACTGTGTATTTCAGCCATAACCACCTACCCCCTGACGTCTAAACTAATGGTGTTCATTCCTGCCTCAGTGTCCTTACTGTTGCCTGCTCTTAACCTCAAATGACTTCCCTTCACTTCTCTATCCAAATGATCCCCACTTCAAAGTCCAACTGAAGCCACATCTCTTAACAAGGTCTCCTTCCCAGCCCTACTCCCCATGGGTCTGGACTTTCACATACCTTCTGTAGTACATATGATTCAAACCATTGCCCTTTCAAGGGTATGTCATATTATTTAACCGAGTTTGAGTTCCTGGAGTGCTAGAAACCTACTACTGTATGTTTCCATTGAGCTCATAGCTAACTATGCATATAGTTTGCTAGGTCATTGAAGGTAAAGGCACTGTCTTGTCCATCTCTGTATTCTATAGTGCCTAGTATATGGGGGGAGCTCAATAAGTGATTATTCAGTAAATAAAGAAACAAACATAAAATAGAGTATTTAAAAAATACTGTTGTACTGGATTTTTTTTTTCCCTCCATGGCTGCCCTAATCGTTCTTTTAAGAATAATTCATCCTGGGGGCCTCCCTGGTGGCACAAGGGGTTAAGACACAGCACTATGAAGCTACCCACAGCCATTGCAGCATGAGTTCGATCCCCGGCCAGGGAGGTGACCCATATAGTGCAGCAGACCTCTCCTGTCTCGCCCACTGCTCCAGTGTGTTTTGATTAGTCTGCCTGTTCTGCTCTCAACTCTGTCTCTGGTAAATCCTTTCACCCACCGCATCTCTGGCTTGCACGCCAGCTCTTATATGCATAAATAAATAAATCTTAAAAAAAAATTCATCCTTTGTCTTTTTTTGTAGTCTCTGGCAGGCAGTCTCAGTGGGGTATGTTAACAAGTTGGGGAGCTATTACTTGGTATATCACCTGTCCCTTTTTTTTTTTTTATAGAGGCATGTTTTATTTATTTATTTATTTATTTATTTGTTTGTTTGTTTTGTTTATACATGCACTGGGTACAGTCAGAAGCACGGGAGGGTGAGAGAATTCACCAGAGCCAGAGCGGGGAGCAGAGCAGGCAGAAGGACCAAAGTACACTGCTGAGGGGAGCAGCGGGCGGCAGGAGAGGTCTGCGCGCCATGTGGGACCCTCCTCTGGTGGCCGGGGAGCAGCCGGGGATGGAACCGGCGCCGCAGAGGCCGGGGGCAGCTTCGCAACCCAGCGCTCAACCGCTGCGCCACCGGGAAGGCCCTCACCTGTCCCTTTGTGTGGTTGCACAAGGGGCTGGGACTTTCCTTGCATAGGTTGATTGCACCATCAATTGAAATGTGAGAAATACAAATACTTTTTTGTTGAACATAATAAAAATAATTAGCTAAAAAATATATGAACATATATATTATTTCTGAGTCGATTGACTATAAATATAAACATAGCATAAACATTCTCCAGTCAGCTCATTTGAGAGGACATTACCATTCTAAAGTGACAGTGGCAAAATGAACAGACTCAGTAAGCTATGATGTCTTTTCAAGTTAAGTGTGTTTTTCTGTAAGTGCATATGTATGCAATATATGCATATATAGGTGTATACATTTTGTATAGATACATGTATCCAGCGACACAATCTGCTAGACAGCTTCTCTTGAAATCACAACATTCATTGATAATAGTAAAAGCAAACCCAGGAAAGAAAAATTAAATGTCTTAAGATGTTCGATATTCTGAAAAGAATGGTAGGTAGAGTAAGATTTAAAAATTAAAAAATTGGCTCCTGGGTGTGGCCATTTGAGTGTTCGCATAGGGTAGGGAGGGAAGTAGGTAGGGTTAACAGTTCAGTTGTGTCCAATTTTTCAATTTCCCTCACGTTAGTAGGTTTAAATGGACATCAATAAGGAGAGGAGAGGCTGCTCAAGATTTCCCTGAGTTAAATATGTCTGCGGTAGTGACATTGCATTTGATGGGCCAATAAAGTGAAACTCCAATCAGATACCAATCTTGTCATAAATTCTACTGTGTCCTAAGGGATTTTCAGCTTGCCAATCTGTCCAACCCCATTTAAATGATGACTGCCTGCCACTTCACACACATGTCAACCCGACAGCATTGCCCAGCTGGGGCCCAGTGTGATGACGTCACACCACCCACCACACACAGGCCACAGTGCCAAGCTTGCTGGGGCACCTCTAGAAGAAGAGATCTTTCTCTGTGGAGCAGACAGATCACACTGAAATAGAAAATTCATCTTGATCGGCCAAGAAAGAAAAGAAAACGGTCCTGTCTTCTTTCTGGTGTGTTGGCAGCCTGTGCGTATGTATGTCTACATTTCACAAAGATACTGTTTCTCAGCCACTTGTAGGTCAACCTTACACAAATACATTTAGATTTTTTTTTTCTTTTTCCTTTGACTGGGAGCGATTGGAAACAAACATCTCTGATTTATGAGGCCGTTCCAGGTCCACAGAACACAAAGTCACGAGATTTAACGCTGTTAGACAGTCTCTCAAACATGTTTCATGAGGGAGTGCTAAGCTGCTCCGCAGGTCAAACGATCCATCAGCCCAGCCACCACTAGGCTCAGGTGTGACCCAACTGGAATTCAGAAACATTCCCAGCAGACTTTGAGCTGCCACTTGGCATGCATCCTGACTCGCCCAGAGGAAATTCATCAGCACTCAGACTCATTCAGATTCACTTGCATTGCAGTTCTCGGGAGGCACAGCCGCAGGGAACTGCTTATAACGCTCTTTTCAAAAACTGATTATAATTCAAGAATAGCTGTGAATGTTCTTACAGAGCATAAGAAATAACATCAACAACCCTGCTAATTACAAGGAAGACTAAAGCATTGACTAAGGAAATCACTGGAAAGAATGGCTGAGTTTTTTCTGGTGGCTGCAGCGACTGAGAAAGGGAGCAGCTATAGCTCACATGTTTCTTTGTGCTGGAGCTGCAGGGAGTTTGAGGGAAGGAGTGCCCAGTTCAGGATGAAGTTCTGAGTCCAAGGAAGCAATCTGGTGAGAGAAATGTGCACTGAGAGAGCAGCCTGCAACGTGCCACGACTAAGTGGCACCAGATGCCCATTCTAAGGCAGGAGCCAGGCAGGAAAGAGCCTTAGTTCTCAACTGCTTCTTTAGGCAGAGGCATATCTTGTCACCTTTAAAGTTGTGTGGGCCCATTTTAATTCTTGTGTGAAATTTGCTTTTGCTGTAACCAAGCATGTGTACAGCTCAAACATGTTTAAAATACCTGACTGTCAGCACACAAGCGAGGATGACTGAGTAGCAAGTGTACAGGCGTGTCCCAGGCTGTGGGCAATCTGTCTTCGGTGCTGGCTCATCCTTTCTTTTATTTGCCCACTCTTTGGAATTTATTATTCACTTAATAATGCTTCCCTTTTCTCCTTTCTCTACACACCATCCCTGAGCCACCTTTTCTGTACCCCTGGCTTTGTTTAGCACCTAAACACAGATGACTTCTCAGCAGGTCTTAGCTCAGGATTCTACCACTTACTAGCTCAGTGATTAAGGGAAAGCTGTTGCAACTATAAAGTGGGAATTATAATATCTGCCTCCCAGATGATGTGGGAATAAGATAGAGTAGGCAGAGCACCTGCATGTGGTCAAATCTAAATACATTTCAGCAAACTTTACTCTCAGTAAACATGCCTCTTTAGTGATGCCATCTTGAACTTGCCAGACATCTGCAGCTCACTCATGATTCCTTTTCTTTGCTGTACCACACCCCTTTCACTTTGACTCTGAGCCTTCTTTTCCACCCCCCTCCATGACCACCTTGGCTCAGGATCTTGGCAAGTGTCAGATTACAACAGGGACCTCCAAACTGGTCAGCTAAGTCTTGCTCCCCTCAAATCTGGTCTTGAATCTGCCACCAGATTCACACAAGTGCAAGGCAAACCTGACTGCATCTTCCCCCTCAGGACCTTCAGAGAATCTACAACTCCTATACGGTCAAAACAAAGCACAGAGGGGAAGGTCCTCTTCTTACCTCTGCAGACTTGTCTTCCCTCCTTTCTCTGCTAGACAGAAAACCTGTGTCCTTCCTCTTCCCTTCTCTTACAATGAAGATAGTTCTTTTTCCATGTCCAGTGCTAGTCCCTCACTCCTGCTCCAGAACCTGTCCTCTGAGTCCTGGCCCGTTGACTATTTACTTTCACTTGTCTACTCCGATTTCTTTCTCTCTTCTTACTTATTTCCTTCAGAACATTGAAATGTAACCACGTCTCTAACTAACTTATGGCTTTATGTTTCCTTCTAATGCAGATTTCCTGGGAAAGATGTCCCTGTAGTGCTTCCTGAAACTCACTTCCCAGCGACCTTCTTCCCAGTCCAGCCTGGTTCATCCCTCACTGGCTGAGTGTGTCCACTCTTTCCTGATGCTGCTTTCTATGGAAGCTTCTTAGTCCTTGACTTCTTGGTAGCACTTGATGCCCTTGGCTTTTCCCTTTTTAAAAACCCCCTCTCCACTGTGCATCGGCTTCTATGGATACATCCTCCCTCATTTCTTTAGGAGACTTTTCTCCCTCCACATGTTGGTATTCCTCAGGGTTCTAGCCTTACATTCTCTGCTTGGAAGAGCTCATGTTCTCCGACTGCCTGAACAACCACTGATGTGCTAATGTCTCTCAATCTGTGTCTACTATCTAGATTTCTCTTCTAACTTTAAACCATAGAAATATCTGGACATTTCCCATTTGAGCTTTAGCACATGTTTAATTCATCCTGCCCCAACTGAACTAATTTAGGATCTGTCCTCCCAGCTTGAATTCAGGCTCAGTGGCAGCAAGGTCTTTGACATGTTCACTGTTGTTTTATCCTCATTAGACCAGTGGTAGGAATTTTGTAGACATTCATTAATTATTTGTTGAATAGATGAAGTGTGTCTTTATCTCCATGAATGACATCACCTAGTTGCCTAAGCAGAAAGTTTAGCTTCAATTTTGGCTCATACCCTTACTATCAAAATACATCAAATCAGTTATCACTTGACTGATTTTAGTTTCTAAAGAATTCACAAAAATATGTTCAGCCCGCTCCACTTTCTCTTTAGAGGATTTGTCAAATACGACCTGCAGGAGAGTGGGAACTCAGTTACTCCTCATTTGTAGCTTGTCTCTATCACCAGGAAAATATACCTGCTTTGTTCCCAAATAATATTCCAGAAGATACCATGGTACTTGATTCTGGCAGATTCTGACCTGTGACGTTTCATTTAAAAATCTGTTGTCGGAAGTAGTGATCATATTGTTTGTCAGAAAATAAGTTAAACGTGTAAAGATCATCAGTGTCAGGAAGTTCTTCCTTCAAGTCTAATCTAAGCTGTTTCTTATACTTCCACTCACATCGTTTACCTGTAACAGAAAGAGAGAATGATCCAAATGACCTTTTAAATTGTAAAGCCGACCCCAAGATTTCTCTGAGGATTCTTAGAGGTCTTGGTCTGAGAGGGGAGCAGAGAAAACTTGGATTTATGACAATGGTTGACATGTATTATCATTTACCTCAGATCAGGAAATGAGATAGTGTTTCATATGTTAATTCCTGTTATTCTTGCAATAGCCATATGAACACAATTACCAACATTTCAGGAAGCTGGGGTGGAGAATGGAACTTAACCCACCAACATGCCTTCCATCAGGAAGGGCAGACTGGTGTTGGAGTCAGTCTGGAGCAGTCTGATTCTAGACTCTCAGCCCTGAGCACTCTTATAAAGCTTTTATATATGACAAATTTATTCCAAACCAAGCTGTTACTTCATTTCATATCTATAACTTATCCTTTGAAAAATAGAGCTAGAAAATATATCCTCAAGGATAAGTAAGAGACTGATTTTGGAAGGGAGAAGAATGGTTATAAATTAAAGTATTCTTTCCATAATCCACAAAACAAATAATATTTAATATTAACACATCATGAATACTTGGCTACTTGTAAGGGTTAGAGGTCAAACCAGTGGTAGATCAGTTATTTTTTGTCATTAATTACTTTTCTTTTTCATTTGAAAAAAATAACCATTTGAAACTTGTACAATTTACAAACTACCATTTATTTTTTTCTTTTTTTTCTTTTATTATTATTATTTTTAATGAACTACCATTATCTTACATCTTTGTTAGTTTTTTTCACAGTCTAGGATTCCTCCCCTCAGGTGTGTTCACCATAGCATTTCCATCACCAAAACACCCATATCCTCCACCATAGTCCATTGTACTCTCCTCCATACCCCTGTGGGGTCCCCCCTTCTCTTCTTCTTCCCCCATCCTTCTCCGGGATGCCTCAGATCTATGATCAGCTTTCAAGGGTGGGTTTTAAAGTTTGTCTTTTTCTGATCCTTTGGTTTCTCTATATTCCGCATATAAGTTAAACCATCTGGTATGTATCTTTATCTGGCTTATTTCACTTAGGATAATACCTTTCAGTTCCATCCATGTTGTTGTAAATGGCATGAATTTATCTTTTTGATCACCTTTTGATCCCTTATGTATTTATACCACATCTTCTTGATTTATTCATCTGCTCTGGGACATTTAGGTTGTTTCCATATCTTGGCTATTGTAAATAATGCTTCAATAAACATAGGAGTGTAGGTTTCCTTTTGACTGTGTTTTTGTGTTTTGTGGGTCAATACCGAGGAATGGAATTGCTGGGTCATATGACAGATCCATTTTTCAGTCTTTTGAGGAACCTCCACACAGCTTTCCATAGGGACTGGACTGGTTTACATTCCCACCAACAGAGTAAGAGGGGGTTCCTTTTATTCTACACTCTTGCCAGTACTTGTTGTTTCTGGTTTGTTTGTTTGTTTGTTTTTTAATATGGGCCATTCTCACAGGTGGGATGTGGGATGTCATTGTCGTTTTGATCTGCATTTCCCTCATGATAAGTGATGATGAACATTTTTCATATACCTGTCAGCATGTCTTTCTTTGGAAGACATTTTCTTTTTTTCTTTTTTTTTTTTTGTCTCCTTTGGAGAAGTGCCTGTTTAGCTCTTCTGCCCAATATTTGATTGGTTTGTTTGGCTTTTTGTTGAGTTGTAGGAGCAGTTTATTGATCTTTGATATCAGTTCCTTGTCAGATATACTGAAAAAATACCTTTAAAAGTTTTTATATTGTAATTAAGAACTTAAAAGTATGTTGGGAGAAGTGCCAAGGAGCAAAAAACAAAACAAAACAAAACAAAAAAAAGCTTTGGTATTTTCCTTTTTGGAATCCCAGAACTGATACTGGGAAGGAAAAATTGCCCACACTCCTAGCTGGGCTCTGACCCCCTTCCCCTGGACATAGTCAGTATGATTCCAAATACTGCCTACTTATAAGTGCCAACGTAAGCCGTGACATGATTTAAAAACCAAATTGTACCCTCCCTACCGCTCTCTTCTTCAACAGTGTTTCAATGGCACCAAAGACCTGAAGGATAAAGTCTAACATCTTTGATATGTTAGTGATATTTCAGGTTGTTTGTAATCAGCCTCAATCAACATTTCCAGTCCCATCACCCCCCATCACTTTCCACCATTCCTGCCAAAATGCAGTGCCTGTCCCCTTAAACACCTGTTCTTCTGTGGTGGTAAGCCAGGTGTTCAGGTTTCTCTGCTTTAACATATACCGTTTCTTTTGTCTAAAGCTCTGCTGTCCACCAATGTAGCCACCAGCGGTTTAAATGACAAATTAAGATTACTAAAATTAAACCTGCACTGCCTCCTTGGTCACACTATACATGCTTTCAATCCACACATACTGGATTGTGCAGATGCAGAACGTTCTCCTCATTGTCGTGGAAAGCTCTAGGGATAGCCTTGCTTTGAAAGCCTTGATTTCTACCCAGTCTTCAACTTCTAGCCTTTCCAGCATATTACTCATTTTCTGGGTTTACCACTTTCTTTGACTCCTCCCTTGAGCTGCCCTCTCATTACATTTTTCCTATGCCTCAGTGACAGGTCACATCAATTCTGTTAGTGTTCCATGTGGTTTTCCCCCCACTTGCTAAAAACACGAAGAAAGGGGTCATCATGTTCTTATCTCTATATCCTCAACACAGTTTCTGAATTATAGCAAGGATTTTTGATGAATGAATGGTTTGGGAATGAAAACAAAAGTCCCTGACCTTAATTTTTTTCCTTCATATTCCTCTAAAGAAGGGAAGAGAACATTGTGTAACTTTTTCATGAAGTTGCATGGTGGAAGGCTGAGATAAAGCAGGAGCTCACCTTCCTCTATGAATCTGAGTTCTTAAGGTGTGCTGGACCCGGGGGACCTGAATTCATCACTGCCTGTGAGTCTTCCCTGATCTCTGACAGCTGAATGTGGAGGCAGAACTGATGCTGCTCACTAATTATACCTTCAACCCACATCCTTATATTAGTGTGTCTTAACTTCGCCTCATTCCAAACTCTGCAGCCCAACTTATTCAGGTTTGCAGAGGGAAGGCACCCACGTACGTGAAACCAATTAACCTCTGAAAATGCCTCATTTCCTAGAAATTTTTTTGGGAAAAAATTAAAGTGTGCAGTTAATAAGGAACAATATTTTAGCAGTTACCATCTCTGAGACTAGTCTATTCTGTTTGTGTGATTTGAGAGAGCTCATCTTTGGCTGTTTGAATCCCAAGAAAGCCATCAAAAGAAACAGAAAAATAGATTCATAGACAACTTAAAATGTTGTAAAAGTTATAAAAAGAATAATTCCATGACCCTATGGTAGTTCAACCCAAGGACACTACAAAAAGTTATCAATAAACTATGAAGGTTATTTCTCAACAGGACAAATTCATCTGGCACATGTCCAGGGAAGTCTGGTATTCAGATCAGGGAAAGTAAAGGAGTATCACATGTAGAAAGAAAACCAGCTAAGGAGACAGGAAGCCACTGTTCAAACCTCCAGCCAATCTGTAGACCTTCCTGAACCACTTTTGTTGGGAAACATAGGATCTGGGTTATGGTCAGACATATACCCAGACCTATGAATTTCTTTCTTTTTTTTTCGTGGGACCCTCGCCAGTGGCTGGGGATCGAACTGGCGCTGCAGAGGCTGCAGACAGCCTCGCAACCCAGCGCTCAACCACTGTGCCACCAGGGGAGGCCCCAGACCTGTGAATTTCTGAAAGAATTATCTTTAACCACTATTCTAGTTCCTTCAACTTGCATTGCAAAAAGGTAAATGTTACAGTGCTATAAAGTACTTCTCCCTAGAGAGTGGGGTTGGTAATAGGATGAGGCATCTGAAAAAGGCAGAGATCTGGATGCAGAAACAAAAATACAAGGATATCCAAATACAGAGCTGAAAATAAGGACAGTAAGAGAAGGTAACATTTTGCTTTCCAAGGAAAGAAATCAACAAAGCTAGATTTATCCAAGCTTTCCAAGTCACTGGACACTTAGATGAACCCTCACTCTTTTCAAGAAATTTGGGTAACATGTAAATTGATTATCTCACAGATTAAGTTTGATGGTCAAAGTAATGTAGATGACTATGATGTTTGACATATAAGTCTTATTAGCTAGAATACAGCTGTGACCAAAGGTTCCCAGATGAAAGTGAATTAAACATGACAGAAGTAAGTCTGTAGAGGTTTGCTAAGTGGATAATTGGCTCAAGGTACCATCTCTACCCACATTGCTAGATGTTTTCTATAGACTTTCCCTACCTCCTTCAAATAAATTAAGTTTTCAAATTAATTCTGCATTCAATTCAATTCTTCAGATAGTTAGCAAATGTCTACAATGTTAGGAAGCTGAAGATGCATGCATGCATCCATCCATCCATCCATGTATTATATCAAGTATATATCTGATATGAAAATAACCAGACCTGGGGTCAAAATCTGGGTTTAGAAAGTCTTTGATCCATGATCTTAAGCAAGGATCTTAACCCAATGGCTTTTAATATCCTCTTTATGGAGCTGAATTGAGGATATAGACGTGTGTGTGTCTGTGTGTCTGTGTGTATATCTCCTCAGCCCTAGTTAAAAGAAAACTAAGGAGAGAAATACATGATATGCCACATATAATACCCAGAAACACATCATTCCCCAAAACGGAGGATTATTCCATTGCAAACCACTAACATGGTAGAAACATTTTTCTGAAAGTATGCTAGACATGTATTTCAAGGTGTTTGTGCTACATAAATTTTAGCTGTCAGAAAACTATGAGGAGATCATAAAGTGAATGGACTGTACTGCTACCGAGGGCAAAAATCCTATTGAAAATGGGTTGTCCTTGGATCTACACCTGGAATCACACAGTAAATGCAAACTGATAATCCATCACTAGTGTCTCCATTTACCAACAACATCACAATCTACTTTATAGCCACTAGTGACTGGAATCATACAGCATTTTTCTTACTCAATAGAATGTTCCCACAGTGTTTGTAACTCAGGGGAAATGAATGACACAGAATTGTATTAGCCAGTCAGCCAACGTGAGTTTAAGTCTTATAGCTTGTATTGCTAAGACTCACTCTTATGCAACATGGAATTACAGAGCAGGACATCCTGATGATTAGCTAAACATTTTCACGTTCACCTCTTTCAGACATGTGGATGCTTAATGGCTGCAAAGATAATTTTGTCCATTTCATTCTTCTTATGTAATATTGAACACTGTGCCAGGTGCTTGGTAAAGAGCGTTGGCTTTACTTATGGGATGAATGAAACCTGACTGATGGCACTCCATGAATTAAGGGATGGCTTAGCTCTCGTAAAATGAGAATTTTACACAACCTGACTGTCCAGCTGGAAGGTAATCTCTGTTTTCCTGGTCTAGAATTGCTCTTCAACAGTTTCTGTATCATTATTTTGCTTTGCTTCACTCCTCCATGCAGGGAGGGCTAGGAGCCAGATTTCCAGGAGCACCACTCTCTATAGGGCTTTGCTTCTTCCAAGAACCGTAACAGAAAGCTTACCCTCAGGGTTTTGTGCAGCTCTTGCCTTGGAGTAAAATGTCCTTCCCTGTTCTTTGACTCTGGGGACCATCTGGACCCTTACTTCTCAACCCTATCACCCTTACTGCCTGACATATATTGAAGTGCACTTTTAGGAATATCTAACCTTCTGAAATGGAATTTCATCCATAGTCTAAAACATCATAATGTGCCTTAGTTAAAGGAAAACAATGAGGAGAAATAAAAGTAAGAAACTTAGATTTATCATCAAATAATACAATTTCAATATGTAACTGAGGGGAATGACTACATTAGAAAGCAAAATGAGATGATCAGAGGGACTGTCAGGAAAGGATTGCTGTGAATGTGACAGCGACAAAGACTCTGATCCTAGCTTTTTGTATTAGTCACTCAACTACTGTGAGTGGCTTTGTCACCGGGGACACAATTTTCTCAAATGATGAAAACTGTTGGTACAAATCTAAACAAAACAAAATCTAATCTTCTTTCAAGTGACATGGTAGTTGCATTCCTGGAAATCCAGAATATATTGAAATGAAACTACAAAAAACACTTTTAATTTATACGTAGAGATTCTAAATTTTAGAAAACCTTTTTTTAACTTATATATAAATATGCAATAGGACAGTCAAGTCATGTAGGAAATGGGCTAATGCCTTTAATATGGATCTATTCTGTGCCTCAGCCTTTAGGGTTTCTTAACAACAGTAATAACCAAAGCATCTCTGCAAATTTGCAAACCTTATTCCTTCATGAACCACTGAATTAGAGAAGCCAAAAACTTAAATAAATCAAAAAAGAATAAACAAAGAGAATCCTGGGAATGTAGTAGAAGCAGCATCTCTTTTAATTTCTTTAAATTCTCCCATAAAAGTAGATAGAGCTGCTAGGATGAGCAATTTAGGCAAAGAATAACCATCAAAAGTGGGGTAGAGGAGGTGCTGGGAGAGTATTGAGAAGTAGAATATAATTACTGATTTCTCTATGGTTGTTTATTAAGAGTAAACAATTATTATTTCAAATCAGATATTTGGGGGAAAGGAGAGAAGAGAAGGGGTTGTATTTTTGGTAGGGGATTCACTGTGCAATAATAAAAAAAAGGAGATAGCTGAAGACAGTGAGAAAATATGCTAGTATAAGATTACATGTTATAGTTTTCTATTAATATAAAAGTAGCCATTGTAATAAAAATGCAAATTCTCTTAAATACCAAAAAATATGCTGAGGAGAGAAAAAGTACAGCACCTAACAGAAGCACTGCAGTAGTTAGACATATATAAGTAAATGGAAAAATACACATTTGCATCTGTCATATCCTTAAAAAGGCAAATTCTCCAAAGAACCTGAAATTTGAGATTCAAAAAAACAGAAATCCATACAAGTACTAGTCCTTTATAACCCCCAAATTGGGAACACATTTTATCACAATTCAAAATCCAGAAACAGGAAGAGAGAAATTTAATTACTCGAAAACATTTAGCAAGGCAAAAAAAAAAATATATATATATATATATATCTACTGTAAATAAAGGCAAAAGACAACAAATTGAGGGAGATACATCACAAGAGTTAGAAACTTTAATATTAAAGAGTCAGTAAAAATAGAGAAAAGAAAGACCAATTGTATAGAAAAAATAGGTAAGTGAAATAAGCAGAGGGTTCAAAGAGAAATATGTACAAATTTCTCAAATGGGTACAAGATGATCAACTTCACCCATCATAAAACACTTAAAAATTAAAACTGCATTGGATGTCATTTATCACTTATTCGATTGGTTAACATTTAAAAGCAAGACAACACAATCTTTTGCAAGGCAGTGAGGAAATAGACACTCATATATTGTGCTGGGATGGAAGACAGCACTAGCCCCGTGGAGGGCAATTTGTCAACGTCTAGCAAAATAACTGATGGACTTACCCTTTTGCAACCAAACTTTCAGAATGTTATTCCTGAGATTTGGCAAAATATGAAAAGACATATGACCAAGACTCTTCCTTGCAGAACATTGTGTCAGAGCAAACGACGGGGAAAAGTATAAAGATCCCTGAGGGGAGTCTGGACAAATAAAACAGGACACGCCCCCTCACTGGAATGCTAGGCAGTTGGGAAGGTGTTAGACCCATCCTGTACTCCTCTGAAATACTTTCCAGAATATATGGTAGTGTGAAAAATAAAAAGGAAACCCTTGTATAGTTTTATGAAAGAAAGGAATAGAGTCGAAGGGACAGGCATAAAAGCTACTTTTAATCAAATACTTCTTATTATAGATTTGACTTTGGAACCACTGGTATCTTTTGCATAATTGTAAAACAAAATTAATTAAAAGATAAACCATAAAAATGTAGAGTCAGTATCCCTTCAGTTGGTGGGATAACCAAAGAGAGAAAAACTATTCCAAGACATCTGGAGTGTCAGTTACTTGCTGCCGTGTGGATATACTCTAAGGGCAAAAATTACTGGAAAAACAACTGAAGCATTTACAGTAGTGCTTTTGGTGACAGAGTTGGTATTGTTATTCTGAGATAGGTATTTGTGTGTTGTTGGATAAAATATATGAGCATTTATGCACTATTGTACTTTTTTCATTCCTAGTGTTTTTATGAATTGAAATTCTTTGTGTGGAAGGAATTATAAATGTAATGTATAGGAAATTAAGTACACTCTCTGTGATTCTCAGTTTCATCAGTAGTATGAGTGAAAATTTTAAATTAAATTTTATTTTAAATTAAATTTTATTAAAAATTTTATTTTAAATTTTTTTGAATTTAATATAAAATTTTAATTTATGAGTTTATTTAATTTTTTAATTTTAAAAATTTTGAGACTAAATTTTAAATTTTAGAGGGCCTCCCTAGTGGCGCAGCGGTTGAGCGCTGGGTTGCGAAGCTGCCTGCAGCCTCTGTGGCACCGGTTCGATCCTCGGGTGCTCCCCGGCCACCGGAGGAGGGTCCCTCATGGTGCGCCTGCCGCCTGCTGCTCCCCTCAGCAGTGTACCTCGGTCCTTCTGCCTGCTCTGCTCCCCGCTCTGGCTCTGGTGAATTCTCTCACCCTCCCGTGCTTCTGACTGTACCCAGTGTTTGTATAAACAAACAAATAAACAAATAAATAAATAAATAGATCTTTAAAATTTTTTTTTAAATTTTAGATTACATTTTTAAAAATTTATTTTAACTTGCAAATACATAATTTTTGTTTTTGGGGTTTTTTTTTTTTTGCATAGAAGAACTGGGCGTAGGCCAGAGGGGCGGGGGTTGAGCAGAATCACCTGCAATAGGTGGATTTACTGAAATACACTGCTGAGGGGAGCCGTGGGTGAGACAGGAGAGGTCAGTTGCACCATAAATGGTTTAGCTCCCTGGCTGGGGATCAGACTCAAGCAGTAGTGGTGGTAAGGCTGAGACTTAACCACTAAGCTACCAGGGAGGCCCCCATATATAGTTTTTGTTTTGTAGTTCTGTTTACTGAAAAGGCCCATGAACAGCACCTGAACTCAGTATTGATAACATTCACACCTCCCAGACTATGGTATTACAATACTATTTCCCACTATAAAACAACAACAAAACTAAAACTTAGTGGAGACCTGTCAGATTCAAGATTTGGAGCAGAAAATGTCCACAATGTGTTAGGAGCATCTTATCATTACAGGAAGCAAGAAAACTAACAGTGTATAGTCACTTCAAAAAGGATTAAGAAAGAAACTTAAATAAGCTCCTACTGATTAAAGATGAGAATTTTTGAGCACCAATAAGGATAAGAACTACAAATTATCAAAACATATCAATTATAGTTAAATCCATGAGTTCATAATGACATTTCCACGGTTCAATGTTGGGAGAGGTTAGTGAACTCAATAATTATTTTGAAACCTGGCAAATTAGATAAAGAACAAAGCATTTATTGTACTATTTCCATTAGGACTGTGCCATCACATGACTGAAAAATTGATGAAATAGTTTCTCATTTTAGAAGTTTTCAACTTGCAATCTCAATTGAATTAATAGATTTAGACATTGATTGTTAATGGTTGCTAACAACCTCAAAATAGAGGCAATCAAACATTATATAGTTCTTTTTTTTAAAAAAATTATTATTTATGCATGCATACAAGTACTGGTGTACAGGCCAGAAGTGTGGGGGTGGGGAGTGAAAGGATTCACCAGAGACAGAGCGGGGAACAGAACAGGCAGACTGTCTGAAATATACTGCTGAGGGGAGCAGCGGGCAAGTCAGGATGTCTGCTGCCCATGTAGGTAGCTCCCTGGCTGGGGATAGAACTCATGTTACAGTGGCTGTGGGCAGCCTCATAGGTTGCATCTTAACCCCTTCACCACCAGGGAGGCCCCTCATTATATATTTCTATTGGGAGAACAAAACACAACCTAGCAAATAGGCTTAAAAAAGTATTAAATCTGCATTTGATCACATCTCTGTATTAACTACCAACTAAGAAATACTAAGGAGAGAGAAATAGGTCAAACAACATGCAATGAATAAAAATATAAAATGTGGGAAGCTCTACAGAACAAAAGAGGGTTTTGTTTTTTTATTTTAACAGAAAACTGCCTGAAAAATAATGAACTAGAGAGTGAATGCATGGGCTAAAAAAGACTTAAAAGGCAGACCATTGATCTTGATCATTTTTATTTGGATACAAATTGAAGCAATAATAGCCACACACAAACACTTAAGCATTGATGTTTATGAGCTGACACAAATTTGAGAACTTGATGCTTTGGTGTTAGAAGAAATTACTGTTAAATTTCAGATGTTATCATGATATTGTGGCTACATATTTGAAATACGCTATGCTTTAGAAACTCATACTGAAATATTTGAAATGGCATGCTGTCTAGAGTTTGCGTGGGAATACTGCAGGGGCAGGGTAATAAGGAAAGGCAGACATGACATGACTGTCTCTAGTTCATCTAGTTCACGACTCTGATTTGCCCACGGTATTAGTTGTGGTAATAGTTGTGGCTGCCTTAAAGCTTCATGAATTTCATTTCTGTATTTCTTTCACTTCTGTGTACATCAAAACTGTTTGTATCATCACAGTAGGAAATGTTCTAAAATATAATTTTTGAAAAACAGAAATATTAGAAAGGCAGCAGGTGAAATCACTGCTGCTCTAAGTAGGTGGGCAGCAGCCCACCTACCGCATCCCTGAGTTTTCTCTCATCTGGACCTTCTTCTGTATCCACGTCCTCCCCAGGGTCTTTTTCTCCTTGCTCCCCCCTCAGCAATATTCTTTTGTTCTCTGTTATTCTGCTCTTATTTTTCTCCAACATATCTAACTCTCTCCCTTTGTCTCCTTAGTTCTCTTTTCCTTCCTCTCCATGCCCTGTCCCCTATCCCCCCACATCAGTCAGCAACTGGAAACTTGCTTTTCTTTTCAAAATGATGGAAATGATGGATGAAGGGTCTGTGTTGTTGATTTTGTTTGGAAAGTAAGTGAATGAAATGATTTCCTCCCAATTTGACATAGCAAATGCCTAGCACATCTCCTTCCCTTAGTTTTATCTGCCTGCCAACGGTGAGAGAGGATGTCTGAGGTCACCACATTAGCAGAATTCCAGTGAAAAGGGTTATGAGCTGTGTTCACTGTGTGCCATGTCAGCGCCGAGCTTCTCTGCTCAAAAATTGGGGAAAAGTTGACAGTAAAATTGAAACACTATTCCAGCTTCCTCTTTGCCTGTGATAAGGCACATTGGCCTGTAGGCCCACAGGGGGGCTTCTGGAGTGGTTTCTCCCTGCATTTCGGTCCAGTGCAGATGCTCGAGCACTGTGCTGGATGCCCACCCAGAAATGGAGCTGTGGTGGGCTGTGTTTTCTGACACTTCCCTAACAGAGTTGATCATTGCAGAGAAATAGCCCAACCATCCAGAAGGTTCCACCTTTTTCTTTTTTATTATCTACTCATGTGAAGTTGAAAAGCTGCCCTTGATCAAAGGCTGCTGGCAGAGGACCCAGGACTTCTATTTATTATTTATAGAGCCTCACAAGTGTTACACAGCAGTTTGCAAAACATAAAACACCAGAGAAAAGACCCATGCTGTGAGGAGGTGACAATGTAAATGAAATGTAAACATCACCATGGCAAAACCCTGGGGAGGTACAAAGATGGGTTCTTTAATTGGGGGGAGTCTGGGCAGAGGTAGATTCTAAGGATCTAAAGATTTTCTAGAGAAAATCAGTGGCAGAATACCAATAAACATGTCTTCCAGAAACAGTGTATAGAGAAATATTCAGCTGAGCTATAAAATCTATGCAAATCAAAACAAAGTGTTTCTGATTAAATTATCGAAGGTTTGAAAACTGATCCTATATAATTTTTTGTGAAGGAGCTGAAGTAGGATTATCATCATTCATTTCTGGAGGCACTGTAAATTGGTAGAACACTTTAGGGAAGCAATTTAATGTTATGTATCTATTAGGATTCTTAGGTAAGACTTTAATCCTTTTGCAGTATTTATAACTCTAACATATTGCAGAAGACAGCTCATTACAATTCAGCCTTTTTGCACAACACAGCAGTGAACACCCTGTGTTCCTATTATCAAGTGCATGTCTTCTCTCTATTAATTATAGCACACTTTCTGACAATTTATCCTAGTCCCCATCAGCTTTTACTCATCCCACATTTTCTGTTTCACGCAGTATCTCCCAATAACATCAAGAAGCATAAGAGTTGTTGTTGCCTTTTAACTGTGTATTTCAATTTCTTGAATCATACTCTGAAAAAAATAAAAGCAAAGCGTGGAAACATAATCTGTGTATGGGTGAAGAGCATCATAACACTTTTTTATAGGAGAAAAATAGGAATAACCTACCTGGTTTCAAGAGGAGGCTTCAGTGAGTAATTATGCCACATTCACATTATACAATATTTTTATAGCCCTTACATAGTGACTTTGAGGATAATATAGTAATCTGTAAATACTTAGAGTAGAATACTAATAGGAAAGAGACCCCAAAACCCCAACATTAAATATCTAGTGCTATTATAGTCAAATTGAAAACAAATAAACAAAAAATACACGAGAGGAGATAGGAGATGAAACGCCAGTTGTTAAAGGAGGAAGGTTGGGCACAGATCATTTAATTTTGTCTCTCCATTGTCTAGTATTTTAAAATATGCTAGTAGATGTGGGGTTTGGGGGTGTGTGGGGAAATTCACTTTCGGAAATAAAGGAAAAGTAAATGACAGAATAGAAATTGAATGTCATCTTTCATATAAAGCTGTCTGTAGCCACGAAGTCTAAACGGAAACTAGTTAATCTTTAATACTGGCCAGAAGAATAACTCCAAGGCTTTGTGGACAATTGTGCCTGGAAGCACTGTTTGTAGAAACCTAGGGAGGAGACTTCTTGAGGGAAGGAATTGAATTTTTCCTGCACTATATTTACTTTAACATCTCTACCAGAAATGAAAAAGATGGCCACTGCATAGCGGCTATTAGGAGTCATTGTGTGGTGATTGTGTGATTGAAATTCCCTGGTACCCAAAAGTCTCTATATAAAGAGATTTTGTGTTTAATGATACCACTGACAACAGAAGGAAGTAATCTAATGAAACCTGAGGCATCAAGAAACAATCAAAATCAGATTTCTATGTACTGAAGCTTAGCCCACACTTGCTCCAGTGAAGCAGCTAGGGGTTTGGAGAAGTAGACTCTGGAACAACTAATCAGTGCTGGTCAACCATGATTGCCTTGTGGTGATCAGAGCTTGGCTTATTTCTTTTACTCTTCTGTTATGTATTTATTTATTTAGAATATTTATTTATTTATGCATACAAGAACTGGGGTGTAGGCCAGAGGTGAGGGGGGTGAGAGGATTCACCAGAGTCAGAGTGGAGAGCAGAACAGGCAGACTGACTGAAATATACTGCTGAGGGAGCAGCGGGGAGATAGGAGAGGTCTACTGTGCCATGTGTGTCAGCAACCTGGCTGGGGATCCAACTCATGCTGCAGTGGCTGGTGATGACTTGATAGCACCAAGACTTTGACCCCTGAGCCACCATGGAGACCCTCTTCTGATATTTAATAGTAGGCAGGCCCCTTTTAAAAAGTGCCATGTCCTGGGAAGAGTGTGAGTTTTGGAGACAGATCTCAGCCTCAGAGCCACAGGCCATGTGACCTTGGGCAGCTCATGGCATTTACGTGGCACAGCCACTCGCAGGAAGTAGCAGGAGCCCCACTGACTACAGGAATCAGGGCCAAGGACTTGGATACATGAGGTTTCCTGTGGATGGTGCATCTCCTGCTAGCTTGTAGGACCCTTCCTTGCTCTCTCTTGTTTTCACATAATGGGGAGCAAAGGCGTTAATCTGCTATTAAAGGGGCATCTCCCTGGTCTGAGTAGAATGTCTCCACTGCTCTACCCTGGACTCCCACATCCCTCCCTCCTCTTTGCTCCCTTCTCGGCACCACCTGACACTAAAGACCCTTTGAATCTTCAATCAGGCTTATTTGCCTGCTCTCCCTACATTTCTCTAAATCTCCAGTGATTCTTGGGGATGACTTGTTTCTTTCTTGGTTTTCATTAAGGTTAAATCCGCTCCCTGACTTTTCCCACCTACCTATCCCCAGTTTTTCCTTAGCCCACTGACACTGATCACCCCTCTGGGCTACCATGTTCCACTTGCAAGTTCCAGCCATCCCTATAGCCCAGCCCTCTGCTGGCACTTGGCAATAAAGTCCACGCACAGGTGCTGGAGCACACCTCTCTCTCTCAGGGGTAGGAGATGCCATGATGCTGGTAACTGTGATAATTACCAGTTGACAAATGAGCTCCCCTTCCCCTGCCAACTCCTGTCAGCAGGAGGCAGTGTTGCCAAGTGGAAGGGAAATGGAGGTTCTGGCATCCGACTGCACTGGTGAATCATGATAACGAATATGAAATACTGAGTGTGTGGGATACAGTAACCCGTGTGGGCTGTGGCGATGTTTCCACATCTTCTCCAAGGAAGCGATGGTTGGCTGTTTGATTCTCTAGGAGGGTCACCCACTTGGTCAGCTTTTAGGACCCTCTGTGTTACACAAGACTTAGCCTTCTCCCCTGTTTCTGAATCAGGCCAGTGGCTACTTAACCACGGTAGAGTTCTAACCCTCTCTGAGAAGATGAAAGGGCACAGACACACCATTTTTGCATGTAACTTTGGAGCTCACGAAACTCCAAAATAGAAGCTCCAGAAATCAAGTCAAGAGCCCCAGGCTTGAGGATTAATCTGTCAAGAAGAGTTTATTTTTAGTGTTGCAAATCACTAAGACATCTACTAATTTATTTCTTTTGGTATATGTATATTTTAAATGATTTAAATAATTTTAATTTAATGTTTTATAAATAACATATGTAAAGAGAGTCCTTAAAAGAGGTAATCAAGTGATGTAAGCTGATCCTTTCATTCTGTATGAGTGAAAATAGATCAAGTTGTTGGTGGTGTGTGCATGGTGCTCAAAGGCATTGCACAGGGGCTCCCCAAATTCTGGCCCTAATGCTACCCCTGACTGCGCTGCTTAATGAGTTACCTAACTTCCCTGGTTTCTGCTTTTCATCTGTTGAGCAAGGTAATAATATTCTAACCTATGGAATCATTCAAGCGGTTAATGATCAAGTAAGAATATGTATGACACCTTTAGCACAGAGCCTAAAAAACAGTATTTTTCGTTAAGTGTTAACTATCAGTTAAGACCAGGCTATCTGCTTTTCCCATTTGAAGTTATTTGCATGATTTGACCATGCTGCAGCCCTCATAGCAAACAGCAATTTGCCTGGAGCTTTTTAGATGGACAGGCACAAATCTAAGAACAAAATCCTGGGCAGTGAAGTAAATCTCCTTCTGTCTTCTCAGACTCCAAGGAAGAAATGTATGGACTAGGATAAATGTGATATTGGCTGTATTTAGCAAGGCTGACTTTGGGGACATTGACGTCTTAAATACTTGAACACCTAGGTCCTTGTAAATAAGAGGCCACCACTCTGGGTGTGTTGAATAACTTCATAGCTTTTACTGTCTATTCACAAGTCCTGTGGTTGGAAAGCAGCGTTTGAAGAGTAGGAAGGACCCTGGTAGTCGGTAGAACATTCAGTTGCCCAGCTCTGGCCTGTGGTCACAACCCATTCTTAGAAGATCAGACATGTGAAATGAAATGGCAAGTTTAATAGCATGTTTCTCCTTTAATGTACACTAATTACTATCTCTCAGGAAAATAAATGAGCAACAGTATACCAGGGCCAGGATCTTGGGTCCTCCTGTCTAGGGACAATGTCCCAGTCCTACGTGGAAGGCATGCATGTTAGCAGAGTGAATTAATAGTCCATGTAGTCTGTCTGTGATTTATTAATAAATATATTAAATATGTATTTAGCACATATACTAAATATATACTAAATAAACACACACACACACACTATTATCCCTTCATATAAATTGCATCTGTTTTCTCGCTCTCTATTCCTGAAGATTTGATGGCAGAAAGTCTTATTCAGGATTTTCATTTTATTTGCAAGACCCAGAATGAGCCAAGATTAATCTCCCCATGATTAGGAAGTAAACTTTTATTTCAGGAGAAATTACTTTACATCTAAATTAGCTTGTATCTCCAGAAATTGTGTCTCAGGTGTGATAAGCCATAAATAATTACCAATTTCGTGTTGGTCAAATTAAAAATCGTGAGAATCCATTCGAGGCAATTTACAACTTGACAGAGAAAAGAGATTCTGTTTAAAGTGCAGTAAATTTTTCCTCCACTGAATTCAAACAGAGGCTCGGGGAGGATGGAAAATAGGAAGAAAACAAAATAAAATGTGGCCCAGTCTTGCCTGGAACTTTCATAGTCAGGTTGAGAACATGCTTCTATCCCAAGTGACAAAGCAATTCTCGCACCTTTCAAGCATTTGCTTTTCCTTTGAAATGTTTGATGTTTTCAGAAACACTGGGAGGTCATTTTCTTTGGATTTCTGTTGCCTCGTTTTCCTCATTTGGGTTTGTGCTTTGACCTGGGGCTGAACTACAGTTAGTCTTTGGAGAAAAACCTCTTCTGGCTCATGATAAGTTCTAGTAATTTGGTCAATGTCCCTTTTCTGAGTCTGCAAACCTTTCTCTGCACTCAGCTCGTGTTGCAACCCATCTATTCACTTGGATGCCAGACCCTGCCAGATCCCGCCAGACCCTGCTAGACCCTGCCTCACAGTGAACAATGTGGGTCATGTATTTGTTCCAAAGGAGACATTCTTTAACTACAGACTCTTCAGTCAGACTTGTTGACAGGCCTGGTTCCTGGCTGCTGTAGTCTCTCCCCCAGAAAGCCAAGCAACCTGTTGGCCCAGCTGTGACTTTACTCTGCTCCTGCTGTTGACACTTCATCCATTCTTAATCAGCACACTTGTCACCTAAACCCTGGTAGGATGAATGGTACAACCCATAACAATAAGGCTATAGAAACATGTTCTCAGTAAATGTTCTTTGTATTGTAGACCTCAAAAGTATAGAGAACACGAAGGGGGGACATCAGCCCAGGGTAGGAGAGGAAAGAGCTTCTTGAGACGAGGGTGACTGGCCCTGCCAGTGTGCTCCTTGTGTCGTTGAATCTTTCTGGGGAACTTAGATCTGTGAGTCTTTGCAAGCTTCTGCCTCTGCATCTGCCTGACTGAAGCAGGAAGGCACCGTGACTCACTGGGGTCTTGCTCTGTCCTGCAGTGAGCTCACCTTATTTCTTCTGCTCACAAGTTTGTTAAAGTGGGTCAAAATCACATCACAGCCAAACCTGACCCAAGAAAAACATCAAGTCCAAAATTTTAGGTGTTCACAAGCTATTTCCCTCTATGTATTGTGTTGTGTTTTTATTTTTGCTGAACTCTGTTTTCCTTGTCTGTGTTAAAGACGGTTCTCCTTATTTTGTCCACCTTCTGTCATTATTATCCTCTGTGAGTGTCATAAGGGTAAGCCCCCAAATGCACACAGCAGCAGAATAGCTGGGTTTGCTGAGCTGACACTCATTTTTAAAAGAAATTTTCTTTTTAAAAGCAGTTTTTTATTCACAGCAAAATTAAGAGGAAGGTACCGAGATTTCCCATATACCCCTTGACCCACACATGCATGGCTGACCCTATTATCAAAATCACTCACCAGAGTGGGATATTTGTCACAATGGCTGAACCTACGCTGACATCATAATCCATTAATCCCAGTGTCCATTACATTCACTCGTGTTGTTGTACACGCCATGGTTTTGGACAGATGCATAATGAATGGCATGTAGCCAGCACTGGACTATCCTACAGAGACGTACTCACCTAAAAATCCTTTGTGTTCTGCCTCTTCACCCCTTTCCCCTCTTGCAATCCCTACCAAACCAAGGTGACACCTCATTTGTAATAGATTTCCAATGCCAGGTCATTGTATTGGGTTGTCTGTGTTTTTCAAGCAAAAATACATCATGACTTTTCCAACCACCCAATATATCTCAAGAAGAATGTGTCATTTTTTAAATTATTATCCACTCCACCCCCCCAAAAAAAAATCTGTTTGTATTTATTTACTATTTCTTTCCCATTTTGTATATCTTCAAGTCTTGTCTTATTTTGTCTTTCTGGGTAGAATTTATATGATCCCTTCATTAGTAATTGGGCAATGAGCTGATGTATAGCTAGAGGCATATTCTTATGATAATAGCTCGAACAAATTAATTGTGATTAACTAAGATCATGTGGTTCAAAGTTATATCTGATGGTAAGTAGTTATGCTCCGATGAAAATAATTTTGTAATTAAAGCATGAAATACCGAGTTAGCCATTAGTGACATTCACCCACCATGAATCTAGAAAGTGCCAAGTTCATTCTGTAGTTTTACATATGCCTAATTGCTTTTAATAAGAGGAATTTAAATGATTTTTTAAAATAGAGTATTGCATCATTACATCTCCATGATACTTTAATATCTCTTGACATACATATTTTTATTCTTGATATGATTAAACCATTTTAACTTTTTAAAAAACAAGTGATACATTTCACTAACAACATGGGCTTGAATTGCTTGGGTTCATTTATACTGGGATTTTTTTCAGCACCTCTCCTTGCTCCTCTTTCTCAGACTACCCAGTGTCAAGATGACCAAGACAAAGACCTTCATGATCATCTACATTTTCTTGACTCTAGCTTACTTTAATGTAGGAATATGACAGAATACACATAGCCTACAGGATATCTATTAATCAATTGTTTATGTTATCAGTAAGGCTTCCGATTAACAGAAGGCTTTTAGTACTTATGTTGTGGGGAAGTTAGTAGTTACACGATTTTTTAAAGATTTATTTATTTATGCATACAAGAACTGGGTTACAAGCCAAAGGTATAGGGGGTGAGAGGATTCACCAGAGAGAGTGGGGAGCAGAACAGGCAGATCTACTGAAATACACTGCTGAGGGGAGCAGCAGGTGAGGCAGGAGAGGTCTGCTGTGCCATGTGTGTCACCTTCCCTGGCCTGGGATGAAATTCATGCTGCAGTGGCTGCGGAGAGCATCATAGTTCTGCGTCCTTGCACCACCAGGAAGGCCCCACACTCAATTTTTTGACTGACCAGAACTGACACCTTCAGCCCCAGTGTTATTTAAGAGCTATTATTAATTCTAAGAGACAAGGGAGCTCACTTCTATTAACTCTGATTGTTTCTAGATAGTTTACATACACTATATAACTTCGTAGCCACCATTTTCCTCTTTTTTAGTTTTATTCCCATTTTTCAGTTATTCTCATTTTCCAGATGGTAAAATTTAGGGTTCTAAAAGTTCAGTAATTTTCACATCTAGAAGTTGGCCGGCCAGGATCAAAATTCCGAGCCCTCTAGTTCTTAACCTTGTACCTGAGAACTCATGTCCATCACCATCACTATTCATCATGGCTTATTAGAATAATTTAAACAAATTCATTAGGTTTGACTTGTAAATATTGTATTTTATGGTGTGTGGTGGTGGGGCATGGGGGCTGTGGGTCTAGCTTTCTCAAAAAGTCAGCTTGTTAAGGGCCTCCCTGGTGGCGCAGGCAGTTGAGCGAAGCGCTGTGAAGCTGTCCACAGCCTCTGCAGTGCCAGTTCGATCCCCACCAGCCGTGGAGCAACCCACATGGCGCAACAGACCTCTCCTGTCTCGCCCGCTGCTCCCCTCAGCAGTGTATTTCAGTCCATCTGCCTGTTCTGTTCCCCACTCTGTCTCTGGTGAATCCTCTCACCCTCCAGCACATCTGGCCTGTACCCCAGTTCTTGTATAAAATAAAATTTAAAAAAAACTTAAAAAAAAAAAAGTCAACTTGTTGGGCCTCCCTGGTGGCACAAGGGGTTAAGCACCGCACTATGAAGCAATCCGCAGCCTCTGCAGCATGAGTTTGATCCCCGGCCGGCCAGGGAGAAACCCACATGGCGAGGCAGACCTCTCCTGTCTCGCCCGTTGCTCCCCTTAGCAGTGTATTTCAGTCAGTCTGCCTGTTCTGTTCCCCACTCTGTCTCTGGTGGATCCTCTCACCGCCTGCATCTCTGGCCTGTACCCCAGCTCTTGTATGCATAAATAAATAAATCTTTTTTTTAAAAAAAAGCTTTGGGCCTCCCCTGGTGGCTCAGCAGTTGAGCACTGGGCTGTGAAGCTGCCCACAGCCTCTGCAGCACCGGTTCAATCCCCTGCTGCCGGCGAGGGTCCCCCATGGCGCGCAGATCTCTCCTGCTGCGCCCGGTGCTCCCCTCAGCAGTGTATTTCATCAGTCTGTCTGTTTTGTTCCCCGTTCTGGCTCTGGTGAATTCTTTCACCCTCCCGCGCTTCTGACTGTACCCAGTGCTTGTATAAAGAAATAAAAAATCTTTAAAAAAAAAAAAAAAAAAGCTTGTTGAGTCAGTCGCCTCTCCTGGAAGACTAGAGGGATTAACTAGATGTTTCCCAGGGAAGGGACTCTGATTAGTACCAAGTGGGCAGGCACGGAAAAGGGAAGAGCAGTTCAGAGCTTTGTGGGTCCAGAAGATGGGAGAAGAAACATGAGTGATGTCGAGAAGAGGCAGAACAGGCAGACTGGAGCCTCCATGTTGTCATTGGTCATTTAAAAGAAATAGCAATGTAGTTTCTCTTGAAATTTAAATAACTGCTTGTCCTACCTAATTGAAAATAAGCTTTAGAGAAAACCCAAGCAGAAGAATTAAAATTGAGCTGAGAAGATGCAAAGAAGCAAGGAAACAGGCTGCAAGAAAATCATTGAAAATAATAATATTCATATTGTTATGTCTGGGAGTAGGAGCACAAGTTATTTTTATCTTTTTTAAATCATTTTCCTTATCTTACAGATCCTCTCTATTAAGTACTATAAGCACAGTTTAGGGGAAATGTGAATTATTATTGCTATTATTGTTAGTATTATTTTGGTAACATAGCATGATGATTAGATACTTTGAAACCGAAGCCTGACTGAGTTTCACAACCAGTTTCCTAACTTGCTAGCTTTATGGAAGGGCCCAGTTATATATCCCCTCTGGCCATCTATATTTTCATTTATGAAATTATTCAACAAAACTTAATGTGTTATCATTAATATCATTATTATTATTTCCAGTATCTAGAAAATATTGTTCTTGGTTATAAATAAAAGCATTTGGTCTTCTGCTTCTTATATGAATTAGCTATCTTATTCCATTTAAAAGCATTTGTAAGGTGTGGTATTTCATAAAGATTTTTTTGCCCTAAAGATGCCTATGCCACATCTGTAGTATTCACCTTGGTAACCCTTGTACTCACAGTACATGCAGATACATGCAAACACACACACACACACACAGAGAGACAGTCAGCAGCATGCAAATGGCAGAGCACAGACAGAAGGAAAAGTCTAGAGGAGGGTGTGCCAGCTCAGCCAGGGCATTTCAACGTTAGACCTAAAGGTCATGTCAGGGACCTGCAGGAACTGTGCCTGAGGCTCACCTGGGATGGCCTGGAAAGTTCCATTTGTCTCACTTTTCTGGAACCCAGTGGCATTCATGCATATTTAAATGTATGACTCTGAATAAATGTAATGCAAATATATTCCAGGGACCCTGGGAGTCACATATGTTACAGGAGAAGAAATACAGTTGGGACTCACAGTAATGAAGGTAATTCTAGTCTTTACTTATATCTCTTAGAGAACAGCACCGTTTTCATCTACATTAGTGACACAGCACTCAAAAGGCTATATTTTTAGAGAAAGTTCTCAAGATTAACTTTTCAAATTTTCTCCTCTTTGTCTTGCTCCCTCCTCCCCCACCCCAGAGTTAGCCTCAGACTGGGTTTCAGGCTTCTTTTAGTGAAAAAGAGTCCACTGCATAGAACACCCCACCTCGGATGCCCCCGTACCCCCCAGCCCCAGAGCCGCCTGAGACTCTCTTCTACCCACAAATTTTATGCTGTCAAAACTGCCTCTCAAACCACAGACCTTGAAGGTTCTTCTTGGTTTTCTCCCACCCCAACTTTTTTATTCTTACTGTCCCTCTGGAGTAAATCATGGCCTTTTTGACTGAAAATATTCTATTTCTTTCCTTTCCAATCCCCCAAATTACAGTCATCTGCTGAATATGGTCAAGGAGTCTGGAGAGGAGATACAGAAAGAAATAATTTTTATTCCAAGTACACATGAAAAATATATCACATTAAAATAAGTACCTGGTTGATCTCTCTAATTTCCAAAGGTATTTTGTCATGCTAATCCATTAAATATTCAGAAAGTCACCTTAATCTCCTTATGTTGTTCAATTCTGAATAATACTACTAGGCATAATCAATCAAGCACCTATTGTGTGCTGAGCACAATATATAAGATACTTAACTGTGGTGTTTAGTCTTTATAGTAACCTTCTGAGAGGCTAAGTAACTTGCCTAAGGTGATACATTAACTGGTACAGTTAAAAACTGATATGGGTCTCAGGTCTAGGTAAATCCAAAGCCCATGAGTTTTTTTTTTTTAATAAATTTTATTTTTATATTCCCCATACAATTGCAATCCCCTTATTTTGACCCCAATCCCTCCCCTCCCCGCTCCCCACCCCCCATAGAGTGTCTCTGGTTCATAGTTGATAGTTCATAGTTTGTTGATTTTGATTTTCACTTTCTTATAGTTATTCATTTTCCTGGTCCCTTATTTAAGTTTTCTAGATTCCTGCTATGAGTGAGACCATCCAGTATTTTTCTTTTTCTTTCTGGCTTATTTCGCTGAGCATGATCCCTTCCAGCGCCATCCATGTTGCTGCAAATTGCATGTGTTTATCTTTTTTGAATGCTGAGTAATATTCCATGGTATATATGTACCACATCTTCTTGATCCAGTCATCTATTTTTGGGCATTTGGGCTGTTTCCAAAGCTTAGCTATTGTAAACAGTGCTGCTATAAACATAGGGGTGCAGGTGCTCTTTGGAATTGATGTTTCTGTGTCCTTTGGGTAAATACCTAGGAGTGGAATTGCTGGATCCTATGGAAGCTCTATGTTCAGTAGGTCCAGAGATCTCCACACAGCTCTCCATGGTGGTTGGACCAGTTTGCACTCCCACCAGCAGTGCAGGAGAGTTCCTTTTTCTCCACATCCTTGCCAACATTTGTTGTTGCTAGTTTTTTTTAATATGTGCCATTCTCACTGGTGTGAGATGGTATCTCATGGTAGTTTTGATTTGCATTTCCCTGATGACAAGTGATGTTGAACATTTTTTTATATGCCTGTTGGCCATTTGCATTTCCTCTTCAGAGAAGTTTCTTTTTAGCTCTTCTGCTCATTTTTTGACTGGATTATTTTCTTTGCTTGTGTTGAGTCCCATCAGCTCTTTGCAGATTTTTGTGATCAGTCCTTTATCATTAGTGTTGTGTGCAAAAATGTTCTCCCAGTTGGTGGGGTTTCTCTTTGTTTTTGTTACTGTCTCTTTTGCTGTGCAGAAGCTCTTTAATTTGATGTAGTCCCAGCTGTTTATCTTTGCCTTCACTATCACTGCTTTGGGTGATATGTCTGTAAAGATGTCTTTGATGTGCATATCACGTAGTGTTTCACCTATATTTCCTTCTATGTATTTTATGGTTTCAGGTCTTATGTCTAGTTCTTTAATCCATTTTGAGTTGAGTTTTATGTATGGTGTGAGGTAGTCGTCAAGCTTCATTCTTTTGCATGTAGCGACCCAGTTTTCCCAGCACCATTTATTGAACAAACTTTCTTTGCTCCAATGCATAGTCTTTGCTCCTTTGTCAAAGATTAGTTGACCATAAATCTGTGGGTTTATTTCTGGATTTTCTATTCTATTCCATTGGTCTTTGTGTCTGTTCTTGTTCCAATACCGTGCAGTTTTGATGATTATGGCTTTGTAGTAGAGTTTGAAGTCTGGGAGTGTGATGCCTCCATTCCCTTCTTTTTTTTTTTCAGGAGAGCTTTGGCTATTTGGGGTTTTTGGTGATTCCATATGAATTTCATCAATAATTGTTCTATTTCTTTGAAGAATGACATTGAAATTTTTATTGGAATAGCGTTGAATCTGTAGATTGCTTTTGGTAGGATGGCCATTTTAATAATGTTTATTCTTCCAATCCATGAGCAGGGGATGTCTTTCCATTTCTTTGTGTCTTCTATTTCTTTTAACAGTGTTTTATAGTTTTCTTTGTATAGGTCCTTTACCTCTTTTGTTAGATTTATTCCCAAGTATTTGATTTTTTTTGTTTTGATAATAAAATAGATTTTTTTTCAATTTCTTCTTCTTCAGATTTATTGTTTGTGTATAGGAAGGCTACTGACTTTTGCATGTTGATTTTGTATCCTGCCACTTTACTGAACTGATTGATGAGTTGAATTAGTTTTTCTGTGGAGTTTTTGGGTTTCTCTATGTATATTATCATATCATCTGCAAATAGTGATAGTTTGACTTCTTCTTTTCCTATTTGGATTCCTTGGATGTCTTTCTCTTGTCTTATTGCTCTGGCTAGGACTTCCAGTATTATATTGAAAAGCAGTGGTGAGAGTGGACATCCTTGTCTTGTTCCAGATCTTAATGGAAATGCTTTCAATAAAGCCCGTGAGTTTAACCAAAAACTGTGTCTAAGTAATTAGCAGAGTATAGCGGCTGAATAAAGAAAATGGTCAGCCATGGTTCAGGGCCGGGTTATTATCTGAGTTTATTAGCAGCTGGATGATTCTGTGTTCTGTTCCCTTTTATAGGATGAAATTAATTTGATGTTTTTACGAGTGCATAAACAAACAGTGGGCCAGAAGCAGCTCTGGCTAGATTGCGTTACATCTGTCACATCTGATTTCTTCTCTGAGGGTTTACAACTCTGATACATTTCTCAACAAAGCAGTATGTTAAGAACAAAATGACAATACTCTTTTGTGGAGGGCTGCAGGTTTTCTATTTTTGAATTTTGCTTTTAAATGAATAAAGCCTCTCCAGTCACAAAACTTAGAATCTTTGAGCTCCTGCATTTAGGTGCCAGTGTGTTTGCACAAGGTCTTGCTTTCAACACACTGAATATTTCCTTATGGAATAAGCATGTTTGACAGACGTATAAAACTCAGTCATACTGGGGTCCAAATAAATGTGTGATGGGAACAACTAGACATTTCCAGATATGACCAGGTTTGTTACTGCAAATCATCACATCACATATATCAGTATATTTTTGTTTATCTTCATATACAACTCGTTTTTGGTAGGTGCCACTAAGAGATAATTATTCTTTTGCTTTGTATTTCTGACAGTGCTCCCTCTCCCTCTCTCTCTCTCTCTCTTTCTGTGTGTCTTTGTCTATCTGTCTGTCTCTCTGTCTGCCTCTCTTTTGTCTTTCTCTCTCATGTTTAGTATGCATGTACATAATCTTTCTATCTGTAAAATGTAGCAGCCTGGAAATTTCATAAGGATGAAAATTTCCCTCTAGATTTTTTTTCTTTTTGATTTATACAAGCACTGGGGTATAGGCCAGAGATGCGGGAGGGTGAGAGAATTCACCAGAGACAGAGCGGGAAACAGAACAGGCAGACGGACCAGAGACACTGCTGAGGGGAGCAGCGGGCGAGACAGGAGAGTCTGCCACACCATGTGGGAATCTCCCTGGCCGGCCGGGAATCAAACCGGCACTGTAGAAGCTGTGGACAGCTTCACAGCACTGTGCTCAACCCGCTGCACCACCAGGAAGGCCCTCCCTCTAGATTTTTAAGTTATTTTTCTCTCTACTGGCTGGAAGCATTGCAGTAATGGCTTTTTACCCAATTCAGCCCTAATCCTAGGGCCAAACTACAGCCCAGAGTGGCAAGTGCATGGAGTACAAATTGCGGAAATAAAATGATGGAAGTGCTTTCAGGCCCCATGGAAAACTGGTTTCTTTAGCTAGATGGGAGTTAGAAGGCATCTCTCAATTACTAAGACAATTCTTTCATCCCTGGTAAATAAATATAGAGCCCAGCAGAAGTTCTGCTTCCACCAGTGAATTTCACCTCGATAGTTGCAGCAACCCAGGGAGATGCTATTAGATTGACTGGGGATTTTAGCACAGTCCTTGAGTGTTTCCATCTCGGTTCACTGTGCTTCAACTGTGTTTTTGAGCTAACTCCGAACCGACATACTGAATGGGGATGATTTACTGTGACAGCAAAAGACTTTCACAGGCTCGGTCTTTACCTAAGTTAATACCAGACACAGTTAGTCTCTTCTTTTTCTCTTTTCTTTTTTAACGGCATAACATGGCTTTATAGATTCTTCAGTCATCATAGTGCCTCTCACTGTGGTCACACTACTCAGAACAATTTACTGTGGCCTTTTTAGATTCTCCTTTTCTTGGCTACAAATTGGAGCCTGGTATCACCTGCATTTGTTTAATGTCACCCTTCACTCCACATGGTTTGTATAAGATGATCTACTCTTCCTCCAAAACCATTTCCTGCCCATGGGTGGGAAGGTGGGATGGCATGTCCCATTCTGTTGCTTCCTAGGCATCAGGTGTGCTCCTGAGGAGGTGATAATGAGAGGCAGCACTCATAAAGCAGGGTGTATGGGAGCTGATGGCGGAGAGAAAGCGCCCTCTCTTTCATCCTGCCTCTCCAACCTTGGGTGTGCACAGATAAAGATATTAAATCTGAGTTGCACTGTATGTTTGAAAAAGAAAATTGAACCATTGGAAGTATTTTAACAGAGGGAGGATTAATTCTGAATATTAAACCAGAAGGACTCAAGTCCTTAATTTCCTAGCTTGGGAGGACTTAATGGAAACTTAGATAAACTGGTTGGTCCAAACTAGTCCATGTTTCAGGGCATGTGAATGGGTCACAATTAACAGACTGAAGAGTAAAAGTCTGAGCAGAGTGGCACAGGGAGGGGGCGTCTAAATCTAATGCCCATTGATGAAACCAGGGGAGAAGAGAAAACACAGGGATGGACAGTAAACCCTGGGAAATCCTCCTGACTGTTAGGCCCTTTGTGACTTAAATCACATCAGAATATATGTTGAAAATGTTTTTTCTTCTGCTTGTTTTTATAGTAAAGTTGGAGAGAATTATTTTCATAGAAGAACAGCCATTACTCAGAATTTCACAGTTAATCTCAATTATTTTCAATCATGTATGTTTTCCTAGTTTTCACTTCCATTCTAACATTTCCTATAATGGCCATGTTGGAAATAATCTGTGTTTTCTGTTTCACAATCATCATACCAAATGTGTTCCTTGGTTTTATAGTTTCCAAAATCATTTTCATTTTAATGGCTGTAAATGAAGTGTTGTTGGATATTTCTAGATTATTTTGATTTGTCCAAAAACTTGCAATAAACAGATTGTTGAACATAACTCTTAGCCCTTTTAATTCTAAAGATCAATCCACAGGAACTAGTGTTTGAGTCAAACTCGTGATTTTTTTACAGTTCTTGAAGCTACTTGCCAAAGCATTTTTGCAAAAGAACAAAAGATAATGCCAGTATATAGGCATGTTTATTTCAGTATTGACCATAATCATATTTCTGGATTTCATCATTTATAAAGATATTTTTCAACCTCTGAAGGGTACATTACAATTTATTTATTATGTTTACTGAGGGAGAATATAAATTGTACATATATTTATTTTACTTCATAGTTGTCAATTTTCAAGGGTGATATTCATCAGAAATGGAATTCCCTTCCACTTCTAGCTTGGTGAGTGTTTCTCTCACTGTAGTTCATCTTGTCCCCTCTCCTACCTGGGGATGCCAAATCCTATTAATAATGTCTGGGACTCTATGCGCTAATGTAGCTCCTTTACTTGGTGCCCTCCCTCAGGCATTTACTCCTGTCTTTGTAGCCACCATTAATATAATGTTGTGTTTACACAGAAATGTGGGACTTTAAAAAAATCACAATCAGGGCCTCCCCGGTTGGCGCAGGCGGTTGAGCACAGCACTGTGAAGCTGTCTGCAGCCTCTGCAGCGCTGGTTCAATCCTGGCCGGCCGGCGAGGGTCCCACATGGCGCGGCAGACCTCTCCTGTCTCTCCTGCTGCTCCCCACAGCAGTGTATTTTGTCAGTCTGCCTGTTCTGTTCCTCACTCTGTCTCTAGTGAACCCTCTCATATGCCCTTGAATCTGGCCTGTACCCCAGTGCTTGTATAAATAAATAAATAGTTAAAAATAAATAAATAAATCTTTAAAAAAATCACAATCATTTATCAGCAAACACACATGCCACACATGAACAATAAACCCTCTTTTGTTCTTCTCTTCTAAGGGATATGAAATATCCCTGAAATATCATAGTTGACCTAACTCTCTGCCTACTAAAACTAACAGGCCTGATTCTCTTTTTCAGTTGCCTTTCATTCTTTTAAGTATTTATTTGCTATCTTATTCTCTTTCTTATACTCTTACACTCCCATTTTCTTTCCTGTTCTTTTCTCAACATTTTTTCAGCTCAGTGGTTTCTCTGACACTTAACCTTAAGTAGAACCTGAAAGACAGCCTCTTTCTTCATGTGCATTATTGCGTCCTGAGCGTAAAATTCAATCCCTTTCGGGACTAGACACAGAACATGTATTGTTAAGACATGGCTCAAACTTCAATCTGTGGCCAGGAGTGAGTTAAAAGTCTCAAAACTTGGCTTCCATTATCTACTTCCTGTAACGATTGAATGGGCTTCCCTATGCAAAGTTTTTATTCTCATGCCTTGCACCATCAAGCTTCATTAAATTTTAACCTGCTTCCCTTTCTTAGTGGTTGCTATACAATATGAGTTTTGTTCTTCTATGCCTCTCTCTCTACTGGGTCACAGTGACAGAATTTATGCACTCTTTACTGACTTGCCATTAATTTTCATTGGCCTTTCTGTAGCATAGTTTAGAGGGTACTTTATCGTCATAACTCATGTAGGCAAGTGGCAGTTGTCATGATGACTGGGAAGAAGACATCCTTTGGTGCATTTTCCCTGACTCTTTCACACCTATGGCCCACTTAAGCTCATTGCATCACTTTGTGGCATCACTTAAAAACTACCATGAATATCTGTCTTCTCATGGGTTCACGTCAAGTTCACCCTTTGTATTGAATTCAGGACCAGCTTTATCATTGAGCCTCTATCTCCCGGGCACCTTCTCTAGCAACCAAAGCATGAGTTCATGTCAATAGTAGCTTAGCAGGTCTGAGTAGGCCAATGCTGATAGGATTTCCTAGGTCTAACAACTGTGTTAGCCTTTTCTGTTGCACTGAAGGTTATTTTAACCTTTTTATTAAAAATTTAAAACAGAAGAGGGGTGAGGATAGAGCAGAAGGGGCATAGACCACAGTGAACTTAGGTGAAGCACTGCTGGTGCCCTGGTGACCACACTTGAGAGGGAACCCTGCACTGTCAAAACACTGACAAGGAGGTAGAATGATGGTACTTCAAAAAACAATAAATAATTACATTTAAAAATTTAAATAAAAATATTTAAAAATTATTCAAGGAGGAAAATTTAAAAACCTTGAATTTTTTTTTAAATAGTTTTTTTTTTTTTTATAGAGGCATGTTTTTATTTATTTATTTATTATATTTGTTTGTTTGTTTTGTTTATACATGCACTGGGTACAGTCAGAAGCGCGGGAGGGTGAGAGAATTCACCAGAGCCAGAGCGGGGAGCAGAGCAGGCAGAAGGACCGAAGTACACTGCTGAGGGGAGCAGCGGGCGGCAGGAGAGGTCTGCGCACCATGTGGGATCCTCCTCCGGTGGCCGGGGAGCAGGCGGGGATCGAACCGGCGCCGCAGAGGCCGCGGACAGCTTCGCAACCCAGCGCTCAACCGCTGCGCCACCGGGGAGGCCCAACCTTGAATTTTTTTATGAAGATGTTCTAGCTATTTATTTTAGAAAACTAGAAAGTACGAATTAAGTATGAAATTTTAAAAGCTACTCACAATCCTACTATTTAGTGTATAGCAGTCTTTGCAGATTTTTAAAATAGTTTTATGCTTGATTCAGAGGAGGGAGTAGAAGTTTCATATAACCTGTGGACAGCACCTTGACTAGAATCACAGAGACTAATAAAATCCCAGTGCCCACCTAAATGTGACGTGAATTGTGAAATTATCTGCAAAATATTCAGGAGATTTGGCGGGAGGGAAACACAGCCTGATTTTTCATATTCTTTTCAATACACAGGCCAACTAAGAACCTGCTACTCCACGGTGTGAATCCGGTTAGCTGTTGAGAACTCTTCCCCTTCTAATAACAGTGTGTTGCTTAAAACACACTGAAAACAATAAATGCTGTACTTGAGATTGTTCATAAAGTCTCAGATTAATCTTAAATTTCAAAAATATAGAAAAAGTCAGAACTATGTGCTGGGACATTGGATGTCACTTTAGGGCTTAGCTTTGCAAGGTCAGGATATAATTTAGAGTATTTCTTTCCTCCCCAACACTCTCTTCTGGCAAATGGATGGTGGAGCCTGGCTTTTAAACACAATGGATATAATGTAATGACATGAGTTAATCTGATTTCATTGAAATTTTATGTTTTTTATTAAAGTAGACTTTCAAGCAAAGCTAACAGTGGACATCATCATGTATAGATTTTATTTACTATGATGTGCATACTATATTTTTTAAGATCTATCTATCTATCTATCTATCTATCTATCTATCTATCTATCTATCTATCTATCTATCTTATTTATACAAGCACTGGGTATAGTCAGAAGCGCGAGAGGGTGAGAGAATTCACCAGAGCCAGAGCAGGGAGCAGAGCAGGCAGACTGACGAAGTACACTGCTGAGGGGAGCAGCGGGCGGCAGAAGTCTGCGCGCCATGTGGGACCCTCGCCTGGCGGCCGTGCTGCAGAGGCTACGGGCAGCTTCACAACCCAGCGCTCAACCACTGCGCCACCGGGGAGGCCCAAAGTGCATACTATTTTAAGCATAATTTTAAGAAATACAAACACCTGGCAACATTTTCATTAGGTTACTTTTTTAAAAATCACTTCCTAATTCCCTTGACTGTTTCTCAGATTTAGGAAGAAAACTTTTCTTATCTGCTCTGAACATTTCAAATAGTGAGTCTTGACCTTGACTGTACATTAGAAATACAGAGTTTCATAAAATCCCAGTGCCCAGGCTGGGACCCAAAATAACAGAACAAAAAATTCAGGAGGTGAGACATAGGTGTATAAATTTCCTACGACTGCTGTAACAAATAACCACAAACTTGTTTTAAAACGAGGAGGGCTGATTCTTCAAAAATCAAAGTCTTAGTAGGACCCTTCCTCACTCTCCCTAGCTTCTCTGCTTGCCAGCCAGGCCTGGCATTTCTGATGTGTAATTGCCTCAACCACTTTCTGCCTCCCTGACTTTCTCCCCTGTGTCTCCTCATCAAATTTCCCTCTCCTTTCTCTGAGATACCAGTGGGACTTAGGGTCCACACTAATCCTATAAATGGAAACCCATTTGAACTGGATTACATCTGCAAAGACCCTATTTCGGGACCTCCCTGGTGGCACAGGGGTTAAGGTCTCAGTGCTTTCAAGCTATTGCCAGCCCGAGTTTGATCCCCAGCCAGGGAGCTGACCCATATGGCACAGCAGACCTCTCCTGGCTTCCCTGCTGCTCCCCTCAGCAGTGTATTTCAGTAGATCTGCCTGTTCTTCTCCCCACTCTGTCTCCGGTGAATCTTCTCAACCTCCCACAACTCTGGCCTGTACCCCAGTTCTTGTATGTATAAACAAATACAAATAAATCTTTTTTTAAAAAAAGACACTATTTCAAATGAGGTCCCATTGAGTGGAATGAGGACATCAGCATGTCTTCTTGGCAGGGACAAAATTCAACCCACCACAAGTTACATCAGTGACTTTGGGCCCCTAGGTGAGCCTGTGCTTTCAGAACCGTGCCTCTCAAGCATTTATAGGCATGTGAGTCACTTGGGAATCTTGCTAAAATGCAGATTCTGAAGTGAAGGGCCCAGGCCCTGCATTTCTCACACTTTTAAGCGGTGCCAATGCTGTGGTGTCCACCACAAGGGGCAAATAAACAGAATGAAAGCATATTAAGCTTTCTTTTTCCTCCTCTGGATCCACTTCTAGACTCAGGAGCATCTTTGGATTACAAACCTTTGCTAGAAACTTCCATGAGGTTGAACATTTCATTCTAACTGAGGAAGAGATTATTTTTCCTTCTAAATGACATGCCTACCCCCTGCTTCCACCCCCTTCTTTGTGGCAAAACTGAAATATGAGAAAATGAAAGATGTGGACACACACTTCATATTCAGGACATATTCTTTTTAAATGAGAGAATTTTCTAGAAACTGCTTTTCAATCACTCCTACTTTACCCTTTCTTCCCTTACCTATTTACATAATACAAATCGAGAAGTTCCAAGTTTGCATGTATGTTTAAAAAAATAATAGTGCATCAGCCTTTCAACTTACCATTTGATTTTTAAAGGGATTTTGATCCATAGGCTAAAAATTTTTAAATAGATTTAAACAGAACAAATGCAGCTTGACTAGAGATATACATTGATAAGGACAAAGCCAGCTGGTTCTGTTTCACTTGTCCCTCTAAAATAAATAGCAATTTCTCTAACTGGGATTAAAAATAACTAAGTGATACAACCTACTGGGCATCACAAAGACAAGAAATAAACTAACATTTTAACAGATTGTGTTTCCCCCTTGGGGTCATGGGAGCCGTTTTTCTTTCATGTGACTCTTCTCTGTCTGCAGCTTAACCAGAAACAATCTGGTGGGTTTATTAAAACAACTTTGTCCAATTAAAGTGAAATTATAAAAGAGATTTTTGAAAGGTGCTGACACTGTTTTTCAGTGGAGCTGAAAGGTAGGACTTACCAACATGAAGAGTTGAGGTTTTGTTTCCTAACATTTTTATTTCAAAAATTGTCAAATCTACAGGTAATTTCAAGAATAGTACAATGAGCACCCATAGTCTTTTCATTTAGATGCCCCAATTGTCAATCTATTGCCACTTTCCTATTGTCTTTCTCTTTCCTTTTTTATGTTTGCTGGGTAGTTTGATATTGCAGACATCATAACCCTTCATAACTAAATACTACTGCCCTTTTCACCTAACAACAGTGGCATTCTCCCAAATGAACACAGTGCATCATCCACCCAAGAAATTTAACATAGGAAAATATTATCCATTCTATGGCCCACTTGCAAAATGCTCCAGCTTTCTCCTAACAGTTTTGTAGTTGTGTTTTCTTACTTTCCTTCCTTCTCTTTTTATTGTTTTTTAAATTTAGGACCCAACCAAACATCATTGTATTGAAATAACTTGTTCTGTCTTTCAATAAACACAAAATGTTTTGAGAATTACAACATTAAGACCACGATCAAAAATAAGCCAACTAATTACAGTCCAAGATGTCTGTGCTGCTCTTTTATGTCTTTAAACTACATCCTCATGAGGATGTACAGTTAGAGAGCCATGTTCAAAAATTGTTTGAATGAATACTTTTGTGTGATTGTATGATTCATTTGATATAAAGCTAGATTCACATGGCATTATTTGCATTCAATGTTTCCATTTGTGTTTAAAATATTTTGACTTCATTTTGTGTCTTTTTGACCAGGTGTGACTCATACATGGTCGAAATGTTAAAATTTACAGAAGGATATAAACAAAGAAGTATCATTGCCATCCTGACCTCTTTTAGTCTATTTCTCCCCATTTCTTGTAGGCAGTCATTTTATTGTTCCTGGTTGATCTTACTCATGTTCCTCTCTGAACAAATGAACACGTAAGATATATATCCAATTTTTTATTTCCCCTTCTTTCTTAAACAGAAAGGTTATGGACATGCATCTGTATCATTTTCTTTTTTCCACAGTGTTTCTATTCTATTCCAGTTTGGCTCTGTTCTTGGAAAATGCTATTTCTTCTTACATAATGGAACTGGAGGAGGTTAAGTGAAATAAGTCAGAAGGAAAAGACAAATGCCATATTATTTCACTTATGTATGGAATATAGAGAGACCAGACAAAGGAACGGGCAAAACCAAACCAAAACAAACCTAGAACTCTGTAGAACTGAGGCTACCTCATGGGGAGGGGCAGCGTGGGTAATAAAGTGGGGGGGCCCAGTGGACTGTGGTGGAGGACTGTGGGTGCTTTGGAGGTGGGTGTGGTGCGGTGACGTACATCTGAAGAGGTATGAACATGTGCCTCCGAATCATATACAGTATTGTAAATAAATGATGGCTCAATAAAAAATAATCCAATAAAAAAGAATCCTATTTCTTCACTATACACTTTTCAGATGAAAATCAACAAGGAATTTAGAAACTTGTTAATGATCTGTGGGAAAAAAAAACAAAACCCTTTAATTCATAAAAAACTTGTACTAACACGTCACAGAATTTAGGAATCACCTTAAGGATTCCCTTTGCTCTGTTTATGGCAAGCATCACATGCCCAGGACTCCAGGTTATGCGTCAGTTCTCACCCCCATCCCCAGCAAGCTCCTCACCCCAACCCCTCTCACCTTATGCTAGCCCTCCTACTTATGCCAGGTGAATTGAGCTTTCTGAGAAAAAAAGGTCGGTTATTAGCAAAATGTCCTAATTCTTAGAACCCGTTCTGAATGGTTTCTCCCCTGTGTCGTTAATGGAGTTTGGCTCTGATTTCCTTTGGGTCAGGAGATGGGGAAGGCATCTTCCCTATTCTTTCCCTTCTAGACCTAGTCACCCTGCTTCCTGAAATCCACCAATGCTGAATGATAAGACATTCTCTTTTACTTCCACTGCCTCTCCTTATTGTCATCATCTGTGACCCCAAAGTCAATCACCCTCTTTCCTTGAATATTGTAGCTCCTAGCTCATCATTTTATTTTTCTCATGCTCTTAAATGCTTTTCTAGTGGAAGACACTCAGTGTTAGATCTGTATTCGGCATAGACCATGTGTTTGGAAACAGACTTAATGCCAATTATTGGTCAGTCACTCAGCAGACTGTGTATTTCATTATTTTAAAAGCTGAAGGAACAAGGATAACTGTCAAATTAATCTGGTTATTTAAACAGTGGAATTGGATCATTCATATTACAATACATAAAATTGCTTTGCATTTGAATATTGAATAGTAGCAGCAAAAATATATACTTGATTGAGATAAGCAGAATAAATGGAATCTAGAGAATTGGCTTCAGGCAAGTACTTATGTTCTTATTTCTTACTGACAGAACAATGGGAGAAATTGATGAAGACCTAGAGGTAATATGGATGACTAAATGTAAGTAGACTTCAGATGTCAGTTATTCTTAACAACGTGTGTGTGTGTATGTGTGTGTATGTTATGTATGGCAAGCACTGCAGATTAATATTCCACAACAAACTGCCAAGAAGTTTAATTTGTATTCAAAGACTGCTTTACATTTTCGGAATTCAGGAAAGTTCCAGGCCTGAGAATTCATATTGATTTAGAAAAAAAACTATTTTAATTTCTTCCCTGAAGAATTGATTCCCATAAAGTCTGTGCCAGAAGATTTCTGTAACACAAATGAGCTCGAATGTCTCTTCTTGAACAGTGCGACGGGGCTGTGGCTTCCCTGTTGGCTAACACAGAGCCAGCTTTCCAAACAGTTTTAAAGAATTTATTTGGAGACTTTTGAGATGAACTCTCTATTTTATATTTTTTTTCAGAGGGATGAAAATTTTACACTGTCAGGCAATGCATGCCTGGTATGACTATTTTATTTTTACTCATCTTAAATTTCTATATATGTATTCTTTTTATTGCAGTGACACTGGTATACAGCATTCTAGATGATTTAGAGGTGTAGTATCTCCTTCTTTAAAGAGGTGTTGTCACCACACAAAACCCACCACCCAGACACCCACAGTTCTTCAGCATAGTTGTAAAGACTCATTTAGCACATTAAGGAAATGTGAAGTGTTTCCTTCTGCTCCTCACAATACACACTCCAGTACATGTACTGACTAGAACCCCTGAGTCCTAGACTCACCCCAGGAATCTTCATGGTGACTGCAACTAGGTTGGTATGTAAGTCTTGAGGGTATTTACATCATAAGGGAAATTAGGAACATCTTTCTTCAGTCTAGTCAGACAGACATGGGGAACATAAATGAATGGTGCATTTGCTGTATTGGCTGACCAGAGCTGAAAATCACCTAAGCTAATACCTCTGGCCTTGTATTTTGCATTCTGATCAAAAGAAGCCACTGAGATATGCGTTGCTCCAGAATCTCCACTAACTTTATCTCTTTCAGTGTGTGGAAGGCACCTTTAAGCTCTTCTAACCCTAACTTTTTGGCGAAGACCTTTCAGACTCCCGAAGGTAAACATGACTGTCCCCAAAGTGCTATCTACTTGATGTTTGCATAGTAAGAGTATCTTGGTGGCCCTCAAACCCAAATTTTATGGGACCAGCTTTTTAAATCCAGCCTGTCACAGTGCTAAGCTTTTGTTAGCTACAAGTGGCAGAAACCCAGCTGAACTTTGTTTAGTAAATGAAGGCACTGTTGGCGTGTGCGCCTGCATGCACAGGGATTCACCTGACTTCAGCAGGAGCATGCTGGAGCCAGAGACCCACCCATCTCTGGACTCTTTCTTTTCTGTATGTTGCTTCATTCTGAAATATAACTAAGGACCTCATGGGCACAGATCATGTGCCCAGACCTGACCTAACCACTGTGGTCGAGGAGATGGTGTCTCACCAAGCAGGGCTGGATGGGGGGGGGCGGGCATTGACTGAATGAGCTCCCCAAAGAGAGCATGGACAACACAAACCCTAATTTAAATTTATCCTTCACACATCACTTGAAGCATAACATGAATTGGAGCTGTGTTTGTGCTGGCTTCTTCAGTGTGGTATTAGAGCAAATTGCACAGTGTCTTTGCAAGAGCAGCTTCTAACTTGATCAAATAACATATGATCCTCTTTAACATTTGGAGTTGTTATAGTACAGTGCTTGCCCCTCAGGCTGAAACAGGGAACCAGACCCTGATCTTTCATAGAAATCAAAATGGTAAGGCAGATAACAGCAAGAACATAACTATGCATAGACACATATTATTCAATATAAATTAATGTGAAATGCTCTATACTTTATAAAGACTTAATATATATTATATCTTAGAAGCTCTTTGGCTTGTGTAATTCTCTTTAAATGTCCCCGAAATAAACCCTATGAAGATGCGCAGATCTCTTTTGATTTCTATATTCTGCTCCAACGTCTCCCATGCCCTCAGGATGCATTTCTTCATAACCATCGTTCTGAGCTGTGCTCAAGCACACTTAGTGTTCAGCGTGAGTGCTGTACACTTACAAAGCCCTCCGCATGCATTGCTTAACTCATGCCTCCCACTTTATAATAAAAAAGCCTCTGCTTGATAGATATTTACAAGTCTCCCAAATAGTCATTAAACCAAGATCTCCACCAACCCCAGGCTATATTCCCCTTTGGTAACTAGAAAATGAAATTATCCTGGTACCCTATCTTGCTGTTACTTTTTGCAGAGCTCTGTCAGTGGAGTTGGCAAACTTCCGAGTTACATTGTTTCTCGCAGTTATACCCAACTGAGGCACTGTAGCTTTGGACAGTCCACCCTCCAAAATAGATACAGTGTGGTAAACCAGTGTTACCTTATTAAAACAAAATTTTAAATCCAATTTAGTCTTCAAAAGAAATTAATCCACCAGGGCTTCCTTGGAAATCTTCCTCTTCCTTCAATGTCTTTCTGTCATTACACTGGTCTCAAGGTCTATCTGTCATGTTCTGGCTGCCTCCATTATCGGTCCTTTGTTTTGGGTGTGGCTCTCTGGGTCAGTGGCCAGAAAGCTGCCCTGAACCAGGAGGAGGCAAGAACAGAACAGTCTCTTGGGAAAGAAGGGTCACCTGTGCAAAGGGGGAAGCCACTGTTCTTGCTATCACCTGAGATGAAGCCTGGTGTTATTGAGATGGAATTTGTCTAGTGATTGTCTAGTGATGTCTAGTGATGCTCCAGGCCAGAGATAATCCTCTCCAAAGGATGCCAAGGGAAACCCGTGAATAGGATCTTGAAGAATCAAGTATAATCGTCCTAGGATATTTTTTGAACAACTTTATTGAGGTCTAGCTGACATGCTGTAAACAGTCCAGTTTATCGTGTACAATTCGATAAGTTTTGACATGTCCACACCCATGAAACCTGGGTGCTTCCCACTGCATTCAAGGTAATTGGCATATCTACTGTCCCCAAAGATTCCTCAGCTCTCCTTTGTGGGGATCAGAGACCCCTCCCCGTTTGTCATATGTTCCTCTTCAGAGATGACGCTGAAAATGAAAAGGGAAAGTCTTTGGTGATGGGTGTCTGCTGGTGAACATAGGGTTACAGAGGGAGCAAGTCAGCCCAACCAAGTCAGTTGCTCTTACACGCTTCCATCCTCCAAACCTGACCCTGATTTATATAGATACACATTGACTTCAACCATTTAAGAAAACATTTATAGGTTTACTTTGTTATGTCATAATCTCTCTTTTTTTCTGGGCTCACTTCCAGACGTCGTCTGTGGAATTGGCTTCTAAATTTTAATTAAGAGTACTTTTTTGTTTGGGCCATAAATTAAAATGTTCTGAGTTTCTTTTTCCAGTGTCAGGTGGAGGAAGTCAGCCAAATGGGAAGCATTGGGGACAAGGTATGCTGAGCTCTGTAAATGCCTCCTCTTACTGATCGCTGTAGAAAATGAGGTGTTCTGCATGAGGCGTTATCTTCAAGCTATGGTTGATAACACGGTGAGGAAGTCATTAAAACACTCCCTGCTCACCTTGACTTTGAATCTTGTTTACCTTTGACTATGACTTCTCTTTTCCACCATCTCCCAGGACATCACTCTTTTTTCTTTTTTTTTTAAAGATTTATTTATTTATTAATACAAGCACTGAGTACTGTCAGAAGCACAGGAGGGTGAGAGAATTCACCAGAGCCAGAGCGAGGAGCAGAACAGGCAGAGTGATGGAATACACTGCTGAGGGGAGCAGCGGGCGCAGCAGGAGAGGTCTGCACGCCATGTGGGACCCTCACCGAGGGCCGGGGATCGAACCGGAGCTGCAGAGGCTGCGGGCAGCTTCGCAGGCCAGCACTCAACCGCTGTGCCACAAGGGGAGGCCCAAGGACATCACTCTTTAAGACTGGATGGTAAGCAGTAGAGCATCTAGGGTTTTTTTTTTTTTTAAGTCTTTTTTTAAGGTGGCACAGAATTCCAGAAACAGGACCATTATTGGAAGTTCCTTAGCACTCAGTAAATACTATTCTCACTGCTGCTACTATAAATAACCATTCACATGTATCTAATGCTTACTATGTGCCAGGAAATATTTTCAGCACTTTCTATATATTGACTCATTCAAGCACACCAAATCTTGATGTTACAACTCGGGCACAGACTGGTCAGATAACTTCCCCAGGACCAGGAAGATCCGAGCAAAGGGTCAGCTTGGCATTTTTAGTATCATAGTTGTATGAAGTCATCTATGAATATAGACTCTTCTCACCTGTAAAAGGAAATGTGGGGGAGATTTTGTTCATTTGGGCCGAGGGGTCAAGATTTAGATGATCTCAGAGCTCCCTAAAGTGGTAGACATCAGTTTCACACACCAGCGGGTAGAGGTAGATGGGGCAGAGGAAACTGGGTGCAATAGGTGGCATCAAATCAAATATGGGCCAAGCCTTGCCCCCAAAGGCTTTTTGTGTCATAGTCTCACAGCAACTGGCAAGATGCAGTGATTACTCTTCACCTCTTTTTCAGCTGAAGAGCCTGAAATGAGATTAGATAATATGTTTAAATCACCTAAGTAGGAAAGAGACCACAGGAATCCAAACCTGTCTGCTTCAAATTCTCTGCTCTCTACACTATCCCATTATTTTAGAAGGAAAACCAGAAACAGAAGTTAGAAGGAAGAAAACAGTGAAGAGGTGGGCACAGGAAACCAGGTATTTCGAGTTTTCCGTGACAGTATGTTAATGTCCAGTCCCGGGAAGGGAAGGGAGAGAGGACCAGGCATGACTCCTGTAAACCCCAAAGACCTTATGTAAGTTGAGAAATGAAAGCATCAGGCAAAAGGAGATTACTTCAAGGTGTGCGTTAAACTGACCTTCGAGATGAAAGATGAGGTCCTCCGGGAGCATTTGTGGCTAAGGAAGTTTGTGTAGGATGATTTTATCTCAAAAAGAGCCTGCATATTCTTGATACAATGATAGCAAGAAAAATTGAAACATCTGAACAGCAAGATTAATATTTTAAATATTGAGGAAGCAATCACAAGCTTTTTCTCACTTGATAATTTTCAAGTCCCACAGGAAGGATATGTAGCATTCTCCCCTAACCTGGCTGCCATGCACATATGCTCATACACACTCTTTTCACATCCCTCTCTCCCCAGGAAACACCCCCGCCCCACAACACACAATCACAGACTGTGATGGGCTGGTATTAGAACCCATATCTTTTGTAACTTCCTATTCAGGGCTAAAGCAGAAGCCTTCGTCTTTAGGCCTCCTACCTGAAGCGCCACAGTGGCTCACCTATTTTTGGTTTCTGTAATCAAAACATGAGCCAAGTTCAAGGAGGTGCCAATTCCCAGAAGACTTTGCCTCTAGCACTTAACTGCAATCAGCTAGGGAGGTGCAGCTTTCCAGCGGGGCCTCTGCTTTGGCCCTCAGAGGGAAAAATGACTTCATCAGCCCAGCAGCTCTGCTCTCTGCCTGTGGGGGCAGCACCCTGCAGGTGGGATGGCATCTGTGATTTAAGAGAGTGAAATTAGAATCAAAAACATCTTCCTAGATAGAATCAAAAACACTTTCCCCAACAGTGACTTAGGGGGAAGATGATTTAGAAGGCAAGTTTTCCTGCAGAGAATCAAAGGTATTCTACTCCCTGAATTTTTATAATAGACGTGCACTTCTTTTTGATTTCCCATCAGCCCAGGCGGGGGCTCTGGCTTGGTGGGTTCACAGCCTCCATTGCTTTGGCTCCATGGAAATTCAGCAGCAGCAAGGCAGAGCTTGGCTGGGAAAAAATGGCCCCTCGTCAGGCTCTGCTGCTGTCTCCCAAGGGCAGGTTCTGGGTTTCCACCCACCTGCTGGCAGGTGTCTTGTAAGAGGCAGGCCTGTTGGGTGTGGGTATCAGGAAATGGTGTTCATGATCCCCTACCTTTGTCCCATGCTCAGAACCTTGCCAGTTATCCACACCTTGGTGGGAACCCAGCTTTCAGAGACTTCCCCAGAACCGGTTGGGGCCGAGAGAGAGTGAACACCTGGTCATCTCCTGATGCCAGTGCGTGCAGACGCTCGGAGCTGTGAGGATAAAAACTGCCAACTTCAAGCACTGGCCCTGGCTGGCTCATTGTGGGTCAAACATCTAATAGCAGAACAAAGAGAAAAAAAATAGATGTGGTATTTAAAGCCCAGAGATATTTCTGTACATAAAAGAAGGTACAAAAATGACAGTCATCATCACAGCCATCCCTGTATAGAAAAGTGTGTTACACAAGGGCCTCAGCCCAATCTGGATGAGAGGTCAAGACCCAGGAAGGACAGGATCATTCCCAGAACAAAGTGCCAATCCTTTCTGCCACAAATGCAGAGGAATAAAGAGTAGGTCCCAGTGACATGGCAGTCAGCTTGGGTTTCAAAAAAAGAAACAAATAAGAGATTCCCTGAGGCAGGAAGTAGCCAGTAGATTGAGGAAGCATATGTCCAGATTTGTTCTTCCAGAATTACCTTCTGTTAAGCCCATTGTGACCTGACCTTAGATCATTTCACCATGCACCACTCTGAGGTTCATTTTGATAGCTAACAGAAGACCCACAAGAATTTTGAAGTAGGTGATGATTCTGCACAACCTCCACAATCTCACTACAGCAAGGGTATAACACTTGCACATGAAAACAATTCTCAGACCACATTCTGCCATACAGGGAGACAGTCATGCAACAAACAGGCCCAATGTGACTGACTTAGCACATCCTTCAAGCCCCACAGTCTCAACTCTCAGTGGTGGCCAGTGCTCTGGATGCTACTTTACATGAAATATTCAGGACAAGATTCCAGAATATTGTTGGCATCAGTCACCCCCAAGAGATCCTCCTGTGTACCTGCTGGATCTAGGGCCAAGCATGCAAGCTCTTGGGCTTGCTAGAGACTCACATTCTCTTCCAGCAAGGCCAGGAGCCATTTCTAAAGCACCCAAGCCAATCCACATGTACCGAATAACTATAATTTCATTCATGAAAGTCCATGTCTAACGCTGGTTAAGTTCAGTGACAAATCACCATCTTCACCAACTCTGAAGTCAGGCATGTCACTTGTGTCACTTAGCCCAGCTGCAGTGAGACCGACAAAGACACAGGGCATGTGTCTGAACTGCCCCTGGCGGTGCCTTTCTGACGCCCTGCTAGCTGCCCATGTCTGACTGAGGTCAGCCGGTCGTTATTGAAGCCTAAAGTGCCTGTGATGCCTGTCTGTAGGTGCCAAGTAGTTTAAGATACACCACAGGCATGTAAAAATGTCCAAACCTACCAAGTAAGTGTTGCAGATGATAGTGATAGCTGCACAGCCTCAGGGAGGCTGGCTATTCCCGAGGTGGGGTAAAGGAGCAGCCCTGGGAAGGGAGCGTAAGGCTTGTATGTGAAGGAGGTTTACAAGGAGGTAGGATTCCAGCAGCTACCCAGAGGCAAGAATATCATCCTGGTTTCCTAGAGCTCTCACTTTCTCAACCTTTTCATGCTCCCAGTCTCTTCTATAACATATGAATGATAGTATATACTTTATTAGGTTGTTATGACAATTAAATAAGTTAATAGTTCGAAGGCACTTAGGGTGGTGCCTGGTTTACTTAACAAATAAATCACAAGTGATGAAAATATTACTTGGTAGCCTGTCTTTTGCAGTTGCTCCTGGATTTAGAAAAAGAAGTTATATCCTGTTTTGTTTAACTGCAGTAAAAACAGAGAGAAGGAAATTTAATGAGCTAGGGAGTAAATGTACTTACTTTCTTGAATCAACAAGTTAAAAATTAATAGTGTCTATCAGTGATATCACTTATTCAGTATTATTCAGTAAATGACACCCCTGATAACTTTGGACCCCTGGATAATGATATCTATAAATACTATTTTCTTGCCATGTCTGGAGCCTCGAGAATAAGGAGAGCTCAGTCTGCTACCTTGACAGAAACCTCAATTTTATTCTTTTTGTGTGTCTCCCTAATAAACAGATAGGCCATACACAACTCTAATAAAACAATGTTTTATTTACAAGTTAATTTTTGAACTACCCAATTCCTGAATCTATTGTTTGTTTTGGGGGGAGGATAGGAGTAACCCACTGGTTGTCTAGATCAGCTTTCCTTTTAAATAGAATGAAATATTAAATCAACTTATCCTTATTTCACAGCTTGGTTTTTAAAATCTGTTTAAAATCACCTTTAAAACATTGTATTTGTCAAAGCAGATCTGTGTCTGACCCCAGCCCCAGAGGGCAAAACTTTCCAAAGCTGCTGTTCTGCTCCGGGAAGTTGCCCAGCTGTTTCCATGGAAACAATTGTTTCAAATTATTAATAATATAGGCTTGAGCTCAGAGGCCAAAGAGCTAAGGTTGGGAGAGAGAAGGTGGATCTCTGCTCCAAGAGGAGAGAACATGGGGAAATTAGAGGAGGAAACATTTTCTTACAATCAAATGTTCTTGCTGTTGGGTTTTGCTGTGTCTTACTCCATTTGCTTCAGAGACCAGGGGTGTGTCAATCACTCCAGTGGTTCCTGGGAGACTTGGCCCACCCTGCGAAACTCACTGCTTTTCCTGTCTCACTCAAGGAAGCTGCAGATTCAATAATGAGCAATTATATGCAAGGGCCAGAGGATCTTCTAGGATAATTCCAGAAAAGTCCTCTGTCCACTTACTGGTTTACCAATTTTTGAGCCCTGCTATGTAAACGTCACAGAGCTAGGCACAGAACCTCAAGGGCACTGACACCCCCATGGGGGTGTCAGTGCATTTCTCTCTTACTTCTCTCTTTGACTTTCCCACAGACTTTCCAAGACCCTTAAAATAAATTGCACCTTCCACCTTTGGTAGCTCAGGGTTTTTTTTTTTTTTTTTTTTCCCAGTTTACTTTTGCTTTATTTTAATTATTATTTGTACCTCCAGAGAAGTGGATGGTCTGGTGGTCTGGACTAACAGGGCATTTCTGGGCCCTTCGTCCTCTCTGGTGAGGAGAGAAACTTCCTTTCCTCAGCAATGCCTGTGACACCGTCACCACCTGAGTTGGGGGTCAGTACCCCACAAACATTATTTCCTTTCATCCTTCCAAGTGTCCTTTTAGACTAGGTGCAGCCATCCCAGGCCAGGTAGGTTTACCATCGGTTCTAACAGCTTAAAAGAGAATTTTGCAACCCTTGGCATCCTCTTCACAGCAGAGGAAACAGTCCAGCAGGCAGTCAGCACCTTGAGCCCCCTCCCCTGGGGTGACGCCTGACATAGGCACAGGTGTGCACACTCGCACATGCGCACACTCCCCGCTCCAGGTGTCCAGAATCAGGCACGTGCCCCACGCCCACGCGCCTTCTGCGTGAATACGACTAAGGCCACAGGTGATAGCCACAGAGGCTAGTGGCGTGAAAAGCCTGATTAATGCATTTACCCTACACCAGGTATTATTATTCCTTTTGTTCCTGAGAAAAACTCACCTGCCTTAGGTGACAAAGGTACTGAGTGAACAGGAAATGGGCATGCGCGGATGTGACGCGCGGTGCGGGGTGCAGCTGCTGTCCCTGCAGTGGGCCAGGCCTGGCCGCCCCACAGCCGCCTTGTCCTCTGCCCCAAGCGTCCCTGTCCCTGGACACCAGAGGATGTTGCCCACGGCGGCGGTTGTTTTTCTTCCCTTTCTTCCTGGTCAAGGGGAGAGCTTGGCTGCGCTGCCTTTCTGATTCCACCACCTGCCGACCCCACCCGCGCCCGGGCGGGCCTGTCCTTTGCAACTCGCAGACCCTGATCACGTGTCCAGGTATCTCAGAGAGGTGGGGAAGCAGCAGCTCCCCTCAGCTTCTCACCGCCGTCACCCTGTGCTGCTTCCTGAAAGAGGGATGTAGGGGCAGGAATAGACACGGTGCAGGTTCTCTGATCCCATGCAGACCTGGTAAAGGAGGAGTCAGAGTCCTCAGTGGTTTTTTGCAGGTCTTTTATTGGGGTTCACCAGACATATGACAAGCAGGGGTGCTGGGGGGCCAGGAGGCTGGCAGGCCTCCCAGCCCGCAGCAAGTCTTCACTCTATCTGGGCTCTCCGGCCTTCTCTGCTTCCCTCTCGGCTTCTGCTGCTTCTTTCTCGGCTTCTCTTTTGGCTTCTGCTGGTGTCCCTGTGATGCCGCCCTTAAAAGCCCAGTCTCAGCCCAGGTGGATCCCATCTACCTATGCCCACACCCTACTCCAGGTGCCCGCCATCAGGCTCTTTAAGAATGGATGGCTTGGGTGAGACCAAGAAAAAAAGAGTGTTTGCAATGCCTAGAGCCTAGGTCTAGTACTCCCACCATGCATACAGCCGTGCAGTTGCAGTGATAACCTCCACCCCTTCACCCCAGCTGCCATTTCCACAGACTGGAAGTGTGTTCTTTAGACAAGGTGTAGCAGAGCCCTTCAACTGGGACCTGCCTCAGGCATAGTTGGGGTGCAAGGACCACACTGAAAAGTAGAAATTCATACCAAATGTGTAGCACTTAATCCAATTGCCTGGACTGCCAGGAGGCAGGAGATTGGTGCATTTCACAGCCCAGGGTGAAAGTCCTAAAGGTAGTACTGTCAGATTCCTTGTGAGTGTCTCACCAGAACACATTACAATGACACCCAAGACTGAAAGCCCCCCTCCAAAACACCTTGGATTTTCAGTTCATTTGTTTGTACTGTTAAATTGTTAAGTACAAACTCATAAGAAGTTGCAAAATATAGTCAAGCCCCATACGTCCATCACCCAAACACTAACATCTTAAATAACTAGTGCTTTATGAAGCCCAAGAAATTGACATTGTCACAATACATACCATTAGCTTTTTCAATTCATTCCTGTGTGTGAACACATGGCTAAGTATAGTCACACATCTCAGGAAATATTTAAAAATATTTAGAAAGTGCGTCTTGAAGACCCTAATACTGTGAGGGGCAGTGAAAACATTAAAACATAAAAAGAGTAAGAAGAAGTTTATTCTTGTCAATAAAAACACTTTAGTGAATAATAAAGAGCTCCTGGAAATTAAAAATAATCATAGCAGAAAGTAAACCTAAAAATTGAAGGGAAAAAACCTAAGTGTTGAAAGAAAAAAAATAATGTATAGTGCGGTGACTATAGGTATCAACACTGCATTGTAACATTGAAATTTTCTAAGAGTAGAAGTAGAACTTAACTGTGGCATTTTTTTTTTAAAAGGTAGATCTGTGAGGTGATATTTGCATTAGCTCAGTGGGGAAATATTTTCACAATATGTATGAAATCACTGCATTGTATAAACTTACAATTTTATTTGTCAGTTATACTTTAGGCTGGAAAGAAAAAGAGATTAAGTTAATCTCTCAGATAATAAGATGGAAAATAAGAAGTAGAAGAAAGGTAAAGGATTAATTCAGGTGTTTCTACTTCCAAATAATAAGTTACGGAAAGAGAACAGACAAAATCAAGGGGGGGAAAAAACAAGCAAGTGATTCAAAGAATTTTCAGGGCCATGAGTCTTTAAAGTACTCTCTCCATATTCAGCACAATGAATGAAAAAAGACCTATTCTTAGATCACTGTTACGAAATTTAAGAACACTGGGGAATAAAGAGAAGATAGTAGAAACTACGGAATGAAAAGACCTGTAATTCTTAATTCAGAATGGCTTTGAACTTCTCAATGGCAACACAGGTAACCAGAATAGATCCATGTATTTGGAATTCTGGAGGAAAAAACAAACTAATTTTCAATGCAAAATTTGACATCCAGACTATTTTATTTTTTAAAGATTTTTTTATTTATGCATACAAGAATTGGGGTACAGGCCAGAGGCATGGGGGGTGGTGAGAGGACTTACCAGAGACAGAGTGGGGAACAGAACAGAGTGATTGACTGAAATACACTGCTGAGGAGGACAGTGGGTGAGTCAGGAGAGGTCTGCTGCACCATATGGGGAGCTCCCTGGCTGCTGATCGAACTCATCCTGTAGGGGCTGCGGGTAGCCTCCTAGTGCTGCGTCTTAACCCGTTGCGCCACCAGGGAGGCAATTTATTAAGTGTGGGGAGAGACTTTCATATACGCAAGATCTCAAAAAGGTCACACACACCCCCATAAGCACCCTTTTTAAGGAAGTTGTTGGGAAATGCCCTTTATATAAACAAGAGACTAGAGTGAGAAAGAGGAAGAGGGAGGATCCAAGGATAAAAGATGAAACTTGAGAAAAGCAAAGGAATCCCCAGCTTACTGATGAAGGGTGACCCCAGGATGACAGCTATGAAACCAGGGGACTCTCTTTTATATTGGAAAATGGCAGAAAATGCTAAGAAAGATGTTTCCAAGGAGATGAAGTAGATGTCTTAAGTGTCTGCCTATGTTGAGAGAAGATTTTAGATAACCGAGGAAGAGCTGCAGATGAATTGTTAAGTGCAGAGAAAACTAAGGGAACACAATAGGATACAGTTTTTAACTCCGGGGAAACAAAAATGCAGGGAAGTAAAAGCAGTTTTAGTATATTACATGACTCAGCTGTGAATGATGTCTGTGTTGCCAGGTCAGTACTGAAGGCTGGTTTAGTCATGATTTGATAGAATCATTTCAGTAATGTTGTGCAAGGAGATCATGGTGAAGACAGGTTATCCTCATCTCCCATAGAACTGTATTTTTTAAATAGCACAGCCCCCCGCCCCCCACAAGTCAGAAAGTGATAACAATCATTATGTTACTTTGATTTTTAGTGTTTACTGCCGTATCTCTAACCAAATAATTATAAGTGGTTCCCTCTGGAAGCAGGAAATGGAAAAAAGGTCAGGCAGGTGGTCGCTGTTTTTAGTTTAATTTCATTTTAGTAATTATTATGGAAACTTTGATTTTTTTTTTAGAACTATGTGTATGTATAGGTCTGATTAAAAAATAGAGATTAAGTTTTTAAAAGATTAGAAAATAAAATTATTGACCTAGAATAAGTAAGGTTTCTGCAAATAGTATTATCCTGTGGGCTGAAGAGAGACTGACAGTATTTGGGGACAGTTTATAGACCCTCCCCCCACTCAAGGAGTAGGAAGTTATTACTGTGAAGGTTCTCAGGCAGAGACTTGCGCTACATCCTTATTTTATCTGGCTTCACATGTATCATTCATCTAGATGCTTTCCTCTGTTCATCCACTCCTCCTCTGTTTCTCATCAAATAAGAGCACATGGGGGTAGGCTAAGGGACATCCTGACCACCCTGACCGTGAATGCATCCAGCATAGTGAGCAGTGGCCTCTCCACTTGCCCACAACAGGCCTCTCTCCTCTCCCTCTCTCCGGCTTACAGAATCTTTGTCATTCATCGCAGGGACCATGAAGTCTGTGTTGTCATGCGTAGAAATCTGGCAGTATAATTTATTAGGAAAACAGTGAGTCTGAATCCTGCATAATCAGAATGCTAGTTTGTGAAGCTCTAAGGCTTCTTAGAGAGAGAAAGATGAAAGAATAAAGAACATACACCAGAGTAGAATAACATTATTGACTTAGTGACTCATTAGGCAAGAAGCAAAATTTGTACCCAGTCTAAGGGGCTGGTTAAGATTGTTTAGGTGACCTGTAGAGGGGCAACATGGGCTCCACGTTTCCCTAAACATTCTTCTAGGACGCCAGGATTGTCAGCTTTTCCCAAGAAACTGAGTGCAGGTACCTATGTAAGGCCTTAAGGGATGTGTACAGAGGTAGGGTGTGAAGGGGGTGCGGGCTAAGAAGGTAATGATGTTACTATCCAAGATGTTCAAGATACTTTCAAAGGTATTTTATTGTATAAATTGTGATCCAACCACGTCAGAGCTCAGTGAGTTCTATTGCATAGAAAAAGACAACTGATAATCAAATAGTTTCTTTAGCTCACTGATAGGTAGTTAAAGGTTGGAATTTGAAGGTAGTTTTGTAATACAGAAGTGACATAATTGCTTTCATTTTAATAGACCTAATCTGTATTGCTTTAAATAATATGAATCCTCTTTAAATTTTGAATAACCATACAAGTGGCTACTAGCCCTCAAGCCCCTAGCTCTCCCTCCTGAGAGGATTCTCATTCCCTAATGCCAAACCCTGCTTTTCAGACAGCTGTATGTCACTGGAATTAATGTCTCAGGCTTGCCCATTATTTTTAAACTGCATAGATTCTGGTATTGCATGGAAGATTTTTTCCCTAGCTACTAGCTCTTCTCAGCATCTTTGTCTCACATATTGAAAATGATGCGCTAGACAAAGCCACAGAGGGACCAGGCTGTTGTTTTATTCATTGAAATTGATATTAGCTTTGTATCAGATATCTTTCGATGTATATTAAAAACACTTGTGATAGAACAATTTTTCCAAAATTACAGATCAAAAATAAGTTCAATTGCTTCTAGATCTTTTCTTGTGCTTTGTTTCTTATCACTGAAGAGATAAGAGTGAGGCAAGGAAGCAATTTTTGAATGTTAGTGGTAAGCTGAGTGGCTCTGCAGAGGGGAGGAGGGAAAGTCGATGGGAGAGACTAAGAGTTCCTTCTCCTGCCAAGAAAGAATATCTAGGCAGATGCTGTCAGGGTTTGAAGATGCAGCTTTTCTTAAACTGAATTGTACTGGGGAAAACATTCAAAGACCTTCCCCCTTGCAAACCCCTTCCCTGCAATTGATCTTGGGCTGTCCTGCATCTGGTCAACTGCTAAACTTCTCAACCACCCAGTGGACCAGAAGTCAGACTCAGCTGTTGATTGGAATTTAGCTCTTGGGAGGAAGGAGACTTATTGTGGGAGTTATAATTTAGGATTGGTAGGTATCTGACATTTTAGCAAGTTCTAAGGAATCACTTGTTTGTGCTAAGAAAATTGGTTGACTCTAGGGTTTCAAAATTGGAAGGGAATGTTTAGTTCTCTTAGCTCTGTACTCCACTGTCCTCCTTGCACCCTAACTTACTCCCTTTCATATCCTTACCACATTAGATTCACTTGGGTGCTGGATATATCAGGATGCTCCCCGCTCTGGTAGTCTGTTCACATGGTTTCCAAACCATGCTCAGAATTCAGCAAAAGAAACCTTTGCGTTCTCTGGATAACTGGAATAACAGGCTAGGTATCATAATCGTTTTAACTGCTGAGAAAATAAGATGGAAGAAGTTGCAATTTGTGCAAAATAGAACTTAATTAAGATAATTGGGAAATATCTACATATTTAAAAAAATTTATGCCCCCCCCATCCTTTTCTTATGGAAGTGACCCTCTCTTCCTCTGTTGAGTGGTTCATCAAGGAGCTGTTGATAAGGGTGGACATGTGTCCTAGGCTAGCCATTCAGAACAGCCCACTGAAATGGGAGAGGAAGGCACATATCCTAAGACCAATCAGCATCCTTTAGAGCATGGATACAGATATTGGGGAGACATGGGGCTTTTGTGAAGGCCTGAGCTGTTGAGCTCTGCCATTACTACTCTTTAAGGGCAACTTGCCAGAAACTGATTAGAGAAAAACAGCCTAAAGAGATAAATTCCTTTATGAGGACTTAGTTCTGGCTGTGGTTTTCATAAATATTATCTTATTTTCAGTCACTGTTTCCCCCTAAAGGATTCATTTCTTCATTTCCTCTGTTGGGAATGTATTTTGGAGAGATTGACTAGCAATTTCCAAAATGAAATACATAGCTTGAAAGAACGATGAAAAGCACTAGTGCTGAAGATAAATATTATGCTAAAATATCTGGTGAAACCTATTATGCTTCTGAGTGGGGTCGCAAAGAAAAGAATCAGACAGACTAATTCTTATAAGACTTCAAAACAAGACCAGACAGATCACTAGAAAAAGAAGCGCCAGGGAGCCTTAGCCCCAGCAGGAGCACACTGGATAAATGAGCAAATCTCTTCCATCTCTGCTTTTGATAATTCTGTAATAATTGTCTGAAGCTGTTCTTAATTAGACTCAATTATGGGATTAGTCTGAATTATATTATGAAGCATTGACTTAACGGAATGTAACCACTGAAGGCCTAGGTGCTAAGTGTGGTAAATGTATTACAATCCAGTGTAATGAAGTTGTAGCAGGGTGGGGGGGGTAGTATTGATCTGTTATAATGAATTTATGTCCAATTACTATTTATTTCAAGTTAATAAATGTAATAATTGTAGGGAAGAATTTAGTTGGGAGTGGTGATCCATTCATCAAGGTAGGACAGAGAAATGTGCTCTTTGGTTTGATTTCAAGAGAAATTCAGTTGAAAGGGCCTCTAAACTAGCACATTTCTGAAAAGGCAAGCTTAGCGGAGAGGACTCGAAGATGCATTCTCCACTTACTTTATTTGCTCCATGAATTTTGTATAAAAACTCCTGTAATCTTGCTTTGAAGGGCTTCTCAAATTGAAGAATGTGATGATGTGCTAAAATGCATAAATATGACACAGGTCTGGAAAGCTAATCAGATTTGCTTCAAAAGCCATGGAAAATTCCTAGGGTGTATGTTAATGATAGTCCGACTCTGAGAAGCTGAGGGAGGTATGACTAGGGTATATTTTTCAACCTAGTCCCGGGGTAATAATATTAATAGTTACCATTTGTCAGATGGTTACTATGTGCCAGACTCTGGAGCTAAACAGTGTTTACTTTTCATTAATATGATTATTAGCCACATGTTGTAGATAAGGAGATTGATAAAATATAGTTCACTTTCTGCGGCATCCATTTTACAACCTGTTCTAGAGAAAAGTGGGCATATATCTATGTCACTTAAATCATGTTTATGTTCATGATAGATTGATTGCATTCATGGCTTTCTTTGCCATCCCTGCAGCTATGGGCTTTGCAGTTTTCCTACCCATATGTCTATTTCCTTGCCTCTGACTTTGGAATTGACCATGTGACTGATTTGGCCAAAGAAATGTTAGTACAGAGGACATGAGCAAAGGTTTAAAAGCTGCTTATATGACTGGACTTCCTTTCTGGGATCCCAGGTAGGTCCTGCTACTTTACTGGTTCCAAGAGAAAGTTAAGAAAGATGTGGTTTTCCAGTCAAGCTGCCCTGGGTAAGCCCAGACCATACTGATCAACTCCCCTCTGCTCCGGATGTGTGAGGGAGCCCATCTGACCAGCAGAGACACCCATCTGAATCCAGTTGATTCACAAATGGATGAGCTGAATGTTTATTGCACTGAGATTTTATGTTTGTTTTTAATATAGTACTATTGAAGTGATATTCAAACAAAATAGATTTTAGATTAAATGCAAACCTTGTTTCACTTTCTAAGACAAGATATCAAGTAATGGGATTTTCAAAAAAAAAAGATTTATTTATGCATACAAGAACTGGGGTGCAGGCCAGAGGTCCAGGGGTGAGAGGATTCACCAGAGACAGAGTCGGGAGCAGAACAGGCAGACTGAGTGAAACACACTGCTGAGGGGAGCAGTGGGCGAGACAGGAGAGGTCTGCTGCGCCATGTGGGTTACTCCCTGGCCGGCCGGGGAATCGAACTCATGCTGCAGTGGCTGAGGATAGCTTCATAGGTTGCATCTTAACCCCTTGTGCCACCAGGGAGGCCCAAAGTAATGGGATTTTGTGCTTTGGATGGACCGATTGCTGCTCTCCTGGGAAATATGTTCTAGTTTGCTGTTTGAGATTTTTAGTACAAACATCTGAAACAGGTTGATGTAGGGTTTGAATGAAAGGAGATAATGAATAACTGATGCTTTCAGTTTGGAAGAATAGGTGACCAATGATGTTCCAACAGAGATAGATAAATAAATATATATATGTGATAAAACGTAAGCTTGAATTTACTATTAAATATCTATGTGGCATTGTCCAACAGATATATGTTTAATAATACTTAAAGGAGGTGTTGACTTCAGGTTGCTGATATGAAGTGAAATACCAATATGAAATGCCACATAGGCAGTCAGTAATGCAAACTGGGGGCCTCCCCTGGTGGCTCAGTGGTTGAGCACTGGGCTGCAAAGCTGCCCGCAGCCTCTGCAGCACTGGTTTGATCCACGGCCACAGGCGAGGGTCCCACATGGCGTGACAGACCCCTCCTGCCGCGCCTGCTGCTCCCCTCAGCAGTGTATTTCATCAGTCTGCCTGTTCTGTTCCCCGCTCTGGTGAATTCTCTCACCCTCCCGCGCTTCTGACTGTACCCAGTGCTTGTATAAATAAATAAATCTTAAAAAAAAAAAAAAAGAAAGAAACGCAAACTGGAAGCTGATAGTTGTAATCTCTATACACATGCATTTAACTATAATCATCCTAATGTCAAAATGCATCACTTATGAGATGTGGTCTAATTCTTAATGAGGTTTAAAATCTCTTTAGTGAGTTGACTCTTGATACTCCCTCTCTCTCAACCCAGACCCTCATCTCTTACTATTCTCTGACTTGGACTTCAGCCTCATGAACCATGTAAAGTCCTTCAAACACGCCAGCTGTGTCCCCTCCATGTCTTTGTCCATTCTCACCTTCCTTGATGCACTCTCGCCCTCCACCCAGCCCTTCCACTCCTAGATTAGATCAGTGCTCATCTCTTCTGAAAGCTCTTAGGTTAATATTCCAGCTTTCTCCTACTGACTTAGAGCCCCTCCAGGATGCATGGTTCCGTATCTTTAGCTAGTTGTTTTCTGGGTCTGTAACTATTTGCCTGTGAGTTGTCTCCCTTCTCAGACCCCACATTTCCTGAGTGCAAAAACTCCAGTACATAGCCTTGTGCATATTTGGTTCAATATTTTTCTGTTGAGTGAATAAACGCACAAACAAATGAAAAGTGGTTCAGCTAGAGTTACAGGATTGCAAGTCAAATGTTAGTTAATCCCGAATGATACATATGTATTCAAAATTACACATAAGCGATATTTGAAGGGGGAATAGAGGCAGAGATCAACAAAGGAAATTGTGGAAGAAAAGAACATGGAGAAAGAGAGACAAAATTATCCCGAGAGAAAAAGGAGAAGGCACAGAACTGGTGGAGTGGACAGGAGAAAAGCTCCAACTGGGTTCAATGATTTAGTGGTCATAGTTACTTCTGTGAGAGCAGTTTTGGTGGCTTTACTAGGCCTGAGAAGCCAGTGTGAGGTTGAGTGAGGAATGAATGGGATGTAAAAAATGTAGACTGAGCGGTGTAGAATGGTCTTTTAAATAGTGGTATATATACACAATGAAATACTACTCGGAAATCAAGAAAGATAAACTTACACCATTCACAGCAACATGGATGGGGCTGTCAGGAATTATACCTAAGAGGAGAAATCAAACATTGTACAAAAATGAACAATGATGTAAAAACATATAAAGTAACACATTAATTAATTAATTAATTAAAAGTCTAGTCAAGAAAGTTTAAAAACGGAAAGAGGAGAGTAAGTAAAATAAGGATAAAAGTTTTGTTTATAAGGAAGGAGAGATAGGGTGGAAATGATAGGGGTTGTAGAGGGGAAAGTATTGTGATAAAAGTTGATAATCAACGGCTCAAGGTCTTAAAGGAGTTGGAAAAGAATGGTATTGAGTCAAGGCTTCCTGATGCCCAGCCTAGTCATTTCTCAAAATTTGTTAGAATTCTAACATATGTAGAAAAGATAGGAAATGAGATTATTACCTCTGAGGCCATTGTAGAAATAGATGTCTCAGCTGGTAAATATAAAACTTGGGGCTGGCATTTTAGATTGCATGGGTAGGAAAACCTGGGAAGGAATTGTTCTAATTCAGGGCTCTCCAGAGAAATAGAACAGCTGGGGAGTGAGTAAAGTGAGGGGGTTATTGGAATTCACTCACTCAGAGACAGGTGGAGAAGCCTCATGATCAGCCATCTGCAAATCGGACACCCAGGGAAACTGATGGTATAAGTCCCCGTCCATAGGTCCAAGAACCAGTAACCCTGATATTTGAGGACAGGGGAAGATGGATGTCCCTGCTCAAGCAGAGAGCACATTTATCCTGCCTCCACCATTTTGTCCAATTCAGACCTTGAATGGATGGAATGGTGCCCACCGATTCTGATGAAGACACTTATCTTTACTCAGTCTATCAATCAAATGCTAACCTCTCTTGGAAATACCTCACAAATACTTCCAGAAATAATGGCCTTCAGGCCAGTCAAGCTGACACAGGAACTGATGCAGAGTTTCAGTATAAAATCTGGCATCAGATAGACTCAGATTCATTTCTTGGCACTACTAGTTTCTAAACTAGAATGGCCTTAAGCATGTTCTTTCAGCCATTACCTATCCTCACCTGAAAAAAAGGGGGTGAAAAGGGCTTCATGGTGTAACTGGAAGAAGTAAATTAGTTACGTGTGTGAATTGCTTGGCCAAACTGTTTGATGAATCATAGCTATTTTCATTCTTGTTACTTCTGAAAAGAGCCTTTTTCACACCTGTTTGTACATTTAACATACACCCTAAGAGTGAACTACAGCCTTTTTTTACTTTCCCTTTCTGAACATGTGTAGGACTGTACAGGCTCCTTCCTGTGCCTTGCTCCATGGAAAAGGAGAAGTTGGAAGAGCATGTCACCCAGGTCATATATTATTTTTAGCAATGCTTCTAAGAGGGAATAACTGGGGTTCTTATTCTCTAAATAGTGTCTCCTTTGGACATTTTTTCTAGGAAATAGGTCCTTTATCTCACCTCTGTCATACCTCTTAATTAAGGTCTGCAAAGCAATATTCCCAGTGTCCTTGGAAGATGAGTCTCCAACCCTTGTATGCTAAGCACATCCACTGAATATGGGGAAGCCTGATAACCTGATTCCCTTCCCAAAGTTGACTCAGCAAGTGTGCTCAGAACTCAGTTAAGGCCCCAGGAAGGCAAGTGTTGGAATTTAAATGTGCCCTTAGGAAGAAAACTCCTCTTGCCTATATTATTAGAAAATAATGCCTCGCTGGAAAAGCAGAATAAGGACCCCAGGGGCCCATCCCCTTCCATCTTGAGAAAAGTGGTTGGAATGGAATCCAGGCTAATGCTACCAATAAAAGCAGTTATTCAATAGAAGAAAAATTGGAGGTTTGAATAACGAGGATTACAGTCCCTGCTTGTTCCTAAAAGCATGTTCATACAGGGCAAATCCTGATTACAGCAGCAGGCTGCATGCATGTAACCCAGCAGCAATAAGTGATTATTGACAAAGGAAAGAGAACAGATCTCAGAAAGCCAGTGTTAGTGACTCTTACGACTTTCCTCTCTTCCTCTTGGTTTAACATATTTATAAGCTTCTGCTTTATAATAATTGACAGAACAGTGCAGGCATCTTGCTTTCTGTGGAGCTGGATGTCAGATGTCATGACTAAGACCCACCAGTGATGAGTTAAATTAGGCAACTGGACCCGTGGTGGCCCATCTGTTCTCATCCTGATGATTGAACTGTTCTTTTAGAGACTGTTGGCCCATCAAAAAGGAGATGTGAGAGAAGAGTAAACACAGATACAACATTTCTTGGTCTGTTCAATCCAGGTCTCCATCAATATCTTTCTGAGGTGCTGACTCAAATGAAGATGAAACAAGCACTAATTAAATAAGCAAGAAGCTCACGACCATGAAAAGGCCAACTTAACTTCACCCAACCTATTAATTTTCTGACGCTTATATTTAGAAAACAGCAACAAAATAAGACTTTTCCCACCCATTGGACCACTGCACACACTTTCAATACTAGATGGTTTAAAATAACCCAGCCTTGTAAACATGCCAATCAATGCAGATATATTCACAGGGTGATTAATTCTTGGCACTTAATAAGGTCTTTAGAACTTCCTGAAATTAGCCTTCCCCTCTGCTTTCCAATAAGTCATTGTTTAAAATAATGTCACCCACTATAAGAGTGATTTTTTTGACACTTCTTGTCTAAAGTGTCAACTTGAGTGCTGGTTTTATCTCTCATTCCACTCAGATTCCTCTACCTGACCATGCATGTGCAGTCAATCTTACCTTAATTTGATCAGAATGTGCCTTACCACTCTCCACATCAACCTTGTCACTTAGTGCCTGGAAGATTGCAGAGCATGGGAAAGACCGTCATTATTTTGTGAGTCCATTACACAGCAGACATTTCACTAACCATGTAGCATATGTTATCACTTCAGTCTTACATAACTGTTAGGTAGGTGTTATAGATTAATTTTTAAAGTGATGAAACTGAGGTTTCACACTAGCATCAGGGTCCCAAGTCTTGAGAATTTGCTCTTGTGAGTATGCCAGACTCTGTGGAGTTCAGCAGATAGGCCCATTGACTAACTCTATGTCTAATATAACACTAAATGTATAATTTTATTGTTATTGAATATTTTAATAATAGTAGAAACTAATAGATATTGACCACTAATCTGTGCCAGGTTTATAGACATTTACTTACATGTATATAAATCTCATGGCTAATGAATGGAATTTGGACTTGAACCCATGACTGTCTAACTCAGAAATCCATATCCTATTTTATATGCCAGAGAACTGCCTTGGCAACATAAATTAATGCCCCTAGAAGAAAGGCCAATGGGAATACCAACATTCTTCACAATTGAGCTTTATTTTTCTAAATATCAACAATTTTCACCATTAGGATCTATGTAGTTCATCATGGCACAGGATCTGTACTCCTTGACTGACATATTTGCCTAAGTATAAAAGCTTTTGGTTCAGTCCTGTTCATCCTTGATTATACACTCCATTGGGGTTGATTTCTCAACTCTCAGCATCCTGTGGGTGTTCCATCCTGTGGGTGTTCCAGCAGAACTACCAAAATGACATAGACACACAGGAAAGCTACCAATTATGTGTCTTTCTCTATAGACATATTTGGATCACATTCTCCATTAGCCACTTACCTCTTTGCCACTGCTTGTATAATTCCTCTTACTAATTTGGGGGACTCCATCTATTTATCTTTTGTCTCTCCGGTCATCTGTCATCTTCCCTCTTAAACAGCTCATTGTGGCCACACAGACGCTGTCCTTGGTGTGACGGCTAGTATGAGAAAGGTCCACCTGAAGAAGTGAAAGTTGAGGTTAAAGTCAGCTGCCAGTTACAGTAAAGGAATCCTTAAAAAGTAGTCTAAATAGGGCCTCCCTGGTGGCACAAAGGGTTAAGCACTGCACTATGAAGCAATCCGAAGACTCTGCAGCACAAGTTCAATCCCCGGCTGGCCAGGGAGCAACCCACATGGCACAGCAGACCTCTCCTGTCTCACCCACTGCTCCTTTCAGCAGCGTATTTCACTCAGTCTGCCCGTTCTGTTCCCCACTCTGTCTCTGGTGAATCCTCTCACCCCCCGCATCTCTGGCCTGTACCCCAGCTCTTGTATGCATAAATAAATAAATCTTTAAAAAAAAAGTAGTCTAAATAGACATTAATGAAGTGAACTAACCTTCAACAAACACTTTTGGACTAGGGTAGTGTGAATAGACATCCGTGGGCAATTGTGAAATAAAATAAAGCTGTGAAATCTGCATCTACCTGGCCATGAACAAAGATGTGAGAAAGAAGAACACTTAGACTTGAGTTTCTTTCTCACTTCCTCTACAACTCACACTTTGGCAGAATTGCTAATAGGGAGTGAAATGTCCCAGAGGGTTGCCTCAGAAAGGCAGAAAAGCAGAGAGCCTGTCTGAGCCACACAATGAAGAATTATCTCCCAAAGAATCAGAAGTGAGATGTGCTGCCTAATTATAGCAAATGGCAAGTGGAGATAAACACTGCAGTCACGAAAAGTCCCCACAAGATAATCTGACAATGTCTAAGAAATCTGGTTCAGTTCCAAGTGTTGTCAATTCTCAACGTGGGGGAAAAGGGAGAAGGAAATCCAGCTTTGAGTCTCTGGTAAGTCATGAAAATCAGATCTAGTGAGCAAAAAGCTGATCCTGTCCAGGCTTGTCTGGGCCATTTTTCTGCAAGGACCATGGGGTGGTTTGTTCTGTCCCCAGAGCGGTTTGTCCCGAGGTTACTTTGTCCTTTCTTGTGACTGCTTGTGAGTGTGTCCCCCTGAGCATGCAGCCTGTGTCTTTCCTTTTCCTGGGTACACAGCAGGAAGTTTGTTGTGTTCTTTGGTAGAGTTAAAAGCCTAAGAACTTACTGATGGAAATTTTAAATGACTGGAGCGAGTGTTCTGGAGTCAGAGGCACAACGGTCCTGCAGTAAGTCTGAATTAAGAACATGCCCTAGACAATTACAACTTGTGGGATGGTTGAGACTCCCACAGGCTGGGGGCCAGGGGAGTAGTCTGGCCTATGAGAGCCCAATATCTAATGACTAGAAGGAATTTTGAGATTGAGGATCCACCTGGTTTGTACATTAGAAACTTCTGGGGAACTTTTCTTTCCCCCAGATCAATTATGTCATAATTCTTAAAATGATATACGTATATTTTACAAGCTAAGGTGCAGCCAAATTCAAGAACTAGTGAGTGAAAATCTACAGCGTGAGGGGGAGCAGAATGATTAACTTCTTTTTGAGATTCTAAGGACAGTCACAGATCATTCATCTCACCGGAACAATGAACATAAGTAGATAAATAGATGCTAGACAGGCAGCGTTAGGATTCATGAATACTATGAAAGTTCACTCATAGACCTTGTGGGGATAAATGAGCCTTTGCCCCGTAATGATTGGTTAGAGTTCTAGCACGGCTAGAGAGTTAGATGGCATAACGGAGCCATTAGTCAGTGGACTCAGTGCTTGTCTTGTGTGTTAGACATTGGTCTAGAAACCCTTGGAGTAGGGTTGCAAAAACATGAAGTAGCTCCCTTAGACATTCATGCCCCACTATGGGCCAGAGGACATGACCCATGCTTCTCTACAGGGGAGTGGAAAGTTCCCAGATGCTTAGCAGAGAGTGGATCTGCTCCAATAGTTTACAAGAACAAAAGTTCCTTACAGCTGAGCAAGAGGGAGCCCATCAAGACAGTGGAATGGTTATCTCAGAAGGGAAAAGTCAAAGCCCTGGAGCTGGTGTAGACTCCCAGGCTCTCACTGTGAAGCCTGTTGACCCAAGGTGGGAAAGAGGCCCGGCATAGTTAACATCATGTTATTTTTCAAACGAATCTTGTTTTGTATTATTTCTTTTCATTTGCATGTCCTCTCCTGTACCCTGCCATGCCCAAATAAACTAAAATGCAAGATCCTATCTCAAAATACTACTGTAAATAAGGCGATAAGCAGTACTGATGGGGAAGGTGTTATTCCTTGATCTAGATCTGTATGATTTTAAGCAGAACGTGCATTTGAGAGCTCACAAGAATATGCCACGACCATGTCAAGTGGAATTATTGCCCATCTCTTCCACTCCAACATGATAGGTATGAAGGCTTGACAGTACTCCTAAATGTGGTTGATGTTTTTCACAAATGTTCTTTAAAAAATGAAATATTACTACCATTTTGTTCATTCAAATGCATTTGCATTTCATTCAAGAGAAATGAGTTTTCTGTTTTAATTTCTTCTCTGTTCCATTTAATTAAAGTCTAGCACATTGAACACTTTCTAAAGTGCGGGAGTTTTGCTAAATCACTCAATGTGAATTTGAAATTTGGACAAGATTTTTCAAGCTATGAATACATTTGCATCTGTTGATGATCGTTAAGTCGATAGATTTCTTCTACCCCTTAAGTTAATGTTTTGTATTCTCAAAGTACATTTTTATACATTACTTCACATGATTGTTATAATAACTCTACAATGCAGGTAACCCAAGTCCCATTATCCATATTTTACAAACAGTAAACTGAATTTTAGACAGATTAAGTGACCTAGCATAGACTACACAGCCAACTGGCCACCAAGCTAGACCTTGGTTTACTACTCCAGGTCATTTTAAATGTACCATCCTCCCTTCCTTACATATGCTTTGCCAAGAGAAATATGCAATTGTATCCTTTCTCAGCACTGCCAAAAGATCTTATAACTTGGTTGCCATATGTATTAGCTGATTACAGTTGAATTCTGATGAGTCTAATGCCTATTACATAATAGGCACTGGGAGATGAGCTTACCATCATTAATTCTAGTCTTCACGGTAGCAGTCTGCTTTACAAGACAGAAGATAGGGCTCAGAGATATTAAGTAACTCCCCAAAGGCACATACCTGTTAAACTTCTGCCCTCCTTGGTTCTCTCTCTGGCTATGAATGCCTGGCCAGATCCATCTAGTCTAGCCTGTACCCTAGAACTCATAGGTAGGGGTTTTACCAAGTCTCCCCAGTTTTTCTTTACAATGAACAGTGATGCCCTATGTGGAAAATGTGGTGTAAAATACTGTACAAGATGAAACCATGTCCTTTAAATGTCCATTGAATGGGTCCATAATTTTCCCATCCAATAAAATGCTATCTTGTGCTCATGCCAGCACAAGAGTCAGCAATGAAGCAAAAGAGGGGTGCATTCCTCCCAAACATGAAATGTTACAAACTTTGGATTGTAAATATCATCAGGATAGGAAGGGGATCAGTGTGGGCTGAGATACAGAATCTCTCAGAAAGGAGTTATAATGTCACAAAAAAAAAGATTTAAGATATATGGCGAAGACAGAGAAAATTTAGTGTAGGACAACTCCAGGAAGATTTGTAATGTCAGGACTGTTCATGGCAAATTTCGGGACAATTTCATTTGTCATGATTTGTGGTGAAAGTTGAAATAAGGTATGTTCAGTGGATTCTAAGATTATTCCTTTGGTTGACTTATCAGTCAGCATTGGGTTTGGCTGCAAGTCCTAGAAACCTCATTTTACAGTAGCGTAAGCAAACAAGGGTTTGATTTTCTTCTGTCACAAGATACGCTCACTGGAAGGTGGTTGCTGGTGCTGTTTCAGATGCTCCACGCCCCTGCCTTTACTCGTTAGCTCTCATTCATGTTTGCCTCATCTTGGTCTCATGATGACTGCTGCCAACTGACCCAGCAGTCCTTATCTGGGCAAGAAGAAGGTGGTGAGAGGGACCCCACTAGCAGCATCTGTCCCCTTTTCTCTGGGTGAGGCTGAGAAACTGGGAGCAGAGTGTCGTGTTTGATTTAGTTCCTGTAAGCATGTCACTGCCTCACGTCAACTTTTCAATAGTAGGGAAAAGGGACATGAGTATCAAATAGGTAAATAACAGTGTCTGCAGTTATAGCTGTTAGGCTGTCAATAATAGAAATGCACTCAAGTCTCTCAGTTAGCCAGGGCTTATTGCACTGAAGCCTAGAGAAATGGACAGGCTGGGCAGCAGCATCACCAGAGCATGATCCGACTCCTGAGGAACTGGGCTGTGCTACAGGAAGGGTTCCTGCAGTGCCTCTTCCCTGGCAGAGCGGCAACACTCCATTGTATTTTGTGTTCTCCAACAGTGGTGTGTTGCTTCTGTAACTGAAATTGTGGAGTTCGTGTTGCCTGTCACTACCACAGGCCGATAAGCAGAGACAGGAATTGAGTCTTCAAGGTGTACTTTATTCAGATGGCCAGCATTCTGAGAAGATGGTGGGGTGAACACCCTAGAGAAACTGCCCTACCATGTCAAGCTAGCTTTTTCTAGTGAGCTCAACAAAGACAATCAATCACTAGAGAGTAGGTCTTCACTCCCATCAGGCAGTTGGCATTCCTGGAATTCATGATGTCCTATCCAGCCCCTGGAGCTTGTTATTGCTCTTCTGGACATCTGGACTCAGGCACATCCTAGTTTACTGAGTCTGGTCTATCATAGTAATGGCTCCCAGCACACCTCCAGAGGCCACCTGGGCTGAAATATTATCTCAGAATACACAGGCCATATGCAATGTGTGTGTGTGTGTGTGTGTGTGTGCGCCGATTTCTGATGCCCTATTTGTTCCCCCACCCCCAGCACGTCGTACTCAGGAGCTCCATCCACTTTCTAATGTCTGCCTCTTGTTCTGTTTTGCTTTCTATTGCCATGAGACTTTCTGTCTTGAACTCCAATCTTACTAGGGCTGCCAGATGACATATAGGATACCCAGGTAGTTTCCAATTTCTGATAAGCAGCAACTACATTTTTTTACATAAATATGAACTGTGACATATTGATTACATGCTTTTACTAAGAAAGCAAGTTGTTCTCCATCTGAAATTTAACTAGAGTCCTAAATTTATTTGTTAAATCTGACCAGCCTAATGCTCATTGATTTGGTTAATCTCTAGGAAAAAATGTCCCTGCTGATAGGCCTCTAATACGAGTCCACTTGATGGAGCCCTGGCCAGTCGATGGAGAGCCGTTTCTGGCTTAGAAATCCATCCTGAGCCCAGTTGTTGAGCAAGGCCTGGAGACACATACTTAAGAATTCTCTGATTCTCCAGCCTATTCCAGGGGGTCTGTGGGGATGGCATTCCCAGAACACTGAGTCTGGTTGAACAAAGAACCCCTTGTATTTCAACACAATGCTGTTTCTTTCAGAGAGCAGGTGCTGGTTTCTCTCCATCTCTTTCAACGTGTCTCTGTATCAGTCAGAGATCCCACAGTCATCTTCTCTAGGCACAAAATTGGCTGCTTTTCCAGCAGGCATTTGTTGACTGCCACATGGGTAGGGTGCGTATTGAATAAAATGTTTTATTTTGCATAATGCATGTAATTCCTCTCATTTCTCTGTTGATCTGCATTCTGTCTTTTGTTCAGTTTTATTTTTCTGGGAGAGCAAGCAATTATGGAATAGCTTCTATGTGTAAAGACTAGGTGGTAGATGCTGGACTAGGCGAGTAGAAGAATAAGACATGATTCACTAAGCTCAGGGAAACCTAAAATCTATTCTAACTGCTTTCAGTTACACAGTCGAATTATACAACCTAATCGTCTTATCTTGCCATTCTTCTTTTGTATTCCCTCTTTCCTCTTCGATCTAGGAGTATGGATTTCTAAACTCTTGATTCCCAGCTTTCAAGAATAGTGAATGTAAGAAAGCAGCATCTTTAGAAAACCCATTTCTGTCTGTCTTTCTTGACTAAAGCACTCTTTCATTCATGTTCATTTTGCTGTTGATGTCTCTGCAGCCTCTCTTTTTGCTCTAGGACTGTTGATACCAAGAATATGTATTCATCCAAAACAACTGTCATGCACTGCTCCTCACTCACACAGAAATGTGGCCACAGACTCAAAGGATCATAGGGGAAGCCACAATAGGGAAATCACATCCTATCCTCCACCCAATGCAGAATTTTCGCCTTTCAGCTTCTTAGAAGATGGGATTGTTGAGTCTGTGTCATCACCCTATTCATCTTTTGAAAGTTTATCAAATTACAACAAATAATTTCCTCTGGTGGGTTGACATTTACCTCTTTCCCTCAGTGGGCAGTCCTGTCCTATGTAAACCCTTCTTAGATTGAAGATGCTCATCAAGCTCCTTCACTAAGTCTCTTCTTTCTCCCTTTTCCTTATGTTGTAATGTCCAGATTTCTCCCAATCCTGGTCACCCTTCTTCAAAGTGATCCCCAGTTGATCCACTGTCCATATAGAATATAAGGGCCCACATGTAGCATATGAATATAACCACACTATCGGCCACAGGAGAATCATCTATCTCTTGCAATTGGGACTGCTTATAATGAGGAAAGTAATGTGCCTACTTTTCCCCGTGAGCATGATAGAGTGGAGAGAAAGTGGCCTCTGGAACTAGTGATCTGTATTTGTATTTAAACTCTGCTATTTATTACCTTGAGATCATGCACAAGTTTCTTTGGTACTTACAACTTCAGTTTCCTCTCCTATAAATTGAAGTCATCAATCCTCTCTCTTGTGGGGATACAGAAAAACATGTTAAGTGTCTTGAAAAACCACCAAGTTGGGGCTCTGAAACTACTTTTCAGGTCCTCCATTTTTCACTCAGTTGGGGGGGGGCACAGAATAAGATAGCCCTAACACAAGAAAAAAAATTCTAGCTTCTTCTGTATTTTTGATTCTGGGAGAAAAGTTCATGGTTAATGTTTTTCTGCCATCCAGTTGATTTTCAGAGCCTTTTAGGCAGGGTTGGGGCCCACTGATCACCTGTAATTGTCCCGACTTCCTAATCATGGCCATGCATGCAAAATGCCCTCTTTGGCTTTGGCTGCAAGTGTTCTCCTGTCCTGCAGAAAAACACAGAGGGAATTATTTCCCATAGTTCAATTCTCCACTTTCCCAAAAGGGGTTAATCTCAAGAGGCATTAGCACAAGGAAGGAAGATTCCATTTCCCTTCTCACTTGAGGAAAAGGTGTATGATGTTGAGCTGTTCATCATGGATAGGAGAAGCAGCAAAACCAGTAACTGCATGATGATGGGAAGAGAGTGTCGGCTTTTGAAATGACTGAGCTAACCCGGGTATTCTCGTGAAAGAGGTGAGTCACACACAGTCTAGCTTCTTGCCTACTTGTGATAAGTTCAACCCACTTTGTAAACTGCTGTAACCTAGAACCATTTCTCATTGTATTTGTTAAGGAATCAACCTCATTTTTTCCCAGACATATCAGAGCTCTAAAGAGCTTGGGGCATTATGCAAAACTAAACCCCAATTATTCTATGCCCTCCCCATGGTGGATATGGTGGAAATTATCCCAAAGCCATTTTAAATAAACAGCATCTGAAATGCTCCTAAATTCCCTAGTGATGAAGTTTGGAGCGCTGTGTTGATAATATCAGTTAAATTTATTTGCTCTCCACCTTCTCTTCTTCTGAGAAGCCATGGAGCACTCCCTTTGCCAATTGAGAACAGATCCTGCTCTCACTTTGCCAGAATAGAAAGAATTAAGGCTGCGGTGGGCGTGTGGTGGCCCTGGGATTTGTGCCAAATCTGTGCCTGGCTTGGGGCCCTGACAAAAACCGAGTTCATTTGGGATTCAAGAAACAGGCGCAAGAAAATGCCTATACCCTCGGGCTGTTTCTCAGCGACACCAGAACAGCTCGTCAGTCAGTGAAAAACGGAGGCCTGCTGCTCGCTTGGCAACAGGTCACCCAGCCACTGTCACGTTAGAGCCAGGTCTGGAAGACACTCAGCTGCGGCATGTGAACTATTGGGCACAGGGGAGTGTTTTCTGCCTGGATAGATTGTGCTAGTGATGCCAGTGACTCGGTAATGATCAATCTAAGATTTTGTGCAGACTCCTAAATACTGCATGTATATTCCTCTGGCCTGTTTTATCTTCTAGGTGGGAGGCAGCTTGGGTTATAGACACCATTCTGTCTGGATCCTGGCGCTAGTTTTGCCAGGCTATGGGCAGCACCCTTAATCTGAGTGTCATTTTCTCAACCTCTAACAAGGACATAATGATGTCTCTATGCATTTATCGTAGACTTTTGTAGGAGAATATGGTAATAGACAAAAAAAGGTAATATACAAGTGTATATTATATATCATAACATATGCATGATAAAACATGTAGGATTATTTATAGATAATGAATATATAATACATCTATAATGTATATATGCTTCTGCATTGTGTGTGTGTGTATGTGTATAGACAAAACCCCTACAGGGGGCTCCCTGGTGGCGCAAGGGGTTAAGACACAACCTATGAAGCTAGCCGCAGCCACTGCAGCATGAGTTCGATCCCCCGCTAGGGAGATACCCACATGGCACAGCAGACCTCTCCTGACTTACTCGCTGCTTCCCTCAGCAGTGTATTTCAGTCAATCCATCTGTTCTGTTCCCCACTCTGACTCTGGTGAATCCTCTCACCCCCCACACCTCTGGCCTATACCCCAGTTCTTGTGTGCATAAATAAATAAAATAAATCTTTTTTAAAAAAGCTCTTAAAGTATACCTAGCATGGTTAAGGAACTCAATACATTGTAATTCCCTTCTCAGATAGCTACAGATGAATTACAGTGGACCCATGTCACCCATGCAGTATATTTAAAATGCACTCAGCTATTTGCACTCAGAGAGGTGGGTGAGAGAGACAGGTCATTTCCCAGTTTTTTATTTTACTTCTTTTAGTGTGATATGTCTCACTAAAAACACTTGATTTCACACCTTTTCTAGTTGCAAGGGGATGACCATGTCCTTGGCAATAAAATGTCTATAAAAATCTATAGGGAGACTGTCCTGTGTGGCCCTTCTGGAAGAAGGTGCTTTTTCCTTTCAGCGCTTTTGCCCTTCGCCTTTTTCTGTCTGAGATGTGAGCCATCATCTTGAACCCGCGAGGCTCTGCGAGTGAGGGCCAGGTCCCATGTGCTGAGAACAGTGAAGCTTTAAAGTGGGGGCTGCGGCCACCCGCCCCAGCGGTCCTAGCTGCTCTTGTCAGTGGATCTTGTTGCGTGGAGCAAGTCAGTCCCTGTTTGATGATCCCATGGCGTATTTCTGTTTCCTGTTGCTGCTGTTTGTTTCAGGCAGCGCAATCCCAACAGAAGCAATCCCACCAGAAGCAGTGGCTGATGCCACCATAGGTCCTGGGGGCCCTGCTATGCTCGGGAGTGAAATGGGATCCGTTCTAGGGGTCTGCCTCGCCAGGGCTTCTGGAAACCTTAGAAACCTGAGGTTTTACATTTTCACACAGCTTGATCCCAGCACAAGCCAGGGCTTTCCTGGCGTGCTGGTCTCCAGGCTAAGCTCTGTGCTGATACTGGAGGAAACCTGCCTGTGTTGGACTTGCTGAAAGACGCAAGCTGCTTTCCCAAGCGCATCTGCATGGGCGGTTTTCTTCCCGTGGGGCTCTGACTGGTTGCCTGACTCCTGGGGAAGAGTCAAGAGCGCATCCAACTGGGGCTCTGAGTGGGCGGAACAAAGCGAGGGGTATGTGTGCGCACATGTGCCCATACGTGTGCACTTGACTTGAATACACCCATCCCTAGATATGTGTAATTTCAAATATGAAAACAAAGTGAGTGTTTCATGAAATAAAGACTAGATAACATTCTAATAATGTTAAAAAAAAAAAGTCTGTTTTGTTCTTTTTGTATTAACATAATTAGTTTGGGGCCAGAGTCATGCTTATGTAACAGTGGTGCTTGTAGGCAGACAGCTGGGGCAAATGGGGGGGGGGTCACCTCAATTCCCTTCGCTTGAATATCATGTTCCTGCACCATTGCACCCATGTCTTTGCTCCTCTTCCCCCACAGTAGTTTTCATATACAAAAGTTTGATCTAGGTTTTGCAATATTTTTCCCCCTTAACTTCACCTTTCAAATACATGCAATACACTTATTGCCATGTTGTCATGTCCGTGTGCACTTGAGTGTTTTTGTTAAGGGTCCTATTTTCTTATTTCTTTGTGTATCTGGAAATTCATCATTGAATGTCAAACATAGGAATTTTACCTTGTCGCATGCTGAATAGTTTCAGATTCCTATAACTGCTCTTGAGCTTTGTTCTGCGGTACAGTTAAGTTCCTTAAAAGAATTCAATTCTGTCAGGTCTGCTCTGAAGATTTGTTAGGCAGGAGCAGAGCCTGCCTCACCCAGGACTAATTATTTCCCTCTCGTGAAGCAGAACCCTCAGGTATGCTACACCTGCCCCCGGGACAGAGGATTTCCAGCCTGGCCAGGGCACTGAGCTCTCGTCCTGGCTGTATATGAGAGCTGGAGCCAATTACATGTACTCCTTCCAGGAGCTTCTTTCCCTGCCTTAGGTTGTTTCTGCCCACGTATGCAAAGCCGACAAATCCGAGATGCTGAATTCTCAGCTGTGGCCTCTGGTAGATCTCAGGCATCTCTAATCTCTCCACACTGCCCTGCAGATTTTTACCACCTTGGCCTTTCTACTTCACTTTCCCAATTCTGGGAGTTCCTTGGTTTCTGATTCCCCCTTCCTTCTCCTGCAGCCCAGAAGGAATTTCTATCAAGCAATTAAGTGGAGGCAATAATCTTACCTCACTGTTTCCCATCTCAAGGGATCAAGGTCCATTATCATCTCCTGCCCAGCATCTTTAAACTGTGCTTGATTGGTATTATCCATATTTTTTGTTTATTCAGAAGAGTATTTATGGCCCTGCTATGTTCACAGGAAATGCAAGTCCTCTCTTCATTAGATTTTCTAGTCCCACAATACCTAGTACAAGGCTCATTAAATGTTTGTTAAAAGTTTATAATGAAAGTCCCATCTTGATATTTTCAATACCAGTACTATGAAATATTTCACCAAACAGTCTACTGGAACCAAAAATAGTGTTCATTTGCAGAATAAGACCTGAGAGCTAAGAAATGTGTCTCCAGTTGGTGCAGAATTCAGGTCTCATTAGGCAGGGGAACTTCATAGAAGCTTGCAAAGAATATTTCTGCATGCATGATGAACAGAAAGCCCTTTACTCCCATGAGGAATATTTTTGTGGGAAAATGAGATGCGTTAGTCTTGCTCTTCCTCCCTGTTTCATGTTAATAGCACTTATACATCTTGAGCAAAAAGGAGGCAGACCTGAATGAATCTTCCCAGGCTGTAGCACACAAAATAATACAAGAGCTAGCAAAATGGAAATAGACTTTAATTTCTGCATAGTATTCTTCAGAGGCGTGAAAGTCAGCCAAAAAACAGAACCAGTTCTCTTTAATTCTCCTTTCAGCCCCAGTAGCCCTTTCCAGCTCTGTGTAAGGAGAGTCACTTCCAACTTGTTAAAATAAAAAAGTATGTGAGATTTTATTCAAGCTATATAACCTTAATTAAAATTATGCTCTACTAATAAATCTTTCTGGTCATAAGGTTTTTAGGTCAGTAGATAAATTCTTTACACTGAAGCTTTGGCAGCCCCAGGAATGAACAGGGAAACATCTGGAACCACATCCTGCATTTTGGTAGTAATAAGTAAGAGTATTTACTTAGCTAGATCCCATAGGGATTTTCCTAGAGAAATAATGCTAATATTTTCAAGAAATATTCCAAGTTTTCTTTTTCTTTGTTACTTTGCTGTATCTGCCTTCACCTTTGAGTAAGGAATGTATTTTAATGCACCCCTTTAGCTATGAGCAGAGAATAAAAAAATACACTGTTTTTAGAATGTGCTGGGAAAATGCCATGCTACCTACCTACTGCAGGGCAGGAGAGCTGTTGCCTGTTTTTTTTAAGTTAAAATCCTGTGAGCCACTCAGTTTGAAAGGTCTTGGGGTTTGGTGTCTCTAGAAGACTTACAGTACCCAGCATGACTGTCTCAGGGAGTTTGGTTAGTCCAGCCATAACTCTCTCAAATTGTCAGTAGCCATTTTGGGTTTGCAATTACAGACGCAGCTGGAAGCAGCTTGCTTTTTTGACAGAACCATCTGACTTTAAGAAGTTCATTTCTTATAAGGGACCTTCCATCTTATATAGGAGCTCACCACAGGAATGTGTTAAGATAAGTTGGTTAGTTGGCAAAATAAAATTGATCATTCTTTCTTTGGGTTCATTAAAGGAAGATTCCACTCTTTGACTTCAGAATCTTCTGAGGGCTAATCATAAAAATGTTCAAGAAGCATGAGCTCTGAGAGGAGTGGTGAGGGGTTGTCAGATGAAGAAAAATCATTTACAATTGTCAAGCTTACACTTTTCTTGGGCTTCCGTCAAACACTGCGAAACCTCACCCAATTCATTCATTGTGTGCGTTACCTGTTGAGTATTTTCTGAATGTCAGACACTTTACTTGGTGTGGTGATGATGGCAGCAACACAGAGCTGGTTTGACCTTTAGTGAACTTACAGATTCACAGAAGGGGTAGTTTCTAATAAATCAACTCCTTCCAGATGGGACAGTACTGTGAAGGACAAGGATAGGGCACCATGCAGCTTAATAAAGGGGGAACTCTTACAACACGGCCTATGGGGATGGTCAGTCTCCCTGAGGAAGTGTCATTTTGGCTGAAATTTGTCTAATGGGTGGGAGTGCCCATATGACTGAGTAAGGTCTCCCTCCTTCCCAGGCCTCGGGGGAAGTTGCCTAAAGAAGCTCAGTGCCGCTCAGACCAGAAAAAGGAGTTAGATATATATTGTGGGATGGGGTCTGAGTTCCCGATGTCAGCCTGACAGGCTTATTTGTTGAGCATGTGTCAAGGACTGATCTCTGAACTATGCAAGAACACATGGGAACAGCAAGGGCCAAGCCTTAGGCGAATGCCCACTGTGTGCCTGGCACAAAAGTGGACTGTGCATCAGTTTTCTCATGAATAACAAATATTATGCAGCAGATAAAATTACCTCCATTTGATCAGCGAGGGAAATAATAGGTAAAGAACTAAAGCCCTCGTTCTATAGATAGTCACAGGTACTGAGTGAGGTTGATGGGCTTCAACTCAGAGCTGTAGGTACTCCCAGTTGCCTCCTAAGACTGAAGAGGCAATAGGATATCAGGAGATCCTGAATATGGTTCATTTAGCTAAAACACCTAAGAGAGAATAATAGATAAACATTTATTTATTGTGCTTCCCTCACTGGACTGAATGGGCAGAGCCACCTCTTCCTTTCTTTTCTGCTCTATAGCCTATGTCTTGCTCATTGTATGGCAGGTAGCAGACACTCCATAAATGTTTTTTTTTTGTATAAATGGATGTGAAGACAAGACAGTCTAGAAGTGGGTAAACATCTGTGCACAAGTATCTGTACCATAAGTGAGAAGGTGGCCGTATTGGTAAGAGAAATCATTTGTAGTGCTACAGGAATTCAGACGAGGAAGACATCATTTCTGACAGGAGGAATCAGGAAACTCACATCTGGAAGTTGATGTTAGCTCATGTCAGCACCTCAACTCCACTTAACTGTAGCTGTTGGTGGAAACACCTATCTGTGGCCCTTTTATGTGTCTTAGGCTCCCTCACAATATGGCAGCTAGGTTGCAGGTGCAAACATCCAAAGAGGGAGCTGTATTGCCATTTTATAACTTCACCTCAGAAGTCAGAGTGTCACTCTGTGGCCACAGGCCCACTCTGACTTCCAGGGCAGGGAGCAAGACTCACTTCTCAGTGGGAGGAGGGCTAACGCCGCCCTTGTAGCATTCCATCATTGTGCCGGGCACACAGTGGGCATTCAACTAAGGCTGGTCTCTCTTTGTTCTCTTCGTTTGTAAGCAGAGCATGTGGGATGGGATGTGTTGCTCCAGCCATCTTTGGAAACATAATTTAAAAGAAGTTTCTGTTGCAACCCTGCTGGGTACTAGTAGTGAACAGAAGTATGGAAGATCCAGCTTGCCCTGGAGGGGCACACAGTGTGTTAGTGGCGGGAGCTGGGGGTGGGTGTGTGTATACAATGGAAGTTGCATGCATGGGAAGCCACACATACATAACAATCCATAGGCGTAAGTGCTTGCTCAGAGATGCTCTGGTCATGCTTATAGAATATAGCATCTCCTTTGGCTTACTCACTAATTTGTGCACAAGCCTGTGTGTGTAACACAGTCACCTCAGCTTCAGTGAATAATCAAAGCTGTTGCTAGAACCAAGGGCATAGATGTCTATCAGTCAAGTCCTAAGAAATCTTTGGGCAAGCGTTACTTGCTAGTCAGTGGACCAGACTCAATGCCATCAAACTATTGAAATGCCGAGCCACAGCCCACTGCCTCACTTGCCCTTCTCCAGAGTCAGGCGGAAGGTGCAGAGGAATCTGCTAAATGCTCAGATGTGATGCTCGGAGATCCAAGTGCAACACTGCCCAGATGTTTGCCCTGTGGGTGCCGATTGCCTGTGGCAGGGCAGTCTGGTCCAGGGCATGTGGAATCCATAGCCCTCCCGGGGTACATCATCCCTGAATGTCCCCGTTATCCCAGGATTGCTTGTCCCCCCTCTCACGCCCTCGCATTCTCACGAGCCCCGTCCCTCTGATGGTCTTTTCCCCTTTCTCTTGACTCGTTGTAATGTAAGTGGGGCTGACAGAGACGCCAGGACAATCCTCACAGGCCGGGGAGTGGAAATCAAACCAATGAAAGGAAGGAATGGCTGGGTGAGCTCCTGTGTCAGGTGTGGACAGAACTGGGGCAGAAGCACACCTGAGGGTAAGGAGAAGGCCGAGGGGAGCGGCCCTGGCAGGAGACAGCCCCGGGGAAGTGGCCTCTCTTGTTTCACATCAGGTGTCGGCTCCTTGACAGTCTGAGTCTCTGTGCACTGGAGCAGATAGAAAACAAGTTTGTGAGGGAAAATTCTGGCTTGCAGGTAGATAGTCCCTTGGCTCAGCACAGAGCTCAGGGAGTTCTCCTGTTGGGACCCTGTCTTTGTGATGCTCTCAGCTTTCATCCAGGAGCTGTGTGCCTACATGGCGGCTCTCCAGGGGCTGAGCCTACATCCTGCCTGCACTGCAGGGGACCCTCCCCCGCCGGGTGTTCACTGGCCACTTTCTTCTCTGGATCTCTCCATGTGTACACACAATGGCCACTTTCTTCCCTTCATTTTTGTTTAATATTAAAAGTTCATTAATAGTATCTACAAAGGCATCACATACACCGTAAAAATAAAAGCACAGACATGAACACTGTGTATAAAATGCTAATCCTAAAACGCACATGGCTACCATGCAGAAGGCATTCAGCAAGACTAGGTAAATACTGATAGTATTTACCATCGTTTGCTCTTTTTTTGATAAGCATGGATTACAAGGTTATTAGAGATGTGTGTCATCTGTCCCGTGCTTTACACTGGGTTAAGAACTGGGTGCGGGGAAATCTGCAAACTCTGTAATATAATCATATACCAAAACATATCATAAGTAGTCTCTCCCTTCAAAGAATTGGTACTTTAGTCAGTGAGGCAGAGCTAACGCAACATCAAACAATGTGCGTAGCAAATGAATAAAATTAGGAAGCCAGTGGAAAGAGAGAGGAAAACGACATCCTGGTAGTGGTGAAAAGGCAGCTTAGATAAGATGAGGAGGGCCAATGAGCGTTACCGAGGGGAAAAACCATAAGACATCCCATGGAACAAAAACGGATAATTTGTGTTTAATAATAGTGAAGAGAGTGGTTAAATTTGTGTTTAATGATAATGTTCATTCTGAAGCAAGAAAGAATGCATATTAAAAGATAATGAATCAAAATCTGTAATGTGTCAAGGGCTATCAGACGGTGCAGAAAAATTTAAGACAAGTGGTTGAGTCGCAATTAACACAGAGTAAGAATATCTCCATGAAGTTAATTTTTCTATAAAGAAAGGGAACTATGCAAACTTACTTGATTAAAGATAGCCTGGCTGTAACACAATGGATGTACAGAACAGCGATTTCACTTTCTCCCCTTTAAGCCTTTTAGACCTTGTGCCTGAAACTCCTGCTTCTGCCTCCGTGCCTCCTCGTGAGGTGGTGGCTGCATCCTTCTTGCTTCACTCCCTCGCCTATTGCTCCAGTCCAGGTCACGTCCAACCCCCCCACATTAGCTCGTGGAAACATGGCAGGAGAGGAGGTGACTAAAAGAAGGGACTCTTGTCTCTAATATAGGTGGAGATGATGTGTGTGTGCAAATAGTCTTTCTGTTCCATGTGTTCTTGATCAGATAATATCATAAATCCTTCTAGGAAGGGAAGAATCTGCACACTCTCCCACTGTTGAGAGAGTCGCCTAGGAGTTACCTACATTCAGGTGCTTCTAGCCTCTGAATTGGACTCTTTAGCTCTAATCCTATTTTTTTCATTTTTTTTTTTTAATTTTTACCTTTTACGTCATTGTGTAGTCCCTGTAAAATTCCCACCACCAATTCACCTGTGAACCATCACCATATTCCCTGGTGCTCTTCTCAGCCCTCCTCCACAATGGCTCCAGAACAACCTGTATGCAATTCACCCAGGTCAGACAATGGGTGGATCTCTTTAGCCCACAGGGTAAATTCCAGGCCATTACATGGAGGCAAAAGGAATTGCAAGACCAGGGCTCTGGTATCAAGTCTGCATTTAACTATTGCCCATGACCTTACATTCTGATTTCTCCTCTGTGCCTCTAAAACTGTCTCTGTTTTGTGTAGCTTCTGTCAGAGCCAACATGAAGATGAATTATAATGGGCTATCAGTTGTCTTAGGACCAGAGGAAGTAAATTCCCTGAGGACGGGGACTCTCAAGTTCTTGTTCACCTCTATATTCAGCACTAATGACAGCACCTGCCACATATGGGTTCTGAGTACATTGGTAAATGGATGGGTACTTAACCCCTGTAAAGTCAGACTACATTTAGATATTACGTATCGTTTAAGGAGATGGATATAGGTATCAAGTTGGCAAGGGGTCAGATTGTGACCGGTACTTTATGTGTCCACTTACTGAGCTAAGGGATGCCCAGAATAATGGATAAAATATTTTTGCTGGATGCCCTTGTATGGTGTTTCCGGAAGAGAATTAGCATTGATTCAAATGACTGAGAGGCCCATCCTCCTCCATGCAGGCAGGCATCATTCAGTTTGTTAGAGACCTGCATGGAACACAAAGGCTGAGAAAGGGCGAACCCCCTCTCGTGCTTGGCTGGGACGTCTGTCTTCTGCCCTCAGACACAGGAGCTACTTGTTCTCAGTTTGGCCTCAATGGAGTTACACCACTGTTTCCCCTGGTACTCAGGTTTTTGAACTCAGACTGAATGATGCTACTGGTTTTCTTGGTTCTATAGCTCATAAGTGGCAGATTGTGGGACTTACAGTCTCCATAACTGCCTGTACCAATTCCTATAATAATTATCTCCTTATAAACAGCAGTAAATTATATCTATCCCACCTCTATTCTGTTTCTCTGGACAATCCTGATGAATATGCTAGTCATGTCTGCCAGAATTAATAGTCAGACCTTAAAAAAAAAAAAACAAAAAAACAAGCACAACAGTCCAAATCAGCCTCAGGATCCAAATTCAGGTGCATCTTAAAACAAAGCCCTTACTTCCCAATTTGTGAGGTGACAGGAGGTGGCATCTCACTCTCTGTGTGGGTGTTCCTTGGTCTTTGTGATGGGGGAACATTGTCTCTGTTCCTTTAGTAAGTCTTCCAAAGCTGATCTTAGTCCAGTACAAACATACCATGAGTTTAGTGTTCTCAGAGGAAGAATGGTAAGAAAAAGCCACTGTGAGAGTTAGAATAAAACCAAACTCCTAATGGCGTCAGCCAAAGTGTTTGTTTCCCTCACTCAATAATCTGAGCAGAGGCAGGGAGAACTGACAGAGAAGTTCCATAATATCAGGGATTCCAGATTCCTCTATCAGAGATTTGCTGTCTTCAAAATCCAGCTTCCACCTTTAGTGTACGATGACTTCTCTAGCTCCATCTTCAAGTCCTCATCACAGCGAGTAGAAAGGGAGACTAGGGAGACACAGCTGGTGGTTGCAAATGTCACTTCTCTTTGTAACCCATGAGTCAGAACTTAGTTTAGTGGCCACACTTACCTGAAAGGAAAGCTGGGAAATGCCTAAGTCCAACTAAAATTTGAGGGATCTATTACTGCAAGTCGGGAGAGTAGATACAGAGAGTACTAGCTGTCTCTGTCAGAGTCAATAAACAGCAAATAATGAATTTGATCCTGAATGGACGCTCCTTAGCGATTCAAATGGGGGTGAGTTTTGATACATCAAAGATAACAAATTTAGCTATGGGTATTTTCACCCAGGTTAAGACTGCTCACTCTTAGAATCAGGCTGTTAAACCTTAGAACTTCAATAGTCCATGTTATTTTTCATATTCAAATGTTTCACTTTATTTTTAATATTTAATATCTTATAAGTGCTATAATTGTAATTTAATCCATATAGGCTCAGTAGTAATGATTTATTGTTTTTTTAATGAGAAAACATAATCATTTTCCTGGTTAGCTATGTAAGTCAATTATGAATGTATTTTATTTGAAAGACGGGTTAGAAATTCATGTTTTGGGTGGGTAACTACTAGATATATAGTGATTTATAATCAAATCCACATACCTAATCATTTACAGTAGCAATACATATTTGTTACATCTACCCACAGCAATAAATGACACTATATTAGTGCATATTATGTATGAATACATTAATATTTAAATGTGTTTATTATGCAAATAACAAATACAGGGTACTACAAGTACCTGGTCTATTTCTAGAATCAGAAACTAGGGCTAGTCTATTAAAAATAAAAGCTTCACAACACTTGTCATTTTTCTCAGGATATGGGAATCCTTATATCTGAAATGTGAAACATTTCAAGATGTTTTCTTCATATTTCATCCCATTTTGCAATACATCAACTGAAGAGGCAAGGGATTTTCAGAAAGGGTACAGAGTGGAAGTGCTCTCAGTCTAAGGAATTTAGCCGAGATAATTCTGGGAACCACTCTATTAGAACCATCAAAGAACCACTCTATTAGAAACAGGGCAAAAAAAAAGGTGAAAACAAACAGAATAAACTTTTGAGTGTACATCCATTCAACTGGACTTTTAAAAATAACAGTTCCTAAATTAGGGCAGATAGAAAGGTCACAGCATCTTAGTGTTCCTGATGGGCCATGGATTCTTTAACTACACAGGTGTCCAACACCTGGAGGAGTGGGGACCTCACCCTTGCCCGTGGCAGCCATTAATAGTCAACCACTTCATTATCCACCAGCCACTTCCCATTGATGAGAATTAACACATGAAATAAGAACTAGTTGACATTTGTCTTTTCATCCAAGCCCTTCAGGTAAACTCATTCAACAGATATATAATAGTAAATTCTTGGATTTTGGAGATAATGAAACAGTTATTTTCTTGAGGAGGAAACTAAGAATAAGGGTAAGTACAATACAGTTTGCTAAGACCTTAGAGGTGAGCACTAGGGAGATGCTAGGGGGCCCCCAAGGAGAGCAAAGTGGCAGGTAGAGGGATTACGATTTCATGGAAGCAGCAGCCATGAAGCCCATACACTTGGAATAAACAACTTCTGATGCAGAAATGCAGCCACCACACGAGTTGCCTTTGCTGAGCCCCCTCTGCACAGGGGGTTACCAGTGGCCGCTAGGCACTCTTGATGGCTGGCCTGACACACATTTTGCAGTTTTGCCTGAATCGCTGTCCTTGGGAAGAATCATCGCCGCAAACCGGCGTCTTGCACCATGGAGGGCTGAGCATTTCCACAGGAGTGGTTGACAATGATTCCAATTTTGAAAGCTCAGGGAAACAGTCATCATTTTGAAGAATCTGTCTCATGTGGAAACAAAACTCAAGTTTGGATACTTTTTGGGCTAAGGAAACCAGGCTGTGCTGAGTTCTTCCCCTCCCATCTCATTGAGTGGCCTGTGGCGGGTGGGCTCATCAAGTTGATGGGGAGGCTCTGTTTAGGCAAGATAGGAAGCGGGGACGTGGGGGACCAGCCATGTGTGACTGCAATGGTTGTGCTGCCGTGGCCAGAAGCCCCACTCTGGCCCAGAACCTCTCAGGAAGGAGCATTTAGGAGAGGGCAGGGGAGGAGATCTGTTTCAGTGATAGCAAGATTTAAAATGATATTTAACCCTTCAAATAACATAAGCTACATTCTCCTTAGGATGCTCTACCAAACAGCAAAAGAGAACAACTTCCAGAGACATAATTTATTATAAACATTCTCCCTAAAATCATCACCCTTCAGTCTTCACTGTGCCCCAATTAGAAGATCCTGGGATCTGGTTCCTGAACTTGGTCAGTTTGAGCAAATGTGCGCCAGAGTTATTTACTAAAGTCACACCAGCTTGAGTCTATTAAAATTCACAATCCCTATCCTAGATCCATTCATTCGCTAGGTTCCATAAACACCTGCAGATGAATAAAGCTCTTAGATATTTGTCAGGAGAGCAAAGATCAGGAGGAATGGATGAATGAGGATGGTGGAGCCCCCAAGGGACTGTCCTTTGGAGGGCAGTCAGACAGATCAGAATGTGGCCTTTGATTATAGGGTCCCTTCCCAGAGAGCTTCAGGGGGCTCTGCTATCTGAGATACAGGGATAATCTACCTGGAGAGCCTGGCCCAGGCAAAGGGTAGACTTCACCAAATGTTGAATTTGGGGGGGCACAGGTCTGGTCATGGGAGAGTCAGGTCATCTTTGGAGGTTTCTGATCCTCAACCATTTAATCAACAAGAAAGCATTTCCTGCAAAAGGCAGCTCCCTGAAGGGGAAGCTGCTCAAACACGGTTTCCATGGCTCCCTGCTGTAACAATGCATTTTATTGAACTAAGCATTGCTAATTTTAGCCACGGATTATCTGGAAAGGGAGGAAGGAGTAAATGAAAGGCGATTTTTACCTGAGCCCCACTGAGCCCCTGAGAACCTAGACTAAGAGATGCTGCTAGATGGGCCTCCCCGGTGGCGCAGCGGTTGAGCGCTGGGTTGCGAAGCTGCCCGCAGCCTCTGCGGCGCCGGCTGCTCCCCGGCCACCAGAGGAGGGTCCCACATGGCGCGCAGACCTCTCCTGACGCCCGCTGCTCCCCTCAGCAGTGTACTTCGGTCCTTCTGCCTGCTCTGCTCTCCGCTCTGGCTCTGGTGAATTCTCTCACCCTCCCGCGCTTCTGACTGTACCCAGTGCATGTATAAACAAAAAGAAAGAAAGAAAGAAAGAAAGAAAACATGCCTCTATATATAAAAAAAAAAAAAAAAAAAAAAAAAAAAAAAAAAGAGATGCTGCTAGAAAAAGAACTACGTGACTCCAGAGTCTTGGGGACATTTGTCAACGGCTCTCTGTCAGCGTCTGGATGAAGAGGGAGGTACCATTTTCCTTATTTAGGAAGAAAGTGAAACTCAGAGGGGAAATGATTCAATTCAGATCATCACAGCCGGTAGAAGGAAGCTGAGTGTCACCCCAGCAACCCGAATCCCCAGCCTGGGCTCCGGGCCCACACCCTTCCATTAAAGAATCAATATTTTACTTTGAGGCAAAGCCATTCTGGGTGCTGGTTTCAGTAGGCGGCCCCAGGGAGAGGCATGACATTAGGATCTGCAGAAAGGTACAGGAAGTCGTATCTATCCCAAAGGTGTGTTGATTTTCAACAAGACATTAAGGTACAAAATAGCAGTAGACGCTGGTGCCTTCATAAAGACGCAGGTACCCATTAAGAACGTGACCTGCAATTATCTACAAAGGAATCAGAAGCAGATGTGTTCCTTATGAACTTAGCTGCTGTATTCTTAACAAGCAGCCGATCCCCAGGCAATATTACATTGTTCAAACTGCACTTGAAAGTGTCCAGATCCTGGCGTAGGATCAGGAGCTCTAATAAAGAGGCAGTAGTGTTACTGTACGCTGGCCTCAGTTTCCCTCAGCCAATAAAGGGAAACAGAGTTTGAGGGAAAGGAAAGTGGTTTAATTTGTCAACAAATGAGGAGGGCAGCAGACTCAGGTCTGAAAGACAGCCGTCCTGCTCTTTGGCAGAGGGCAGGGGCATTTATACAAATGGAAAAAAAAAAGTGGAGATGGCTAGGGGTCTGCAGAGGGGGAGGGGGAAGGGGTAGGCACTGAGACAAGCTGGTGGGCGCCAGCTTGTTTTTCTTCAATAGCTGATGTTTAACTTTCTCTTCCTTGAAATGCAGGAATGCTCATCTGGGAGACTGGGTCATAAAGATAAATCTATCAAGCAAGGGGGAAATTGCAACAAATGGGGGAAAGACAAACTGTTCATCTTGTTAATGCCCATCAAAGACAAACCTGTCAGCAAATAGGGGAAAGACAAATTTGTTAATGCCTATCTAAGAGACTGGTCATTTGGGCCCCAGGGGTATCGTCTAGCCACTCAGCTTGGCAGTGAAGGTGAAAGCATAGGGATTGCCTTTGTGGAGTAGTCAAAATCCTTGTGGGTTTCCAGACCTGGACCCCTCCCCCAGGCCTGTCCCCTGGGGTTGGAGGCTGCAGCTCTGAGGGTGGGGTCTAGCCAGGATGACCTCCAGCCAAATCCAGAATGCTCTATTGTCTTTTCTTCCTGAATCCTTTTTTCAGATCCTTCATTCATAGTAAGGTATGGAAAGCTTATGAAAGCGGTATTAGCCTGATGGGATTTTTTTTTTTTTTTTTTTTTTACCAATCTAAGTCAGAAGTCGAAGAAAATTATCAGCAAGAAGAACAACAGGGGACGAGAACCTTTTGAAAGTCTTCTAAGGCACAGACTAGCTTCTGTACCAGGAAACCTGGCAGGCTGTTTGCAGGGAGATGGGGAAAGAGGATTCCCCCAGGGCAATCGATGACCCTGAGAAATTCTGATTTTTAAGATTCTAATGGAATTCTACAAGTTCACTCAGAGGAGTAGAATCAGATTCCATAAAAGGAGCCTGGGGGATACCCGAATGGAACATCTGGGGAGGCCTGGAATGGGTTTATTCCAAACTCAGGAGGAGTCCCCCAGCTTCTTTCTCCTCGGGTGCCATATAACAACACAGATGGGGCTTGGGTGTTTAGCTCAGCATGTGGTGGTGTCCAAGAGGAATTCTTAGAGGAAGCAGTCCTAAGTGCGCTCTCAAAGATTTAACAGAGGTTAATTAGGGGCAGAAGAAAGAGAATTCCAGGGAGGAGAACTAGCAAAGACTTTAGGTTTCAGAAATAGCATGGTGGAAAGCCTTACGCTTTGCTTTGAGGTGACTAAAGGGTCTCCTGACAGCGGGGTAGCTGGCCCAACCAGGCATGGTGTACCCAGTAGAGGAACTTGGATGGTCACCTTATAGATGGACGGGAGCCACTGGGTGTTGTAAGCAACACCTATTGGGGAGTTCACTGGAGCTGGGGTGTGGAAGATAGTTTGAGGAAGCAACACTGGAAGCGAGTCACTGGGTGTTGTAAGCAACTCCTATTGGGGAGTTCACTGGAGCTGGGGTGTGGAAGATAGTTTGAGGAAGCAACACTGGAAGCGAGTCACCACTGCAGACATTATCTCTTCATGCCTTGTTGCTTTAATGTCTCTTTATTGATTTAGCTATGGTCATATTGTTATAGGACAGGGAGAGGGGCAGCCCAAACCCCGCAAACCTGCCTATTCTAAATGGGTTCTGCCATCCGCCGCATCAACACAAAACATATGACACTTTAATGGGAAGGAACTTTAATACAATTAGGAAACAATACAGGAAAGGTAAAAAATATAGTTTCTAAATCAAGCACCCAAAGTTACCCATCCCCTCGTGGGTAAAACTCCATCCATATGGGGTCGGCCCAGAGCAAGGCCCCAAAGCCTGCCACAAGTCTAAAACATCTTCCAGTGGGGACCCACAGAAAAGGGTCACAAACAACCAGACAAGCCCGGAAGGAAAAGAGCAAAATCAACATCAAGATAAAAGCTGCCATGGTCACCTCCCCATGGGTCTCACCCACATCTGTGTCACCCAGTCCACGACCAAAAGACAAGCGCAGTTTCTTCACATGTCTCTAGGCTCCATGCGCCTCTTCCAGGTCTCCTGGCTCCATCCTGCTTCCTTCCTCAGTCTCTTCTGCTTCTCCTCTTCCTGCTCAGCTCCACCCTCCCTTGGGTGGGGCAGGGAACCTGGAACTTCCCCCTTTCCTGGGGACCACCCTGTTACAATCCCCCCTTTTAATTTTTATTCCACCATATCTATGGTGGCACAATCTCAGGGTGTAGTCTTAGGAGACAGTCTTTTTTAGGGTTACAATGTGTATAAGAGAAGCAACAATTAGTCAGCAGCATTGTCCATGAATGTCCAGTATGACAGTTTTCCATTCTGAAAAATAGTCCATTATACCAGCCAAAAGAAAAAAAAAATTGGAGCGTTAGCTAAAACAAGACAGCAAATATATCAAAATCACAGGGAAAAAATGTTAAAATGGTTCAACTTATGCAAAAACGAATTCTCTCAACCTTGATCCCAAACTTTAACAGCATAGCAAAAGTTTGCAAACTAGATCTACTTTTAAACCATTTTTCTATTTTTGCATAAAATCACAGAGTAGAAATAACTAACAGCAATTTTAGCTGGCTTTGTTGAAATATTCCATACAGGATCAGAGCGAACCGTTGGCATCTGGTCGATGTAGGCTTCAGGTATAAAGTTGGTCTCATCAGACTCCACCTGGGCTTTCCTCTTCTCGAGGGTACCAGGGCATTTTCGTTGGCCGGGTTGTCCAGTCCTGCCAATGGAGGCAAGCTTCCTCACCTTCTTTGGAGGTCTCTGGAACCCTACAAACAAGGCAAACAGGTTCTCCTCTTCTTGGTTCAGCTCTTTTTCAACTTTCTGGAAGAACTCCACACAAAGCCACACAATCAAACTCACGTCCAATTTTCGTTAAAACAGACAAAATCCCTATGGAAGTTATGCAAAAACAGACTCTGAAATAAGTAGCAAAAATTACTACCACTATTTGTATGCTGTGTTGGTATCAAGGGGAGAGAAAATGTGACAAGTTAGCTTTGCTGGAAAAAAAAATTACAACCTTTCTGCAGATCCTGGTTAGTCAAAACAAAACAAAACAAAACAAAAATTTCGTGGATTCAGGACAGAATGCATAAAAAAAAAGTTCCAGTATTATGTCAAAGAAACCTTAGTAAATGTCAGGTGTATTTCCAGGTCTATTGAGTCCTTTGTAAGAAAGTTTTACTCTCAACAGTTCCATCAATAGGAATCTGTTGAGACCTTTTCTCCCTATATTTCCAGAAACAATTTCTGTAGATGTGAAACAATTGAATTATACAATATTACAAGGTGACAATCACCACTGACAATTTACATACATACCCGATACTACTGTTAACATATTGGACATACCAAAGTTTTTACCATTTTCCCAAGTGACAATGCTTCCCTTCCAGTTTTACTTCATTAGGTAAAAGCCAAACAGAACAAATTCATCTAATGCCTTTCCAGGAGGAAAGGGAGAAACTTTGTGGAGTGTCTCAGGAGCTCTACTGAGGTTCCACAAAATTTCCTTGCATCAGTCAAATGACAGGCTACCAAATTTGTACTTGAATTTAGATTTCTGGGAAGCTTTGCCATAGATATCAGAAAATTAACAGAAACAACAATATTCAATCTCTATGAAGGCACCGGCTTAGTTCAGTAGCACAATGTTGACAATCAAGCCATAACTTTTTGTTTTTCTCATAACCGGAGACTCTTTTTTTTTTTTTCCAACGTCTATGGGCACCATGTATACCAATCTGTCAATCACTGGAGGTCAAGACAGACAGAAGGACATACAGACATACAACATATAGACAAAGACAGTTTTTTTTTTTTTAGTTATGCCACGTAGAATATGTTATGTAACTGCAGTTTTACTCCATAGGCTCAGAAAAAAAATATCAAAGTCCAAAAAAAATGTGGAGTGTTGCTGGCAGAAAAAATTCCAGTTGTCATCCTGCAAACCTAAGACTTTGGAAATAGGAAGGAAAAGTTTTATTAATCACAAGAATTACATGACCTTGTTTATCACCTTAGGGTTTTCAGTGTTGAAGACTTTTTATTAGAAGTCAATCCTGGGGTATTCTGTACAGCAACTGAAAGAATAAAAGTAACAGTTAACTTTTAAGCAAAAGGAGTCATCTCTTGTTAGCCACCAAGCAGGCACTCCTTGGGTTTCCTGGAATACAACCTGAAAAAGCAAAATCAAATTATCAGTAATTAACTTTCAATTAAAAGGAGTCATCTCCTCACTTCTGTTAGCCACTCTGGGACAGAAGCTGAAAGAGCAGATTAAACATCTAAGCACAGATTACACCTCCCCCACACTAGGGAGGGACAACAACAACACAGGTATGAAAACCTGGTACAGTTACATGATGCACCCTAAAGAGTGCTTTCCACAACAGACCTTCCTCAGTAGGAAGCAGAAACTTAGAATCTTGTCTTACACCAGCAATTGAACAAATCCAGTATTCAAAATGGCAAACATGCCCAAAACAAATTGTGTAGACAAAATTCACAGCAGCAAATCCTTTCAGACTCAGACAAAATCTTGTTAATTTTTCTGATCCAGACTTTGCAAAAATTCAAGTTATCTCCAAGAATCCATCAAGGATACCAGTGATTACCAGTTACTGCTTAAGGCTACTCTTTCCTTAACACCCAGGCATACATTTGCTAATTTAAACAACACTACTCCACAATTGGCTTGCAAAATCCATCAGGCAGAGAGCAGGAAGTAGCCAAAGACAAAGCAACATACCACTGAAGAACCATTATTGCCTTTAGAAATGCTAATGAGACAGCAGAGATTGCAAAAAGAAAGAAAAAAAAAGTTCCAAAGTCCTAGCAACAAGAGCACACCAAGTGGCCTCAGACGCCATGTTTGATCTGGCCACATGGTCCTACGTACTGCCTAATCTTGAGTAAAACTGGCACAGAACAATTTCCACAAAATCAAATGTCTTAGCAAGTCACTACAAACAAATTACATACAGACACACAGATCTTCACAAAGCCCAAGCCAGTTTTTCAACAGCAAATCGACATATGAAACAAACAAACCGGAGAAACCAACAATCACATTTGCGCTTATGGTAGCCAGTGCCATAGGGAAGCCCAATTTCCCCATGGGGCTGACTAACCACGGATGGCTCTGTCCTAAATCACGTTGGACGCCAAATCTGTTATAGGACAGGGAGAGGGGCAGCCCAAACCCCGCAAACCTGCCTATTCTAAATGGGTTCTGCCATCCGCCGCATCAACACAAAACATATGACACTTTAATGGGAAGGAACTTTAATACAATTAGGAAACAATACAGGAAAGGTAAAAAATATAGTTTCTAAATCAAGCACCCAAAGTTACCCATCCCCTCGTGGGTAAAACTCCATCCATATGGGGTCGGCCCAGAGCAAGGCCCCAAAGCCTGCCACAAGTCTAAAACATCTTCCAGTGGGGACCCACAGAAAAGGGTCACAAACAACCAGACAAGCCCGGAAGGAAAAGAGCAAAATCAACATCAAGATAAAAGCTGCCATGGTCACCTCCCCATGGGTCTCACCCACATCTGTGTCACCCAGTCCACGACCAAAAGACAAGCGCAGTTTCTTCACATGTCTCTAGGCTCCATGCGCCTCTTCCAGGTCTCCTGGCTCCATCCTGCTTCCTTCCTCAGTCTCTTCTGCTTCTCCTCTTCCTGCTCAGCTCCACCCTCCCTTGGGTGGGGCAGGGAACCTGGAACTTCCCCCTTTCCTGGGGACCACCCTGTTACAATATTAGCACACAGAGTTTTTAAAAGACATGGAGAAATGATATGCCAGTAAATGAAAAAGCAGTATCAAATAATTGCAAGTACAGAGTGTTTTCAACAGGATAAGTATGCAAAGGAAAGTTACTGGCAGGAAGAACTATATCGAGCTTTAATCGGGGGGTAAGAATTTATCTTATCAAAGCTGTATCAAATAGGCGATGTTTAAGAATGTCTGTTTGTTTTATTCATATATGAAACAATAAAAACAACATAGATATTTTAATAGAGGCCAAGAAAATATATGCTAATATTTTACTGTAGATTATTAATGTGAAAACAGCAAGAAAAATAAATCCAAAAGGAAGCTTTCAAAGAATTGGAGAGCATGATCCCAAATATTTGTATTTATGTATGTGTGTGTGGACATGTATGTTGCAGTAGGAAGTGTTTTGTGCTTAAGAGCATAAACTTGAGTCACATACAGTACTTATGTGATGCTGAGCAAGGGTTTCATCCTTCTGTACTCAACCTTTTCATTCACAAAATGAGGAAACTAGTACCTTCTGCAAAGGGTTATTGTGAGGACTAAAGAAATGCTGAGCATTTATTATGTTTATTATGTTTAAAATCATTAGCTATACAACAAAATACTTAAAGGAAAGCATGCTAAAATATTTTTAATATTTAATCTCCGGGCTGTTTTTGAATGATTTGTATACATTTTACTCTACATTAGGAATTTTCCATAAAAGCCCCATGTAAACTAAACAATCAGGGAAATAAAACTTACTCAAAACTATGATGTGGTCCAAAGAGCCAAATGCTCCTGAGGCCAGACAAGTTAATAAGACTCCCAAACTAAGAATTCGGGTACCGGTTTTAAGTCCCACCTTGCAGACTTTCATGAGTGTGGACTTGGGTTGCCTGTAAAACCTGAGTCTGAACTCACATACCCACCTGATGCGAGGGACTATGTCTTCTGCCTCACAGCTTGGCAAGCGAGTTCAAGGTAGTGAAAGTGAAAATTCACTGTGAACTATAAAGCCCAGAACACACACAAGGATTTCTTAATAAAGTCATTCCCTCACTGGCTCTATTTCTCATTTCCCCACCTACAAATTACAAATCTACTCAGTGCAGAGGATTGTGCTTATTGATTAGGTAATTACTGTGGGGTTTACAGTCTTTGAAAAACAAAGGGCATTAATCCCTTGCTGAGTGTAAGTCGTGTGTGTCTTCTTCCACTCAGGAGATTGTCTTTTGTGTTTGTGATGGTTCCTTTTCAGGGGCAGAGGCTTCGAATTTGATGTCCCGTTTGTTCATTTTTGCTTTTGTTTTTCTTGCCATCGGGGTTGGAGCCACAAAGACATCTCTAAGGCCCATGTCCAGGAGCTTATGGCCTGTGTTTTCCTCTCTGCCTTTTATGGTTTCAGGTCTTACATTCAGGTCTTGAACCCACTTTGAGTTATTTTTCATATATGGTGTAAGATAATGGGATAGTATTATTCTTTTGCATGTGACTGTCCAGTTTTCCCAACACTATTTATTGAAGAGATTGTTTCCATTGTTGACTCTTGGCTTCTTTGTCATAACTCTGCTGTCCCTGTATGTGAGTTTACTTTATAGATATGGAAGATAGGTAGCTATAGATGTCTTTATCGCTATATGTCTATCTATGGAGAGAATAACATATCCAAGAGATATGAAACAACAAGTATTGGTGAGGGTATGGGAAAAAGAACCCCTTGTGTACTGTTCAGGGGAGTGCAAACTGGTACAGCCAACATGGAAACCAGTATGAAGTTTCTGCAAAAAATTTAAATATATCGTATGACTCACTTATTCTACTTCTGGGTATTTTTGAAAATGAATGAAGAATATGAAAATAGTTCCTTGAACAGATCTTTACACCACCATATTCAGTGCAGCATAATTGTCAATAGCTAAGCTATAGAAAAACTTAAATACTCATCAGTGAATGAATGGATGAAAAGGATGTGGTGTGTATACATAATGAAATACTACTCAGCTATAAATGGTGAAATTTTTGCCATTTTCAAAAATGGATGGACATAGAGGGCATTAGGCTAAGTGAAATGTCTGAGAAAGACAGAGTTAGAAGTGGAAAGCAAAGAAACAATTGAACAAGGAAAACAAAACAAAAACATACTCATAGATTATAAGAACAAACCACTGAGTAGACTTGGTGTTGATCATAATGTACATTCAGGTGTCAAATTACAACCCTGTACACCTGAAACCTATGTAATATTTTAAACCAGTGTTACATCAATATAATTTTATTTTTTTAATTTGAATTTTCCTCAAAAAAAAAAAAAAAAGAGGGTGTCCAGGATGCACCATCATTTTGCAGATCAGTAGCTCCTGATGAGTCTGGGAAAATCCATGCTGTCTGGGGTTATATGTACCACTTGCTTCTCTATTTCTCTTGGCTGTTTGCCTTTGCTCATTTTATTACTTATTAGCAACTGGCTATGAGGAAAGGTGGAAAATGTTAAAGTGATAAAACACAAGCCATAAAAGAATGCAACTTTTTAACAAAGATAACATCAGAGAGAGAAGATGCTGGAACTGGATGTTTTTAGGAGGCCCGGACAACCTGTGGTGTCACTACTTCCTTGGTATAGTATCTGGGCGAAGTGTGCATTGCCTCCCTACACACTGAAAGACGTGGTCTGACTGCTGGAGGCTCAAGATACTTCTGGGTGTTCAAAACGGGACCTGCATTTTCAGATTTGGCCATATTCCTGTGGGCTACTCTGCTCCTGGAGAGCGAAAGCACCCTCAGTGCATGCCAGATGCCTGCTGAGCACACCTGCTGAGCACACCTGCCATCTTGGGAGCCTACTCCAAGCACAGCCACCCTCCACGACAAAGGCCCCTCCCATTTCTAGCTGGAGACAGAAAAGACTGGTTCTCCACAATTACTCCTTCTGGGTGTCATGCAACCTGAGGTCCTGGTCAAGGTGGTCTTAGGGAGGAAGAGCTTTGCCTCCAGAAGTATAGGATTTAAGGTCACACTGCGACAACTTGTGGCTAGTCTAGGTCTCAAGTTCCAAGGAACCAAAGCCAACTTTTTTTCAGCCTTGAGATAATATGGGCCCATTGGACAAATGGAGTTTGACTGGAGTTCAGGGACACAGGCCTTCTCTGTCCTTCACATCTCCTTTATCGATTCTGTTCCCTTGGAGTGGTTGTCCTTAAACCATGGCACCAAGTATCCCCAGGCTTTCAGGCCTCATAACCAGAGAAGAAAGCTAGTGCCTGGGTGATGGGGGCTTTTCTGTGGGAATGACATCTGTAGGTGAGGGGGGTCTTGGCCTTCAAAGAAAATGTAGCCTGTTTTTTCAAGGGTTTCCCAGGGTGCATGTGACGCGGGTATGTGATACATATCTGAACAGATACATACCAGACAGCAAGTGTACAGATGTCTGCTTCTTTTTCTGCCAGTGAGGGGCTGAGAAAAATTCTGAGGTGAGGTGCAGAATTCTGGCTGTTTGTCCAATTTCCAGATGATAAAGAAAATGCAGGTGACTCCAGGGCCATCCTGAAGTCCTGATGATCTATACCTGTGTCATGTGCATATTCAAATCCAAACCATTTTAGAAAAATTCATAACACAAATCAGAAATTCTTAACTAATTCTGATGTTGACTGTACAAAGGTGTGATTTAAATAAGCTCATTCACCTCCTTTGTTAGGCTTTGTCCTAAGTGTTTAATACTTTTTGATGCTACTGTAAATGACACTGTCACCTTGATTTCTAGTTCAAAAGAACCTTTTCCCCTAATCATATACAGCTTAGCAAACCAATGTTACATCAATAAAGGAATTTTTTTAAAAAGTTTCAGCAATATATAAAAAAACCTCATTCAGGAAAGGTATCTGAAGCAAGGTGAAAACAGCTAATATTTGTTTTTGTGCTCATAGAATATAATGAAATCAAGAGTCGTACAATGCAACTTTGTGATTGTGCATGTGTGTGTGTGTGCACGCGTGCGTGCATGCAAAAGTGTGTGGTTGAAACTGCAAGGTGCCCACCCAATGTCCTTTCTACCCTTCCTTCGTACTGATAGAATGCTGGCTTTTATTCTGGGTTGTAGCAGGTCTGACTAAACAGTTACATTTCCCTGGTGGTTTGGTGTTAGGGAAATAGTTGTTGTGGAGCATCTGAGAAAACTCTCTGGCCCTCCCTCCCATCTTTCCTGCTGCCTGTAGTATAGTTAGGATGGCTGGAGCCCCGCAGTCATGCATGACTAAGAGAGATGGGCAGGACAGAGAGACAGAAGGAACTTGAGTCTTGAAGAGCATGATGTGGAATGACTGTACCTGCCCTGGGCTGGTGACCTCCATGTCTTATTTTCTTTCTTTGGGAGATTTTTTAAAAATATCTATACAAAGGCCTAGTTCATTTGGATTGACTCCCTTATGCAACCAGTAAGGAGACACCTTGTAGGATAAAAAATTGGGCCAGACCTATTACATTACGATCAATACAGATTAGGCAGGTGCGCACAACGCTAAATTCTTTGAGATTGCTGGAAGATTGATGTGACAAGGCCTCCCAGCATGAGTGATGCCCTAGATTTCTCCAAGGGCAGACACAGAGGGAAGGCAGAAATAGAACTCAGTCCCCTGGCCACCACTGTCTCCTACCTCCACACAAGTATAAAAACAGGTTGTCCTATAAAGCCACACACAATGCATTTGGGGGCGAGGCGGCTTGGCACTCACCAGCACAGAGGTGGTAGGGTTGGTGTGAGAGGGCAGGAGGAATCAGAGCGTGTGTCTGGAGCTGGGTGGTGACTGGGTGTGAGTTGTGGCTCTGGCTCTGGACAAGCCGACAGCTTGCCCAGGCATTTTCCCTATTTGCACGTGGAGACAAATCTTCCATTGGGATTTGAAGTGATTAAAAATATCAGCTATTCTGAGTATCTCTGGGGAAACTTTGGACTGCTGTGCAGGCATTCATGGAGCCCAGGCCTGAAGAGCCAGCACTCTGCTGCGTACAGAGTTCCTGTGTACATAGTCCGAAGAGCAAGACAGAGCGGAGTTAAAAGCCCAAGATTCTGCAAAACTTTCAACACATAAACTCAAAAAAGTGAAAAAACCCATCAGTGGACTAGTCTGAGCCACAAACTAGGCAGAGCACTCTTCTCCCTTGGAGAGAAATTATTGAGCAATAAAAGAAAAGGTGGCTGCTGTTCCCCCCGCTTCTGAGAATTCTGCAAGGGCAGAACTTCCTATTTTATGGTTGAAGCTGAAAAGCAAGATTTATATAGTAGTTTGCCCTACATCTGGCTTTCAGCAGGATTGCAGCAGGGAGTAGATGATATGATCAAGTATCTTTTAGGAAAATCCAGGCATTCTGGTAAGAAACAAAGAAATCCTGAAAAGCAGTTTGATTTAGCTGAAGCAAACAGAAGGCTGGATGGTTGTCTTCTGGGTTCTGCTGTTATTTGACTCACTCTCGCCAGGGAGTAGTACACCTGCCCTTCCTGTAGCCTCATTTCACCTGGAAAGTTGAAGGGGGGTGAAGGAGTTTCAGAGAAATGTAGGGGAAGCAAGAAGAATGCAAAGGCTGCAGGCTGGCTTCTTTCCAGTTCATTCCTTAACCTCCTGTGTGGAGACTCATTACTATACCTCAGTCTTCTTTTACAAAAAGCTCTTGTATGCATAAATAAATAAACCTAAAAAAAATAGATTCATTTATTTATGCATACAAGAACTGGGTATAGGCCAGAGGTGCAGGGGGTGAGAGTATCCACAGGATACAGAGTAGTCGAGAGCAGAACAGGCAGATCTACTGAAATACACTGCTGAGGGGAGCAGCGGGTGAGACAGAAGAGGGCTGCTGCGCCACGTGGGTCAGCTACCTGGCTGGGGATTGAACTCATGCTGCAGTGGCTGATGATAGCTTGCTAGTGCTGAGACTTAACCCCTTGTGTCACTAGGGAGGCCCCACTACACCTCAATCTTATACCTCGTATTAGAAAAGCTTTCCGGGGGAGAAAAGGAAGACTTAAAATCCCTTGCCAAGAAGTGCTGCATGTAGGCATGGAAATTGAATTGATGGTTAGTGATGTGTTTGGGGTCCTACAGATGCATTCATTTTGTCTTCCGGGGTCTACACATTCATGGAACTGGCTCAGGCTTATATGTGCAAATTCCCATGGGAACCAAGTCGCCTTCTAAAGTACCCCTGGAGGAGGGTTATCAAACTAAATTTTTAAGACGAGGACAAAATTTTTAAAGTGAGAATGAGATCAAAATATTTGGAGAACTAAGTGTACCTGCATTTCCAAGTAGCCAAATTAGGCCTTGAACAATTTTTGAGGCTTACCAATACCCCACATCAAGCTGATCTCAAGAACTAATCAGCAGAAGAAAATACAGTGATGCTGGGTGAGAGCATCAAAAATGAATAGGACCTGAAATGTAAATGCCAGGGAGTTTTGTATATGGCTTGATTTGATTATTATTATTATTTTTTGTGGGAACACAAAGTACAGCCTCTCCTGTAGTTGACATTCCTAAAATGTTTGTTTGGTGCCTGCCACAGCCCAAGAGCTGGGACAGCAAGTGCCGAGAACACAGTGTCTTGCTGATCTCTGCACTCTGTTCACCTGCAGCTAGAGAGGGGATGGCAAGGCAGGAAGGGGCCAAGACATACATTTAGGTGCTGAGAGAAGACACCCCAAAAGTGTAGGCAGTGGTCATTGGAGCAATAGCAAAGGCAGCTACAGTAAAGAGTGGAGGGGAACTGGCTTCCATTCAAGAACTGCAGACAATGAGTCTGGTGAACCTATGGTCTCTGGAGCTGACCTTGGCCTCACGTAAATTGTAATTCCTATATAGAACAGAGCGTGTTTGAAATGTGTAAATAAAAGGAGAAATAATCACCATTGATGGGATAAATACCTATAACAGACTATTATTTAGTCAAAAAAAAAAAAAAAAGGGAAGGAAACGCTTCCATTTGTTGCAAGTGAATGAACCTGAGGATTTATGCAAACTGAAATATGCTAGTCACCGGCCTCATCTCACTCCTGAGAAACCTAAACTAGTCAGACTCACAGAGGCAGATGACAGGCCTGCAGTTGCTGGGGCTAGAGGGTGTCATTCAGTGAGTGTCAATTTGTGGTTATGCAAGATGAGCAGGTTCTTGAGAACTACTCTACCATGTGATGTCTGTAGCTGACTACAGTATCGTGTCCTGTGAATTAGGGTTGCTCTTGTTAAAGATCCCAGGCACGCATGCACGCACGCACACACACACACACGCACACGTGTGCAAGGAAACATCTGGAAAGGATGACTGTTTCGGGCTGATTGAGATCCTGGGTGTGTCCCCAAGTCCAGGTCCATCACCTCTGTACATTAAGTGGGTACATGTTTTCGTGTATCAATTATATCTTAATGAAGTTCAAAATAAGACAGGGAAAGTTACTTTTGTCTAGAAACAGGATAATTATTTCAAATGTTGGTGAATTCACTGGGGTCCTGAGGCCTTCACCTGCTCTGGGCACTCAGGCCAGCGGGCAGGAAGGCCTCAGGCTGTTGTCTGGCTCTGCAGGCATCTGGACTCCTACGCCTCTTCCTTACCCGGCCCTGCTCTATGCGTCTGCCTTTGTGTCCATCCACCGTGCACTCTCTTTCCCCTGGTCTCTCCTGTGTCTTTTCTATCTAGAGATAAGTTGATAGACACATGCATACGTGAGCATATGTGTACACACATGTGTGAGTGTGTGTTCATTTCCCCCTCCTTATTCTTTGACTTCCTGTTTCTCAGCTTTTGTTTCCTCTGATGTAGAGTTGAAAAGCAGATTTTGTCTAACATCACTAATTCTTCCAGATTTTTCTAAAAGAGCATTGTTAAATACTTAACAAAGATAAGTCCATACATATTGTACAATGGAAGGCAGAGATCATTTTTCCAGATAATTAATATGGTCAACAGAACTCTTATAAAGAATACTCATAATCCACCAAGTAAATTTCCTCAGTCTGTATGACAAAAAAAAAATTAGTGATGTTAGATAAATGTATCTGTTTAAAAAAAGTATGTTTTTCAGTTATTTAATCTTTTTAAAAAAATCTATCACTTTTTTTAGCTAGTGTATGTAACAGATACAAAAAATTAGGAAATTCTGAAATTTGGAGGTCTTCATAAAATATCCTTGTTCCGATAAAAAAGAAAAAGAGATTCTGTATTTCTTTCTTGCATAGTTTCGCAAATATCCTGTATTTTGTTTCTTGACTTATTTTGAAGTTTTAAAGAAGATAAGTAAAACTGCTTAAATTTCTCTTTAGTAAAAAAAATATAAATTAGGATGATGTCCCTTTTTAGCATCTGGTTGTTTGCAGGTATGTGTTCACTTACACACGTGTGTGTGTTGTGTATGTGTGTGTGTGTGTGAGAGAGAGAGAGAGCAAGATGGGGGAGGGTAAGGATTAAAGTTCAGAGGTCTAGACTGGCAAGGACTTTCCTCATTTTGTTCGAGAACCAGCGGTGTAGACCTCATCCATCCACTCTGGCTCCAAGAAAATAGGAGCAGGGAGGAAGGAAGAGGACAGCTACAGCACCACAGACGGCAGGTCTCTTTGACATATTACATCAACTCTTCCTAAGACTTGGTTCTGGCGTTTTGGTTGCTTTTTCTCCAAAAGGGAAAAAAATATTCTGTCAGCTTCACCTAGGAATTAACAGGCTTTCTGAAATATGTATTAAGAATTAATTAGTACATCTTGGGCATTTAAGGAAAATATGACTAGTTTCTTGCAAGTTCACTTGCTCTCAATATTTAAAAATAAACATAAGGCTGACTAGAAGGGTGTGGACATAGATGATCAGTAAGAGTCTTTTTTTCCCTCTAGCTATTGGAAATACTTAATATAAAATCCCTAGTGAAATATCACCTCAGCTGTATTTTAATTGGACTGCAATGTTTTCTTTCTGAGGATAGCATCTGGAGAACAATCTGGCTTCATTTCCCACAATAAGATGCCTTTTGTGGATTGATATTTCAAAACATATCTCATAATCATTGGAAGGAATGGTGAGCTTATTGGCACCCAGCTTTGCTGTGTCAAGTGACAGAGTTATTTTTGGTGGAACCATCATATTAACTCTCAAGATGAGAGCAGACCTAAAGCACACAGATAGGGCTTTTCTGGTCCATTTAAAAAAAAAACAACAACAACAACAACCTTCAGCGGGAACTGGTCTAACTGTGGCTGGAGAATTCTGATTCTGCTTGCAAAATAATGGATGAGGTCTGGGGTCAGGATGAGGAGTAGTGGTCTGTACCCCCAGATGGTGGGCCACTTCCTCATTTCAAAATGTCCAGGGCCTTCCCATGGCTGCAAGGGTACAGAGCACACCACTTACCTGAGTGGTCTGGGCCCCAACCAGCTGCTTCTTGTACCCACAGCCTCTCAAGCATTTTCCCAGCTCCTCAAATAGTCCATGCTTCCTTTCTCCCACCCCTGCATTGTCAACTGATCTAATTTTTCTGCCTGATAGAATATCTCCTTACCCTTTCTCTCACCTTTTTGCTCATTCTTTGGGTTAACCTCCTGGACTTAACCCATACTCCAGTGTCACTTCCCAAGGCAACCTGTATCAGTCAAGATATTAAGTGCCTCCTTGAGTCTGGGTTAACCCAAAGAATCCACAGCTCATGGGGATGTTTCCCCAGAGCTGTCCACAACACCCATGTCCCCTCCCACTGCAATTTGCACATGGTTACAATTAGCCACCTCCTGTCTGCATGCCCTTGAGCGGAGAAGCAGTGTGAAGGTGAAGTCTTCCCTCATAGTCACCTCTGTGACGAGTGGCCTACTCTAGGCGTTTGGTGTTTTTTTTCTTTTGAATAAACACATTTCATAGCATGTGAGCTGGTACCACTAAGAGGGAATTAGGAAAGAAATGCACAGGGGAGTATTAAGGAAGCCTGGGCAAAGGACTTTGCCCCAACAAATGGAATGTGTTAGGTAGAAAATTGGTAGTGCCAGCAAAGGGCTGCAGGTAGCTGTCCTGGGGACAAGCAAAGCCTTCATGCAGTGACCTGGCTTTGGGTTTCAAGTGCCCCAGTATGGGGATTAGCATTAAGAACCCAGAGTCTTATCCTTGGTAAGACTGTCCACTACAAGGGACAAGTCCAGTCAAAATATTATCCGTCAAAATATTAAGTACCAACACAATCCCAGGAATCAGTTTCTAATATAAATGTTTGGCCATCAAAGACAAGGTGAGAGTGTCTCCATTAGCCTGCAGCACAAGGTTGGAGCAGAGCCAGCAAAAAAGGTTGAGGATGCAGAATCTAGGAGTCCATGGATTTGGGGAAGACAGTTGTGTCTATACCCAGAAAAACAAGCTAGAGACCCTAATATGGAAATATGAGAGATTTGAGGACCAGAACCAAGGAGATCATTATACCTGTCAGGAAGACAACTGACTGGCCAGGCTGCTGCTAGTGGTTTTGTAGCACAGACCATCCACTGGACAAGCCACTTGGAAATGGGGCAGGAGGCAAGACCAGAAAAGATTCCCAAGTCTGTAGCACACAGCGTATCCACTGTTCCCTCAAGGGTTGCCTACTCACCTAGAACTGTGATGTTTGCAAAGAACTTCTGACCTTGCCAAGCCTGTATGTTGGTATTCTTGCTGAACAGCATTCCTCAAAGTAGAATCTGTGCCTGATTTGGTCTGAATCTTCACACTGCTAGAGGAGCTACTACACAGTCTAAAGGTTCAGTGGCGTAGAACCTGCTCATGATGTTTCACTAGATGCCGCTCTGGTGTCCACTAAGCCAGCACATCATCGCCTCCAGGACTACCCTCCCCGACTAAGCCCAAAAGGAGTTATTTTAACTCAGTAGAACCAGCTAGGAAAGATCTCACCCATAAGGCAAAAGAGGCAACCAAGATGGCAGTCAAATTTGTAACAGAATCAGGTAGTTTGTCATGATGACCTTATAGTTCTGTCCAGAAATCAATCCCTCTTCACACTGGAATGAAGACCTAGAACTGGAGCCAGCTCAGATCTCAGAAACCTCTCCTTAATGTTGACACGATTTCCTGCCAACATAAAAATGGGGGAAGGGACTCTAGGGTTGTGAACACCAGCATTCTGAGAGACTGGGGACAGTAAGAGTTATTTAAGAATTCCAGAAGGATGTTCTGCTAAATGTTCAACAATTTGAATGTAACCCACAGCTTTTGAATTTCTGATGTTGATGTTGTTTCTTCACCAGCAGCTGTGAGAGGAGGCAGATGCTTTTTGGAAAGGAAGCAGGAAAGAGCTATACTGAGAAAGGGGTCAGAGCTTTTGCTTTGTTTTGCTGCTAACAGCCTTCCTCATTCTGTTGAGATCTATTCAAATATCAATTTCAATAAATTCTGTGCTTTCTTAGAATAAGCTCTGCTTTTACTCATCTCTTACCTCACATGTGACCTAGAAAGCAGTTATCCAGCAGACATTTGCCAAACAACGGAAGAAAGGAATCAGCGTGTAAGTGACAGTTCCCCTAGAAGCCCTCAGTCAGAAAGCTGTTCTTCCCTTTCCTAAACCAGGAGGCCAAGGTAAATCAGCCCAGTCAGCATGCGGAAGCAAAGTCACTCAGAAGCAGGTCACCAAGAGAGACTCGTGAGTGAGGAGAGGTTAGAGAGAGACAAAGTCATGATGGATGAGCGCTCTCCATGGCACCTCCCCAGATGCCTTGAGTCTTCTCACTACACTCTTCTAGATCACTCCTCTGTGGTTAGTACAGTCCTTTCTCATTTGGTGAATTATACCCCCAGTGTCAGCCATTGGAGAAGAGCACGTGAAACAGGAGAACTCAGACACTTCCTGAGATTGAGCCTGTTTTCCAGCACCCTCCTGACTGCGGATAACCTAATCCTGAAGCCATCATACAGAGCGGGTATTGGTGCTCTTCTCTGTGGGTAGAGAAGGAATGTGCAGTGTGGGGTGGCTGGACACCTGGCCCTGAATGGCAGAGCTAGCCAGAGAGGACTCTGATCCCAGCACCCCACCCTTGAGGACTATCACAAGTTTGCCTCATCTCAGAATCATTACCTCATCACTCTGTGGCCAGAGGGGAGAAAAATATTTTCTGAAGAGATGGCATTTTTAAAGAGATGCTGTTCTAAAGATATGGAAGGTCAAGTGCAGAGGGCAGAGGTAGAGCAATGAGAACCGGGTGGTGGTGATCTGGAAGCATTTCCAAGCCTGCCAGAGCTGAACTAGCAGGCTTGTCGAAGGCAGGAAGGCAAACTTGGGGCATGCCCAGGAAGCCTGCGGTCACAGAGGGTCTCTGCTCTTTCACCTTCCCCATCTTTCCCCAGTCACAGGCCTTGGGCGGGCAGTCATTTCCAAGTCCAGTGTCCTCCCACTTGTCACAAGGTCTCCATCCGCCTGACCATAATGAGCAATTTGCTCTAATCCATGAATAGAAATTGGAATTTAATTCATTTTAGTGGCATTTCGAGAAGGGAGAGGCTTCAATAAGCTATTTGGTGCCCTTTGCATTACTACTGAAGGTTAATCGCTACCCAGTATGCATACTTGAGCTCCAAACTATGTTCTTGAGAAAATGGAATAATTAAACCACAAGTGGCAATTACTTGTATTTTAGTCGGCTTCTTGCTGTAGTGACATTATTGAGTAATATCTTTTCTAAGTTGGCATCCAGTACTCAGATTTCTATTTTCAAATGTGTGTTATTAATTTCTGTTAATTTTGTTCAGTATTGAAAATGGAAAGAGGTCGTCATCTGACTGAAATCTAAAGTTGGTGCTTTCTACTTTCACTTGTTTTCTGCATAAATCTCTTTGTGGAGAAGTGTTTCCACTTGAATGTATTTTAAACATATAAACACTGCCTTATTAGAAATATTTCTGAATATATTTTCGAAGCGTGACTCTGATACTGTTAGCCTGCAACCAAAGGCTACCCAGGAACCCAGATTTTTATTTATTTATTTTTTAATAGAGGCATGTTTTTTATTTATTTATTTGTTTCTTTGTTTTGTTTATACAAGCACTGGGTACAGTCAGAAGCGCGGGAGGGTGAGAGAATTCACCAGAGCCAGAGCGGGGAGCAGAGCAGGCAGAAGGACCGAAGGACACTGCTGAGGGGAGCAGCAGGCGGCAGGAGAGGTCTGCGCGCCATGCGGGACCCTCCTCCGGTGGCTGGGGAGCAGCCGGGGATCGAACTGGCGCCGCAGAGGCCGTGGGCAGCTTCGCAAACCAGAGCTCAACCGCTGTGCCACCGGGGAGGCCCAGGAACCCAGATTTTTAAGAGGTGCATGCTCTAGAAGGGGTTCTAGCCATCTGCCACACAAAGGCAAAGGAACCAGAATATTAGTGTGGAAGATATTTCATATAATTAGTGAGTGGAGAGAGAGAGAGAGAGAGAGAGAAAAGAAAGGGGGAAGTGAGAGAGAGGAAAGGATATCCCTAAAAATGGTTTCCCTATAAAAGCTCCCAAATTGCACATCCCCTCCTAGATAAATGACCAGCCAGACAGGATTGTACAGAATGGGGCTGCTAAGGCCTGAAGGCTTACTGCAAGTGTAAGCTACCTTTAGGTGGGGACTCACAGTACAGTGGTTTAGCATGTCTCTAGAAGCGGGAACAGAAGGAGAGAGAAAATTCAAAATCAATGTTCAAATCAAGGTAATGTCTGCCATTTGTCTGTTACAGACAGGTTCTCCCGTGCGTCTTTCAGGCACATGTTTCTCCCAAGTGTCTCTGAATGTCTCTTTTCCATGTGTCTCCTGCATGTGTCCCCCGAAGTTCTGGGTACAAGTCAGTACTGGAGAAGCAAGAGGGCCAGGCCCCCTCCGTCCATGTCACAGAGCAACCACTCAACTCTGCCCTAGTTTCCAGTAGCTCCACAGCTCAGTAGAGTCTCCAGGGCCTTTTCCCTCCGCAGGGGCAATCATACACTGTGCTCAGAGAAGTGGAGATTGGAGCATGAATAGTAGTATCCTGCACATATCTGCAACTTTTCAAAAATTCAATGTTTCGTCTTTATGGCCTTTATAAATTAGTGCGTACGGACCTCATGGCTATATTAATGGTCAAAAAAAAAAAAAAAGGAATAGAATAAAATCTTACCAAGAAGAAATACACAATCCTAACTCAGAGGAAGACCTATAGGAAACCACAAGATGCAGAATATACACAAAATACAGAAAGTGACTCTGTTCCACATGCTCATGAAAGGGGGACTCTGAAAGCCACTGAGACTGAGAACCAAATTAAAAGAGTGACAGTTATACACGTGGCACATGGCACAGAGAGAAACAAAACAAAGGGTCAGCTGAGGCCAAATCAATCACAAAACCTAGACATCTGACTAGAGAACTGAGGCTCCCAGAGGAAGGAGAGGAAAGCAGAGTGGGGAGAGGGGTCCCCTGGATGATGGTGGAGGACTGTGGGTGCCATGTGGTGGGTGTGGTGTGGTGACGTACACCCGAATGACGTGATCCTCTGCCTCTGAGTCATAGACAGTGTTGTTAACTGTTGTCACCGAATTGAAAAAGAAAATTAATAGATTGAAATCATAGGACACCCTCTCTCGGTAGAATGTGAAAAGTAGAGATGTGGTCCTTGGTCCAGAGGGGCAGCTCTGAGCCAGTTCCCAGAACAGAACTCATCAGAGATGCCCCCTGCTTTAATGTCCACTCATCAGTCACTGGTGCTCATCCAGCACCAGTCAGTTCTTTCGTCATCTGTGCTCCAGCTACAAACCTCCCTTTCCAATGAATATAGACTCCAGGACCCACTTTAAGGAAGGGTTTAGTCTTTCAATTCAGAATCAAAATTGAAAAATAGAAAATAGGTAATTCTACTCCTCTGAAGTTTAACAGTCACTTCATCAAGAAACAGCAGTGTCACTCCCTCTCCCCAGGCTCCAAGCCAAGGCTGGGGTGGGGGGTGGGGGGGGGTGGGGGGTGGGGGTGGGGTGGGGGGGAGGGTGCCTCTCCTGTGTGACTCCAGTCCTTCTCCCAGAGGTAATGACTCTTGGATGTTTTGAAAATCATATCCTGCTTTCCTATTGTCTGCCTACGCCAGACAATATGGCAGCATGCCCCCCTTTGAACCTTATTTAACCAGAATGTTCCTGGGTTTTCTCTCCTGTCTTCCTGTTTGTGTGTGTCCATGTGGGTGAGATCCATCTATGTGGACCGCAGCTGTGATTTGGACAGCTTCACCTACTATCATTTACTGTTTTGTGAATATACAAAATTAATGTATACATTCTAATATTTCTATATACTTGAACTTTTCCAATCTTAATTATGATAATTCTGCCACGCACATTCCTGCTCATGGGTCCTAGGATGTGCTTAGGAGTGGATTCACTATGTCAGAGGATCAGTGTATGATGTAAACTCCTAGGAGCACTGAAAATTTCTATTGTTCCACATCCTCACCAACACTTGATTGTTTAAAACCATTAAAATATTGATCTGGCTTTTTGCCTTTTAATACTCTACACTGGAACAAAACACCCATGAATAAGACAGATAGCATAAAGTCTTGTCTTAGTGTGGACTGCTGCAACAGAGGACAATAGACTGGTGGCTCACACAACAGAAATTTATTTCTCATGGTTCCAGAGGTTGGGAAGTCCAAGGTGAACTAGGAGGACTTGGTGTCTAGGAGGACCCATTTCTTGGCTTATAGATGGCTTTTTCCTTGCTGTGTCCTCATGTGGTAGAAGGGACAAGGAAGCTCTCTGAGGCTCCTTTTGTAAGGGTTCTAATGCCATTCACAAACTCCACCCTCATGGCCAAGTCGCCTTCCACTTCCTCATACCATCCTGTGAGAGGGTTTCAACATAAGAATTTTGAGGACACACAGTCATTTAATCTAAATAGCCTCTGAACCGAACAAATACTAGATCAAGTTACTTGAATGAGGTCCTCCTCATTCCTGGGCGAGATGAGGCTGGTCCCGTAGGGATTTCGCCCATCTTTCCCTTGGGAGAAACTTGTGGGAGGCAGTGAGGATGGGACTGCCAAAGACAGTCTGAAGTGCCGGGGTCTAAGCCAGAGAACACTGCACATGCCAGTCACCAAATGCAAGAAGTTGTCTAAAAGTTATGTTCCGAACACTAAATAGAAAGATCAAATCCAACCCATAAAAACAAACAGAAAACAAGAGCCCAGTTCTAAGCTCAAACACTGGGCCAATGTGGAACTCTTCCAGCTTCCTCCCTGCCCACATCTCTTCCTTCAACTGTGTTCCCTGTCTTGGTAAATGACATCATCATCCACCCTGTGGGCTAAATCAGAGAAAGAATCTTTTTATGGAACGCTCCTTCACCACCCATCTTTTTCCTAAATACATCCATTTCTCTATATCCCCGTCTCCAAGACCTTAACACCTTAACCCAGGGCACTGGCATCAAAATGGCCTCGTGACTGCTCTCCCTAGTCCACTGTATTTCAAACTCCAAGACACGAGGGTCTGATCTGTGTTCATTTTTTCATCAACCCATTGCAGTCCCAGACTCTCACTATAGTGTTTGGTAAGTGAATGAATGAATTTGTTCTTGTTTGCTCCAGACCACTCAGCAGGATGGTCAAATGCCGATGTGTTTAATTGTTGTCAACCTTTAAATGTTTCAATGGTTCTTCATGGCTTTAAGATAAAATTCCAAGTTATGTAATACAGCTCACAAGACTCTGATGCTTCCCCGGGCTTAGCTCTCAGGCGTCCCCTTTCAGATTTTCTCTTTTTGGCCCCTTTGCTGTAGTTGTTCTGAATGATACCCAGAGCAGAAGTCTTTGCTATCTCTTGACTCTGGGACCTTGCACACGCCATTCTCTTCTTCTGGATACTTCCCACATAGCTTCGCAGTCATGTGGGTTGTTTATCCAAATAGTCAGGTTCTTCATCCAGGCACAGTAGGTTTCCAGTGTCCTCTGATAACAAGGGTGACCATGTAAATCTTTTTGGCTAATGAAATTTAGAGAGAAGAGACTTGCATCACTTCTGGGCTGATGATTGAGGAACCAGAATTATATCCTTGTACTGTGCCTTAAGAAATGGAGGGTGATTTTAAAAAGAACTGACCTGCTTTAGACACCAAGATTTTTTTTTTTTCTACTTATGCCAACTATAGTTTCCTCAACCTCAAATTGGTGTTTCCAGACTTGTTTCTATGAATCCTTCAAGTCCTAGGTCTGCTGGATAAGGAGGGTTTCTGTGGCTGCTCCCCAACTCTGTTTCTAGTAACAGTCACGTGTGCCTGTCTGCCTGTCTGTATTACAGTTGATTCTTGAACAATTTGGGAGTTAGGGGTGCAGACCTCTAGCGCGGTTGAAAATCTGCATACAACTTTTGACTCTCCCCAAACTTCAGTCATCTGGTATCTAAGTGGATTTGGCATCTGAGGGGGATCTACCTTAGATACCAAAATCTGAAGGTGCTCAAGTCTCTAATCTGACATCCAAGTTTGGCGGAATCTGTGAACATAGAATCTGTGGTTATGAAGGGTTCACTGTATTTACTGAAAGAAATCATGTGTAAGAGGACCTGTGTAGTGCAAACTCATGCTGTTTAGTGGTTATCATTATCTCTCCATCCTTACGTCTATATGTAGATGTGGATAGAGTTAGATATGGGTATGCATCTGTATCCATCCATGCATCCTCTAGAGGGTCTTGGGACCCAAATGTCTTTGTTCATAAGCATGCCTGTCATCAGGAATGCACTTTAATAAATATAAGAGATGACTTTCCTTCTTAGTACCATCAATTCTGCTTCTGAATATTCATACCCATAATGTATATGCCTTGTTTGCAAATAGAAAATAATCGTTGACTCTTAAATTTGGTGTTTAGAGTAAGCTTTTGCAGCAGAAGTGACACACAAAGAATCTGCATCCCCAATTTTCTTGGCAGTGCATTTTAGTTCTGTGTCACGGCTGGTTTCACAGTGGGTGACTTGTGGAGACTGATTCAGTGTGTGGAATAGCCTCTGCAGACATCCATCAGGCAGGCCAGAAAGGGATTGCCACTGTGCTTATCCCTTTGGTCTGTCTCCTCTACCTTCTCTCTAGATCTATTTCCTGCCTTCCTCTCTACCTCTCTCGCATGTACCCTGACCTCTTTTCTATCCCGACCTTTTGCGTTGGTTGAGTATCAAAAAAGACACAGGAGTGTTTGCTTGTTGGCAAGTGGAGAAGAGATTTATTATCACCATCTCCTCCATTCTCTTGGTTTTAATGTTAGAAAATAAAACAGAACATACTTAAAACCAGGGGAATATTCTCATAAAGAGACTCTGTATAGCTTCCACCAGGTCTGGGGGAAAAGAGAAGTTGGGTGCTCTCTTCCTTGGGGTCTTAAACCCCAAGGGCTGAAAATTTAGTGAGGCTGCCCCCCTGCAAACCTCCTTCCAGTCTCTGTAAACGTCCTTCCAGGTCCCCCATTGCTTCGACATAGTCATTATCAGGGACCGTTATGTCTGCATTTAAGGCTGGACTATGCCAGCTGCAGACAGCGTGGCCGAAGGATCCGAACAGCCAGACTTGGAATGCGCCTCCCCGCTGGTTACAAGCCCTGAGCACCCTGTGCCATACACCGGGGGTGCTCACAGGCCTGTCAACAGAGGGAGAAATGTTCCTTGTCTAGGGCCCAGCACAGAGCAGGGGCTCCACATGCCTGCCCGGCGTGATCCCTGCAGTCCCGCCCTGGGGGCTCACTCAGGAGCAGGGACTGTGAAGGCCACAGCTTCAGAACCCTGTTTTCTGTTCCCCCTCACTGCTCTCTCCCTGTGTTTCACACCTAGACTCCTAGTTTTACCCTCCTACAGGGATTTTTGATAAAGACAAACATTACTGAGAACTCTTTAGAATTAGTTTGTGTAAAAACAGTATACATTGATCAGAATCATCTTAGGAAAGAGCTCAAAATGCCTTATTGAAACACTACTTAGACCCAATGATTGAAGGGATTTAGGACAGGTGGGAATCACTTTTTCACCACACTATTCAAAGGAAGAAGGGGTGCTTCAATTGTTTCCTTCTTTTTTTTTTTTTTTTAGTTTTATCAATCTGCTGGTTAAAAACCAATAATTTGTACACATTTATGACGCTAGATTGGACAGAGTTGGCACCATTGCTTCCTGGTGGAGCTATTATTTTGCAGCAGATCCCTTTTCAAAGAAAACCCAGGGGGTGCCTGTGGATATTCAAGTGTATCCGACCTGTGAAACCAAAGCACTATTTGCCTCAAGTCTATGAGCAAAAAGAATCTCAGCGTCTGAATTTTGAACTTTCATTTTTCTCTACAACATGCTTTCTTTTGAGCCCTTCAGATAGTTTCTTAATGACCTAGACAAAACAACAAGGATTAGAGGGTATTAAGAAAGCAGTATAATAGGCTAGCAATTTATAATTGTGCACAGTCTACTTCTCCCCAGGATGATTTTTAAATCCTATTCAGGAGCTTAGAACAGCAGAGACTAGTTCATCTTAATGCATGAGAACTTTTTAGAATATCATTCACTCTGTCCAAATTAAGAATTAATGCTTGAAGAGAAATAAACAGTTACAGTAATGCTCATGGTGCCAATATTGTGATGAATGTACAAAAGTCAACAAATCGAAACAAGTGATTTTATTTCTGTTTCCGCTAAAATAAGAGGAAGCTCATAATCACCACTATTTATTGAAATATTTATTTGATGTCCAGTCCTATCCATGCTAAGAGTTTTTATGCGAATGAGCTCATGTAACACTCGGCCAGACCTCTGACACCGAGTTCTGGTGACAGCTCCATTTTTTAAAATTTCATTTTATTTATTTTCTTATATCACTCTTCATTTTTGTACAATATTTGATTTCTCCCCTCAGGTGAATCCTCATACATCCCCCACCACCACATCCCCTGTGAACTGTCACATAGTCCTTTTGCTCTTCCTACCCGTTTAGACCCCTCCCTCCCCTCCCCTGCTGCACGACTCAGAGACGTGACTTGCCTGCTACTTGGGTCTGTTTTTCCCCCTCTGACCCTTTATCTGGTTCCCTATATTCCTCTTATAAGTGAGACTAGCTGATAGTCTTCTTTTTCCTTCTGACTTGCTTCACTGCAGCATGTCCACTGTTGTGCCCACGTCGACCAGTGCAGCCCCCAAGGACACAGACAACCGATGCAAGGGCACAAAGGAGTTTAATACGGGCTCGAGACCGGGCCCTCGACACGCACCGATGCAACGGCAGAGGTCGAGAGCCCCGAACAGAGGAAGCTGGGACATCTTATAGGGTCGCGAGTGGCGGGAACTTTGAAAGAAGTTGGCAATTATTCATTGGCTACTACAAAGGCACTTTGGGCGCGCGCGGTTACAGTTTCAAACTGATTGGACGGTTAGAGATGCTGTCCCATTTATGGACAGGACTGCCCTCATTGGTGGCTGGGGTGGTCTGCTTTTTCGTCACCAAGTGGAGTGAGGGTTGTGACTGCTGAAACTATCTCCGGAATGCGGCAGGACAAGGACTAACATATCAAGGTGGAGGATATACAAAATGGCGAAACCTCAGCTAAGCTTGGTTCCACATTTCCCCATTTTTTTTTTTTTTTTGAAAAAAAAAAACGGCTAGTCAGTTAAGAAAATAACACAGCTACCAAGCCTTTTATCAGTTAGTCAGTCTCAGAATTATGGTTACGTTTAGTCACATTATGTGTCATTTTGTTGTTCATTCACAGGGTTATAGGTCCAGCAAAAGTTCTCAGCCACAAATGAGAATTACTCTGCTTAAACAAGAGATGTTTCTTTAGTTGTTTTTATCCCTGAAGCCTTCCTAAACTCCTTAGAGGTCCTCTTTTGTACTATTCCTGAAACTTGCTTAATCACCCTAACTCGCCCTATGTCTCATTCCTCCCTTTTTGGGAATGGAGCCCCTAACTGCAGTCAGGGAAAAGGGGCGTCGTTCTGATCAGTAACTGCTTCCTGCTGAAAGTGGGCGATGAGGGGAAACAGTCAGGGCTCCACTCCTATGTATTGGGAGGGGTCCTGTTTTAGGGGTTGTTGGGGAGAGTTATATTGGCGTAAGGGGGCATATTGGGAGCGCAGCACCATTAACTGGACCGTGTTTACCCGTTGTTTAATAAAGGCCACGAGTCGATTAATGACACAGGGCCCGATAGACAGAATTAAGAAGAGGGTAACGACTGGGCCCAGAAGAGGCAAGAGATAGGGCAGCCATCCTCCTAAGCCTTCCCAAAGAAATGCATTGTTGTCTTCTAGCTTTTTTCTCCGGTGTTCTAGTTCCTCTTGTAATTGCTTAATTTTATTTCTAACTATTCCTGACTTGTTAGCATAGAAGCAACATTCTTCCCGCAGGTAGAGACAGATGCCTCCTTCCTTTGCTGTGAGAAGATCTAGCCCGCGGCGGTTTTGCAGGACCACCGCGGCCAAAGAGTCTAACTGAGACTGTAACTCTAAGGTTGTATCTGCTAGCCGCCCAATGTCCCCCACCAGCTGAGCTGAAATTTTTTGGTAAAGGTTAACAGAGGTCCCAATTCCAGCAACTCCGGTCCCCACTCCGGCTGCCACCCCCAGGCCGAGCAGTAGTGGGGTAATTATGGCCCGCTTATGTCCGGCAGGCACAGACTGGATGAGCTGTATGGGAAGGCTTTGGTTGCCTGGGACCACTCCCACATCGGGCATGAGATATGTTAAAATGCACAAGCCCGACCAGTTAGCAGGGAGTACGGGGTAGGCTGTGGTGCCACAGAAGAAAATAGTGCCCAGTGCCGGCGGGCACATAGAGGCAGAGCCATTAAAACTGGGCGCCTTAGTTGCACTGACTACTGAACTGCAGAGTACCTTATTTACTTGACCCACTCTTAAGGTCCCATTGTGACTAAGGCATGGCATCTGAGCAACTGTTGGGGAGAGCTTGACATTATTGATGGGCAAGGTCTGGTTACACATATGGGTTGGGCCCTTTAGGTTCGTCCAATTAATCCAGTTGTACACAGCAGGGATCGCTGTGTAACGGGGGGGTCCTTCTCTTAGACATAACCAGCAATCGCTGGCCAGGGTTGGGTTGGTCTTGTTTAAAAATTGTAGGGCTGAGTCTAACATGGCCTGTACTGTCTTTTCCAATTTAAGGGAACCCACCGGGCCTGGGATGTGTATCGGCTTGAACCACCGATCCTGTGTTTGGGCAACTTGTTCAAAAACCCTCTGAACTTCCTGCTTTCGTGCGTGGTCTTGCACACCCCCACCATCTGTCATCCCCCAGTGGGTTTGCAGAGTCCAACAAAAGGGTTTTCCTGCTTTGACAGGGCATACATATCCCGCGTTATTTCCTAAGGATATACCAGTCCAGAAAGTTCGATTGGACTCTGTGCACTGATAAACAGTAGACCTTTCATAGCACTGTGAATGAACAAAGGTATAGGCTGAAAAACTCCCCCCCTCTTTACAGTGATTGCAACTTTCATTTTTAGGCGGCATTTGATTTAAACGCTTCCAACAGACCACCCTCCCCACTGTACCTGGACATCCATGGGTGGTGCCCTTAATCAGGGTCGCCACAAACAAAGGAACTCCCTTAAGGCTGCAAGCACGCTTACTAACATAGCACTTGCTCTGAATATGACCGAATATGCCTTCGGTGATGCACCGTCGGCAGGGATCCCAGTCAGCCCCGACAAGGAGAAAACAAAGGAAGGACAGTAGGTAGCCAACATTACAGTTTGGTGTCATTTTTCACGGCGTGGGCAGTGGTCTGGGAGCGATGGGTTGTAGCCGGGAGCGCCTGAAGAGTCAGCTTGAGTGGATTGGTGGGATGCTTCCGGGCTCGCCACTGCAGCTGGGAGTCGTCAGTTGGTGCCGTCTTGACGTGTGAGTGATGAACCCAGGCCGCGATGCCGTCCACTTTGAGTGCGGTGGGTGTGGTCAGGAGGACGATGTAGGGACCCTTCCACCGGGGCTGGAGGCCACGACCGTCGGTCTTGTGTCGGCGGACAAGGACAAGATCTCCAGGCTGAAATTTGTGGGCTGTCTGAGAAGGTCCTCCCCCTTCATAGAGCGCTCTGAGGCGGGGCCAGACCTCCTGGTGAGCCTGCTGTACAGCCCATACAGAAAGAAAAAGTTCACAATCAGAAGGCAAATCACAAGCTAACTGCGCACCGTGCGGTGTGGTTGGGGGGGCGGTTCCATAGATAATCTCGAACGGAGACAGACCCAGACGATAAGGGGAATTGCGAGCCCGGAAGAGGGCATAGGGAAGGAGAGTCACCCAGTCCCCGCCAGACTCTAAAGTTAATTTAGTTAAAGTTTCTTTTAAAGTTCTGTTCATTCTCTCCACCTGCCCTGAACTCTGGGGCCGATAGGCACAATGGAGCTTCCACTCTGCTCCCAGGGCAGAAGCCACAGATTTTGATACCTGAGAGACAAAGGCTGGTCCATTGTCTGACCCAATGGTCACTGGAAACCCAAATCTAGGAAAAATGTTTTCCAACAGGATTTTGGCTACCACTCGAGCTGACTCACCTCTTGTCGGGAACGCCTCCGGCCATCCGGAAAACGTGTCCACCAGGACCAGCAGGTATCGATAGCCAAATTTACCTGGTCTTACCTCGGTGAAGTCTATTTCCCAATGGACCCCCGGGCGCGTTCCTCGCGGCCTCATTCCTGGTTCACCGGTTGTCTTGGTGGCGTTTACCATGGCACACGACTGGCAGGATGCCACTACTTGTCGCACGGTACAGGTTGCGTCCCGGACATGGAGGTTCCATTGCCTGATTAGAGTTAGAATTTTTCTCTCTCCCAAATGCGTGGCTCGGTGCAAGCGCTGAATGAGATCAGTGGCCAAGTGTGCTGGCAAGATGGCCTTAGTTTCTTGGGTGTACCACCAGTGTCCCAAAGAAAAAGCACCCGGTAGAGACTGTATGTAGTCAAAGTCCATAGTACTATACTCTGGGTCTTCCGGCAGCTGCGGGTCCCCTGGGTCTGGGAGTTTTACTGTCAGGGCATCTACCGGCATTAGGGCAGCTTGGCGTGCTGCCTCATCCGCCCGCTTATTACCTTGAGTTGGAGTCGAGGAGTCCTTTTGATGACCTGGATGATGCACTATAGCCAGCTTACGTGGTAGCCACAGCGCTGCCAGGAGATCCATAATTTCTTGAGCGTTTTTAATGCCTTTGCCGTCGGAGGTTAAGAGCCCGCGCTCTCGATATATGGCCCCGTGTACGTGGGCCGTGGCAAATGCATATCTGCTGTCAGTATACACAGTTAAATTTTTCCCTCGAGCCAAGGTGAGAGCTTTGGTTAGGGCAATTAGTTCAGCCTTTTGAGCGGACGTCCCGGATGGCAAAGGCTCAGCCCATATGACTTCCTGCATGGACACCACTGCCGCCCCTGCCGCTCTTCGGCCCTCGTGGATAAAACTGCTCCCATCCGTAAACCAAACCAGTCCGTCCGGCAGAGGGTTATCTCGCAGATCAGGGCGTAACCCTTGGACCTGGGCCAAGATATCAACACAGTCTAGATGGGCCTCCAGGTCAGGGGCAGGTAGGAGGGAGGCGGGGTTTAGCCCCGTGGGTGGCGAAAAATTGACCCTCTCTGGGTTGAGCAATAGGCTTTGGTAATGCGTGATTCGGGCATTACTCATCCACCTCTCTGGCGGCTGCCTGAGGACTCCTTCCACCGCATGGGGGGTGGTTATGGAAGTAACTTGTCCCAGAGACAGTTTTTGGGAGTCCTTGAAAAGGAGGGCAGCCGCTGCCACCATGCGTAAGCACGGTGGCCAGCCGGACGCCACCGGGTCTAACTTTTTAGACAGATAAGCCACAGGACGCCTCCAGGGGCCCAAGGACTGAGTGAGCACCCCTTTAGCTATGCCCTTTGCCTCATCTACGAACAAATGGAAAGGCTTTGTAATGTCCGGAAGACCCAGGGCTGGTGCAGACAGTAAAGCCCTCTTTAAGGACTCAAAAGACTGCTGCATCTGGGGAGTCCACTGAAAAGTTACTTTTTCCCGGGTAGCCTCATACAAGGGTTGGGCCAGGTCTGCGAATCCAGGTATCCATAGCCGGCAAAACCCAGCAGATCCCAGGAACTCACGTACCTCCCTTTTGGTGGTGGGTGTCGGCAACTGTAAGACAGTAGCTTTTCTGGCTTCCGTCAGCCACCTATAACCGTTTTTGAGGCGGTAGCCCAGATAGATTACCTCGGGCAGGCAAATTTGTGCCTTTTTTGCGGAGACGCGGTATCCCATCTGGCCCAGTTCCGTCAGTAATTCGGCTGTTCCTGTTCGGCAGGCATGCTCACTTTTCGCTGCAAGTAACAGATCATCAACATACTGGAGCAAAGTTAGTTCGGGAAATCGGCTGCGGAATTTTCTTAAATCCTCATGAAGGGCCTCGTCAAAAAGGGTGGGAGAGTTTTTAAACCCTTGAGGCAACCTTGTCCAAGTTAATTGTCCACTGATGCCCCGTTCCGCATCCTGCCATTCAAAGGCAAACATTTCCTGGCTTTGGGGTGCTAGTGGTAGACTAAAGAAGGCATCTTTTAAGTCCAATACTGTGTACCACACGAGTAGGTGGCAAGGCACTCAGCAAGGTATAAGGGTTTGGGACTGTGGGGTGGATATCTATGACCCGTTTATTTACTTCTCTGAGGTCCTGTACCGGCCTGAAGTCTTGCGAGTGTGGTTTTCGCACCGGTAACAAAGGGGTGTTCCATGACGAATGGCATGTTTTAAGGATACCACTGTCCAATAGCCTCCGAATATGAGGCATTATTCCTGCCTTGGCTTCTGCAGGCATAGGGTACTGTTTTACCCGAATGGGTTCAGCCCCAGGCTTTAGCTGGACTATAATGGGTGGTCTGTGGGACGCCAGGCCAACGCCCCCGGTTTCTGCCCAAACATTCGAGAAAGATTCCATCCACCACCCAGAAAGGGGTGGGTGATCTGGCGCCACCAAAAGGCGGTACTCATCTTGAAGGGAAATCGTGAGGACGTGTAGGGGAGAGCCCTTAAAGTCCTTGATTTCGACACCTTCCTGTCCAAATGAGATTTGCGCTCCTACCTTGGTTAAAAGGTCTCTTCCAATTAATGGGTACGGGCATTCAGGAATTACAACGAAGGTGTGCGAGACCTGACCTTTTCCCAGGTCTACAGATCTTTTCGTGGTCCAGGGATACTGCTTGCATCCCGTAGCCCCTTGCACCCACGAAGTTTTACCGGAAAGTTTACCCAAGGGTTCCGTGAGGACTGAATGCTGTGCCCCCGTGTCCACAAGGAAATTAACGGGTCTCCCCTCCACTTTTAAGGTTAGCCGGGGCTCGGGGAGGGTCGAGCCCTGACGGTCCTAGTCACTGTCATCTCTTGTGCCCCCGAGCACCAGGACAGGAGTGTCAGAAACGGCGGGGTTGTTTGAGGTTATTCCCCGTTTCTTTGGGCAATGTTTGGCCCAGTGTCCTTTTTGAGTGCAGTATGCACATTGATCACGCTGTAGGGTCCTGCCTGTCCCTGTGGAGCTGGGGCGGCGGGAGGGGTGTAGCTTACCCGGGTTGTCCTTTTGAGTGACGGCGAACAGGATTCTGGCCATATCCCGAGTGTGGCGTGCGTTTTCAGCCGCCCTTACCTTCCGTTCTTCCTGGCGGATGCGGTCTTCTCTTTGCTCAGGAGTTTCACGGCGATTGTACACCTTTTCTGCCACCTCCATAAGATCTCGAATAGATTTTTCTCCCAGCCTATCTATTCTTTGTAGTTTTTGTTTAATGTCAGGAGCCGCCTGGTTAACAAAGGCCATTACCACCGCGGCCCTGTTCTCCGTTGCCTCCGGATCCATAGGAGTATATTGCCGAAAAGCTTCCATGAGGCGTTCTAGAAAAGCCGCGGGGGTCTCCTCCCTTCCCTGCTGCACATCCCCTACCTTGGCCAAATTGGTGGGCTTGCGGGCTGCTGCACGCAACCCTGCCATTAGAGTCTGGCGGTACACCCGGAGTTTCTCCTTACCTTCAGCCTGGTTAAAATCCCAGTCAGGTCGGGTCAAGGGAAACACTAAATCTATGCGGGCCGCGTTTGTGGTGGGTGTGCCATCTTCTCCAGGGACTAATTTCCTGGCGGCCGTCAGTATACGATCTCGCTCCTCAGTGGTGAAGAGGACCTGCAAGAGCTGTTGGCAATCATCCCAGGTGGGCTGATGAGTAAATAGAACAGTGTCTAGGAGATTAACAAGGTTTTTAGGGTTGTCAGAGAAACGTGCATTTTGTGCTCTCCAGTTGTAGAGGTCACTGGTCGCAAACGGCCAGTAGTGCATGGGCTGGTTGCCCTGCTCATTAGGCAATCCTGCCACACGCAGGGGCAGGACGGTGGAATCCGGGGAATTCGCCTTCACTGAGCGGGTGCCTGCCGCCGGACCCTGCCCACGAGCCCCGCCCGCCTCTGGGGGAGGGTGGTCAGCCGACCGCAGGAGTTGGGGAGGGTTACTACAAGGGTTATGATAGGGTGGTGGAAATAGAAGTTCCTCCGGGGTAGAATCTTGGATAACCGCAGGTGCCGACGGGGTGTTGGGGTGGGACCCAAGCAGTTTAGCCGGCAGTACGGGTTGTGCCTGTAACGACAAAAATGGCTTTAACCAAGCAGGGGGGTTCTGGACTAGATCTTGCCAGACTAAGATATACGGGAGTTGGTCAGGATGTCCGAATTTTTTTTCACTGGTGATGATTTTTTTTACGCGACGGACAATCTGTAAATCAAAAGTTCCCTCCGGGGGCCAACCAACTCCGAACTTCGGCTACTCTGAGGAACAAAAGGTGATTAGAGGGGATTTTTTTATTTTTACACTGAGGTCCGACCCTCTGGACCTGACATCTTTAAAATGCTGTAAAACAACGGATAGAGGGGTAGATGGTGATTGACCCATGATGACAAATGCTAGAAGTACAGTGGCTGTCGTCACAAGAAACAGGCCAAAGACTGATTTTTCAAAAGGCCCCCAAAAGGGGTATCTGCTTCCCCGCAAAGGGTGTGGCCTTCCTAACATGTGGTCCGGGGACGTCTCCCGCGGTCCACGCCGGCGGCTTTCAAGTGCGTCCACTTAAGCCTGACCCGGCTATTGAACAGATTTTTAGGTTTGCAAACAATTACAGCTTTTACAGGTACAAAGTACAAAAGATACAGGTACTAAGTACAAAACAGCTTCTACAGGTACAAAGTACAAAGATACAGGTACTAAGTACAAAACAGCTTCTACAGGTACAAAGTACAAAAGATACAGGTACTAAGTACAAAACAGCTTCTACAGGTACAAAGTACAAAAGATACAGGTACTAAGTACAACTACAGGTCTGCAGACTTGAAGCTTACCTGGGCGAGTGTTGGAACTCACCTGCGCGCTTTAGAACTCCTTTCGGTTGCTCGGCAGTTGGGGTCTGCACTCGTCGATCCCGGACGAGCCCCCAAAATGTTGTGCCCACGTCGACCAGTGCAGCCCCCAAGGACACAGACAACCGATGCAAGGGCACAAAGGAGTTTAATACGGGCTCGAGACCGGGCCCTCGACACGCACCGATGCAACGGCAGAGGTCGAGAGCCCCGAACAGAGGAAGCTGGGACATCTTATAGGGTCGCGAGTGGCGGGAACTTTGAAAGAAGTTGGCAATTATTCATTGGCTACTACAAAGGCACTTTGGGCGCGCGCGGTTACAGTTTCAAACTGATTGGACGGTTAGAGATGCTGTCCCATTTATGGACAGGACTGCCCTCATTGGTGGCTGGGGTGGTCTGCTTTTTCGTCACCAAGTGGAGTGAGGGTTGTGACTGCTGAAACTATCTCCGGAATGCGGCAGGACAAGGACTAACATATCAAGGTGGAGGATATACAAAATGGCGAAACCTCAGCTAAGCTTGGTTCCACATCCACCTCACAAAGGAAGAAGCAAGATCCTGAAAGTGTAAGTAGCACGGTCAGGTCAGCCTCATCAGCGTGTAGCTGTGGGTCTGAGCATCGACCCTGACGTCTGTCCTGCTCCAAGCCCGGGCCTGCCTCAGTGGAAGGACGAGACTCTGAATCCTGGAGTCTGCGTGTCAGGGTGGCGAGTCCAGCCTAGTTCAAGGTCTAGTTGAGGCGAGTTCTCCATCTCTCTGGGCCCCTCCCAGGCCTCTGTAAAGAGGACAGGACCTGTAGTCACGCCTGTCTGGTCACGTTGGTAAAATGAGTGCATGAGAGTAGACAGATGCCTCGCCTACACTGTGGGTCTGACTTGGGGAGTTCTCGTAAGTGCTGCTGCTGCGGACCGTCCTTCAGTGTCCCCTGCTCCTGGCGCGCCTCTCCCAGAACAAATGCTGCTGTCCTTTGTTTCCTTCTTGGTATTTTTTGTTTGTCTGTTTGTTTTTGCTTTCCTTCCTTGGTGGAACACAATTCCCGTCATGTTATTTTAATAACGGCACTTTTACAATGAACACTATTTGGGGAGAGGATCAAACACAAGCCTAGGCCGCAGCTGGCCCAACCTGCCTTGACCGTCCGTCGTCTGTGGCTTCCACCTGGTTGACCCGCCGGGCTCCGTGCCGGCTGCCTGCTCTGCCCAGCTGTCATCCTCAGCTGGCAGGATTTGACTGGGTGCTGCCCTGAGAGGGAGGGAGGGGCAGGGCTGGGACAGGCTGAAGGGAAAGGTGAGGGACAAGGAACTGCCTTTGGTTGAAAAACTATTTCCTTTGATTTTGGTGATAACCCCCTCTGCCCCCACCCCCCACCCCCACCCCTCCTCCCTCTGCCCCAGCCTCCTCCTCCTGCACTTCCTCCCCTCTGAGTCCTCCCTCCCGCCTCCCCTTGCTCCGGCCTCCTGTCAAGTCTCCTTTCCTTTATACTGGATGGCGGCTTTGCTTCTGTTTATGCCCATTTTGCCTCTGGGGAAACTGAGCCTAATCATGCGCTCCAGGCCAGGCGGTGTGTTAGTGACAAAGACGCCTCGCAAGTCCTCTTTGGCTCATAAAACCCTGTTGGTTCTGCACTTCCTCTACCTGAGAGATGGCAGGGCCCCTGGAGGACGGGCGGCATCTCTCTGGGAAGCCAAGGCAGCGACAACGCACCTCCGCGTGAAACACCTTGTGTCTTTCAAGCCACAGCTGCACTAGCCTGTTCTAGGAGTTTCTTTATTCTTGCCTTGTGCTTCCGGAAGATACTGTGTTCAATGTCACTGGCCTCTGCCTACCTTCTCTCCGGGTCTTCTAGACAAGAAAACTCCTGGCTGTGACTAGCCCCGAGCTTTAGCACCTGCATTTCAGACAGTGATGAAGCACGTCGCCTCCTGGACGGTTGGGAATTTCCGCTCATTGTGAAGCTGCACAGTTTGCTGCATTTTGCCGGATTTGCAAATTGTGAAGATGGAACGAACTTCCTTTGGGACTGATTATATTTTTCAAAATCTGCGTTTTTGCATTCACTCTCAAGGAGGCAGAAAAATAAGACTTTCGCTAACTGAACACTGTTCTGGGCCTGGTAGGTGCCATTATGCTGCTGGAATGATAAAGCCAGTTAGACATCGCGTCACACCTTTCGGACAGGCAGGTACACATCTCTGAGTGCAAATGCACGAAAGCTTCTGTCTTCTACAGGGAGGGACTTTCTAAATACCCTTCACTTGTCATCCTTCCCTTGAGTTACACTTGCCTTGTGCTGTGTGTCCTGGGCACAATCAAAGGGCTCGTCAGATGCAGCAAATCGATCAAGCTCAGCGCTGGTTACTTCTGTCTGGTAAGATTTGCAACTGTTTTGCACAGATGGTGTTTATGTGTTTGTTTGAAATGCTAAATATTTTTATAATTTGATAAATAAAACATTGGCAAACAGCTTATGGATACATCTACCAGCAGTCTGAGTGAGATAATTAAAGATAATCAATCAGTGCTGGATGTACAAGGGAAGACTTCAAGCACACACGAGGATTTATCCAGTGAGCCTGAGAGGCGGGGGCAGGAGCCGCTGGAATGGAGAGCCACCCTTGCTTGCCTCTTAGTATTCAAGGGCCTGCCTAGCCCTCCCGAAGACTGAAGGAGGAAGCACATTGAAGTTATGGCCAAGAAAAGGAACATTTATGAAGCAATTTCTCCTGATGGATGATTTGAAGCAGTGAGGTGTTTCTGATTTAAAAAAATATATATATCAACCCATTTGTCAGTACAATGTTGGAAGGAACAAAGTTTCTCATTTAATTTCATTGACTCAACACATCCTGGGAATAACAAGTGCCCAGCAATTCCCCAAGCACGCAGCGGCAGATGCACGCAGAGGGCCTGTTTAATAGAAGCGCTGTTGTTGGTTAAGAGAGATGTCTGTTCACATTTCCTTGGGCTCCTTAGGTGTGAGAATGAGCCAGGCGTCGCACCGTTTATTTCTGTAGCCCTGCTCGCAGGCCATCAACAACGCAGGGAGAAGTAAATATTTTCCTGCTTTTCAACAGGAGCACGTTCCTATCTAGCTCCCTTGTCGACAAACAGACTGCGCCCGGCTGGTGTTCCCAAGGGCCATCTTTGCTTCTCGGCCTTCGTCAGGAAGGAAGGAGCCATCATGGCTCGAGTGAGTGGGCACTGAGGCGCTGATCCGGCTCAAGCTGCTGGTGCCCTCCCTTACATGACCTGGCTTTAGTGACTGAGTGGTTAAGAATATTCATCTCATTCTGCCTTTGCCCATGTTGGCGGAAGCGCTTCACTGTTGCAGGCTCTGTACGCCGTCAGGTAGGATTCTGGAATAACCAGTAAAAGGAGCCATGTTTGGACTCCACAGAACCCCAACATGAGAGAGAAACAGATAGGTGGGAAGGGAGGCTGTTTTGCAAGGCTTGTTTCAACCCTGAGAACAAGGCAGCGTCTCGGAGGGTTTACAACATACTCCGTGTGGATTAAATCAATCTTTGGAGGTGAGGACTGTGACATCACATTCTTCTTGAAACATCCCTAGGCCCGATGGATGCGTCACCTGAAGAGAGTTGCCATTCTCCCTGGTCAAGACCCTAACTACGATTTTACGACCTGTGAGAGAATGGGTTTCCTTCAGAAAGGGCCTGGAGAAGCAGTTCCCTAAAGAAAGCCTACAAATGGCCAATAAATATTTTAAACAGTGTATTAAACCTCAATAGTAATTAGGAAATGCAGAGTAACACAGGGGTGGAATGCCATTTTTGCCCATTATATTGTTCAAGTTCTGAAAGGAACACTATTTCACAGGATGTGCGGGACACGGCGGTCACCAGGCCTGTGCCCCTCCCATTCCTTTGCCCTCAGGGACCAGGATGTGGTGGGGGTGCCCCACCCTCACTGCTGCTCCCTGGGTCCAGTGCCTACCTGGGTAACAGCACCCCAATGGCACAAGGGCTTGGTGACCCCGGCCTGACCTGGCCAATCACAATGGCTTTCCTCAGTGGTTGAGGCCTTGCACCCTCTTCTCTAGATGTCAGGTGTCTAGTGTCACCAGCAGCCACTCCACACAAGGAAATCAGACTGAGTATGGAAAGACACGGGGAGGAGACAGTGATTGTTGCCTTCCGTTAGAGAAGCCAGTTCCTCTCCAGGCTGAGTCCATTACCACTGTTGTCATTACTAACTGGGCACGTCCTGCTTTATCTAAGGGGCTGCAATGGGTACAAATAAGCTCAGCCATGGATGTTGCAGAGTGAAAGGAACATTTGCAGAAGTCACCATAGCAATGTATCTCAGGATCCTTAAAAAAAGAATCATACTTTTCACTCTCTAATCCCACTTGTAGGGGTTCATCCCAGGAGACCAGCACAGACAGTCAGAGATGTGCGTCAGAGAATAATCAACATGGAGCTCGTCTTAATTGCTAGAAATTAAAAAAAAAAACCAGGATGATTTACTTAATCTTACATAAGTAACACTGAGCACATTTATATGGAGTGATCATTAAAGCCATATTTTTCATAGTATTTACTAATGAGCATGAAGGACATTAAGTGACGAAAAAAAAAGTGTATATCTGAAAGGGAATATAACCCACTATAAAAAGTGATTCTGGCTAGCGGGAGTACAGGCAGCTTCTATTTCCCTCTATGGACCTTTCTGTGTTTCCCAAATTCTCTATAATGACCATGTAATTAGTGTTATAACCAGGGAAAAAATGATTCTCAGCACTCATAATCCCCCAAGTCCCCTCCCAGTTCTGTACCTTCTCTATCTTTCCCAGAGGAGAGTCCTTCCCCTAAGAATCACGGCAACCATTTCAAGCCCCTGAGGCAGACAGATCATAGTTGAATTACGCCGAGTTCCCCCTTGTGGGGTTTCTAGCTGTGCTCACCAGCCCTGGGAGCAGCCTTTATTCTCCCACGCCATTAGAGGGCCCACACTCCCCACTCCAAACCCACTCTACACCCTCAAATCAGGGTTGTGATGGAAGAAGGAGCAACCGACAGGCATCTGGGAAGCTACCTGGTTCTGCTGACCAGAACCAGAACCAGAACTATGACCAGAACCGTCATAGTTTTTTAAAGCCTTCATTTATTTTTGAAAAGTTAAAGTTGAATAATACATATTCCTCTTGTATGCCTGGGGGTAACCAGGGAAAGTAACTCTAAAGACTTGAAAGTGACCAATTGTAATTAGAGTGGCCAGCACCAGGGACAGCGCAACCAGTTGTCAATTACTTGACATCTTGGTGTGGCTAGACTTCAGGCTGACAGAGGGGCACCGCCTTTAAAGGCGTGAGTTCTCCTCCTCCGGCTCTCTCCATTCTGTAACACAAGGCAGGAATGTTGGTCTTTTTCTTGGGGAATACTGGTTCACAGCCTGCATGTTGCAGAGGTATGTGATCACCTTCCCTTCAGAGTGTTACCACACCCCACCTGCCACCAAACACCCATGATGCAGCTAATCAGGAGGGGTCTCCAGGTGCACAGCAGCTGACATTTCAGCAGCCCCACTGCTGGGGACAGCTGTCGTCCCTGCATTTGTGCTGCCCTGCCCCGCCAGCTGATGGATCCCACCGCCACAGCAGAGGACCTGAGCGCTGACCCTCGGGGTGAGGAAGGCGTTCCACTGAATGCTGAATTCCTCCCTAGTACCCAACTCTCGGACTGTAGGTCAGCAAAGCAACTGTTCTTGCATGAAATAGGAAAGCAGAGGAGCTGGTGTGGAAGCTGCCCACGGTGCCAAACGCTGGCTGGCACGGAGCGGAGGTTAACAAGGCCGTAGGCTGCCTGGGCAAGGAAGAGGATGAGCATCCTCCAGGGCTCACAGCCCACAGCAGGCTTTCTCAGAGTCAGGTGAGCACAGAAACCACCTGGGAGCTTTGTAAAAATGCCAGGAGGGTAGAACTGTCATTACTGAAATCCCGTGACATACTTGCATGCCTGACTTTATTTAGTCCTTATCACCACTCTATGGAGTGAGTAGAAATGAGACCAATACATTGAACCCTAGAGGATGAGCAGGTTTTGAAGTTCTCACAACTAAAGGTAGCAGATTTGGAGTCAAAATAAAAATCTGATTTCCCCTTCACATGGAGCCCCTCCTGACCTTGAATGCCTCCTGCCTGGTGTCTGGCACGCTGTCATTTGAGTCACTCACGAGATGTTTGAGAACAAGTGCTCTTTGTGGGCTAGGAAGGGTTCCCTGTGTGCAAGGTGATGTCACTCGGCTCATAGCTGGACAGAGGAAAAGGACATTGCTGGCACGGTGCACGTAGCAACAGAGAGTCGGAATGAGTGTGGAGAAGGATCCACCACTGACATGAAGATCAGGATCAGGAGGAAGCTCTGCTGTCTCTGGGAAGCAGGTGCCCCCCCCAAATGGGGTGGGGACATCCAGATGAAAAGGGAGGAAGCCAGAGTATCTACTCACCTCTCCATTTTCCCCAGGATTCTTCCCAACTGCTAGTACTTCTGGGGCACAGTCCTCAAAGCCTCAGAGAGTTTGGGGATTCTTTTATGTGACTCAAGAGATATAGCTTATCCTTAGGGTTCTAGGTCACCCAATCTCAACATCAGAGAACTCAGCGTTCTAGAGATCTGAAGGCCAGACTATAAGTCAGCTTCAAAGGTAGTTAACTGGGCCTTCAACTCCCAGAAATTTAATCAGAATACAAGATGCCATCACCTTTGGTCTGGGGTGACTGTGTTAGGCCCACATGGAAGTGACCAAAGAAAATTGAGTTCAGAGAGAAAAATGAAGTGGTATGTACTTAATGCAAATCCCATTTTAATTATGAGACACTAAGGTGAACTCTGACCCTCAAATCCCTCTGCAGTAACTTCAACCCATTAAATCAGCAGTTTACCTTTCGTCTACTGCGATCATGAACGCAATAATGAGGGAGGCAATAAAGACTGAGTAATTTCAAAGAATAAGTGAGTCAGAATTCTAATGAAATCTTCTCAAATCTCTCATACAGTAATTTACCCATGATTTTTTATGGTGGACTTTAAATGAAATTTCTGTGCAAAATAAGCAAATGAAATAGAATTATAGGAAGTTATGTACGTAGTATTATGCAATATGTAATCTTTTGGGACTGACCTCTAGGGCTAACCTCTGTTTACTAGGCACACTTCTGTAGCTTGTCAGCCAGGTGGTTGATTATATCAGTAGTTTGTTCCATTTTATTGCTAGTATTCCCATGGCAGGGAGGTGCCAGGGTGAGTGGATTAACCATTCACCCACTGAAGAACATCTGGGTTGTTCCCAGCTGTGGCTATTAGGATACAGCTATCATGAGCACTCTGCACGTTTGGCGTTTGATTTGTCAATATAAAAGATTTCATTTTTCTGGGATAAATGCCTTGGAGAGCAACAGCTGGGCTGTAGGGTAGCTGCATAGGTAGGTTCCTTTTTTTTTTTTGAGTTATAATTTATATTAAAATATTCACCCTGTTAGTGTACAGTTCTTTTTATATTCACAAGGTTGTATGCCCATGCCCACTATAGAAATCACTGCTACCTTCCAGAACATTTCCATCCCCTCTAAAAGAAATCCCCTGCCCTTAGGAGTCATCTCCCTTTCCCCTAGCCCTCTCCCCACTCCCTGACCCTAATTAACTTACTGTCTCGCCAGTTTTCCTAATTCTGGATATTTCATACAATATTTGTGGACTTTGTATCTAGCATATGTTTTCCAGCTTCATCCACGTTGTGACACGTGTCTGCATGTCTCTCCTTTTTCGAGATGAATCTAAGTGAACATAAGCCATTTTGTTTACCCATCACTTCGTGGAAATTTGGGCCACTCCTACCTTTTGGCTATTATAAATAATACAAGTCTTTGTGTGAACATAGGTTTTGATTCTTTTGATAGATTGCTGGAAGTGGAGTGCTAGGTTGTACTGTGACTCTAAAATTAGCTTTTTGAGGAACTGTTTTCCAACGTGAAGTAGCATTTAATCTTAAGGGCTTTCTAGCTCCTTCCCTGTCCTACGAGTTATTATTCTAAAGTTCTAAACTTTGTTTTACATTTAAGTTTGGAGTTCGTTTTTATAAAAGGTGTGAGACCTTAGTTCAGGCTTCATTTATTTGCTTATGGATGTTCATTTGCTGCAGCAGCGTTCTAGTAAAGGTCATCTCTCCTCCATTAAAGTGCTTTTGTGCCGTTGTCAAAAATCAGTTGGGCATATTCATCGGGGCTTATTTCTGAGCTCTTTTTTCTGCTCCGTTGATCTATGTGTCTGTTCTGCCAATATAGTCTTGATAACTATAACTATATAATAAGTCTTCAAATTGTATGTCTTGAATTCCTCCCACTTTATTCTTTTTAAAAATTGTTTTAGCTATTCTGCTTTCTTTGCCTCTCCATATAAACTTTGGAATAATCTTCTGTATCTATAAAAAAATCTTGCTGGGATTTTGATAGGAATTCGACCAAATTTGTAAACCAATTTGGGGGTAACTGACATATTATGTTGAGTCTTTATATTTATCAACACAGTATGTCTTTCCATTTGCTTCGATTTTATTTAATTTCTTTCATTTGCATTTTGTTTTTTTCAACATACAAGTTCTACACATTTTGTTAGAGTTGCACCTGACATATTTGTGTCTTTCTCCCCTTTTATTGTGGTGGTAAGTGGTATTACATTTTTAATTTGTGTTTACATGTTCATTGCTAGTATGTAGAAATACAATTAATTTTTGTATATGTTGCATTTCATGACCTGCTAATTTCATTGATTAGGCATAAGGGTTGTTTTGTACATGTCTCTGCAAATGTGGGAAGCTTGTTTTTCTTTTCCTGGCTTATATATATGCCTTTGTTTCTTTTAATACCTTGTTTCACTGGATAGAACTTCCAGCATTTTGCTGAGTAAATGTGTTGAGAGTAGACATCCTTGCCTTGTCCCTTGTCTTTGGGGAAAAGCATTTAATCTTTCACCATTAAGTGTTCTATGAGCTATAGGTTTTTGACAGATATTCTTTATTAAGTTGAGAAATTAGTCTCTATTAATAGTTTTCTGAATTGGTGTTTAAATGCTTTTTCTGCCTTTATTGCCTTGACTATATGATTTTTCTTCAACCTATAAATGTGATTTACACTAATTTTTAATTATTTAAAAAATAATTACACTTATTTTTAATTAATAACCTTGCACCCTGCATTAAATTCTTCTTGGTCGTGGTGTGTCATTCTTCTGTAGTGCTGAGTTCTGTTCACTCTTTCATTAATAGTTTTTATAGGTGCATCCATGAGGGAGGTAGCTCTTTCATTTTCTTTCTTTGCAATACCTTTGTTTACTTTAGTATCAGGAGTTCACAGTCTAACAGAAATGAGAAAGTATGAAACATAATGAGTATAATATAGTAATTGCACAGTAGAGAAGCATATGAAAGGGTTGATGGAAATTCAGAAAAAGGAATCTGAGAGGACATGTGTGAACAGCATCATTGAAGATATATGCCAAAGGGAGAAAAGAACATTAAGAAAAGGTAGTACAAAGGTGCACAAGCTTTCATCTGTGCTGTACTTGAAGATACCAGATAATTTGACGTGTTCAGAGTTGATAGGATACTCTCGGGCTCCACTCCATATACCCAAAAAGGCTGATTCCCTGAGACTTATCACAATTTAATCATGATGTCTTTTCATGCAAATTGTCTGTTTCTAGTGTGTATATTGCACCTAGATCTGTATATTCAACTGCAAAAATTTTTAAAGATAATAACCACAAGCACCTCAACAAGTGGATGTTGTACCCTGCATTGTCCTATAACTTCTTCTCTTTCTAAAAGTTGTCCCAGCTTATTGCTTCCTACTGCAGTGAAAGAATAAGGAGGGTGCGCCTACTGAAATAATTCCTGTAAAGAACCAAGTTATGAGAGGTCCTCCCGTAGTCACTCATGTCTTTCCAGAGATGCTAAATTAAGGCTCACTACACTTTGGCTCATTCATCACACACCTGGTTTTGGGGGGATAATCTTCTTGTGGAAGGGAAAGAGGGGTGACCAGTAGGTCCTGACATTTGACAAGTTAAAAAGAACAAATATCATGAGCGGTGAACTGAACTCTGACAGTACCCAGATAGTTGTTGTGCATTGTTATTAGAGACTTAACTATGACATGAAAGATTTTGGCTGGTTTCTAAATACCTCTGGCCTCTTTGCCATTCATTTAAGACTGGCTCGGAGAAGGGGAATCAACCCTGACTTTCGGCTGTTCCCATGCATGCCGGGCACTAGCTCTACGAGAGAAATGGTATGAATTGCGATCATCATTTAGGCACAGATCAGATGATTAAGTCTTGTGAGCTACTTGAAAGTTGAGTGTGCTAATTTAGTATGCTCTTCAAAAAGACTATCTTTTAAGCAGTGAAAACCAGAGAAGGATCTTATTTTAGTAGAACAACTAGGGCAGTATGTGGGTGGGTTGCAGAAGAGAAGGCTAGGGGTAAGATTAATTGGATTACTAAAATAATTCAGGCAAGAGAGAGACTATCATTTTGGTACCCACAGAAAGTCAAATAGGATACTCTCTTCTTCCATGCCCTGTCAGGTGGCCACGGGCCACACGCTGGCCGCTGGCCTCTGGCCTCTGCAACATGAAGTTTGCCATTCTGTCCACGGTGCCCTAAAAGCACAAGTAATAACCCTTCTCCCCATCTCTTAAACAAGAGAATATTTTTTACTTTTATCTAAAAGGATAAACTGCAACATCAACTAAAATAGGAGATTTGAATACCACCTCGGTGCATTCTTGAGGTTTCTCTATGCATTCTTGCTTCTGTCTGTGCTGCGTGGACTTCTTGAATTCTACAGTGGACCTGGGGATTAGGGAGAACACGGGAGGCTGGTGCTCTGCTGGTGGAAGGACACGAGGACCTCTTGACTCTGACACGGGCCACTTGAGATGACTTTCTTGGGGTCAGCTTGTGGTTTTAATAGGACTGAAAGGCTGTCCCTCAAGATGGTTTCTGGTCATGTCATCATGAGTCACTCTAAGTACATATAGTTGCTCCTCAAATTACTAGGAGGAGGAGCAACAGAAGTAAATGTTTGATTGGTCTGTAAGGAGCAGCGAAAGTAAAGGATTAACAACTACCATGCAACACTGTTGCATATGAAGGAACAGGCACTGGAGATTTACGAACATTGCCCAGAAAAATAGAAAAATTTTCAGAACACAAAATGTCTTTAATAGTTGACTAGCTCATTCTTTTCAAAATCAGAAGGAGGATTAGCTCCCTTGATGTAACAATCCCCTTTAAACAATGATGGATATACTATAGCATTTAATACAAAGTAAAAATCAAAACCAACAAGCAACTATAAACCAGAGACACACTGGGTGGGGGAGGGGCGGGGCGGGGAGAGGAAGGACTAGGGTCATAATAAGGGGGGGGGTGCAGTTGTATGGGGAATATAACCAAAATGAAAATACATATGTTGTGCAAAAATGAAAAATGATGTAAGAATTATATAAAATAAAATTTTAAAAAATATATACTATAGCATTTAAAATGGTAACTATCAAGGGGTGTGTGTGAGGGTTAGGGGAGAGGGGTGGACATGATTAAATATTGCAAATCTTAATAAATGCCAGGAGCAAAGTAGACTCTTGAGTAATAAATGAAAAAATAAAATTTGAGAGAACTTTTTTTGGAGACAGAAGCAAAAGATTGTCCGTGTGAAGGAAGAAACTGGAGATTTGCTATTTGGATAAATGTTTAGATGATGGTATTAAGATGGCTCATCATCTCCACTGCCTATTTAGGAATATAGAAAGAGATATTTGGGAGATTAGATGACAAGTTTGAATTGGGATATATTAAGGGTAAAAATTAAAAGGGGACATCTAATAGGGAATTAAAATCACAAGGGCTTTGGCTATGCTGTTGAACATAGTAGTCACTACCCCACAGTGGCTACTGATACTCAAATTAGTGAAACTTTAATAACACTAAAAATTTAGTTCATCACACAATCCACATTTCAAACTCTTAAGGCTACCTGTGGCTAGTAGCTCCTACATCACAGTGTGGAAAACATTTCCTTAATTGTTGATGATATTCTTAGGTACCACTGGCTTAGAGCTCCAGAGAGGGAGAAAAACTGTAGATCTAGACTTGGAAGTTGTTTGAGCATTGGGAAGATAGCTGAGCTCGTTGTTAAGGATGAAGGACCCTTAATAGGAGGAAAGAAGGCCTAGAACAGAAACCTGAGAGACTACAGGGTTAAGGAATGACAACTGGGTCTTCTCAAAATGACTTATAAGCAAGTGACCAGAGAGGGAGAAGCGTTAGAAAGTATCTATTCCCTAAGAATGTCGGGAAGGGAACAGAAGCCTCAAGGACTGAGGAGAGGGCTAATAACTGGTCAGTGGATTTGGCTGCTGGACAATTACTAATGACTTTTCTAAGGTGTTTTTAAAAGGAGGTGGCACCTAACCGACTGGACAAAGGTGAGAGAAATGGTGAGGGAAAAAAAAAAAAACAAAACAGGAGTGTAATGTCTTTCTAAAAATTTCTCCGATAAATAGGGGCGGTGGCCTAGAGTGCAATACTAAGAGAAAAGTGGATCCAGTAAGCAAGTGACTGTTCTTAGGGGCTTCAGTGTATTTGCAGGTGGCAGAGAGGGAGCAGTGGAAGAGAAGTCAAAGATGTCGATGTCAGAGAGACGGGATGAATGATGGATGGATGTCAGGAGGAAGTATAATGTCAGGAGGCAGCAGAAAAGATCCTGTTCTCTGTGTTCTTCAAACCAGCATCAGACACACTGATAAGAGAAAAAAATCCAAGTGAGGTTTAATAGCAACATGTACAGGTGGGAGAGACCCAGCAAGAGGGAGCAGCTCCCCACAGGGCCACAGAGGCCTCTTAAATAGCTTAGCCGAGACATGTAGACAGGAGGCGTGGTGGTGGAAGGGAGTGTCAGAAAGGGTTTATCAAGGGAGGCACAGTAGACAAAGGGGTGTAGGTTGAGTTTTGCCTTCTCTAAACAAGGGAGGTAAGGACACTGGTCTTTCCAGCACCACGTGAGAGGGTGCCTTACCAGAAAAAGGTGACATTTAAATGTCTTTTTCAAAAGCAACCTCCACCCGGTCTTCAGAGCCCGTCCTTGTACCAAAAAGGCATATTTTGGCGCAGCGCACTGCTGCTGCCCTACAAAGGAATTAGGAACAAAAACACAGCTGAGAAGGACGAGGCACAAGTCTCCTTGAGGTTGGAGACAAAGTTTGACGGGGGGAGGAAAGAAGTTCTTGACTGCGATGGCTAGAATTGCTGCTGCGCTCACTGAATCTACAAGTGCAGGACTGAAATTTATGCAGGACTGAAACCTGCCTTTTCCTTGTCCATTTTGGAAAGGTCTAATATTGATAGTCCAGCAGGGAGCCATCAGCGCTCTCACCAAGGGCGTTAATTTTGAAGACATCTCATTAACGCCCGAGAACCACCCACCCCGTTGTCCGTCAGCAAAGACAAGCTCTCGTTGGCAGTCCACAGCTTCTGCTGTCAGGCTCAAGGAACACAGACCAGGGCGAAAGTTCTCTCTCTCCACTTCCAAAAAAAATAAAGGAAAAGAGTCCGGAGCGCTGAGGCGTCCTGAGGCAGCGTGTGGCGGGCTCTGGCCAGGAGACTCCAGGACCCCGGCAGCTGCCTCCATCCTCTGTGCTGGACCCCAGCGCCCCGCCCAGCGCCACTCCCGAGCCCTGGCACGTCTGTGGGAGCAGCGACAATGGACAAATCTCTGGTCACAACCTCAGGAGATTTTTTAAGTGTGATATGAAACCACTGCCATCCATGGAGGGCCTGGAAAGATCTTAGAATATTGTCATATGTCCTTGGGCAGCTTCTAGGAGCAAGGAAGGCAAACAGAATGTATACTGATGGGAGAAGAGACGGTGGTAGTAGAAGACACTTACGAGCTAAGAAATATCTGGAGGATATGGAGAGAGAAATCACTGCACCTTCCAAGATGATTCTGAACAACCACTCAAACTATTCTTTTTTTTTTTTATTAAATAATATTTTTTTTTATATTCCCCCATACAACTGCACATGCCCCATTCTGACCCCAATCCTCCCCTCCCGGCCCCCACCCCAAAAAGTGTCTCTGGTTCATAGTTTTTTGTTGATTTTGATTTTCACTTTCTTATAGTTATTCATTTTCCTGATCCCTTATTTAAGTTTTCTAGATTCCTGCTATGAGTGAGACCATCCGGTATTTTTCTTTTTCTTTTTGGCTTATTTCGCTGAGCATGATCCCTTCCAGCGCCATCCATGTTGCTGCAAATGGCATGTGTTTATCTTTTTTGAATGCTGAGTAATATTCCATGGTATATATGTACCACATCTTCTTGATCCAGTCATCTATTTTTGGGCATTTGTGCATTTGTTCAATAAATGGTGCTGGGAAAACTGGGTTGCTACATGCAAAAGAATGAAGCTTGACCACCACCTCACACCATACACAAAAATCAACTCAAAATGGATTAAAGAACTAGACATAAGACCTGAAACCATAAAATACATAGAAGGAAATATAGGTGAAACACTACGTGATTTGCATATCAAAGACATCTTTACAGACACATCACCCAAAGCAGTGATAGTGAAGGCAAAGATCAACAGCTGGGACTACATCAAATTAAAGAGCTTCTGCACAGCAAAAGAGACAATAACAAAAACAAAGAGAAACCCCACCAACTGGGAGAACATTTTTGCACCCAACACTAATGATAAAGGACTGATCACAAAAATCTGCAAAGAGCTGATGAAACTCAACAACAACAAAGAAAATAACCCAGTCAAAAAAATGGGCAGAAGAGCTAAAAAGAAACTTCTCTGAAGAGGAAATGCAAATGGCCAACAGGCATATGAAAAAATGTTCAACATCACTTGTCATCAGGGAAATGAAAATCAAAACTACCATGAGATACCATCTTACACCAGTGAGAATGGCACATATTAAAGAAACTAGCAACAACAAATGTTGGCGAGGGTGTGGAGAAAAAGGAACTCTCCTGCACTGTTGGTGGGAGTGCAAACTGGTCCAACCACTATGGAGAGCTGTGTGGAGATTTCTGGACCTACTAAACATAGAGCTTCCATAGGATCCAGCAATTCCACTCCTAGGTATTTACCCAAAGGACACAGAAACATCCATTCCAAAGAACACCTGCACCCCTATGTTTATAGCAGCACTATTTACAATAGCTAAGCTTTGGAATCAAACTATTCTTTAATGCCCAGAAATGTATGGCTTCTTCTACTTAATCCATTTCTTCTATACAACGTGAAGAAAACAAGTGCAAAGGATAGACTAAGGTCATGGACTACAGGTGCTTTGCTGGTTTCTGGGTTCCTGCTATGAGTGAGACCATCCAGTGTTTTTCGTCTTCTTTCTGGCTTATTTCGCTGGGCATGATCCCTTCCAGCGCCATCCATGTTGCTTCAGATGGCATGAGTTTGTCTTTTTTGAATGCTGAGTAGTGTTCCATGGTGTATATGGACCACATCTTCTTGATCCAGGCATCTATTTTTGGGCATTTGGGCTGTTTCCGGGCCTTAGCTATTGTGAATGGTGCTGCTGTGGACGTGGGGGTGCAGGTGCTCTTTGGAGTTGATGTTTCTGTGTCCTTTGGGTGAATACCTAGGAGTGGAATCGCTGGATCCTACGGAGGCTCTGTCTTTGGCGGGTTGGGGAATCTCTACACAGCTCTCCATCATGGTTGGATAGGTTTGCACTCCCACCGGCAGTGCGGGAGGGTTCCTTTTTCTCCACAACCTCGCCAGCATTTGTTGTTGCTGGTTTTTTAAATACGTGCCATTCTCACTGGTGTGAGATGGGGTCTCATGGTGGTTTTGATTTGCGTTTCCCTGATTGCAGGTGATGTTGAACATTTTTTCATGTGCCTGGTGGCCATTTGCATTTCCTCTTCAGAGAAGTTTCTTTTTAGCTCTTCTGCCCATTTTGTGGCTGGATTATTTACTTTGTTTTTTTTGAGTCTCTTCAGCTCGCTAAGAGCATTCATTATTCTATGAGGACATCAGAAGTCTGCATACTTAAATCTCTAGAAACTTCTAAATACTGATTTTACACATTATCATCACCAAAGAAATCTTTCAGGATCAGTACAATCCTGATTACTTTCTGAACTGTGTAGGTTTTTCTTCTGATTCATCAATGAAAAATACTTTAGACTTGAAAAATCCCCATACTTTGCCCCCTCTTGTCACCGATGAAGACAGGGAGGTGCTGCTGAAAGCCATCTTCCCTCGGCGCCCACGGGCCCTAGGAGGAGACAGTGATGATCACTGAGGGAAGGGAAGGGAAGGGCAGCCGTAGTCTCTTCTGACTTGCTGGAGAAGCAGCTGTCAGTAGTTCTCCTGAAGCCGCCTAATAAAGGTTAAAGGCTCCATTTAACTAAGCCCCTGGCGGGGGCCTCCAGGTATGGCCTAGGGGTTAGTCTCAGCGCTCTCACCGCTGCGGCCTGAGTTCGAGCCCCAGCCAGGGAGCTACCCGCAAGGAGCGTGGGAGTTAGCCCCCAGAAGGGGGCATGGAGCTAGAGCGCATGTGGTGCAGCAGAAGGTCTCTTCTCTCTGTGCCTGCTGCTCAGCTATGCTCTGTGCTTCAGATCTCCTTCCTCGCCCCGCCCCCTCCTTCCTCGCCCCGCCCCTCCTTCCTCGCCCCGCCCCCTCCTTCCTCGCCCCGCCCCCTCCTTCCTCGCCCCGCCCCTCCTTCCTCGCCCCGCCCCCTCCTTCCTCGCCCCGCCCTCCTTCCTCGCCCCGCCCCCTCCTTCCTCGCCCCGCCCCCTCCTTCCTCGCCCCGCCCCCTCCTTCCTCGCCCCGCCCCTCCTTCCTCGCCCCGCCCCTCCACAAGTTCTTCCTAGTAAAATCTAACACCTAGATACTCCCGAGTGCAATGTGAATATCAGTCGATTAACAACTACCATGCCACTAAACACCCCTCCGTATGTAAAGCATCTATTACCCCGTAGTACCTTGAGTTTTTGTCATAAATAAACTACACCATTTGTTCTCTTCCCCCCCCCCCCAAAAAAAATATAAAGGAAAAGAGAAGACGTGAACTGCCCTGTTACAGACACTGCACACGCGGGCAGGTAGTGGCGCTGGAGCGATCCTCCAAATGCAACAGCTGCTTGATTACGAATAGATGAGCACAGCTGGCTGTTTACTGTGTAGGGAAGTGAAATAAGGAAACAATCACAGAATTGCCCAGGAGAAATCAGGCAGGCAGCAGTGCTAACCTCCTCAGCCAGCACTCATACAAAGATCCATTCTGGAAGTCCTAATCATTCTCTTCCCGGCCGGAAATTTGGTTCCTGCCCGTCACTCCGCTGGCGCTACAATTCCCAAGGTCACCAGCGACCTGCTGATGGGCGGGCTCAGGGGCCTTCCTCATTTTGCTCAACTTTTTTTTTTTTTCCCAACTCTAGATACCACTAAATTCCAGCTCTTTTTAGAATATGTCTCTGCATTTCTGTTAGACTAAGCAACCCTGTCGTATGAGGATTCTGGTTTTTTTTTTCTTCTTCTTCTTGTAATTGTGTACTTCTCCAAAGCCAGAGCGATCCTTCTACTCTTCAAAATCATGTCCAGGGCAGAGTATGCGGTGGAGCAAAGGTGAAACAGGGTTGGCTTACTGCTGATGGGCACAGAACAAGGATGGAATAGAACTAAAAGAGCAGTCGCGAGGAACAACACAAAAGCCAGGGAGACCACACAACAAAGCACATTATGACTAGTGTTTTTGGTGATGGGCCAGATAGTAAATATTTTGGGGCTTGAAGGCTGGTCTCTGTGGCAACATTTCAAATCTGTCATTGCAGCATAAAAGCAGCCATAGGTAAACAAATGAGCAAGGCTTGTATACCAATATACCTTTCTTTATAAGAACAGAGGTCCATGTGCTGAACACTAAAAAAAATTGATAAAAAAATTGACCATTGGTTTATAATACTAAGATTAAGAAGTACTGCTTCACAACTTGATACATGCATATACCTCACCATACCCACACTGGAGCTGTAGTGCCATACTGACCCCTTATCTTTTCCTTCCACCCAACTTTCCCTTCCCCTCTGGTAACCATCTTTTTATTATCATAATCTAAGAGATGCTAGATTATTTATTTTGTTTCTTTATATTCCACATTTGGGTGAAGCCATCCACTATTTATCCTTCTCAATCATGTGAAGTTCCATCCATGTTATAAAAAAATGGGGGGGTCTAGCATGTAACAAGATTTCATCTTTTTATAGAGCTGAGTAGTATTCCATCGAATATGTATATACCACATCTTCTTTATCTAGTCATCCATTGATGAGCATTTAGGTTGTTTCTATGTCTTGGCTATGGTGAATAATGTTGCTGTGAACATAGGGTGCATATATCTTTTCAAATCAGTGTTCTCATATTCTTTTTTTCTTTTGATACATATCCAGAGGTAGAATTTCTGGCTCATATTATGTTGTGTTTTTAATTTTTTGAAGAATCTCCGTGCTGTTTTCCAAAATGGCTGCACCAAGTTACATTCCCACAAGCAGTGTATAAGTATTCCTTTTTCTGAACAACCTTGTCAATATTTTTTAATAAAGACCATTTTCACAGGTGTGAAATATGTCATTGTGGTTTTGATTTGCATTTTTTTAATTAGTTATTTATACAAGCACTGGGTACAGTCAGAAGCGCGGGAGGGTGAGAGAATTCACCAGAGCGGGGAACAGAACAGGCAGACTGACGAAATACACTGCTGAGGGGAGCAGTGGGCGCAGCAGAGGTCTGCAGTGCCATGTGGGACCCTTGCCAGTGGCCGGGGAATGAACCGGCACTGCAGAGGCTGCCAGCAGCTTTGCAGCCCAGCGCTCAACCGCTGTGCCACCGGGGAGGCCCTGATTTGCATTTCTTGATAATAAGTGATGATGAGCATTTTTCTTGTGCATGTTGGCCATTATCTATGTCTTCTTTGGAGAAATGTCTATTCAGATCATATGCTCACTTTTTGATTGGTTTTTTGCTATTGTTTTGTTCTTTACATATTGGTTATCAACCCATTGTCGGATATGATTTGCAAATGTCTTCTCTCAATCAGTATGTTGCCTTTTTGTTTTGTGTTGGTTTCTTTTGTTGTATAGATTTTTTTTTTTGTTTGATGAACTAGTAGTCATCCCATTTGTTTATTTTTACTCTTTTCCCCTTGATATTGTAGTCAACCTCTTCAAAGGCATTTCTTCGGTTAATGTCATGGAGTGTATCATCTGTGTTTTCTTCTTTGTGTTTTATGATTCAGGCCTTATATCCCAGCCCCTTAATTCATTTTGAATTCTTTGCATGGTATTATACAGTTATTGAGTCTCATTCTTTTGTATGTGGCTGTCCAGATTTTGTTGAAGAACACCTTTTGGTGAATTATTTCTTTTCTTCATTGTATGCTTTTGACTCTTGTTGTAAATTGTCCACATATGTGTGGGTTGATTTATGGGCATTCAATTTGATTCCATTGCCTGTTGTTTATCCCAGTCCCACGCATATGTTGAACTATGTTCAGCTCAATTCTAATGGAAGCTAGTGAGGAAGAAAAACCCAACACCTAAGTCCTGCAGGTGGAAGCCATATATGTAGCAAGAGGATCCTGCCTCTGATGGTGAATAGGAGAGTTGTTTGGAGACTGCCAGAGAGACTACCACTCGAACGCCTTTTATACATGTCATTTTAAGTTTAAGAAATCCCACTGGAAACTGAGGCGCAGCCTACAGATACTGCCCCATTCTTGTCTTTATGCTAAGACAGACCTTACCTCTCCCCTAAGCTCCAGGACTTTATCTCAGTTAGTCAGGATGGCCCCCACACTTGCCATGCAGAGTCTTGTCCCCACGTCATATTCTCAAATAATGGTTTTTGGAAAGAACAGGATTTAATGTGTGTGTGTGGTAATGTGAACTACACTGACTGGGGTAAACATATGTGTATATCAAATCATAGCATATGCCTACAACTAATAGAATATAACATGTCAATAACATCTCAATTTTTAAAAGAAATTGTATTGCTTCACTTTGAAATTCTTTTTTTTTTAATTATTTTTTTAAAGATTTATACAAGCACTGGATACAGTCAGAAGCGCGGGAGGGTGAGAGAACTCACCAGAGCGGGGATCAGAACAGGCAGACTGACGAAGTACACTGCTGAGGGGAGCAGCAGGCGTGGCAGGAGAGGTCCGCGCACCATGTGGGACCCTCACCTGGAGGCCAGGGATCAAACCGGTGCTGCAGAGGCTGCGGGCAGCTTCGCAACTCAGTGCTCAACTGCTATGCCACCGGGGAGGCCCCACTTTGAAATTCTTAGCAAGAAAGATTATTTTTCTTGGGCTCTCTGGTCAGATAGATTCCTTTGTGTACTGGCTGTTCTTTTCCTTTTCCTATTGATTTTTTTATTCTTACCGGGCAAGTTTTAGATGTATCCAAACTTGACAGAGTATGGTTTCTTCCCTCAGGGGTAGTCCTGTATTTCTCCCACCACTGTAGCACCTGCGATCCCTCGCCACAGTCCCTGTGCTCTTCCCACCCCTGCTGTAGGCCTCAGGTCTACGGTCAGCTTGAAAGTTTTGTTTTCCTGACCCTTTGTTTGGCCTCTTTATATTCCACATATAAGTGAAATCATCCAATGTTTCATCTTTTTCCTTCTGACTTACTTCACTTAGTGTGATGGAACCGGGAGGGATTATGCTGAACACATTTTTCTAATTTAAAAAATGAACACAGTTGACTACTACTCGCCTATCAAAAACCTTCAAAAACTCTCAAATTCTGTAGCCATCATTCAGATCCTAAAATGATGAGTGCGTGCTCTAGAAGAAAATGGAGTTTGAAGTTTGGGCTGGTACTTCAGGCAACCCACTGCCCTCTTAATTCAGAGACCCTCCCTCTTCCATTCTGAGGCCAGTCGCTAGTCTTCCTCTCTGCTCTCAACAAGCTGACGGGAAATTAGAGTTTTCCAAAAAAGCACGTGTTTCTGCAGACCCCCCTCATGGCCGCTGCTGGGAGGGGCCTCCAGTGTGACATTAGGAGGTGAGCTCTGGGGAGAGTTAGCTCATGTGGAACCTGGGCTGCTCTGAGTGTCTTCCTTCTCGTTTGCATGACTGAGCCCCTCTGATTCAGCTATATGAATTCAGCTGGCACATGAGTACAAATGACAGCAGGATTGTTATGAAGATGACATTAAATAACTTAGGAAAAATGCTTACTGGTGTACCTAACCCATAAGTAAAGTACCTAAATACTAGCTATTACTTTTAGTCAAATTAAGTTGTCTTTTGTTTTCTGATTCCTTCTGTTCTTGTAACAGAAATAAGGGAAGGGTTAAAAAATCCTATACAAATGTAAAGTAAGATAGAACATAAAAAATCAAAATTATCCATAATACTGACAGCTAAAAACTTAAAAGGACACATATTAGTGTTTTCAATGTATTTGTTTCCAGACTTTATGCACAGGTACACATACATTTTGAGACATGATTTGTTGGATTATCTTTTTTTTTTTTTCCTTACCCTTTGGTAAGAAAATGTGATGTTTTTTAAATGTCTCTTAGTATTTGTTTTTAATGGAATTTTACCACTCTTCTATTAGATTTTTTTTTCTAACCATATTCTCTGAAAGATTCAAATAGGAGTTGAGTTTTTTAAAGATAATTAACAATAAATACTTAGAAACAGTCCTTCTGTTCTCCCCCAGCTATTGAAATCTTTGCCACTGCAATTATTTTTAAACCTTGTAGTCGAAGCTTTGAAAAGACAAAGGCAACACGTGGGTCTCCTCTTTCGCTGCCTTCTGAAACTTGGAAGTTGCAACCTTCTTCCCTCTCTGACAGGCATTATGCCAGCCACGCTAGGCTTCGAGTCCAGAGCTGTGTCGGGGGTGAGCTCGGTAAGGAAAACTGTGAGCGGCAGAGCTGTGCAAAGCCTGTGTCGAATGACATCCTCATGAGACTTGGCTCTCTGCAAACACACCTGTCAGAGCCGCGGTACAGCACCAACCTTGGGCTTTAAACTCACTAATGATTTCGAGCCTCTCAGCCCCCCACATTTGCCCTCTTCTCCAAAATCTCTTTGGAGGTCCTGGGAAAAGCAGGTCCATTTTATTTGCAAAATCTATTATTTCATTTATTCCATTTTAATAACTACCATTGAGTCCCTCCTGCTTAGCAGCCACTGCTCACTGGGCGATGCAAGGACGGAGAAAATGCAAAGATAAAAGGGACTGGTCTCTGCTCTTGAAAAGTTTAAAATGTACTAGAAAGCAATAAAATGTGTGAACAAATACCTGATAACAGGCAGAGTGAACTAAGGCTGAGCAAAGATGCCTGCATTATGCTCACTGATTGCAATGGAAAATATTTAACCAATAGACAAAGAGGGGATGGTGGGTCCTATTTCGGGGTTGCACTTCTCTGAATGCTTTAATCCCCAGGCCCTAATGCTTTGGCTAGGAAATAGCAGATATTTACTGATGAGGAATCTGAGTAATATAATCATGTCTGTAAATGATAGAATTGGGACTTGACCTAGGCGTGACTGCAAGTCTCCCTGGAGCCCTTCGAGACTGAGGGAACAACACAGGAATAAGCATGACAGCAAGAACATGCAGGGTGGGCTCAGAACATTGCTGGCAGTGTCTGCCACATATTGATAGTAGATGGTCAGCAAATTGTACCCAAAAAGCAATTTTCAGTTCAATTTAGTAGGTACAACACCTTAGCAAGCACAACATCTCTTACCCTAAGGAGGAAGAAAGGGTGCATATATGTCAGGTGAGTAACCTGCAGTTCTTGCTCAGGGGTCTGCTGCAGGGCTGGTGGCCCTCAAGGGCAGGCCCCTCCTCAGCTGTGACATGGGTCTGCATATGGCTAGCATCTTGCAGCTGCACTGGCCAGAGCACCCCAGCAGTTAAGCCACCCACACCATCCAGGCAGCCCCAGGAGGAGAGACAGTGTGCAGTGAACGCACTCTCTTTGGCTCCTCTGTGCTTTGGCCTCAGTGTGGCACATGTCCTAGCACATCCTGGCAGATCTGGTCCCAAGGTCCATCCTAAAATAAAGGTGACTTCTTGTGTGCCCAGAAGACAATGAAAAGAGGCGTGGGGAATACAAAGCATAGCTTTCAACAAACAAGGCAGTGATAATTTAGAATATATTTTGTGTGAATATATTTATATAACACGTATAATGGCATGACATGTAAAACAACATACATGTTCTAGATGATACAGCATGCACATTATAGTATGCTTATATAACATGTAGGTATATACATATACGTATAATACATGTATAGTCTATACACAAGGGATAAGTATATATACACAAAAATATAAAACACGTATAATACATAAATACATATGCAAATATAATCAATATAAAAAAAAATGGGAGGGCAACAGAGACGTTTGTGTCTCACAGCTTGTTTTCACTGTGACAATCCAAAAAACATTCCTCATACTTTCATAAAATAGCCTTAGTTAGAATTTCAGCACCTGCAAAGGTCTGTGGTTTTGAAAGTGCTGCCGATACAGCTAGGAAGAGGCTGTCCAAGGATGTGTGGCATCAACTGGAGACGATGCTGAGGGCCCCCGCCAGTGACAGGATGACATGGCATGACCCCCACTCCACAGAGGAGTGGTGTTCTGAGAGTATTTGCTAGAACTTAATGGCAGTGATTGGCTAAGGGGCGGGAGGGAGAGCGAGCAAGTACAGATTCATGGCTCCCGACAGACAAGGAGGGAACAGTGGGCCAAGGCACTCTTGGGCACTGAAGTGGAGGAAACAAGCAAACGCCACATTCAGGGAGGGCAGGAGATAAAGGAGCCTGCAGGGCATGTCATTAGAAAATAAGGAGAAGCATCTGGGATCCCCGAGGAAGATGCCTGGACGTGGTGCTGAGGCCCAAGACAGAGCCATGGCAGTGGGGAACGGACAGTAAGCATAAAACACTTGCTTGTCTCAAGAAAAAGAACAAAATTCTAAAAGTGAGTGTAGGTTACTCAAAAAATTCTTAACTTCTCTTGACTACAAATCTCCAAGTTGACTGGGCCAGAGGTCAGGTGGCACTCCTGAAGAAGCAAAGACAAAGGGTTAAATCAGACAATACTGTTTTAGAAACTGTATCAGAAAACACTGGGGGGGGGGGAAGCTACCCCGCCCCCTGGAAGCTGCAGTTCTGCCATCAGATTTCAAGAGTTTGGCTGAGTTTCTTCTGCTCCTTTATATTTCACAGTATTGAAATAATTTGGTACTTGTCATATCTGACTTATTTCATTTAGCATAACCCCCTCCAAATCCCTCCATGTTGTCACAAATGGCAAGATTTCAGTTTTTATAACTGCGCAGTATTCCACTCGGTATATACATATCCTACCTTCTTTATCTGCTCATCTGCTGCTGGACATTTAGGTTGTCTCCATTGCTTGGCTATTGTAAGCAGTGCTACAATGAACATAGGAGTGCATTTATCCCTTTGAATTAGTGGGGTTTTTGTATTCAAGTAGACACCCAGGAGTAGAATTGATTGCAAGATCTATTTGTAATGTTTGGAGATATCTCCATATTGTCTTATAAATAGGGGCTGAAATTAGTTCCTACCAACAGTGTAAGAGGGTTTCTTTTTCTCCATACTTTTTCTCTAACACTTGCCATTTCTGGACTTTCTAACATGGGTCATTCTCCCAGATGTGAGGTGTATCTCATTGTAGTTTTGATTTGCATTTTTCTGATAAGTGATAATGAGCATTTTTCTATGTGCCTGTTGGCCATCTGTATGTCTGCTTTGGAGAAGTGTCTATTTAGCTCTTCTACATTTTTCAGTGGACTATTAGCCCCTTGTTGAATATATGATGAATATGTTGAATATTTTCTCCTATGCAGTGGGGTATCTTTTCTTTCACTCCGAAGAAGCTTTCAAATTTGATGCAGTACCATTTGTTTATTTCTAATTTTGTTTCCCTTGCTCTTGGAGTCTAGTCCCCAAAGACATCATTTAAGAGAATGTCACAGATTGTTTTGCCTGTTTTCTTCTGTGTTTTTAATGGTTTCAGTCCTAACATCCAAATCATTGATGCATTTGACATGATTTTTTGTGTACGTGTGATAGTGATAGGGCTTCATTCTCTTTATTGTGGCTGTCCAGTTTTCTCACATCATTAGCTGAATAGACTTTTCGCTTTGCATTGTATGTTCTTGGCTCCTTTGTTACAAACTGAGTTGATTTCTGGCCTCTCAATTCCATTGATCTGTGTGTCTATTTTCATGCCAATACGGTATTTTTTTTTAAAGATTTATTTTATGCATGCAAGAGCTGGGGTGTAGGCCAGAGATGTGGAGAGTGAGAAGATCCACCAGAGACAGAGTAGGGAACAGAACAGGCAGACTGACTGAAATACACTGCTGAGGGGAGCAGCGGGCGAGGCAGGAGAGGTCTGCTGTGCCATGTGGGTCACCTCCCTGGCCAGGGATCAAACTCGTGCTGCAGTGACTGAGGCTAGCTTCATAGTGCTGCATCTTAACCCCTTGCGCTACCAGGGAGACCCATTACCGTGCTGTTTTGATTACTGTTGCTTTGTAGTAATGGATAAGGCCCATTCATATGTAGATGTGTGCTTTGGTTACCCAGCTAGACACTGACAGTTCAGGAGTGTCCTTCCCAAACTAGCTGTTTCACAGGACTCAAATCTGTGACCCCAGCATCACCACCATCCCTGCTCTAAGTTTTACACCCCAAGCAATTCAAAGGCCAAGTTCTCAGGAAGAAGGACAAACTACAGCCTAGAGATGCAGGGATATTGGTGCAGTGCATCTTGGGTCTGCTCTCCTTGTCCCAGTTTATCATTTCTTCGATTGGGTCAGCTCTTTTTTTATCCTAAGACCTCAACTGTAATAAATGTTTGTGCACATTCAAGGATGTTAAAGAAACCACCTGTCTTAAAATACTGAGCATATGCCATTTTCCAAACTCCCAGCCTTAATTCTCAATATAATTCCTTATGCCAGAGGTCACAAACTCAAACAAAATCAATGTGAATTGGCAGGTCCCCTAAATATGTGACATAGAAACAGTTGGGAATATGAACTAGAGAGACTGCATCTTCTTGAAAGGGGTAAGCAGTAAGTTCAGCCAATTTTGTTGATAATTAATACAGACAGTGGTGAGCTGACTTGTAAAGGTTTGCAAAAGCAGACTATATGCATCTCTTCAATAACATCACATTGGTAACTTGAAATCGGTCATTCTGGGAATATTTACACCATAGAAAATGGCAAATGCTACAAATCAAGACTTTTTTTTCATCAGCACATCATTGGAAATAGGTGACGTGCTCCTAGATTCCCCCAATATTTTAAGAGAAATAGAAAATTTAGATGTTTTAGTGAACACTTAATTTTTAAATCTTGACACAGTGTTAAAAAACCACATTGGCAAAGTAAAACCAGCACCATGGGCTTCTGCATGAACCACTGCCTTATGCCAGCACATCACACCCTTACTCAAGGTGCCTACAAAAATGGTTGGGCGCCAAGCTGTTATAGAGCAACCCCGATATTAAACGGGTTCCTGGCTGTGGGTCCTCACCCGCGCGCTTTAAAGGGACTTATGAATACTCTACTACAGACACATGCAAAAGGGTTAATAAAAGGTTTATTTACAAAAGAAAAGGAAATAAGGAAAATGTACAACTCAGGGAAAAAATAGGGAAATAAAGTCTTTAATGCGTCCTACCCGATCCGATGACCTGGAAACCCCAAAGTCACTCTCAGAGCTGACCGGACGCTGCTGCTGGCCAAGAGCCCCAAAATGGAGAGAGCCCCAAAGCCCACGTGTCTGCCTTTTGTATCCACCTGGCTGCTTAACCTCACCCTCAGGTCCCAGCCACCTTCCCTTTGGTGGTGATGGGATTTGGAGTTCCCAGTGTCTTTGGCTTTGACCTGGGGTGGGGGTGGAGTCCACAAAGCCTATATGGAATTTGCTTTGGGACATCCTTTTCCCCCTAACAATACCACATTGGCAAAGTAAAACCAGCACCATCGGCTTCTGCATGAACCACTGCCTTATGCCAGCACATCACACCCTTACTCAAGGTGCCTACAAAAATGGAGCAAATCTCTTATCACAGGTGGTTCCTTTAGCATCCTTGATGTAAATAAACATTTATTATAGTTGGAAAGACATTGTAGATATGGAAAAGTCAATTGTAAGGCTGGGAAGAAAATCATTCTGTCTGTTAAGCCACAGTGATTCATAGATATTAATGATCCAGCCCTACTTGCATAGTGAAATACTTTGTAATGAGAAGATAAATACCTAGAAAATTGGATGTCCTTATAGGAGCAAGGGAAGGCAAAAGTGGAACATTGTAATCCATTTTACTTGAATCAGAAGAAATTACCAGCTGCTGAGGTCAGAGTTTGACATCAGAGGTGATAAACACTCTATCCTCTCAAGGTCCGAGATGTTCCTCTCAGAAACATTTGCTTGCTTTAATCTTCCCCAGTCTTCTGAGCACCTGCCAAAATCTTGGCCCTTTCCATTATAGCAGTAACATGCGCTCTCTAAAATTCAGCCAGTTTACTTTGCATTTCCAATTTGAACTTCCTGCTAACATCCCTGAGGACAATTCATCTTACCTCAGCTTAGGGATTGTTATCTGGGTTTTGTATTGTAGTATAAGCAGGTTAGAAAGATAAGAGAGTCTCCTCGGGTTAATCACTGTGGCACTGAGATACGGAGATGACATTTAGTTCAGAACCTATAATGTAATTGGGAGCTATAATCTCCTGTTTGCTGCTCTTCAGTGACTTGTTCCCCAAATGAGATAGAAGTTTTATAAAGTTTCATAAAAAAAAATTAAGAGCAAAAAACTATATACAAAAATGTCTAAAGTGCAGTGACATTTTAAAGACTGAAATTTAATTGTGCTGGTTTCCCAGTCTCTTTTCATGGGCAGTTCTTTGAAATGCAGAGTAAATGTTTCTCATCCTTCCTTATTTATGGTACAGATGAAAATTTCAACAGCTAGGTCACCCCATAATCTCACATACCTTCATAAATTTTCTGTCTTTATCACCAACAGAACAGTATCCTCACCCACTTTGAAATGGAAAGCAGGCCAGGACAGAAATTCTTATCCTTTTACATTAGTTATCCTGTTACAATGATCTGAAAATCACCTCGACTCTGTTTCCTTTATTAGTGGCCCAAGCTCCAAAATAAAGATGACACCAAATTTGTTAATTTCAACTTGTCACTGTAATTTCTAGAGGAATGTGTATGCACGTCCTCATTAATATTATGAGAGCATAACTGCTCTCAATTTAAAGTAATGCTGAAGCAGATCAGAGGGGAAATCTCAGTATATTGGGTGCTTTGAGATGAGCAGGTTCTCAAGGAAGATATTTATATCATGTGCTCACAAGGCAATTTGGAAAATAGTCATCCTCTGGGTTCATTCATGGAAGCCAAACATTGGGACTCGCTTGACACTGTGGACTTAAGTTAAAAGAAAAATCTACTTTAAACCAAATAAGGTGCCAGTTCTTTCTATGGTATAAAGTAAAACAATGGCCAGGATGACAGGGCTACTGGCGAAAGCACATGGTGGTAAACCTTGAGCGGCCAGTAGGAATCCAGTGATCTGAATTCTGAGAGTCTCTGAGTGCTAAGATTAGAGTCACAAACTTTTTTTTTTTAAGATTATTTATTTATACAAGCACTGGGTACAGTCAGAGGCACAGGAGGGTGAGAGAATTCACCAGAGCGGGGAGCAGAACAGGCATACTGACGAAATACACTGCTGAGGGGAGCAGCGGGCACAGCAGGAGAGGTCTGCAAGCCATGTGGCACCCTTGCCTGGTGGCCGGGGATCGAGCTGGTGCTGCAGAGGCTGTGGGCAGCTTCACAGCCCAGCGCTCAACCGCTGCGCCACCAGGGGAGGCCCTAAAGTCACAAATTTGACAGCTTTGTTTAGGTAAAGCTAAACTCAGTTTATCCTATGCATTCTTGTATTTCGCTTTCAAATTTCACCAGGGAAGCCTGTTTTCATGTGGGTGTGTCTGCTATGTGCTTGGCCAATGCCCTTCGGGGCCCTCTCATACTGGCCACATAGGTTTGTTAGTTTTCTCTTGTCCACAGTCCCACGAGGGTTGGGGTCTCATCTGCGTTGCTCATCCTTAAAGACCCAAGAACAGGGCGGGGCACATTGGGCTATTAAATATTGATAGGATGAAGGTAAGATATAAAGTTACTAGTCCTGACCCTCACTGCTCCAAATTATGTGAAATTTGTCAACCTCTGCTTTTCTTTTGGTCTAATTAAATGTCATGAGTCCTTACAATGGACCTGAACTCCAGGGACGGCCTGTCACGATCTCTATGATTATGGCAGGTCACTTGTTTTTTAGATTTTCATTTCCTCATTTGCATATTATGGGTTTGTACTTGATTATCCTTCAACCATTCATGGAGATCCAAATAGACATAAGAAATTAGGGTCTGTTGAGGTTCATGTTTTCATTCAACAGATGTCTACTGAGCACCTGCCATGTGCCAGGCAGTGTCTAGGCACTGGGGATACAACAGAGAACAGAATGAAAATAGTTGTCCTTATGGGGCTTGTATGCTGGTGAGGAGAGACCACAAACAGACAAGAAAGGAAAAAATATACAATGCCAGATCATAAATCCTCTGGAGAAAATACAGCAGGAAGGGAAAGAAAGTACAAGATGGTGGTAAGCGGGACAGGTGAGGCTGTGATTCCCAACAGGATGTACAGAGAACTTTGTCCACGAGAAAATAACTTTTGATCAAAGACCTGAAGTGGTAGGGGAATTACCGATGTATTTGGATATTCTAAGGAGTGAGCCTAGAATAAGTTCTGTGCCTGAGTAACTGGATGCATGTGCTGCCATGTATGGAATAAAGGGCTATGGGAAGAACAGCTTTGTGTGGACGGGGGCACAGTAAGGTAAGTTAGCTCAGGGGATGGGTGTAGACATGTACTTTTGGAGCAGCTAACAAAGTGAACACGTAGGCAATTGGAGAAATGGCTGGGAGCTCAGGGGTAAGGTCTGAGCTCCAAGAAGTAACAAGTAAGTTATCAGAGGGAGAGTGAGGCGTGGGGCTGTCAAAGTTTGGAAGTCAGGACAATGAGAAAGACAGCAAAAGCAAAAACATAACTAGATAAACCGACTGGCCGAAAGCAAAGGGTGTGGATTTCTAGAGGCCAAGAAAGACTCGTGTTTGAGAAGACCATGTAAAAATGCAGCTGGCAGAGGTAGGAAGACGTGCACTGTGAACTGACCCCAGAGGTGGCATGAGGGAGTGAGTGTCAGAGGTGAAAGCTGACGTGGAGTGGGGTCAAGAGAGAATGGGAGAAGATGAATTCAAGATGGTGAATCTGGCAATATTTGTAATGTTTGGAAGCAGAAAAATGGAGTAGTATCTGAAAGAGAGAGTAGAGTCAAACAAGACATTTCTCCTCTTTGAAATAAAGTGTTTGCCAAAAGAGATTGTGATTAAATAGAGATGGTAAAGTGATGATTCATCAGAGAATGACCATGAACAGATCATGGAGTCTGAGAGGGAATGACCCCTAACGTGCAGGTGGAAAGGCTGATCTTAATGTAAAGAAGGACCAGTTTGATCATAACACGTAGGAAGGCGTGATAAATGGACACAAATTCATGTAGTTAGTTATGGTGGTGAACACCTTCAGAATTTTCTTTTTGTTTCTATTATCTCATTGAAATAGAGGAAGACCACTCAGCTGAGACTTAGGAGAGGAAAGAGGGTGGAGTTTTAAGAATACAGCATACACCTGCCATCTAGAAGAGGAGCTAATAGCCAGGAAAATGTGATAGGACTTTAGAGCTACACTAAAGGCTTGAGGTTAGAACTACTAGGAGTCTAAAGTTTAATTACCATCATTGTCTTAGTCAATTCTGGGTGCAGAAGAAAATGTCACTTGCTGTGTGGCTCATAATCAATAGTGACTCACAGCTCTGGAGGCCAGGAAGTCCAAGGTCGAGGCCCCAGCACATTGTGTTTAGTGAAGACCCCTGTCATGATGCACAGGCTGGTGGTCTTCTCACTGCCTCCCATGGGGGGAGCTCTCCTATAAGGTTGCCACCATCATGGCCTAGACACCTCCCAAAGATCCTACCTCCAAATACCATCACACTGCGGATTAGGTTTCTATGTAAGAATTGGGAGGGAAGGCACAAACATTCGTCAATAGCAGTTATGTTTGAATTTCTCTAGCCATGTTCAGTAACCAGGACAGACACAGAATAGGTGGAAGATTGATTTAACCGAGGCTGGGATTTTCCGAGGCAAGTATGATACATAAAGGTGCCAGATCCTGATCGCGTATGGAAGAGACAGTTTAAAATAATGAACCATGAAATTTAAACTGAGTAAGGGGATAGTAAAGTCATGAAGGGGTTGAGGGCACAAGAAAAAGTTATTAGATCAGTGGACTGAAGGCCCTGGAAGTGAAAAGAAACTTGGGTGTATGGAGTACTTTGTGGGGTAACTGGAACTAGAATATGCAGGAAATTGAGTTAATAGAGAGGTTGAAGTTACTGGTAAGAAGATGTAACTGTAAGAGTGAGAGATTGGGGTATGGGTGGCAAAAGACAATTGGAGGTGAGATGATCCAGTAACTAACCTTCTAGATTCTTGGGAGGATTATCTTCATGAAGATTGACTTCCCAAGAAATTTATAGAGTAGTATTAGAAAAAGTCAGTTATCAAGCAGTTAAAATTGAAGGAGTGAGTGGGGTGTTTGGGGGGCATGTATCAGAAATTATAGCAAGGTGGGGCAGACAATATGCTATTCACAGGTGAGAATCCAAGTTTGGAAGTGATAAAGAGGACACTATCCATCTTCATACCCTGTGGTATGTGGAATGTGTGACAGAAAATACCACCCCTTGCAGGCACCACCAGAGAAGCGGCAACCTCAGGGGAGAGCCAGTCAGTTTTCAGTTGAGCAGGAAAAGAGGGCATTTTGCTGAGACCGACTACAAAACCTGGAGGGTATGGCAGGAGTGTTTCCAGAGTTTTGGAGTGTGAGGTTGATGGGGCTGACAGGGAGGTCAGGAGCCACAGTTGATGTCAGGTGATGAAAGGAGTGGCCTGGGGGTTCTGGGTCCCTAGGGCTTAGTGATTAAGTCAGTCAGCAGGATAAGTAGCACAGTGAGAAGACAGCAGCAGTCACAGATACGCTGGAAGGTGAGGGAAGTCAGGCTTATGCAGGTTCTAGATCTACTCAACTCCAGCAGATCGAAATGCGGAGGTGAAAGAGCTGTGATCTTTCTCCTGAGGTCTGGGGCCACCCCTTCATTCTCAGAACATCAGAAATGCTAGGGTTCATTTTCTACTCCAAGCTGAAACACACTCTGCTTTGGGCTTTTACTACACACACCCCTCATTTTTCTTCTAGCTGACTGACTCTCCCCTGCCCAGCCTCCCTGGTCGCCACTATTTCTTGATGTACCTCTAAATGTTGGGGGGGGGTGTCTTTCCTTAATGCTCTTCTGTTCTCCATTTTCAATTCACCTCCATTCTTTTAAATATCTTGCTTGGATTTATGACTCCTAATCCGACATCTTTCCTGAGACAAATCTTTATTTCTATCGACTTGCCCGATACTTTCACTTGGATGTCTAGTCAGCAGCTCAACGGGGATATCTGATTCGTCGCTTCCCACCTTCCTCATCTTCCTAATTTCACCTTGTGTTTTCGATCAAGAACCAAGGGGTCATTTGCCGGGGACCAGCCTTGGCAAAATGTCGTGTCAGGGTTCCTGAAAGGATGAGACGGCGTCGGCGAAAACGAAAGGACAGAGGGGAAGGGGACGAGGTAGAATGAGGAGACACTGACACCTGGTGAGGTGCAAGTATCTTCTGCCGAGAGGCTCAGCAGGTTTTTTATTTATACATTTTTTGCAAGCAGTGAGATGACATTATCGTGTGCATAGAAACAAAGCAGAAGCAATCAGTGCATCTCTTCTTCCATGGGCTTTTGGCCACTACGTGCTCTCAGTAAGAAGGCAACCTTCAAGGGTAATAAAAAACTAAGCCTTACACTAAAACTCATTGTTTCAGCTAAACAATAACCTAAGACAGCAGATAGCCGCCAGGACATCCCTATCAGCTAAAGCCTAAGCAAGAAAAGACTTTTCTTATTCTCATGGCCTTTACACCAGGGGCCGGCTGCTACTCAGCTATCAGAACTTTTTTCTATTTAGAAACTCCTAACTCAAATAGCTTCATTTAAAAACTTTCCCAAGAAACTTCAAGAGAAGGCAAAAGAAGGACCCACTACAATTGTTGTGCTGGATTGCTTGTCAGGCATGCACAACAAACCATCTTCCATTGTCAGGTGGGCCAAACGGCCCAACAACTGATTTCTAAACAAACAATTTTCCGTGCTATTAGAGTATGCTGATACATATAATTTATTGCCTAATATACTTTCTGATAAATTTTTCTCTCTCTATGACCAAGAACAAAAAGCAAAGGGATGCCAGATCTTCAGCCCCATGGTGTGAGGCCTTTTCTCTTAGCTGCTTGCCAGTATCCTATCTGGCTGGGGCAACAATGCCCCCTGCAGCAGTCAATCTTGAACCATCTCTTTCTTTTAACCCCCAGGAAGTACCATTGGTTCTCCCTTCAAACTGTACTACCTCCCCCCTGCCCACCGTCAGGGTTCAATCAACGATGACCCACTGGGATGTATGCATGTGTGTGGTCTCTTGCAAGAATTTGGCTTTCCTCATCTGACATAGCTGCTGTGGTCTTTGATCAGACAAAAGAACTCGAAGTCTCTAGTTTAGGCAACAGGGGAACATAACAGAGAACGGGGGAACATGATGGGATACACAAGTGCAAAATGGAACCCACTTCTGTTCTCAGTGCCTCCAACCTTGATGGTATGTTTCCTGCTGGACAATCTGGTGCCCTTTATCACAGAACTAACACACGGCTGGCCCCACAGGTCAGAGACGCGGGAGGAGAAGCCAGGGGGAGCTTGCGCAGCTGTAGACCTGGTTGCTGCTCATGCTGCCTCAAACTACCGGGTGGGTGTAAAGCGCAAAATGACTGCAGTCTTACTCTGCCCTCCAAATATCACCCAAAAATATCTCCTGAGGCTCACTTCAACCCGAAAAATGCAGGGAAGAGATTTCTTGGAAACTTGCTTCAGCCTAAGCAAGTTGTCATATTCCAACTCCCACAGCACACACTCTGCCAGCTTGGGAGCCATATACATCTCTTTAAAACACAGCTGCAGTGACTTCCAGAGAACACAGTAAATGATCACGCCTCCACCTAACGTGGGCCCTACCCCTCCAGCAAAGGAAAACATGCCAACCCTCTCCCCATGAAAGGGACACAAAGGTGCTTTTGTTTTTTGTCTTTGGGGGACATGTATTCTAGCTGCCCCCTTCCTATTCACTGTATATTCAAGACTTAATGAACTATTATAACTATTGAAGTAAGAGGAGAGAAGTAGGCATTAGCCAAAATTCTTATATTCATGAAATATAAAATGAAGGAAGAAAAAAACTCCTTGCAATTTCAGCCTTTCTCCATTGGGTCCCGTTGCTGTAACTGGTATTTGTGATTTCCCTCTCGCCAGCACCTCAGCAGAGATATAAGCTGCTCTATTTCCTATCTGGTTGGGTCAGGAATCTGGGCGTGGGGTGTGGAGCGGGGTGATTCTGGCTCAGGTTCCCCAGTGATTGCTGAACAGATGTCAGCCAAGGCTTGGCTGGGGCGGTAGCTCTTGTTTCTAAGATGCTTTGTTCACTTGACTTTTAGCAGAAGCCTCAGTCCCTTGCTTGGTGTTGGACACTGACCTCAGTTCCTCGCCCTGTGGAATTCCCCAAAGCGCTTGTTTGTGTCATCTGGCGTCCCCCAGTGATAGGAGGAATGACCTAATCTCTGAAGTCACGCTGTCATTGTCGTCATATTCTTGTCATTACATCCAAGTCTCTAAGGCTGGTACACACTCAAGAGGCAGGGGAATTAAACTCCACCTCTTGAAGAGGGGGTATCAGAGACTCTGAAGACAGACTTTTAAAGCATCACAGCGTTGTAATTAGTCCATATGGATCATCTTCATAGCCTCTTTCTGCTACTGATGGCAGCAACTATATAGTTCATTCTAACCTCCACAGCTAAAGTGATTATTTTAAATGCCAATCAGATGATCATTTGGCTTCCCTGATTGAAGCTTTCCAGTGGCTTCCCATTACACATAGTGAAATCCTAACGGTTACCAATGCCAACAGCCTCTGCCACCCTCAGCAGCTACAGTACCGCTCTCCCCTGCCAGCCCATTATTCCACCTCAGGATTACTGACATGTTGGATCAGGCTGTTCTTTGCTCTGGGGGCTGGTCTTGTGTATTACAGGTTTGTTTGTTTGTTTGTTTTTTTAATCACAATAACCTAGAATAAAACCCAGTCTCAACGTGTAACGTTGTGTGTAAGCAATTCTGAAGTAAAGATTATTTTGTAGGATAGGCAATACTGCCAAGTTGTTAAATTAATACCCATATATGCCACCTACCATAGAAGTTAGAACTAAAATGTGTCCTTCAGAGTCCCTCTGCTCATAAAGTTTTGAGGTAGAAGAAGCTTATGTAGTAATGAAGAATAGGAAGCATTAAGTAAAGGGCCTTGATCACCATGAATTACATCAACAATATGACACTATAATGAACTACACTCAATCTAGCTTAAAGGTGTGGAGGTACTTTATCAGGAAGATTAGAGGGTTTACTTGGCTTCGATCACACCTGGGTCTAGGAATTTACATAATTTCATTGGGCCTCTCTTTTCATCGCTCTGTCTGCTTTCCCTGAGAAAGGACTGTTATGAAATGCAGAGCACTGAGGTCCTATTAGCGGACTTACAAAAATGGGACCATCAGGCCAGTTATTCTGCCATGTGTTGAAGCTAATAAAATAGCCTTGCTTATTGATCTTGTTGTCCCATTAAGCAGAGATGCCCCCAAGGACAGTTGCAGAGCAAAAAGGAACCAAGCCGAGCATGGAAACAAATGACGGACATGTAAATAAAACTTGTCATCTCAGCATCTGGACACAATAATCAAACATTTGGGGATTCAGTTTTTACTGGCATCTGTTTAGCAAAGGTAATTCTGTATGCCTATGGCATAACTTAGAAAAATTTCTTTCTGGTTCCAAGAGAGGTAATGACAATACATTTTGTATTAAAATAGGAGGTGCCAAGAATGAAAATATAATCATAAGTGAAATATTGGATGCAGGAGGAAGTATCCCCCAGTGTTTTCCAATGAGAACATTGGACCCAGGTGGATCTGCATTCGAGTCCAAGACCTAGCACTTGCTGTCTGAGCTAAGTTAGGCAAGTCACTGGACCTCCCTCGGTCTGCTGAATAGACAGCATGTGACTGACAATAATGATACCTTTTCAAAGTTTTGTTTGGAGGACTGAATGGGAAAACGCATGTAAGCTGCTTAACATAGTTCCTAGCACATAACACTAAATAAGTGGTCATTATTAGTATAAATCATTAATGGTTTTCATCAAGCACTAACATTTTGTGGTTTTACAACTTTAATCATCTCTGGGTCCTAGATTCCCAAGCATGTAGGAGCTGGCAAGAGTGAATAGCCCATATGGTGGCAAGTCATTGCTTCCCTACCTCCCGTCCACTAGGAGGCGGAAGAGAACACTTTACAGAGTGAGTCTGCTCTGCTCTGCTCTTTATGCCTGACGGAGGCAATCATTGTTCTGCTTAATTTGGAAAATTTGGGTTCTTTTCTTCTTCCAGACACTGGAAATCTGAACCTCATGACCTTTTAATGTCTTTATGGTGCCATAACTATTGCTGGTCGATGCATTGTAAGCACAAGTGATGTGTCTATTTGTGGTTTGAATTTTTAATTGCTTGTGTGAGACTTCCCAGAGCACGTTTTCACTCTAAAATGACAAATTTTAAGATGATGGCTTCTCCATCAGCATATCATTAGGGCAGAATGACACCAAGAAAAGCTCCCAGCAAAACTGACAGATTTATAAGTGTCATTAAGAAGTAAACCTTTACTATTTTAATTTTCAAGGCTGTGACTTAAATCAATGTAATTTAGACTATACTGACTGATGGAGAAGTGACTACTCACAATGAGACCACCAAAAAAATACCAGCCTACAGTGAGTATCACTAGCTTAGGGATCAGATGGTGGGTGGGAACAGAATAGATTCTGAAAAGCTAGCGGAAAAGTTGGGATTTCTTTCCGTATTATATACATTGGCAAAACACTTGGTAGAACTTATGGTTGCAGTAACTTGGGAAGCCAATCATGTACTAAATGAACTTATAGCAACAGGAAGGAGGTTGAAAAACATAAGGTTATTAATATGTATTCATTTCTGGTAGCTGTTTTCAGCAAGGTATCAGAAGGAAAAAAGAATAGAGCAGAGCAAAGAATTGGTCAGATTTCAAACAAGAATGAACAAAATTGGGAGGGTTGCAATTTCAGAGACTTAAGTTCAGGGGACATAGTTACCTCTTGAATTCAATAATGAAAGCTTGAAATGAAAAACTGCTTTGAATAACTGAAATTTGCAGCAAGAATCAAAGCAAGGGTGTAGCTATTATAGTGACTATGTAAAGTAACCCCTTAAAATCCTTTCAGGTAGATAAAATGAGTTGGGGGGGGCGGGGCGGGAAGACTAATGAATGGCCATGGTTTCCCAACCAAGGACTCAAATCACCTTCAACTAAATGGAGAGGTAAAGGCAGGACAAGGAGGATTCCAGGCATGCAAATGGTTTCGAGATAGATTTGAGTGTGATTATTGACAAACGGAATGGAGTGGAATCAAGTATTTGTAAGAAACAGTGTCTTGAGGCACGAGTTCTCTCCCAAAAGGACCACTGGTCTAGACCCAAGGAGACTGAGCCTACTCAGGACCTAAGATAACCTGTGGGCCTAACCCCAGCTCCCACTTTAGGGCTGACCAAAATGGGTCATGGAAAGTGAACGGTATCCCAGAATGGAGAGACACAGTTCATGGAGGATACAGACAAGGGGTTTTTTCTTGGAATATTTCCCTCCCCAGGGATCATCAGTCTGCCAAGCAGGATGGCAGAATTACCCAAAATTAGATTCTGTTGCTTACTTCCCTGTTCCATCTTCAAATGAGAGCATTTGCTGCAATTTCTCCTATTATTGGTTTCATCCTTGTCTGCTGGGTGCGTGGGGAGCAAGGGGTTCAGTAACCTAAAGCTGTGACTGGATGGGGGCTTCAGGTGGTTTTTCTTAGGGAGAGGGTGAGTATATTTTGCATGTGAGGAAAGTTCACCAAATATTTAGTGACCAGGAGGGAAAACTGTTCCACTATACTGCTCATTCATATAAGTTCTCTTTTATTCTGTCACATGTAAACCACTTTCCTGGCTCTCTTGGTGTTTGAAAAGGCCCAAGTGACCATTTCCAGCCAATGAAATGTCAGACATGATGTCTGTTGTCTCTAGGCATGGGGACTGATTTGCCTGTACTAGCGCGAGGATGTCCCTGAATAGACTGCCAAGCCCACCTGTGTGGTACGTGCAGGGTCAGTGAGATTTCAGCTGCTGAGACTTAGAGGTCATGTAAGTGCAGGACCTCTTTCTGCGTGAAGGTGGCTTTCTTGTGTGAGCGGCCCATGAGAGGTAGGCCATATATCAGCTGAGTCCCCAAGAATGCAGCCAATGAAAAGGCAAGTCCCAAGCTCCCTCGCTCCTCCACACCCCGATGAAGTACATTCTACACAATCTCCTGAGATTCCCGGGAGGACTTGATCCTCAGCTGGCCACAGCGGTGACCTGCTCATGAATGTACCTGAATCTACTTCATTCTCTTCACCACCCTACTTCCCTACTCCCACTTCCTGGCACACTCCCTTGCTTCAAATTCTCAGCTCAGGGTGTGCTTCGCAGAAATCAAACTATGACACAGGAGCCATTTAGAGACTGAGTTTCTAGAGAGTGATTTCATACACAGATCAAAGAACGAAGGGGCATGGTAAACCTTTCCTGCTTTTTTAGCATGTTATAAAGCTTCCTCTCTGCCCTAGAAATTCCCTCTAAGACACGAAATGGAAGAAGTAAAGATACAGCAGAAGAACACTAAATATTCCTTTCCTGATACATTTTACCAAAGGATGTACTTTCGCAATATGAGCTAAGATTTTCCTGGTGAACCTGTGTGCCCCGACCCCCAAATCCCAAACCTCCATTAAGTATCATATACTGCTTTAGGAGAGGAGACATTATCTAAAAGGAATGTTATTACATCTTGTCAAGACGGTCATCTCGTGAAGAAAAGTGATGATCTTGAATATTATAAGTTTGTTTTTAAATAGTAAAAAGAGGAAATTCCTGAAGCAGGAGGACATAGTATTTTAGTCTAAAGAGCCATACAACTCCAGACATGAGGACAGAGGAGAATCTGCAGAGCTATTGATGGGGAGGAACATTGGAGGGGGCAAAATCATAAAGCAAGATGCTAAAGTAGGAGATATTTCATGGAGCAGAAAGGAAATCAGCAACTAGAGGGAAAAAAACTAAAATCCGCCCCTGAGAGTATCCTTAATGCACACTGGAAGCCAAGTCAACGTATATCTGTTCCTGCTGCTGTTCAGATAAGCGATGTGAACTTCCTGCAGGATTGCCCTAGAATAACCCGCCACGAGGGTCTTCCTGCAATATCTGCTGCTCTATGGCACAATGAGGAACCATTTGCAGAGCTAATATTTTGTTCAGCTCTTTGCAATTATAGTGGCCCAGAGCATTCCTAAATGCCCGCAATAGTGATTTAATCACCTGGCAAAGCTAAGGGAAAGCCTCCACGTCATATTTGTACTTGAATGGGGACTTTGATAGAACAACTGGAGCTTTTTGTCTGGCTCAAGTCAGAAATATAGTGAAACCCACCCCCACAGAAAGTGGGGTGAAAGACATTGCAATCAATGTAATGAAACCAAGAGTCAGAGTTCACTGCTCCCTAAATTTGTTACCATAAAGAATGATGACTTTAGCATAATTTAGTAGCTAAATGATGTTGGCTAACAAGACAAGCAGTCCTTATGGTAACTTATTCACTTACAGAATATTTACTGAGTAGCTATTGTGCTATTTCTGTGTGGATGGTAGGAAGTTCCTGGGTCTGAATACACTGTACTAAATGTCCTTTAGTAGTCATCTTTTCTTTATCTGCACTCTGTTATATACTGAATAGTCGCTAATCCATATTCCTACCTTATATCTGTCATCGCCAGGCTAAGGCATCTTGCTGTTCACTTGACATGTCCATTTGGATGTCTGTCTTCTAGAATGGTATCCAAAAAAAAATCCCCTCACCTTCCCACCCCACCCAACTCCTGTTTGTCTTACTAGTCTGATAAAATGATAAAAATCCATCCTAATGATTCTGAAAATGATAGAAAAGCCAACAAGGATACTTTCAAGGCTGATCCAAACCATGAGTGGTTCCCTTGGACCCACTACCAAAATGTGATCAGTCTGACGTCTTTGCCACCTCTTCCCCTGCTACAGCCAGTCTAAGCGCCAAGCTGCTTCTACCATCACTTCTGGACCAAACTCTTCACTGCTGTCCCAATTGCTGCCTTTGACCCACTCCTGTCTATTTTCTGCATAGGAATCAAGGTGATCTTTTAAAACTATAATCAAGTGCACATCACTTCCCTGAATAAAGTCCTCCAGTGGTTTTCAAATATGCTCAGAATCAACTCCAATCCTTCTCCTGTGCTGTTATTCTCCAAGAGGCTCTGTTTTGAAGGACTATCTTACTAGGTCCCCTCAAATTGACTGTTCTAGAACCTTATTTGTTGGCTATGATTTCTATCTCCTGTCTCTATGATTGCATTTCTTGCCTAGAAGCCTCTGCCCTCATCCTCTCGTTCTAGATCTTAGCTCAAACATCAGCTCCACAGTGTATCCTCCCAGGCTGTGTCAGCTGCCTTTGTCCATCTCCTCATCGCACCTCAGTCTCTAGTCCTTGCTGTAATTCTCCAGAGAACTTATCACTATTGGAAATGAAACTTAGTACAGATCATTTATTTCATTATTTTCTGTCTCTCTTCACTAAAATTGTGTATCACACTAGGGACCTTGTTCTGTTTTTCTGCTGTATCTTGAATATCTAGAGTAATGCTTGGCACATAGAAGACCCTCATTAAGCATTTTTTGAATAAATGAAAGGATGATTTATTCAGCTGTCTCAAAATATGATGGAATTTTACATATGCCTATCACCAGAGAACTGATTATTCTGTATGAACTTGCAAGAACAAAAACCTCACATATCGTAAAACTTCTTTCCCTTTCTCTTACTACCCTCCCCTGCCTTACTCCACGCAGCTAATTTCTACTAGGTTTACTCACAGAATGTGTTCAGTTCAGCCACCGCAGAAAGGAGAAGAGACTCACAAAACAAATGTAGGAATTTGTGTGAAGTGTTGCACAGGGAGAATAATTTCCTTTTTCATCTGCCTCCCTCCACTTACCTGGGAATATACATTTCTCTTTGCAAGTTAAGTTTGTAATGGATATGACCTTTTAAAACTTTGCTCATGCTGAGATTAGACTAAAGCACTATCACATCTCTCATTCCTCTAGCATTTGTCTTAGGCAGTATTATAGGAACCACTAACACTATTTAACAAATACTGTGGCTGAAGCTGTGGGAGGATACATGTTTTATTCCAGGCTGACCCTTGGCAAGTGTTAGTGCTGCAACTGGAGCCCAGGTCTTTCCTTTCATTCCCAGTCCATTTCCCACTACAACTAGGATAAGTCCAAAGAATATTAGCCCAGAAAATGTCAGTCATTAAGCAGATGGAGAACTCTATAAAATAAAGTCCAATATCAATAAGATGTTCTCAGGTGTCTTTCAGTAAACCCAGTGGTGTCCTTCATATGTTCAGTGAAACCAGGGACAGTGCAGGTAACCATTAACAAGTGACTTTAGCTCATTCTGGCTTCCCGGGTAGTTGAATCTAAAGCTGATAGCCCAGTGAGTGCCCATCAGTGGGTTATGTGGAGTTGCAAAGGTCTAGGTGTGAAATCAGACCAGAATAAGACCCACATAAACATTATCACATCCAAATAATGAAGACAGGAGAGTAATGGGGCTGTGTGGGCCCTCTGGCCTACTACTCTCTCACTGAACATTCTCAGACAATTATATTTCTTTTATACCTTTCTATGGCTCAATGTTACCTACAAAATAGAACAAATCAGTCAGTTCCCACTAGATTACACTACATAACAAATAACCTTGTTTGTGTTCCATATTAGCTGTGCTTCATGTGTGGTTATGCATGGCAAGTGTTATTCTGTCTCAGATTCAGGCTAAGGAGCATTCTATGCCTGGAAAATGTTGCAGTGATAGTACTCAGAAATGAGCAAGGGATAAAGTCAAATGGCTAACGCCTTTTGTGATCATGTGTTTTTTTTTTTTTTTTGGGGGGGGACACAAAGTATTTGGAAGAAATCAACCTAATCTACCATATGAGGGAACATACTTTATGGGATAATTTTAATGATTAAATTCTTATAAAATGTTTAACCCATCTTAGCATGTCCTGAAATTATACAGATATGAAGACATAGATTAGCTTAGTTAGGCACCTCCGTCCCAGTTCCCTATGCCTGCAGAGCTGTGCACACTGGAGTAGGGGGCTGTCACTAGGAATGTCTAGAGCAGCACTATGTGGTACTTAGCATCATTAAGAGATGAGCAGCTGTTTTAGCAGAGAACTTATTTTTGCACAGATGAAGGGTGACATCTTATTGAAATAATGTCATAAAAGTATACTCCACTTTGGCTTTCCTTTGTATCTTAGTCTCTCAGTCTCATGAGATACTCTTATCAGAAAAATAGCTTGATTTTATTTGGAGAATCTGGATTTTAGTTATTTTTTATCAAAATTATCACCTTCTCCAGCTTGTTTACTCCCTTCTGCCTGTCATCCCATGACTCCTACTTACATCCTCTTGCGCCTTACCTAGTATTTCCCTTATTCTCTTTAAGACTCAGCCTCTTAGATATATGTTAACACCTTGCTCTACTTAATCCATATGTAAGTAGGTCTTTTCCCAAACCCTGATTAGTCAGAACTGTTATTATGTAAGTTTCTGCCATTACTAACTGCAAAATGAATATAAATTTCTAAGAAGGCAGAAGATTGAATACAGGTGTAGTGAGAATATGCCAGAGTGGAAAGAAAAATATATTCTTTCGTTGAATCTAGTTGTATAGATTTTTTTTTTTTGGCACAAAAGCCCATGGTTTCTATTTCTCTGTCAAGTACACTTACATTGTGAATTCCAGAATCACTGAAGTTCATTATGCTGAACAAGTACTCTCTCATCCTACACCTGTTAGTGGCGTTGATGGCTCTGAGTAACAACTACCAAGTCAGCTAAGCCCTCTCCTGTGTCAGCATCTTCCAAACTATTGTCTTCTCTCTGACCCAGCCATCCACTCCTACTCTGCATATTCTGAACGTGTTCCTGACTTTTCTGACTCAGAGACCCTACTCCACTCCTCCTGTTATGGACTAAATGTTTGTGTCTCACGAAATTCATATACTCATGCATCAGTGAAGGAAATTCTATAGGGAATATACCTGAGGAAGGTGGGGGGAAATATTGTTTAAAAATGAACAATGATATAAAAAATAAATTTAAAACATTTATTTGTATTATGATTATAAGAAAAAAAATTCATGTACTGAGAGAGTAATCCTCAGCGTGATGGTATTTGGAAATGAGGCCTTCGGGAGGAAATTAGGTTATGAGGGTGGGACCGCATGCTGGGATTACTGCCCTTACAGAAGAAGATGCCAATGAGCTGTCCCTCTCTCTCCCCCTGCCCCTCAGCTTTGTGAAGACTGAGTGAGAAGATGTCTGTAAGTCAGGAAGTGAGCCTCGCCAGGAGCTGAACTGGCTGACACCTGGATCTCAGACTTCCCTACTTCCAGAATTGTGAGAAAATTAATTTTTATTTACCTGGAGGGCTGATCATAGATCTGAGATATTGGGGCAGGGGGAGGAAGAGCATAATGGACTATGGGTGCTTCGGTGGTGGGAGAAATCCTACGCCGTCAGAAAATTAACAAGGATGTAAAACAATGGCACTTAATTAAAAAAATCATTTTTTGTTGTTTATTTTGTATGGTAGCCTGAACAGATTAATATAGCTCCTTTCTATAATTAGAGAATGTGAGTTTTATGAAATTTGGAGAACACCTGGAGAATGTCAATATTGAAGGGAGAGGCAAAGACCCAAAAAGGCATAGAATGAATCTGAAAAGACACAATTTTATAAAAAATGTTGTATAATTTCAAGAAATAGGTAATTGAGGAGAACTCCTAGCTGTATGTAGGTGAACCCTTTCTACAAAATAAGCTCCAGAAAGCTGTATAAAATTGTTGAAAACAACAAATCTATTGCTCTGTAAAACTGACAAAAAAGCAGATAACAAATTGAGAAGTATTCCTGGAGAAACTGCTACAGCTTCAGATAGGATCAGGGAGAATCTCTGGCTTCCTGGCAGGGCCATTCCTAGCCTGCCCACCCCACTTCCCCGCACAGCACATAGGGCAGTAGTATTATCATTGTGTCTGAGAAGCCCAGCCGCTTTGTTGAGCCGCTTCTGCCTTGCTTGATTTGAGAGGCAAGGTAGAATGGGTGGGGGCCATTTTTATTGGTTAAAAGTGGTGAACTCGATAAAAAAAATTGGAGATCTATCTTTATTTTCCTAAGTTTGTGGTCCTGTCTGGAGAAATGGCAGGCATCTAGCAGAGTCTATAAATGAGAGTCACAGGAAAGCTGGACAAGCACCCAGCCCTCCTGACTGAGCAGTGGTATGCACGGGAAAGAGATATTGGAAAAAGCCTATAAAACAGAAGAATGTATAAAAGACCTGTCTTGAAAACAGGCTGAAATTTGAATTTTCTCTCAAACCCATATACATTGAATGGACAGAGCTACAGAAACTATGTAGGCTTGGAGTATGTGAGCACAATTTTTGCTAGCTCTGCAGATGCAATGGGACCCCTGAAGTTAAGAATGAACATCTAAGCCCAGACATCAATAACCACATATTGTAGTGAAGACAGATTTTGCAGTTAAATTCCCTTTTACAAAGAGACAAATCAGAATTCAGATTTGCCACAATGTATTATTGAAAATGTACCGTTTTCAGAAAAAAAAATTGATATGTGAAGGAACAAGGAAGTTTCCCTTTCACTGGGAAAAAGGTAAGTTACTAGAATTAATACTGAGTGAGCTCAGATGTTGAACCTGTCAAAGAATTACCAAAGACTGTGTGGTATATTCATTGAATTAAAGTAAACTATACTCAAAAAATTAAAGAAAATGTGAGAACAAGGACTAAACAGAGGGCCTCAATAGTGAAAAAAAAAAACCTATTAGGAAAAAAAATTGTAAAGTTGATATGCACCATTACTGATATAAAAATATACTAGATTAGCTCAAACAGCAAATCTGATGACAGAAAAATAAAAGTATATAGGAAAGAAGATAAATAGGAATTGTCTAATAAGAGGACTAGTGAGGTAAAGAGGAAAATGAAGAATTTCAGAAACTTAGGAGTCATACCACTGTAAGCGCAATGAGAGTGACAAGAGAGAGAAATGTGACAGAAAAAGTTTTGAAAAATTAATTTAATGAGCCAAAGACTCAAGCAACACCAAGTGGTATAAATATAATAACAACTTGCAGCAACATAGTTAAAGGAAATGCTGGGAAAATGACTCATCGCATCCAGGGGTGCATCCACACTCACAGTGGACAGCTCATCGGGGACAAAGAAAGCACGAAGGTTGTGGCGTGACATAGTGAAAGTGCTGATAGGAGGGAAGAGAGATCACTCAAGGACTCTCCATCTAGTACAAGCGTCCTTCAATATGAAGGATTTTTAAAAATGGAAAAGTTTGTTGCGAGCAGATCTGCTTCTCGACAAATGAAAGATGTTCTTTCCTTTCAGGATTAAGGACACCAGATGGGAACTCTAACCTATCACTGGAAATTTATAGATCACAGGCAGTGGTAAGCATGCATTATATAAATCAGAATTCAAAGATACATACAAATAGGCAGAAAATCTAAGAATAGCAAAAGATACACCAGACAAGTGGTAATCATAAGAGAATTACAATAGCCATATTATTACTGGGCAAAATAGACTAAGATAAGAAGTAACATGGGACAAATAGTATATTTCACGACAAAAATGATACACCAGGAAGATACAATTATTTGTGCATATACACCTAAGAAAAATTCTCCAATTACTTAACGCAAATATTTAGAAAGGAGAAATAGATGATTCAACAATTACATATTTTAAAGTTCCTATGCCTAAAATCAGCAAGCATATAGGATTAAATGGCCCTATAAACTAACAAAAAGTAATGATAATTGTTACCTTTGTAGATTAGAGGATAGTTGTTGGAATGTCACATAAAGAAAACTTTCTAGGTTGAAACAGTTATACAAGAGGTGGAAACATGACAGAGATTAAAAGATAAGGCTATTAAGACTCATAGAACATGAATCAAAATAACCAAAACCCTGTACCTACTACTGCGTATGTTTAATTAGTTGTCATTCTACCAACAAAGCAAACGCCGAGACCAGATAGCTTTATGGATATGTTCCATCTACCTTACTTTCATCTTACACAACTCTTCCAGAGAACAGAAGGAAGAGGGACATTTTACATATAATTGCAGACTTGGTCTATGACTTACTGTCTAAAGAACAGGCTTTTAGACAAATGTACTGTGACAATTGGGAACCAAATGGATAAAGTAGCAGATTCAAGTCACTGTTAACTTACAGTCTTAGGTAGAGTTACTAGAGGACACAAAACAATGTTACAACTAAAACACAATGTTGTTTCATGGTTTTCTTCCGATGCAAATATTCTCATTGTTGTTTCCCCACTCTGGGATAGCCTTCTGTCCTGCACACAGGTTTGTGACACTCAGGTAGAAATCCATGAGTGACAGTAAGAAAAACGCTGTTGTGCTAACGGAATCACTGCTGGACCTCGGGTGGATATTATCTAAAGAATCCTTCTGGACTTGGTTTAGCTGTAACTCCCATTGGAATAGTTACTCTGCGGTGCTGTGTTGGAGACAGCTCTTCCACTGCCTTCACAACTCCTCACTTCCTCATTTACCTTCTTACTGGGGCATTGGGAGGTGAGGGTCTGTGTGACAGAGCCCTCTGGACATCACAGGTGAGGGACTCTTAGCTCAATCAAATGTATATGACTTCCAATCTAAGTAATATATGACTTTGTAAGACAACCGTGTCTCTCAATACAAAGAGTAAAAAGCTGTGAGTAATGAACTTGGAGGATGTGGACTCTAGCTTGGACACTAGTGAGCCATGAGACAACTGTATTTGTGTTCCAGCATCATGACCTCACTATCTCTAGAGAAGCAAACAAGATAACTGGTTTTCTATGGAGAAAAAAAAAAAAAAAAAAAACCCTTGCGTGATTGTTACAGTTAGATTTCCATTCAAAACAGCAGTAATTTAGTTATTTAAAGAATTATGCTGTGTGTTGATTGCAAAACAGATTAAAAGTCTCAGGACTGCCTGTCAGTTACGGCCCATGGAATTTTAATTAAATCAGGTTACACTTCAGTCCATTTATCAAGGATCTTCCATTTACATTTTAGGAGAGAAGAGCCAATGTCAAATACAATATGAAAGAAGTTCATCTCAGAAACCTCACGGCTCCTGTCAGCTCCTTTCAGATAGAAGAACCACTAGTTCCTGACAGCATGTGCCTGGCGTGCAGTTCAGGTAAGGCTGGAACTTGATCACTGCAACCTTGTTGAAAACACAGAAGAACTGCTCTTTGTGAATCTGGCAGCTGAGCAAACAATCTCTCTACTTCATAAAAGGGATGTGACATAATGGATCAAGGCCATTCTGTAGTCTGTGGAGCCATTACCTTTGCACAAAGAGCAAGTACCTGAGCTGCTACAAATGAAATAGCACACGCGCTCTGGAGAACGCATGGGCGGTGTGGAGACTGGGCATGCCTAGAAGACACGAGGCCACTGGGGCAGGGCCTGGGCCTCCAAGGACAAACACACCAAGGCGAAGTTTCTCACAGTAGATGGGTAAGTCACCAAGTCCTTTCAAGTTCACAGTGCTGCTTGTCACTCACTTCTCCTTTTCTGTGCCACCACCCTCGCTCAGGCCCTCATGACCTTTCTGTAGGAATGTTGCTTTGGGATATGGGAATGGCCTCATCTCTACTGTTGCTGCTTCCACTGCTGCCTTCCACGTAACTGCTGAAGATCATGTTCTACTTTCTGGTTGTAACCATCCCCCCAAATTTTTGTTTACCTGGAGAGCTGATCATAGATCTGAGATATTGGGGCGGGGGGGGAAGAACATAATGGACTATGGGTGCTTCGGTGGTGGGAGAAATCATGGTTCTCTGCTGCCTCTTTACTCTTTCACATCCTATCTTCATATTCTAGGCTAATCTCTCATATTTGGGGAGAATTTATATTCTCCCCAAATTGGGTTGTCCTTTTCTGGTTTGCAAATTAAACCTCCTACTCATCTTTCAAGACTCATTTTACTTGCCTTTTGTCTATTTCTTTTCCTGACAGGCTCCTCCACCTCTTCTGTAAAGCTGGTCTTACTGTATTCTAGTTACTTATGAACATACCTATCTCTGCTTCTAGAAGCAAGCACCTTGAATTCATGGGCTGCCTCATTTATTGGTATCCCCAATCACCAGTGTATCGCCTGACAAATAGAATGTTTAATAAATGTTCATTCAATCAAATTGAAAACAATACTAAGTGGATACATTTTATTGCCTGCGTCTGAAAATACTTCCTATGCTGGGTAAACGTCCCATCCTAAGAATCTATTTGGGAAATAGTCTGTCTCCCTTTATGGAAAGTGATGTGCTTTCACAGTCCAAAGTGAGGGCTATGACTCAGGACCCCCCATCATGACCCCCGCTCTGGACTTCAAAGGAGGATGTGAACATGGAGAGTCCTCTCTGAGGGCCGAGGTGGGGGCTGCTGTGGCAGCATGTAGTTTGGTGAGCCAGAGGTGTTGGGGCTGTTTTGTGGTGTGATTTGGGGAACTACTTTGTTTAGGTTGCCTCTCAGCCCAATCCTTCAGCCTCCCAGAGATTCTCTGCCCAAAACCATTTCTTCATATTTAACCAGGGCAAAGGCACTTCTGTTCCTTGCAACAAAGAAATCCTCACTCCTTTGCCCTGGCGGTGGTTGTGGTTTTGCTTAAGTTTTTCGGACCCATCGTCAAAACCATTATCTCCAACAATCCACACCTCCTGCCTCCCACTCCCCCAGCCCAAAGCATTTGGTATCTTTAATATGGTTCTTACAGTACTGTGCTCTAACCAAACAATGATCTGTATACTTCACAGTTTTTTGATGGCGGAGATTGAGTTTACACAACAGCATGCTAATAAATGATAAATTGCTAGGAGAAAATATACATTTTCTACTGCCCCCATTTAGTTATCTTGAATCCAACACAACCACAGATTGCCCACAAGTAGTCTGGGGCACTGTACCTGTGTCCTCCATGGCTCCCGATGAGCACATGTTCCTTGACTTTTCTTGGTACTATTTTTAGATTATCCCTAGGAGGCTGAAATACCACAGGCCCCAGATATTTGAATTCAGAGATTTCAAAGGACAGTATATAATGGCTGATATTTTGTAACCAATTAGCTCTATGTCAAATTCAATTTTAACCTCACAAATTTTGTAATCATAGATGATTCATTAACTTAAGTGTCCTTACTAAAAGAGAACTAAATTACTGGCTGTTATATCAAAAATCAGCTAAAGGAAAATTACGCATGCCCAGGTATTGAAAGTGTAAGCACACTGAATTGCTCCTCCATGCTCTTACACTCTGTCTTTCTCTCTCTCTCACATACACACACACACACACACACACACCACCACCACCCCCAACACTATTTTTATCAAGGAAGAAAGCACTGTATATCTAACTCCCATGATCTCTGTTCCTCACCCACATAGCCCTTGAATTCCAGTTATCGCACTTTTGATTGTATGTGGTAGGACCTTGTCCTTTCATTATTTAACACTTGTGTATTTTTTTTCCTATTTCATACTCCTCACCACTCCACACTAGATAGGAAGCTTCTGAGGACTGGGATTTTGTTCATGAACTTTCACCTCTTACAAGTGTCTAGTAAAGGTTTACCATGTGGGCATCAGTAAGTATCTACAGAAAATGATTCTCCAATCACATGATTCTCCAATCCTGGAGTGCAGAAATTAATTTCTCCTAAATAAATACTTTAGGTTTTACAGGTTGACTGGTGTCTCATGAAGAAGTACCTCCTAAGTTAATTTCTAAGAAAGCCAAATTCCATTTGGAACTGGAGGTAATGATCTTGGCTAAGAGGTTGTCTTACTTGCTTCATTACCCAACAAATTAGCACGACAGCAGAATACATGACCCCCAACTACAAATCTGTTTTACTGGGTGACTAAATCACATTATCATAAAGGCTATGACCTGACAGATTTTTCATGCAGGACAAATGAATTTTTCCTTATCCTTTTCTTTTTTTTTTTTTTATCATATTTCCTAAATGTAATTCCCTTCAACTTGATACAAATTGCAATGAACCCGTAAATAACTTGGGTAATATTGACATCTCAATAATAAGTCTTCCTACTCATGAATACAGGGTCTTTCAATTTATGACTGCTTTAACCTCCTAGGTCAAATTTATTCCTAATGCTTTATTGTTTTATACATACTGTTATAAATGGAATTATTTTCTGATTCCAAGAAACTAAAAATATCTATTGAAACTGAAATAGAGATTGTGTTATTTCATATTTTTCCAATTTAGATGCTCTTTTTATTTTCTGATTGTTGCTGCTAGGATTTTCTAAAGAGTGTAGAACAGCATTGTTGAAAATGGACATTCTTGTCTCTTGTTCCTGATCTTTGGAGCAAAGTTTTCAGATTTACAATTGACTATGATGTTAGGAATTTTGCCACATTAAGGGAATTTCCTTTTATGCCTGATTTTCTGAGCTATTCTTAAAGGTGTTGTACTTGTCAAAAGTCTGTCAGTGGAGATGATTGTATTTTTGATTTGTTCTATTATTGAAGTTTATTTAAAAGTTGATTATATTATATTGACCCATTCTTAATCCTGGAAAATCTCTTACTTAGTCATAGTGTGGTCTCTATTTAAAATCCTGTTGGGTCCAGCATGCTAGTTTTTTGTTGAGGATATTTGCATCAATATACATAAAGGGTATTTGTGTGTGGTTTTATTTTCTTGTGTTATCTTTATCTGGCATTGACATTGGGGTAATGCTAGCCTTATATAATGAGTTCGAAGCAGTCCCTCAATTTTTTCCAGAAGGGTTTGTGTTAATTCCTCTTTCAATGTTTGGTAAAATTCACTGGGGAAGTCATCTGGTTGTATGCTTTTCTTTGTGAGGAGGTATTTTATATCTTTGTTAAATGTCTTTTGAGATTTCCTGGTTTTTGAGTCATTTAGATAATTTGTGTGTGAGATTTCCATTTCATCTAAGTTATCTAATAAATTAGCATCAGTTGTTCATAGTTATTCTTTTCTCCCTTTAAGTTACATATTAATGTCTCCACTTACGTTTCCCATTTTAGTTATTTGTGTCTCCCCCTTTTAATCTGTCATCAAGTTAAAAGTTTGGCAATTTTGATGTTATATTCAAAGAGATACTCTTGTTTTCCTTGACTTGATCTTTATTATTCCTTTCTTCTCTAACTTTATTCTTTTTCTGGCTCATTAAGGTGTAAAGTTAAATGGCTGATATATATTTTTCCAATGTGTTTATAACTTTCAATTTTAATGTCTATGGCTGATATATATATACACACACCTGTATGTCAATATACTAATATACATGCATACACACACAATGTCTTAACAGTGATAGCACTGCATTCCCATTAGTTATGGTATGTTGTGTTATGTAGTATTTTTATCTTCATTTAGTTAAAAATCACTTTTTGTTTTTCCTGAGACTTATTTGACCCTTTAGTTATTTGGAAGTGTTAATTTCCATCATTTCTGTCTGTTGTACAACTATAATTGTGTTGCTTTCTAGTTTAATTCCATTGTTATCTGAGAATATACTTTTTGAGTGATTTCTATTTTTTAAATTTGTGCTTTATGGCCAATCATGGTTAATATTCTGTGTGAGCTTGAGATAAAAATGTATTCTGTTTCAGGGAAGAGTGTATTATAAATATCTATTAGATCAAGTTGACTGATAGTGCTGATCAGGGCAACTATATTCTCAATGATTTTCTGTCTGCTAGACCTATCAATTACAGAAAGAGGGATGTTGATTTTGCCAGATATGATAGTTACTGTCTATGCTTCTGGTTCTATCAATTTTTGTCTTATTCATTTTGGCTTGATGCTACTAGAGTCATACACATTTGAGATTATAATTTCTTTTTGGAGGGTTGACATTTTCTTACATCATACGGTATATAGCATTATGATATTATGAGTTGTACACCATTCCATACTGAGAAATAGTAGACTAAGTACATCATTGGACATTATTTTTCATCGTACAATACTGCATATTACAATACTTAACATTATGATATAGTACATGTAATGGTGTAATGTTCAATATCAATTTTATACAATGTAGTGTAAAATGTTTGACAATATTGTGCAATTATGTACAATACTGTTCACTGTACATGATGATGGTATAAAAGTACAACACACAAAATATAATGTATGTCTATCTACAATAACAAGGCAATACTACATATTGTGTTGTGCAATGTACAGTATTGTAATGTTCAATATTGGACAATACAATCTACATTATCATATTCAGTATATAATATTGTAATACTCGACAGTATCCTGCAGTGTACAATAATGTCTAGTGTCCTATATGGACTAGAAAATAAAAATTGTACCTTTTTCTCTGTTGGAAAATATCTACCTATGCCCTAGCCAGGCTGTCTCAAAAGGTGGAGTAGCTTTTACAACTCACAAAAAGAAAACAAGCAACCCAATCAAAAAATAGACAGGACTAAATAGGCACTTCTCCAAAGAAGACATGAAGATGGCCAACAGGCACATGAAAAATGCTTATCACTTATCATCAAGGAAGTGCAAATCAAAACCACAATGATGTACCACCTCACACCTGTAAGAATGGCCCATATTAAAAAAAAAAAAATACAAACAAGTGTCAGTGGGAATGCAGACTGGTCCAGCCCCTATCGAAAGAAGTGTGAAGATTTCTCAAAAGACTAAAAATGGATTTACCATCAAATCCAGCAATTCCACTCCTACGTATCTATCCAATTTTCACTGAAACAGCAACTCCAAAGGAAACCTGCACTCCTATGTTTATAGCAGCACCATTACAATAGCCAAGATACGGCAAACAAATGCCCCAGAACAGATGAGTGGATCAAGAAGACGTGGTAAACATACACTATGGAAAACTACTCAGCAATCAAAAAAGATAAATTCATGCCATTTGTGGCAACATGGATGGAACTGGAAGGCATTATTCTAAAGGAAGTGAGCCAGAAGTAGAAAGATAAATACTTTCAAGTATATGTGGAAGCTAGAGAAACCAAACAAAGGATCAGAAAAAAAGATACTCTTTGAGACTGACCCTTGAAAGTGAACCATAGATCTGAGACTCTCAGGAGGAGAAGGCAGAGAATGGAGAGTGTATGTGCTGGAGGACTGTGGGCTCGCACCTGAGGGGAAAAATCCTGTATTGTGGAAAATAAACATGGGTGTTAGAAAAAAAAATTTTTTTGAAGAAATGCTACAAGAGCTTTCCAACTCCATTAGGAAAGACAACATAAGGATTATGGGTGTCCCAGAAGAGAAAGACAGAAAAAAGGAAACAGAACACATTCAAAGTAATAGTAGCTGAAAACTTCCCAAATCAGTGAAGTGAATATACAAGTCATGAAGTTACCAGTATACCTGTTTATCTAAATGTAAAGAGACTTATACCAAGACAAATATTAGTGAAACTATCACAAAGATAGGTGGTTTGGTGCCTTGGGAAAAAAAGCACGAGACTTAAAAGTTTTCATCATATAGCACTACTAGTGAAATTTGCCACATTTTCAAAGAAGAATTAAAACCTATCTTTAAATTCTTCCAAAAAAAAAAATGAAATGAAAGGAATACTTCTAAACACATTTTATGAAGCCAACACTATCATGATTCTAAGACTGGAGCAAAATCACACAAAAATGCAAGCTACAGACTAATATCTGATGAACATAGATGCAAACATCTTCAGCAAAATAACTAGCAAGCTTGATGCAACAATGCTTTAGAGGAATCATATGCCATGATCAAGTAGGATTTATTCCAGGGTTGCAAGGATGTTTCAACAGATGCAAAGCCCATCAACAAAAGGAAAAGCCATTTGACAAGATTCAACATCACTTTACGATAAAACCCTCAACCAAATGGGTATAGTAGGAATGTGTATTATCTAACAAACCATAGTGAACATCACACTCAATGGTGAAAAACTAAAAGCTGCTCTAAGATAAGGAAAAAAATGAGGATGTCCAGTCTCGCCACTATTTTTAAAAATATTCTTAGATGTTACAGCAATTACACAAGATATAAAAGGTATCCAAATTTAAAGAATTAAAACTATCACCATTTGCAGATAACATGGTAAAATTGATAGAAAAATCTCAAAGACACCAGAATGAAGATATTAGAAATAATCAAATATATAGTAAATGGAAGGCTACAAAATAAACCAAAACCTGTTGTATTTCTATATGCAAATAAAAACCAAGCAGAAATCAGGAAGAAAAAACTCATTTATAATGAAATAAAAATGAATTAAATACCTTGAAATATATTTTACCAAAGAAAGGAATCAGGTGTACACTGAGCTCTGTGAGAAATGCTGAAAAAAATAAGACACACAAAAAAGCAAAGATATTCTATGTTTGTAGACTGGAAGAATTAGCCTCTTCCAAGATGAATAAAAAGCACCATCTTTGTAATCTCATTCCCGTTTCTCTGTCCCTGTCCTTGCAGAGAGAGCGCCTTGCACCTAATGAAGGTCTTGAACGCCTCAGAAGGGTTTCACTCAGTGTCCTGCCTTTGTCCCAAGCCTCTGGTAGATGGATTGCTAATGGACCCCGGGTGTATTTCTCTTAGGTCTCATGCCCCTTCTTTTATGGGGAGTGGCTGACCCCTGTCTTCAGTGTTCCTGTGTCCCAGGCTTTGTGTACTAGCCTTCAGCTTTGATGCACCCATGGGAGGATGGGTTCAGGTTAACTCTGTGGCCAAGGTGCCTTCAAATTCGAATCTATTGTGCCTGTACACATGCTGCCAAGTAATTTAACAGTTTGGTTAGTTTCTCCATTTTCCTGTCTGTGGTAGATTCTGCCTCCTACCACTCAATCTGAAACAAGAGAAACCATGAGTGTCTTCACTTCTAATTCATTTTCAAGAGACTAGTTAACCTCAATGTGTTTGTATCTTCTTCTTAGCTTTTTGACGAGTTAAAAAAAAAAAGTATGATTTGTGGTCTATGCGGATTATTTTGATTGTTAGGAGTGATGGTCTCTTGGTTTTCTATCTGCCAGATCTATCTTGGAATCAATGCTGTGCTCCCTGGAGGGATCCATAACCCACTCACTCCAGCAGTTTGTCTCACATGGAAGCACCAGGTAACATATCTCAGGAATGGGGCTTACTTTTGATATTGCGATGCAATGCTCATTTCCCTCTCTATATTGATAATTTACACATTGTTTCTTGACATATTGATATCTACAAAATTTACCCTCTCGATGAGTTAATATAGATTTCTATGTTCACTACATGATGTATAAGGCATTACTTCCTTTTAAGAAATAATTCTTAATCTCCACTTACTTGTGACCTTGATTGAATTAGTTGTTCACGACTCTAGCCAATGCTCACAACACATAATGATGTCTTCATACACTCCCTACAGCTGTATTTTTTGCTCTGTACTTCCAGAGTCATGAAGCACTCATTAAATAGTATCTGAGTATTTACATGGAATGGAACCTGTACCATTTTCACAGACTGTCCTCCTCATTATCCACATCTATATTTGTTGTTTGGTTGTATGAGCCCTAGGGCAGCCTCCTCACAGTGTCATGCTGGGGGCGGGGGGCAGGGATAATACATCTGATTGATTTTCTATTGTTTCAGAGCTCTCTATAGATGTATGTGTCTCAGTTAGAACATGAAATGTTACTCTGCTTTGTACTTGGGTGTTTGGCTCCCTGGCCAGATGGTTAAGGTTAGGGACTGGGTCATCTTCTTTAATTTTATATTTTGGACCCCCCAAAACAGTCAGGGATCCTACATAAGGCTATGTAGCATGTACACCACATAATGACTGATCAACATGGTAAGTCAGGATTGAAAAATGATCACCATCTCTTTGTGCCCTCATCCAAAACTTAGGAAGGGAATGAAATGCTTTCTCGCACCAGGCAAAAGCTTCATATCATAAGTTATCCTCCTGAAGGTGGTGCCTTTTTTAAAAGCACCACAAAACCACAAGAGCCCTGAGTACATTCAGTGCCCAGGGTAGGTGCTCAGGAAACTTTGTTTAGTTTAATTGAAACCCATGACAAGCTTTCAGCGAGAGCTCCGCCTCTGTGTAAGTGTTCTCAGAGGCCAACAGAGCTGTCAGGAGTCTGCAATTTGATTTTGTGAAGAGTCCTTGATATGAACACAAACACCACTGCTGTATTCCCACCCCAGCAGAGAATCTGCTGCCCTCTGGACATGCCAACATGTATTAAAGACATGATGCCCACACACTAACAGAAAATTCTCCTCAATCATTCCATAGATTGCTGAATCTGTGGAGGTCAACTGCAGAACTACAAGGGCTTTCTCCTATGGGCCTAGTCCTCCATGATTTCTAATGTAAGAAAATGTACACAGTAAAGAATATTTCCTGTATTTGTGTACTTGTGTATAGTTGTAGCTTAAGAAAAGAACAGTTATGACTGTGACTAATTCCAAAGACTCTTAAAACCCAAACCGTTCCTAGAGTCTTAATCACATTTACTCAGATCCAGAGGGGAGACTGACCCCCATAGTGAGTGCAAGAAAGGCACCACAAGTACTTACTGACTATGCTTCATACTACGTATGAGTACATAAAGAAACAAGACATCAGCCCCGCCTGCAAGAATACTACAGCCTGGTTAGAATGACAGTGAAAGAGGTCGTGTCCAAGACGTTTGCAATGAGAATTGTATAATGATCTTACAAACTCAGAATTCCAAGGGAAAGTGGACCTTCCTCCCATGAAGGTCTGATTCCTGCCTGAGCACTAGATTCTGTTTCTTCTGCGCCTCGGGACCTCACTCCCCTGGTCACCTCCTTTCTCCACAAACTTTCCCTCTCTTCTCGCTTTCCTCAGACCACACTGACATCTCTTTCAGGCCTCCTCACTCATGCCAGGGGGCAGGGGTGCGGCAACAACCTCTTAGCTCCCTGAACAGAGACATGGCTTCCCATGGAGACAGTGCCAACTCACTTGTAAAATCCAGACTGACCACACTACCCCCCTACTCCAACCTTCAAATTGTCTGTGTAGTGAAATCTAACTCTTGGTTGACATACAAGGATTATTGTGGTTTCAGTCCATTTATGTCTCTAGTTCCATTTCCTACTGTCTCACCTTTTAAAAACCAGTTTTGTTGGGGTATAAGTGGTGTACAAGAACTCTACCGATTTGCTGTGTACAATTTGATGAGTTTGGGCATATACACACACCTGTGACACTGTCACCACAATGAAGGTAAGAGACATAGCTCTAACACCTCCCAGAGTTTCCCCGCATCCTTGTTTTTGCTGTCTTGTTTTTATGCAAGAACCTTAACATGAGAGCTACTTTTTAAAAAAGTACACAATACTGTATTATCGACTAAGTCATTATGCTATATGTCGACCCTTAGAATGTTTTCACCTTGCATAATTGAAAGCTAATACCCTTTGAATAACAACTGCCCACTCCCCCAACCCCTTGCATTCTACTGTTTTTCTCTACTTATGCCTTTGACTATTTTGGATACCTCACGGAAGTGGAATCATGCCCTTCATATCCTCTGTGACCGATCAGTCACCTAGCCAAGTGTCCTCCCGGTTCATCCATGCTGTTGCAAATGGCAAATGTCCCTTTTTACAGGATATATAATATTCCATTGTATGTATACAATACATCCTCTGTATCCATTCATCTGAAGATGGGGCACATTGGCTGCTGTGAATAATGTTTCAATGAACATGTCCCGCTGTCTTACTTCCTTATCCATACCTTGCATGCAACACTTGGCTACCTTTTCATTACCAATACACATCATCATCTCTTGTCTGCAAATATTTGTAAGAAATATCTTTCTCCATGACACCTCAATAACCTAATCCAAACTTAACACTCAGCTGAAGCACCACTTTTTGTATGAAATCTTTCCTGATAACCAATTCCACTTCATCCCCCACACACTAATTGTTTTTCCCTCCTCTGTGATTCCATAGCATCTTACATACACTTTAATGATCCTACACAACACTGCAGTTTTCTGTCTCAGCACCTGTCTACCTCAAAAACTGTAAACCTCTTGAGGGGGCGGAGCAACATGGCGGCGAGGAGACGCTGCGAGTAAGATCTCCCATTAAAAAAAGTTAATAGGGAGGAAAAGCGGCAGGTCCCAGTGAGAACTGGGACACGGAAGATAAACGGACGACTCCAGCAAACTGCCCGAAGAAGAAAGTTGCCATAAAAGAGGACGAGAAGGGAGGGAAGCGCAGAACCCTGCTCCCCTCCCCCGCCCACAGAGGCGGCACTCTCCGACCGGCAGAGACGAGGGAAACAACAAACCAAAACGCCCAACAAGAAAAACGGACACAGCAAGCGGGACTGTGAGTGGAAAGGAACTATTTCAGCCACCACACCCCGTGAACAGGAGCTGAGGCGAACCCTGAAGGATCCGCTGCGGAGGTGAGCTCCAGGCGCCAGTAAAGAGAGCCCCGCCCCCCAGGAGGAGCCCAGCACCAGCACACAGCCCCAGCCGCCCGGTAAGCTTGCACGAAAGCGGCGCTCGGATTGCAGCTGCCCAGGGCCCTGCGCCTGCGACCTAGGCTTGCGGGGAGAAGGCGGAGGCCCTCCCTGAGTGAGCAGGAACAAGGCGCCCAGGCAGGGGAGCGGGATTCAAAAGGCGCCATTCCCGCGCCACTGATCTGGGCTACAGCCCGCATCCTGGAACTGAGGGCTTTGGAACTGAGACCCGGGGCACGAAATTAGGGGCGTGGGTTCCCCACGACGGTGGGGCACAAGGCAGACACAGCACCCCAAAGCCGTTGAGGTGTACCCTACCATCCCCGCTCTGCTCCCTGTCCCACGGGGTGGAAAATCAGCTCCCCAAGGGCTCTAGGAGAGATCTCTGGTGCCACCTAGCGACTTGACCCCAGCACAGGCTACTGAAGGAGCTAGTGGCCAGCTGGGGAGTTAGCCCACACCGGGCCCCTTCTGAACAAGTAGTCTGAGCCCACAGGGAGAGCGAGCACCCACAGCCGGGGCAGACCAGGCGCGCAGAATAGTGTGCCTGAGACCAGAAGCGCAGGGAGTGTGTCCCACATCACCATTTTAGAACAGGGACATTTCTTCAGTAAAGACTACCTGCAGAAGGCTTCCTCAGGAGCCAGAGGTGAGCGGGGGAAGTTCGCCCACGCCAGACCCCCTCTGGCCTGCAGTCCAAGCCCAGAGGGGAGCAGGAACCCACCGCCAGGGCAGACCAGGCGCACAGGGGAGTGTGTCCCCACATCGGCATTTTAGAACAGGGACCTTTCTCCAGTAAAGGCTGCTTGAAACTGACAGATGACTCCTGGAAGAACCAGAGGGGAACAGAGAAGCCCACCCAAGATGCCGGCAAGTCCCAACAACACAGTGTCCCAACGCATACGGCAAATTAGAAAACAGACAGTAGGGAGGAGAAGAACCACACGCAACCTAGCAACTCTCCAGAGAAAAAGCACACCACAAAAAGAAAGCCAGCCCCAAGATTGCAACGACAATAACTTGGAAGAATTTCTGAGCCTTCCAGAAAGAGAATTTAAAATTGCCGTGATTAAAAAACTGACAGAAGTCATAAAGGAAAACAAAGATAAGGGAAAAATAATCAACGATCAGAAGAATGCAATTGAGTCCCTAGAGAGGGAAAACAATGGTCAGAAGAAAGAAATTGAGTCCCTAAAGAGGGAAGTAAAAGAAATGCAGGAGATCAAAGAATTAATGGAAGAACTAAAGAATTCTGGGAAAAGCAATGAAAGCAGAATAGATGAAATGGAAGAACGAATAAGTAATCTTGAAGACACAGAAATAAAAAGAACCAAAACAGAGAAGGAAAGAGAAGTACGAAGGAAAAAGAACGAAGAAAGACTTCGGGAACTATCTGACTCCATGAGGAAAGGAAATATAAGAGTTATAGGAATACCAGAAGGAGAGGAGAGAGATGTAGGAACAGAGAAAATATTCAAAGAGATAATTGAAGAGAACTTCCCAAATGTGAAGAAGGAGCTGAAAATTGATATACAAGAAGCAAGAAGAACACCAAACTTCCACGACGAAAGGAAAAATACAGCAAGACACATAATAGTAAAGCTCCCAAGAATCCAGGACAAGGAAAAAATAATGAAGCTGGCAAGAGGGAAGAAACAGATAACATTCAAAGGAAAACCAATCAGGCTGACATCAGACTTCTCCGAAGAAACACTACGGGCAAGGAGAGAGTGGAGGGACATAGTCAACAGACTCCAAGAAAACAGATGCCAACCAAGAATACTCTATCCCGCAAAGCTCTCCTTCCTCTTTGAAGAAAGAATATGGACCTTCCCAGACAAACAGAAACTCCGGAATTTCATTGCAACTAAACCCCCACTCCAAAAAATACTACAAGGAGTCCTAAAGCCAGAACCTCAGAGGGACGAATAACAATGAAAGAAGGCCAAAAAAAAAAAAAAGTTATTAAAAGAATAAATAAATAAAATCAAAGGAAAGACAAACACAATGGCAAATACAGATGTTAACATATCAATATTAACTCTAAATGTAAATGGACTAAACTCTTCAATAAAAAGACACAGAGTTGCAGCCTGGATTAAGAAACAAAACCCAACCTTTTGCTGTCTCCAGGAAACACATTTAGCTACAAAAGATAAAAATAGGCTCAAAGTTAAAGGATGGAAAACAATCCTACAAGCAAATGGACCAAAAAAGAAAGCAGGAACAGCTATACTTATATCAGATAAAACAGATTTCAAACTCAAAAAGATAAAAAGAGACCCCAATGGTCACTACATTATGATCAAGGGGACAATACTTCAAGAAGAAATAACACTCATTAACATATACTCACCAAACGAAGGAGCACCAAAATATATCAGACAACTGTTGTCCTCTCTGAAAACAGACATCAGAGAAAACACATACGTAGTGGGAGACTTCAACACACCACTATCAACAATGGATAGATCAACAAGACAAAAAATAAGTAAAGAAACCAAAGCTCTAAATAAGGACCTAGAGCAATTGGGCTTAACAGACATCTATAGAACACTAAACCCCAAAAAAACGGAGTACACATTTTTCTCAAGCGCACACGGATCATTCTCCAGGATCGATCACATACTGGGGCACAAGACAAACATCAACAGATACACCAAGATTGAAATCATATCAACCATCTTTTCTGACCATGAAGGCATCAAACTAGAAATAAACCATAAAAAGAAGGCAAGGAACTTTCCTACCTCATGGAGATTAAAAACCACACTACTGGAAGACCATTGGACTAATGAGGAGATCAAAGAAGAAATTAAAAAATTTTTTGAATTGAACGACAAGGAGGACACCAATATCCTAAATGTATGGGATGCAGCAAAAGCAGTAATAAGAGGAAAATATATAGCAATAGAAGCTCACATCAAGAAACAAGAAAGAACGCAAAGAAACAACCTAATCTCGAAGCTCAAAGATCTAGAAAAAGAACAACAAGAAAACCCCAAAACCAGTAGAAGAAAAGAAATAATAAAAACCAAAGCAGAAATAAATGAAATTGAAACTAAAAAAACAATCCAAAAGATCAATGAAACCAAGAGCTGGTTCTTTGAAAAAATCAATAAAATAGACAAACCCCTAGCCAGGCTCACAAAGGAAAAAAGGGAGAAAGCACAAATAAACAGGATCATCAATGAAAGAGGAGAAATCACAACGGACACAGCAGAAATCAAAAGAATAATCAGTAACTACTATGAACAGTTATATGGAAACAAGTTTAACAATCTACAGGAGATGGACAAATTCCTACAACTCTACAATCACCCAAAGCTAGATAAAGAAGAAATAGAACACCTAAACAGACCAATTACAATTAGCGAAATTGAAATGGTAATCAAAAACCTCCCCAAAAACAAAAGCCCAGGACCTGATGGATTTACAAATGAATTCTACCAAACATTCAGAGACGAATTAGTGCCTATCCTTCACAAACTCTTCCAAAAAATTGAGAAGGAAGGGACAATACCAAACACGTTCTATGAAGCCAACATTACACTAATACCAAAACCGAACAAGGACAACACAAAAAAGGAAAACTACAGGCCAATCTCCCTAATGAACACTGATGCAAAAATCCTCAATAAAATTTTAGCTATCAGAATCCAACAATGTATCCATAAGATAATTCAGCACGACCAAGTTGGATTCATTCCAGGGGCACAAGGATGGTTTAACATCCGAAAATCAATCAACGTTATCCAACACATCAACAAAAAGAAATATAAAAACCATATGATAATATCAATAGATGCTGAGAAAGCTTTCGACAAAGTGCAACACCCATTCATGATAAAAGCCCTTGAAATTCTTGGGATACAAGGAACATACCTCAACATCATAAAGGCCATCTATGACAAGCCAACAGCCAGTATCATTCTCAATGGTGAAAAGCTGAAAGCAATTCCATTAAGATCTGGAACAAGACAAGGATGTCCACTCTCACCATTGCTTTTCAATATAATACTGGAAGTCCTAGCCAGGGCAATAAGACAAGAGAAAGACATCCAAGGAATCCAAATAGGAAAAGAAGAAGTCAAACTATCACTATTTGCAGACGATATGATATTATACATAGAGAACCCCAAAAACTCCACAGAAAAGCTAATTCAACTCATCAATCAGTTCAGTAAAGTGGCAGGATACAAAATCAACACGCAAAAGTCAGTAGCCTTCCTATACACAAACAATAAATCTGAAGAAGAAGAAATCAAAAAGACCATCCCTTTTGTTATTGAAACAAAAAAAATCAAATATTTGGGAATAAATCTAACAAAAGAGGTAAAGGACCTATACAAAGAAAACTATAAAACACTGTTAAAAGAAATAGAAGAAGACACAAAGAAATGGAGAGACATCCCCTGCTCATGGATTGGAAGAATAAACATTATTAAAATGGCCATCCTTCCAAAAGCAATATACAGATTCAATGCTATTCCAATCAAAATTTCAATGTCATTCTTCAAAGAAATAGAACAATTATTGATGAAATTCATATGGAATCACAAAAAACCCCGAATAGCCAAAGCTCTCCTGAAAAAAAAAGAAGGGAATGGAGGCATCAGACTCCCAGACTTCAAACTATACTACAAAGCCATAATCATCAAAACTGCATGGTATTGGAACAAGAACAGACATACAGACCAATGGAATCGAATAGAAAATCCAGAAATAAACCCACAGATTTATGGTCAACTAATCTTTGACAAAGGAGCAAAGACTATGCATTGGAGCAAAGAAAGTTTGTTCAATAAATGGTGCTGGGAAAACTGGGTCGCTACATGCAAAAGAATGAAGCTTGACCACCACCTCACACCATACACAAAAATCAACTCAAAATGGATTAAAGAACTAGACATAAGACCTGAAACCATAAAATATATAGAAGGAAATATAGGCGAAACACTACGTGATTTGCACATCAAAGACATCTTTACAGACACATCACCCAAAGCAGTGATAGTGAAGGCAAAGATAAACAGCTGGGACTATATCAAATTAAAGAGCTTTTGCACAGCAAAAGAGACAATAACAAAAACAAAGAGAAACCCCACCAACTGGGAGAACATTTTTGCACCCAACACTAATGATAAAGGACTGATCACAAAAATCTGCAAAGAGCTGATGAGACTCAACAACAACAAAGAAAATAATCCAGTCAAAAAATGGGCAGAAGAGCTTAAAAGAAACTTCTCTGAAGAGGAAATGCAAATGGCCAACAGGCATATGAAAAAATGTTCAACATCACTTGTCATCAGGGAAATGCAAATCAAAACTACCATGAGATACCATCTTACACCAGTGAGAATGGCACATATTAAAAAAACTAGCAACAACAAATGTTGGCGAGGGTGTGGAGAAAAAGGAACTCTTCTGCACTGTTGGTGGGAGTGCAAACTGGTCCAACCACTGTGGAAAGCTGTGTGGAGATTTCTGGACCTACTAAACATAGAGCTTCCATATGACCCAGCAATTCCACTCCTAGGTATTTACCCAAAGGACACAGAAACATCAATTCCAAAGAGCACCTGCACCCCTATGTTTATAGCAGCACTGTTTACAATAGCTAAGCTTTGGAAACAACCCAAATGCCCAAAAATAGATGACTGGATCAAGAAGATGTGGTACATATATACCATGGAATATTACTCAGCATTCAAAAAAGATAAACACATGCAATTTGCTGCAACATGGATGGCGCTGGAAGGGATCATGCTCAGCGAAATAAGCCAAAAAGAAAAAGAAAAATACCGGATGGTCTCACTCATAGCAGGAATCTAGAAAACTTAAATAAGGGACCAGGAAAATGAAAAACTATAAGAAAGTGAAAATCAAAATCAACAAAAAACTATGAACCAGAGACACTTTTAGGGGGGCGGGGGCGGGAGGGGAGGGATTGGGGTCAGAATGGGGGGCTGCAATTGTATGGGGAATATAACAATAAAATTTATAAAAAAAAAAAAAAAAAAAAAACTGTAAACCTCTTGAGGAGAAAAGCTGCCTTTCCATCTTCCAATCTCAGTTTTTATAGGGCCTGGAACACAATAGACTCTCAATTGATAGTTGATGAATAAGTAATTTTAGATATTTTATCTGAATCTTATTCTGTTCTTTAAAAAGCTTGCTCTTTTGTATGGAGAGTACATAACCGGAATAGCAAGAAGGGACACTTTATTTAGTCATCTGAAAAATAAAAATGATCGTCTCTTTTATAAACCAGTTGAAGAGTAGGCTATCACTCTTAACTCCATTGCTTAGGCAAATGATTGCATGTGGAGTGTCAGTCAGTTACTGTCATCGAGAAAACAGCTCTGGGAGGCTGAGGTGTGGATGGAGCTGTCTGTTTGCACCAGTAGCTTCAGATACACATGCTCACACAAATCCATCTGACACTAGCAAACATCTGTTATGTCCATGCTCCTCTTTCCTTCAACAGATGTTTCTTGGTGGTCTAAAGTGTACTGGTGCTCTGCTAGGTGACGCAAAGAAAGACGGACATGAAGTGTAGTAGTGTGGAACTTTAGCTTCCCAAGAATGCTTTTCATCGAAACATCATGCTCCCAGCTCTTGGGATGCTCAGAACCATGACTCCCAGAGAAGGTTGGGTGCCTCAGGGACTAAATATATCTCTCTGTGATTATCAGTGCATTTCTCTACCCTATTGACAACGAGCTGCCAAAGGAGAGACACGTCTCTCATTTTTGTTTTGCTTCCCCAGTGCGCAAATAGTGCCCAGTGACAGGGAGGCAAGAAATCCACGCACCGTAAATAAACACGCTAGCAGGCGATCACCTGGTGTGAAGCGCGGCACCTCCTGTCAGTACAAGTGCGTGTTTCACCGTGATAACTGCATCTGATGCAGCGTCACGCCTTTAAAGATGATTTTAAAGGAGAAAGTCACTACCTCAAAAGGAAAATGATGGCATTTTAACTCTTTGACGCTACAGCTTTAACATGTTGTCTTTTATTTTCTTCCTCAGAACAAGAAGCAAACACAAGATTTCAGGGCTCTCCTGCTGCTGCTTCCATATTAGGTGGTCGTCAAGCGACCACAGCCTGACAGGCCATTATTATCCCATTAACTATGCCATTGACTTATACATCATCTAATGTGTCCTCTTCATGGTATGTTAATGTCCCTCCGAAAAGAGCTAAAAATAATGAATGTTTGTCAAACATAGAAGAAAATCCATTTCCAAAGACGACCTATAGTGAGAAGGGAATAGGAGCAAAGCGTTCATCCTAGAAATTTAAATGCTAAGTACTTGGGGTGGGAGGGCGGGAAACACTTTCACTCCATAACAGAATCTTGACTTTTCTGCATTTAGAGAAGCTAGGTCATGCCAGGAAGACTGGATACCAATTTTCCAGAGAGAATTATTTGCAAAATTCAGAAAATATGAAGAGCTAGGTATTGTCATTTGGAAAACTGATTTCGAAATGTTAAATAAATCATGCTTGAAAAAGGTATTGTGTGCTTTCAGATTAATATCTTCTAATAAAATTTGAGTGCTCGGAGCAAGATCTCTGAGGTTTTGAGAGAACTTTAACTACAGGACCCAGCTTGAAACGGAGTCCAGTTGGGGTTATCTAAGTTTTTCACAAGCCTATTTAACCTAACAGACCCAAAGAAGAACATTTGTTTCAGAAAATGCGATTAGAATTTCATTTAATCTTAGTGGGTTGAACATTAGACATTTATCTTTGTTCTTTCCCCCAAATCTCATTAAAATGACTATAAAGGATTTTTAAAGTAAAAACCCAAGATGTTAAAGCAAACAGAAAAACGGAGAAGATACCTTATCAAAGAGACCTTCCTGACCACTCTATAAAATAGCAGCTCAAACCCCTATTCCCGAGCCTTTGATTGCCTTGCTTATTTCTCTCTATGGTACTTATCATAAATCATGTTCCACAGTATAGCATACTAATGGATTTATTTCTGTTATATTCTTAACATTTAAAATAGTGCCTGATAGAGTCATAATATTTGTCAAACAATATAGCAATTTTGGAAAGAGGAAGGAGTAATAGAAGCTAACTTACCAGAGTGGAGAAACTAAATGCTAAGCACTTGCAAAGAGATTCTGATAATGCAAGTTAATCCTACCGAAAACCCCAGAAAGTCAAGACAAAGGTTCTTTGAAGGACAGAGATAAAGGATCAGGCAAAATTTAGGAAAAATAATTGAAAATTTCAATAATGAGAAATTAGACACCTAGGTCCCCTCTCTAGCTCATTATACCAACAGTTCCACTAGATGTTAATGGAATAAATAGTGAAATGAAAAGTTTGACAGATAATACTAAAATAAGCAAAATCTAAATATCTATTTATACTCTCTACTCTGAATAGACATAGGTCAACATAGGTTGAAACTTAGAGAATGGAAAAATATGTACCATGCAAAACCCTAAGTAGAAAACTGACTTAGCAAGATTAATATCAGAAAAAAATGGATACTAGGAAAAGTATTACCAGATAGAAACTTTATAATGACACCTGTAAGCTTCATTAATATATATGCCTAATAATAGATCAATATGCAAGAAATAAAAACGGAGAGAATCAAAGACAAATGAGTAATTCAAGATTTTTATCTTCAGTTTTTAGAAATTTGATTTTGATGTGCTTAGGTTAACTTCTTTTCTCGTTTAAGTTTAACTAAACTTCTTGAGTCTGTAAATTTAGCCGTTATTATTGAAAACATTTTTCTGCCCCATTATCTTTCTTCTGAGACTTTAATTACATATTTATCTTTTCCTTATTATTCCACAGCTCCCTCGAGTCTATTGTTTGTTTTAAATCATTTTCTTTCCCTGTTCTTCAGACCAGTTCATTTATATGGCCCTGTTTTCAAGTTCTCTGACTCTTCTGTCATTTCCACTCTGCTAGCCCAGCCAGTAATTTTTTATTTCATATCTTTTCCTTTTTAGTGCAATAATTACTGTTTAGTTTCCCCTTTTTTATTACTGTGTTTCTCTTTACCTCCTTGAGCATAGATAGAATGTTTATTTTCAAGCCCCTCTCTGCTATTTCTAACATGCAAATCATCTCAGGGGTGTCCCATTGGTTCTGTTTTCTCTCAGGAATAAATCAATTTCCCTACTTCTTCAAGCTTCAAGTAATTTTGGATTGCAGCCTAGCTGTTGTGAATGCCCCATTATAAAGACTCTGGATCCTATTAGGATCCAGACTTTCTCACAAAAGTGAGAAACACTTCAACACTTTCTCATGAAAGTATTGGCATTTTTGTCCTATGGTATTGGAACAAGAACAGACACACAGACCAATGGAATTGAATAGAAAATCCAGAAATAAACCCATAAATTTATGGTCAACTAATCTTTGACAAAGGAGCAAAGACTATGCATTGGAGCAAAGAAAGTTTGTTCAATAAATGGTGCTGGGAAAACTGGGTTGCTACATGCAAAAGAATGAAGCTTGACCACTACCTCACACCATACACAAAAACCAACTCAAAATGGATTAAAGAACTAGACATAAGACCTGAAACCATAAAATACATAGAAGGAAATATAGGCGAAACACTACGTGATATGCACATCAAAGACATCTTTACAGACACATCACCCAAAGCAGTGATAGTGAAGGCAAAGATCAACAGCTGGGACTACATCAAATTAAAGAGCTTCTGCACAGCAAAAGAGACAATAACAAAAACTAAAAGAAACCCCACCGACTGGGAGAACATTTTTGCACACAACACTAATGACAAAGGACTGATCACAAAAATCTGCAAAGAGCTAATGAGACTCAACAACAAAGAAAATAATCCTGTCAAAAAATGGGCAGAGGAGCTAAAAAGAAACTTCTCTGAAGAGGAAATGCAAATGGCCAACAGGATATGAAAAAATGTTCAACATCACTTGTCATCAGGGAAATGCAAATCAAAACTGCCATGAGATACCATCTTACACCAGTGAGAATGGCACATATTAAAAAAACTAGCAACAATAAATGTTGGCGAGGGTGTGGAGAAAAAGGAACTCTTCTGCACTGCTGGTGGGAGTGCAAACTGGTCCAACCACCATGGAGAGCTGTGTGGAGATTTCTGGACCTACTAAACATAGAGCTTCCATATGATCCAGCAATTCCACTCCTAGGTATTTACCCAAAGGACACAGAAACATCAATTCCAAAGAGCACCTGCACCCCTATGTTTACAGCAGCACTGTTTACAATAGCTAAGCTTTGGAAACAACCCAAATGCCCAAAAATAGATGACTGGATCAAGAAGATGTGGTACATATACACCATGGAATATTACTCAGCATTCAAAAAAGATAAACACATGCCATTTGCAGCAACATGGATGGCGCTGGAAGGGATCATGCTCAGCGAAATAAGCCAGAAAGAAAAAGAAAAATACCGGATGGTCTCACTCATAGCAGGAATCTGGAAAACTTAAATAAGGGACCAGGAAAAAGAATAACTCTAAGAAAGTGAAAATCAAAATCAACAAACAACTATGAACCAGAGACACTCTATGGGGGGTAGGGGGCGGGGAAGGGAGGGATTGGGGCCAAAATAAGGGGGTTGCAATTGTATGGGGAATATAAAAATAAAATTTATTTTTAAAAAAAAGTCTATGAACGTGATTGGACTCAAACTGAAAACTCTTTCTCGGGGAAGGGAATAGTTCAAATTTCAGTTAAGCCCTTTACCTTTGTTGGATGCTTTGAGTCTGCTCTGAGCATGAATGGTCAAGAGGTCAGTCTGAGATTTTAAAGCGAGTTTACACAAAGATCTGGGGATCCACCTCGAACCCTCTCCAGAACTCTGCTGTCTGCTTCCTCAGGCAGGTTTCCTATCACAGTTTCGTTGCTCATCCTTCCCTCATGCTAAAGCTCTCAACACAGGAAATTTACCTGTGATGTCCTCTTTATCCTAATCTGTAGTCCAAAATGTGCCTGCTTTTGCTCACTCACCAGGGCCTTCAGCTGGTTGCTTTTGCCTTTTGTCTAGAGTTTGCAGTTTCAAATTAAAGATCAGTCTGTTAAGAGGTTACTCAGTCCAGGCTGGAAACAGAATTCTTCCTCCATCTTTGTTAACTGTCAAATCATGTTAAGTGCTGAGAGCAAGTCTTTGGAGGACAAGAAATCATAATAAAAGCCAGGTATGTATATTGAATGTCTAAGAAAAGGATCAGGAAGTATCATGGTGAAGGATCTCTCCCCAGATCACCCTGAGAAATCCGGCTGGTTTCTGGATGCCTCTCAGCAGGAAGGATGAATCCAGGCTGGAATCAAGAGAAGCTTCGGGTTTTGATGAAGCAGTTGGAGATGGCAGGACTGACAGCACGGTCTCCCTTTAGGACAAAGCCCACACCCTGGGAAACGAGACAAAGGCGCCGGCCTCAGGAAGGGCACAGGAGCACAGATGCAGGGGGCGGGCAGGTGTCTACTGAGGCAGAGGATGTTGATGGAGATTGTGTCTTGGGTCATAGTTGTAGCCCAGAGACTAGAGAAGAGGAAAACCTTCAGAAAGTCATCAAATGGCCTCAATTCTAGAAACAGATACTAGAGATAGGGCCTGGACCCTTCCACTGTTAGGAAACTGGTTCTGTAAAAACTTTTTTTAATGTAATGAATTTAAAAAAAAAAAAAAAGAGTTGCTAAGACAAAAAAGACGTTGTTCCACGTAAAACTTGTCTTTGCAAGTGCATTTAATTTACCTCTATAGTACTAGTCATATTACTTACAAATGTCAATTTTCTTTCCTGCTCATAAAAATAAAACTTCTGAAAAAAACTAAAAGTGGTTCCCTTAAGTAGTGATTAAGTGCCCTGTTGCCTCACCCCTGCATGAAGAGCTCCTGTCTTGGGATTCTGTACTCAGCAATGCTGATCAGCCACAATGTGCAACGACCTGGAGATCTTTTTTCATTGTGGATTCTGATTCTGGCAGGGGGAACTAAAATTCTGCATTTCCAATAAGCTCCCCAAGTGAGACCAGTGCCAAAATGGGGGCCACATTTTGAGTGGCAAGGTTTTAAATGACCTCAGTAATAGAACTCAACACGTTATTTGTTCGCTTGCCTTCAAAACCAGATCGTATTGCTGTTGTGCTAATGTGCCACCCTCTTAGGGTCCCGATAGAGCCCCTGTGGAGACACAGTTTTGACTTATAGTAATTGTCACAGATGTGTATTTCGGTTTATACCACATGTCAGCCAAAGCCATCAGGCTAGAGACAGTCATTTGATCACACAGGGGTCCTGTGAGGGATTCAGGGCCAATGTTTTGAACGAGTTTGGGAGGAAGAAAGTGGACGCCCGACAGGAATGACTGAGCTGCTTACACACCGGCTGGCTGGTCACACCGGGATGCACACTCAAGCCTTCTCACTCTGAACACCGTGCCTCCCGTTAGCCAGCGTTGCTGACCAGGGTTTGCCCTCCACAAACCGTGTGAAGAGGGGGTGAAATAGCATGTGAAGGGGAAGACTTACAGAGAATGACCAAGATTCCGGTCCCTGGAACAAAGCATGTTGCTATGCACTAGACCCTGAATGTCTAGAAACCAGCAGGAGGGGTTCTTATAAATTATTTTCCCACCCCAAGCCTTTGCTAGCTGCCTAAACAAGACCTGAGAGCAGATTCAGAATCCTCAGGATCAGCAGGAAGGTTCAGGGGGCACCAGAGGGAGAGCTACAAGCCCTCCTTGGCGATAGCCTCGACCACTCTGTCCAGCAAGAACGCACACACTTGGGGGCCGGAGGGAGGAAGCTGACCCCGGGTCTACTTCATGTTACCAATTGGTCACGAAGCAGGATAAGCATCGGAAGGGATTTTTTTTTTCCTAATTAACAGCAGAAATGTCTGTTATAACAATATGCTCTGTGGAGTGAAACAGAAGCATTCAGCAGCGGCTGCTGAGGTCCTGTTAGATCCTCTTTACCACGCAGGGCACCAGCAGCCCCCCACCCCCACCCCACCCCGCCCCAGCCCCAGGGAGTGTTGTCTGCTGACCGTCCCCAGCTGCTCGCTTCTGCCGCGCATTGTCCTCAGCAAATGAAAGCCACTGCCCCGGGAATATCTAGGACGATGTGCCTTCCCCTGGGGTGTACACGGGGAACCCCAGGCCTCAATGTGGAATAACTCTGTAGAGCCGTTCACTCTCCCAAGGCCCCTTGGAACAGGGATTAAGCTGAGTCTAGATTCACCTGAATGGACATCTTCGCCCCTTTGGAGAACTTAACCTCTTCTTGCCTCTCCCCCGACAGGTTTTTCCTAAAAGCTCTCCCACAGGCACTCCCCAATACTGCTGTACACCAACGCTACCTCAATGAAAAAAGTTTTCAAAAACAAATTACTTGTATAAGAAAATATCAGACCTGCTTCTAGCAGACAAGCCCGAAGACCAGAGCAATGTGCGCATCCCCAGGGATGAGCCCCACCTCCCCACCCCACGCTCCATGTATGACGTGAGCTCTGTAAATGTGTTTGCCCGTATGTGATGCTCTCTTCCGGAAGGGGCAGCGCCCTGTTTTATGCCTTGGGGTGTAAGTTGGCGCATGAATGACAGTCAGTGCTGACCTGTGTAAGACCACGAGTAGGGCTGGGAGTACGGCAGCATTTAACTGTCACAATTCTCCAGGCTGTGGTAGAGTCTGCGCTCATTCCCATCGCATAGATAAGGGAACTGTGGCCTAGAAAGATGAGTCTGCCCAAGGCCATAGAGGCCGACACATCAGAACCAGGAATAACCCGGTTCTGTGTGAATCCAGAGCACAAGGCCTTAACCACCAGATAGCATCACCACTCTGTGTGGTGCCAGGTTTTGTGGGGTTTCCAGCCCTCTTTGTTATGGGGCTGTTGCCTCAGTGCCCAGAGTTCCTGCTGGTCAAGCTAAAACAGAGTCAGGCAGGGGCCTCATACCAAGACAGGGAAACCAGTATCTGCTGAAAACAGCAGGCAGACTCTATGGCCGGATCAGCTAGACGACCTTACTTGTAAAGATGAGCAGGAAATTAGGTGAGAATAGGGACTAGAGATGTATGCTTCGGATGGATGAGCGGGAACTGTGGAGCCACTCCCCCACTTCAAGCAATAGCCCCTGTCACACACACACCCCAGTTCTCAGCAGGCCATCACGCCTCCCCTCAGCAGCTACATTCCCATGTCCTGCCCACCTTCTCTGAGCCTGGTTCTCAATAAATCTGCCCTTGGGCCGGGGCTGCACCTTTTCAGGTGTGAGCCTCTCCGGGCCGCTCTACCTGGACTCCGAATTGTCTTTCCTTTGTCCTGCGCCGCTCCCAACGCTGCCGCCCGGTGAGGCATCAAGGTTTACACAAAATGATTGTGAAACGACTGCTAGTTTGGGGAAGTTCATCTGCTCAGTCTACTCACTTGCACAACAGCTGAAGCCCCTTCCGCCTGGGAGGAACCTGGGTGAAGATGGGGCTGACTGGGGCCTCTGTCAAGGGGCAGTGAGGGCACTTGAGTGCTGGGATCTTTAACTCTGGGTCTCAGGAGGCAGATAAAAGTTCACATACTGGATAACGCTCGTCTAACACTGGAACGGTACCGCAGACTGGGCACCTCACGAAGCAGAGGCTGTGACAAGGGCTCAGTAGGACGTGGTGACACAGGAAACACAAGGGCAAAGAGGTGGGAGTGGACAAGCGTCCCTGGGAGACACGTCAGGATCAGTCCATCCCGAGCAAGGAACCTGAAACGTACCCACCGACCCCCTCTGTCACCCAAGGGCCCTCCTCCTGGGTGTGCCATTCCCTGGGAATTCGGGCACCACAGGGAGGAGGCGCGGGCGCCCCGGAGCAGGCGAGGCTCTCAGGCAGGGCAGGGAAGCACCCCCACGAATCCACGTGACACTCGCTCGTGTCGAGGGGACAAGGGGAAGACGCAGAGAGCATCTGCTGCCGATAACAAGACTGAACGGGGTCATGGATCCAGAGTCCGCGGGAGAGCCCGTGTGCACACGGGAAGAGCTGGGAGAAGCCACAGCGAAGTCCCCGGGAGGGGTCCGCGCCGTCTGAAGAGGACGCTGGGCGGCAAGACAGGCCCCCCAGCGGGCTGGGTGGGGGCGCTGGCCTGGCTAAAGGGGACAGGGGTGGCGGACTGTCGGCAGAGTGAGTGGAGAGGGGTGAGTCAGGGAGGAAGCGCCACGATCGTTTTAGCAGAAATTCATCTCCTTCCTGCGCGAAGGTATCCTTGGCTGGAAAAGCAAACTCTCCCAGAAGGTGAGATGTTGAGGACCGCGCTAGTGAGTGGGCCGCGCAAGTCAATTTCAGTCTGGTTTCAGGTCCAAGGAGAATGGCTTGGACCCTGAAGCCCACCAGGGAGCATCCCGGCACTGTGGGGGGAGCTGGCGGCGGCTGCCACTGCTGTACTGGCTTATCCTACTCCTGAGCTGGGGCAGGGGAAGCACACTCTCTGCAGGACTCCCTGCTTGAGTGGGCTGCTGCTGAAACAGCGATGCTTCACTGAATATCCAGGTGCGTTAGTTTCCAAATTTGGATTTATTAATTGAAAATGGAGCAATAGGGCCTCCCTGGTGGCATGAGGGGTTAAGACACAACCAATGAAGCTATCCGCTGCCACTGCAGCACAAGTTCGATCCTCAGCCAGGGAGCTACCCACATGGCGCGGCAGACCTCTCCCTACTCGCCCGCTGCTCCCCTCAGCAGTGTGTTTCAGTAGATTTGCCTGTTCTGTTCCCTGCTCTGTCTCTGGTGAATCCTCTCACCCCCCACACCTCTGGCCTGTACCCCAGCTCTTGTATGCATAAATAGAAGGAGGGAGGGAGGGAGGGAAAAAATAGAGCAACAGAAGTCAAAGTGCCACTAATATGTCCCGTCAGTTTTTAGAAGGTATTTGGGGCCCCCATTCAAGGAAGGAAAAAAAAAAAGAATGGAAACATCATTGAGGACCAAGTGCTGAAATTTTCATCAGAGGTCTCAGATGACGTCGGTGTGACACCTTTAAACCAGCGGTGAAACAATATACTCGGCCTGTCTTTTCTGGAGCAGGTTATTTGAGAACTATGGGGCACAGAGAAAGGTCAGTCCCCCAAGTGCATCTTCCTCCAGAAGACAAACTGCAGCCCACAGGACGGGTCGGGTGTGCCGCCTGGCTCTGCTCTGCTCCTGCCAGCTGCCCTGGCCTCTGCCAAAGCCCCACAGGACACCAGGAACCTGGCTCGTCTGTAGATAAGTTACAGTCCAGCGTCTGCTCGAGGAGTGGGTGGGCTTCACCGGCAGATGAGAGGACAGTTGCGGCACAACGTGTGCACACGGGGAAAGCCACTCAGCCTCAAAGAAATGAAATCCTGCCCTGCCCCACATGACTGGGCCCAGAGGGGATTATGCCCAGTGAATCCAGTCAAGACACACACACATCCCATTTCACTCCTACCTGGAAGGCAAAGAAACAAAAGGAAGAAACAAACTCAGACTCCCAGAACAAACGGGCGGTTGCTAGACGGGAAGGAGCAAGGGGGGTGGACAACTGGGTGAGTGGAGTCACCTGCGTGGCGCAGGCGGGGGCTGCACTGGCTGCCCACACGGGCTGCACGACCCCGGCTGCAGCGCGCGCTCCCGAGGCCCGGGTCGTGGCGGAAACCGCCCTGGGCCGCTCCCCCTTCTGTCGTGGGCGCCCCGGCTGTGGGCTGTGTTCCCTCCTACACAAGGTGCGCCACAGGTTCTCGTGGCTCCTCCCCCAAGCCACAGACACAGCACAGGTGCCGCGCCGGTCCGCTGCCGGCTCTCCAGCCCTCCGGCCTCCGCCTCCCCTCGCGCCCGCCCTGCCCGCAGGCTGGGGGCACCACACTCAGTAAGTTGCTCCCCTTCACGCCGCTGGCGAGTCCTGGGGGAGGGTGGAGCCCGGGGGTCGGCCTCTCGACCCTCCGCCCACAGCCTTGCCTTGTCACAATTCCAGAACAGGACCCCTGCACCGGCCGCCCCTCTCCCCGGCAGTGCTGGGCGCAGGCGGCTCTGAGCGGGCAGGGATTCAGAGCGGCGCCAGGCCGTGCTCCTGACCGGGCAGGAGAGCCGGGCGCGAGTGCGCCTGCAGCCCGCCAGAGAGGAGAAATCCTCCCCGAGGCCCAGGCCCAGCCTGGCGCCAGCGAAGACCCTGGATGGGAGGAGAGAGACAAGCCCCAGAGGGCGCATCTGCCCGAGGAGGGCCCCGGGCTCCGCCACACTGCGCCGGCCACGAGCGCATCGCCCCCCTCTAAACCCCGCGAGGACGGGCCCGCCTTGCGGCTGCGGCTTCGCGAAGAAGACACTGAAAGGATCGTGCTGGCGTGCTCCGGGCAGCTCCCCGCCAGTAAATAAATGACAGTGAAACCTTCCCAGTCATTCTATTTACGCTACGATCTTTAAATGAACAGCCTCGTTAGGGCTCCTTCTTCCCCACAAACGCCCACCCCTCCATGTTCCCCCCATCTGGGCCTAACTTCACCGCCCTCCCTCTTTACCCGGCTCCTCAGGAAAGAACCATCTGACTCGCGGGGCTGAGACGCGCACGGCCTTCCCCGGCCCCCAGGGAGTGAGTGACCACCGTCCCGCGCGGCCCACACGAGCAGCCGGCGGGCGCCCGAGGGCTCCCCGCGCGGAGCCGCCCTGCCTGCTTCCAAGCCCGGCTCTGCCCCCGCGCTGTGGGGGGGGGTGGCTTTGGCTTGTGTCAGAAGCCCTGACTTCGCCAGGGCAGAATGCATAATGGTGTTGCCTTGAGAAGGAAAGAACCTGCCTGAGCTCTGGTCCTCACAGCAGGCCGCGCGGCTCTTCCACGCCTAGGAAGATGACAGGGCTCAAAAGCTGGGTCGTGTCAGTCCCTTCCAATGCTACGTCAGAGAGTCAGGGCGTCTGCGTCCCCCGGTAAGTACTTAGCAAGCCTGTGACAGAACCCCGAGACCCCTGGCCCCATTCCACTCTGGATATGTGACCAGAAATAAGCTTCCCCTCAAGAGGCTCCTCTTCCCCGCCAGGTTTCCAGTGTGCTGCTGGCGCCCCCTGGACACGCGGCTGAAGACTCCAACTCCTAAGACCTCTCTCCTGATACTGAGACCCCGCCAGGAAGGATCTTCGGGTGGCCTGGGCTGACCTCCCCACCGCCCACCCCGAGGTGCTTGCGGTGAGGGTCGCTCGGCCGCCTGCGGCCAAGGCGGCGGGTGTGAGCGCGGCCCCTCTCCCGCTCTCTGCCTTCGTCCCTGGGCTCCTGCGCGCACAGAAATAATTACTCGAGTTTGATCAGGAAAAGTCACAGGGATGGTAGTTTCGGAACTCTCAGATCTTAATGTCTCTGAGCCTCCATTCTTCTTCATCTACGAACTGAGAATAATACCCTAAAAGTTCTCCCTGGAGGCTTGCTGGGGCACCTAGGGCAATCACACCTATTGAGTCTGAACGGCGGGTCCTACCTGGTAGCACCAAAGTCCTGCCTTACATGGGGCTGATGTGTTCCCGTAAGGAAAAAGAGCAGAGGTTGGCGACACTCTATTGGGTGAAACAGGGTCTTCCTGGAGATTCTGCCTAAGTCAGTGGTGAGTGTCGGCCTGAGGAGCTCCTGGGAAGGGCTGGCATCAAAGAGGCACAGAGAATGTGACCATCACAGGCTATGGGGGCCAGCACATCCTCACAACCCCCCCCCCAACCCAGATGACCGACCCTGAACCTGAGTGAGGGTGTAGACTCAGTGTTGACCAGGCCTCAAGAGGCTCTGCGGTCTCAGGGGATCCTCCCTGTGCAGGGGGAGCTGTGTCGATAAGAACCCAAAGACACCCAGTCCAGGGCCTGTTGGCAGGCGCAGAGGGTTGGCTGGTGCATGTGCCCAGCCCTCAGCTGGTACATCACTCCATGAGGTCGGCTTGGTGCTCACTAGATTATCCATCAGGCCTGTTGAGCCTGAACAAATAAAAGCTGTTATTTTAGCAAAGCATTAAAGTAGTTGCCATGGGAAAAGCTGGAACTTTCTAATAGATTTCCTTATTTAGCAGTTTCGTATTGTTTTACATTTGATCACACCGTGGGGACAGCCTGGGACACCACCTGTTTATCATAGACCTGAGGGCGCCACAGCTCTCAACCCACTCTGGGGCCTGCCGGCCAGGGCAGAGCCGAGTGGCATCCACCAGCTGGACAGGTCAGAAGGTGCCCAGGTCACCCCTCCTGCCTCCAGGCCTGCCCCAAAATATTCCTTCCTCCCTAAGACACTGCAGGCTTCTGTGTGAGTGAGAAAGTAATCTTCAATCATAAATAGTGACTATTGGTGATTGACACCAAATATGCACTCGATGTGCCAAGAATACAGTCCAGAGAAGGAAACAGGAGGGCACACACATTCACTCTGAGTTCTCACAACAATGGTCCCCATAGGGAGTGTGATATCAGGAGGACAGACCTTCATTCACAAGGAGTGGGTCCTGCGTAGGGTCACAGAGTGAGGCAAAGGGCAGTTTGGAGAGCTTACCAGCACCCCAGGGCAGGCGGGAGGAGGGTTAAAGAGGAATAATGGGTTGAGGCAATCCTGCCAAGGGGCTGTCATGCTCATAACCACTGAGTGACAATGACATCATTTCTAGTCCAGAGGGACAGAGCTGGGTCTTTCTTTGCCTCAATTCCAGCTCGTACTATCAGACCCTGATGTCTCTGACTTCAAGCTCTTCACAAAAGTGGAATCTAAGGCTGCCTTTCTGGACGTGAGTGAACAAAGGCTGTACAATCAATGATCAGTTTGTGTTCATTCAACTTGGGCTTCCCTTTTATCCATAACTGCCCCTTGAACTTGGTTTTGCTTGTATTATTTCATTCTGGAAGTCTTGTCTCCCAAACTGAGTCATAAGGTTTTGAGAGAATTGGGCCCTACTTTCTTTCATCTCTCCCTTTCATCAAGTGCAGAAGACTTGATGGACTCTGAGAAAATGCCAGGTGACATTTGGAAATGTCATGTTCATTTGGCCTCAGTCCCTATGGTTGACTCACTGCTCCTGTGAAGGCTCAGGTCCTAAAAGCAAGCTTTTCTGGAAAATTCAGATAAGCATGGGTAGGGATGGTTTATGGTAGAGGGGCACTGCATCTGTGTAGCATTTCTGCAAAGATACAGATTACTGAAAAATTGCCAAAGGTTCCAACAGTGCTATCATATAGCCAAGTCATGGCTTGGGAATCGTCACAAATATCCTGATGATTCTTGCTTTGCCGCTGCTGCTGCTGCTATGATTGTGGCTCGACTCCCACAATACCAAAGAACTTCATCAGGTGTGTGTCCATAGCCTTTCCATGCATTCATTCCCTTGTTCAATGTTTTTACTGTATGAAGAACTACTACGTGGCCAGCAATCTATTAAAAACTGGAATGTGGGCCTCCCCGGTGGCGCAGCGGTTGAGCGCTGGGTTGCGAAGCTGCCCGGGCCTCTGCGGCGCCGGTTCGATCCCCGGCTGCTCCCCGGCCACCAGAGGAGGGTCCCACATGGCGCGCAGACCTCTCCTGCCGCCCACTGCTCCCCTCAGCAGTGTACTTCGGTCCTTCTGCCTGCTCTGCTCCCCGCTCTGGCTCTGGGGAATTCTCTCACCCTCCCGCGCTTCTGACTGTACCCAGTGCATGTATAAACAAAATAAACAAACTAAATAAATAAAAAACATGCCTCTATTAAAAAAAAATTAAAAAAAAAATAAAAACTGGAATGTTAGCAGCACAAAGAACATGAGATTGCCACTAATCACCTATCAGAAAACCACCCTCTCCCTTTGCCACCCAAACACCATAAAGGAGGCAAAAGCAGGAATGCACACTCATTGCCCACCACTGGTAGACCTCTGCGTGTATTTTCTCATTTAAGGCACCCAGTGAACCTTCATGAAACTGAAGCATGGAAAGTTAAGGAACTTGCCCAAGACTCATAGCTATCAAATGGCAGAGCCTACAATTTGAACTCAGGCCTCTCCCCCATAATGCCAGCTGGTGAATTTTCAACAAGTTCACCAACCCCCTGGGATTCCTTCTTCACAACATACTGGTTCTCGTTGCCATTCATTTCTCCTTCCTAAGACAGCCAGACAGGGTTCAGAGCAGAGCCTGTAAAACTCCGTAGTTCTCCGTAGGAAGGCCTCAGAATTGCAGCAAATGGCCAAGAAGTAATGTCAGAACACACACACTTCCAGACAGATGGAGAACTCCACCACCCTGACAGACGATGGGTCGTCATCCAGGAATTACATGATGGTGACAGTGCTCTTTCCTCAAGTCTATACAGACTATGCTAAGCTGTGGGCTAGCCGCAGAGCCTCATTCCGACAGTCTCAGCCTAACCTGGGCACAAACCCAGACCTCCATTTGAATGCCCTATTTCTAATGACTAATGATTTCATTTACTTCTACTTCTCAAAGTTCTTTTCTCTCACTCCCAGCACGAGCATCCTAAGAGTCCCCAAATATGCACAACTCTCTTACCACTCTGCTCCCAGATACGCTTTTCCTTCTGCCTAAAATGCTTTTCCCTCTCCTGGTGAGCTCCTACTCATCTTTCGAAGCCTAACGAAAGTATTATTCCTAACCCTCCCATGCAGACTTCAGCTGTTACTTATTGTGTGTTCCAAAAGTACCTTCAACATATTTGTTACCACAGCTAAACTGCTTTGAAATCTTTTGGTTAAGTAGACTGAGAACTTTAAGTTGGGAGCAGATTTTACCCCTCTTCCCTAGCTGAGAAGTGTCAGTGCTTAACACACTGTTCTGAAAGCATCAGTTTCTGACCTTCTTCATACCAAAATCTCTATTTGTGTATTTACAAGATTTGGGACTTGGGTAACATGGGCTTTCCAAATCCTTCCAGCCAAACAAACCTCCTCACTCAATTGACTCATATTTATGCGGCTACTTCAAGTCTTGTCACTTTCTTAGGGAGACCCTCTCTGACGTCCCTATGTCAAAATCGAACACTCTCTCTATCCCCTACCCTCCTTTATTGTCTCTACAGCACTTTTCTCCCTATAATTTACTCCATTTTCTTATGTGTTTATTTACAGTCTCTCCCCAATAGAATGAAATCGCGTGGGTAGGACATTTTGCCCTTGTTGCTCACTGCTGTATTTCTGATGCCGAAATTGATGCCTAGCATATAGTTGGCTCTGGGTGAGTATCTGTTAACCGAATGAAGCCTCAAATGTTACAGGTGAAAGGTCCAAAGAAGTCATCACATCAGTGGGAGAAGAAAATCAGTCAATGACATCTTCTTGGTGGCCAAGCAAGGATTACTTGTGAGAGAGTGGTCAAATCGGGGGGACAGGAGGCAGAATGACAACTGTCAGAACAGGGCAGTAAAACTGGAGCAAGAGAATGAACAAAGCTGCCTGTGAGTCTGAGGGCAGGACTACTCCAGGCAGGCCCTGCACACAGAGCTGTCCCAGCACAGATGTCCTCTCACACACAGCAACAGCCGCTACCCCTCTGTCTCTCCCCACAGGAACGCCAGGACAGGGGAGGATCCTGCCCACAGGGCAGAGAAAAGCACGCTTCTAGGCTTCCTTGCTCTTCCCTGGTGTCGTCTGTCCCTTCGTAACTTAGACACCTTGACTTCCTTCTCCCCCTGCATTCACGGGCCCTCCAGCAAAGACTGACCCAGGCTGAAGCACAAATGCTGGTGACCTCTGAGCTCCAGGGTACCTGGCAGTGGCCTACAATATAACCCACCAGAATCCAACTCCCAGCTTATTTAAGAGCTATAGGGACCTGACACACTGAGAGGAAGGGAAATGGTATCCTTCTACCCCACTGAATTCCTGAGTTCAACTGGAAATGGCCACCTATGTGTAAACGAGTGTCACTAATACTAATAACAAATCTCTGAAGCAGGTCTAGTACATACTGTGGGGCAGTAGATCACTCACCCTCCCACTCTCTCACCTCCATTTTAACTCTTAGCTGTGAGGTTGGAGTCAAAGTCCAGGACATGGTATTTACCAAGCAAAACCCCCCAATCTACCCTTTTCCTTTAGGCTGTACCGAAGGATGCCTTTCAGGAACCATACAGAGAAGTCTAGGGGCAACTGGGGGAGAAAAGTGGGCTCAAAAAATTGAGGAAGGTGGATTCTAAAGTTCTTACTCCCTAAGTCCCTGGACTCAAGTATAAACAGTAATCAAGAAGGGTCCAAAGATAAGCATTTTTCTGGGATCAGAGAGTCTGGCTACTCGGGTCTTTGGGAAATCTCCCTCGCTATAGCAGAGGACCCATTACGAGGCAGAACTACTACGCTACCTTCTTCCCTCGAGGAGGACAGTGGCAACGGGACAACGATGGTGACAGTAGATAGCCAGAGGCTTCTTGTTCCCGCTGTCTGAATGCAAGGCATTAAGAGACTCAGAAGTTCCATTTGTATCAGTTGAGAGGGCCCAAGATGCCTAGAACACAGCAAGACAGAAAAACCCTGTATTTGGAACAAAAAAAGCTCCTGCAGATTCCTATTTTGAGAGTAAATAAAAACATCCAGGACCCTGGGCTCCAGCAGTGGGTACAAGCTGGGATATGTACCAGGGAAGAGGATGTGGCTGGCTGACCCACAGCCCAAGCCAGCCAGGATCCCTGCTACGCTCTCTTCTCCCCATGAGATGACACAAATCATTCCCAGCTAAAACTATGGAAAGGGGCCTCCCTGGTGGCGCAGCGGTTGAGCGCTGGGTTGGGAAGCTGCCTGCAGCCTCTGCAGCGCCGGTTCGATCCCCGGCTGCTCCCCGGCCACCGGAGGAGGGTCCCACATGGCGCGCAGACCTCTCCTGCCACCCGCTGCTCCCCTCAGCAGTGTACTTTGGTCCTTCTGCCTGCTCTCCTCCCTGCCCTGGCTCTGGTGAATTCTCTCACCCTCCCGTGCTTCTGACTGTACCCAGTGCTTGTATAAATAAATAAATAAATAAATCTTTAAAAAAAAAAAAACCAAACTTTGGAAAGGAGCAGGAGAAAAGAAAAAAATTCAAGTTTAAAAATGTCCTTAAAAAGATGACCCTGCAAGTGGGTGACTATGAGAAAAATAAATTATAGAAAAAGTAGACACATTTGTGATGTTTTGTGCCCTGATGGGTGTTTCCCAGAATTCTTGAGAATCTATGTGCAGCAAGTTGTACACCATAGAGTGATAACCAGCCTCCAGATTAAAATGAAAAAATCCTGCATCACAACCAGACCAGAGAGGATTTGCAGATGCAGATAAAGAGGACAGTCAGCAGAAGGCAGAAAAACAGCATCAAGAAAAGTTATCACTAGCACCTCTTCTTGGCCTATAACATTTTGAAAAGTCAAGTCAACTTTTCAGAGAAGGAAACTTGGTAACATCAGCATCAGTTCAAGATTATGGCATAGTTAAGGTTCATGTTTTTGGAAGAGATTCGATTTCAACAATTAAACAGAAAATACCAGCCAGTATTTCATAAATGAAGCCCACCCAGAGAGATCCAAAAATTTAGTGAGCAAATCCACCATCAGTCTTGGAGGGCTAGCGAAGCAAACACCCATCCTGCGCTTGCACCACACAGCTAAGGCTAAAAGACTCCATCACTCCCGGGGCTAAAGAGGGCCGTGGCTAGAGCCTGGTTGTGGCTCCAGTCCGTTCTCCCTGCTCCTTTCGGTAATGACTCATCTCCTCTCCAGAATACAACACCCAAGGGGTACTTAGCCCAGCTCAAGGGCAACATTCCCCACCATGAACCTGCAGCTTCTAGAAGTAAAGGACCAGAATTGGGAAGAGGCTGTGCCTGCTTGGAGACCAAATAGTGACATAAGAAATGATTCAAGATATATTTTCCCTGAGTATAAGAATGACACTACTGCAAAGTATAATATTTAAAATAAAACTTAGTGTAAGTCTAAAGAAAAAAGTGATTCAATCAGCACTCAAATGTTCTAGTCAAACATGGAGTGATTAGCATGAGTTAGTAGAGACGTAAATGCAGAGTAACAATCAAGCTTTTCCTTCTTTGAAAAGGAAAAGGTAAGACCCTCAGCATGAGCAAATATCTTTTGATGAAGACCCAGGTTTACTAAACAGTAGCATTCACATTTCAGAGAGCTGCCAAGTTAGGATCCACTAGCAAGAAGCCCCCCCCCCCCCCCCCCCCCCCCGTCCCCTGCGCCACACCGCGCTCCCACTGCCTTGCTTGCAAGACTGAGCTCGGGCGGAGAAAGGCCGCAGAGGTGAGAAGCTGCCTACACCAGGAGGCGCCGCAGGTAAAGGAGCTGCAGGCATTTAGAGGAAAATCAGCTTCTCACTGGATGGAACAATTTTGAGAAAAACGAGACAGAAAAGTGAGGTGGGCAGTTGTTAAGACCTTCACGCTCCTCCCCACAGGCAGCTGGGAGTCAAGAAGAAGGGTGTGTTGCTTCACATGAGGATGTCTAAATGATGCTGGAGAAGCCCAAGGGTCAGCGCTAGCTCGCAACTCTCCCCCGGAGCGTAGCAGTGAGGAGCTGAAGGCCCCGGCGGTCCCCCTCCCCCGTGGTATCACCTAACTGGACACCAGAAATGGGGTGGCGGGGAGTGGACAGGCGCAGGGTCCGGAAGCAGAGCCCACGCCTACAGCAGCAGGCGGCGCCTTGCAGGACACCCTGTACCTGCAAACGGGGACAAACAGAGCACGGTGCACCCAGGGACGGCAGGGGACACACGCTGAGGTGCTTGTGCGTGACGACGCCCAGATGGGGTGAAGTCCGGGTCGAAGCCAGCAGCAGTGAACAGCGGCACGGGAGCTGCAGAGACAGCAGTGCCTCCAGCTAGGAGCAGCCTCTCCAAGGCTGCTTTACGGCAGGGTTCAGTGAGGAGCCATGGGAATTTACGTGAATCTGAGGTCCCCCTTCACCCCTACAGCCACAAAATCACACCAACATCTCCCTCCCTCACGTGCCTGGTTATGAGACTGGGAAACAGAGACTCTGAGAGGCTGGGTCTATGGCCTGAAGAGCTGGCGCTTTGGCCTAAAAGGATTGCAAAACCACTGTCCAGCACTCAGTGCAGTTATCAGGTGCTACTAAAATTTATACACTCCCCCAATTTTCAGATGCAGTTGGTTTCTGAGGAAGACCAAGTGAGTTATAGATTTAAAAAAAAAAAAAAAACAACAACCCTATAATTTCTTTGAGCATCTGTGGGTAATAGAAAGCGTAAGTTTATAATTCTGCTATATTATAAATTAACAAGGAAATAGAAATAGTGTTCAATAAACCAATTAACAAGAAAACTCTTTTATTGATAGAAAAGCAAAACAAATTTTCCATGAATTCTAATATGTTTTATTCTGTCTGTTGGATAGAGTTGAGTTCGAAAATCGGTTTGTCTCTTGTTCTCGTCATGGTTAATTTATCTTTCTACAAAAACAACCCAGTGAAATCACAAGTGTCAGGGAATATTACTGCCTCAAACCACCTTAATATAACAGTGTCTCCATTTAAAGTGAATTAAATTCTTATTCTTAGCTAGTATTCTTATATGACACCAATTATATTATTGGGTTGGTGACATTAATAAGGATTGATGTCAAGTCACTGAAGCTGTTTCTTAAATGTAATCAAATAAAACAAAAACCAAATCAGAATCAGATTCATGTTCAATCCAACAATGGCATAACCTTTCAAAGACAGGTCAGTTCACTCTAGCGTGAACTAAGACATCTATCAGTCACAATCACTGGTCCCCAAAGAGGGAAGCCAGAGAAGCACCTTTCCAGATTCAGACTGGACACGGAAATGGACCTGAGGAGCCTGACCAGACTAAAGTTTTGGGTGCTGCTGTAACCCAAAGTATGTCGGCTAACAATTATTCAACTTTCATCCACCAGAAAGCACTTAAAGCATATATTTGCACACTGGAAGAAAAGGAATTTTAGCCATTATCTAATTAATTCAACTGAAACAAATAGAATGGTGAGGCATTCAAATGCCAAAGTTTTTTTTTTTAAAGCTAATATATCCATATTTTCCCAAAAATACCTATCAAACTAAGCAGATAATGGTCATATTTTACTTTATCTTCAGCTACACAGATATACGTTGTATTCCACGCAAAGTTCCTGAACCCCTTTTAAAATAATTTTGCTTTCTACCTAAGTATTTAGACCACCCGGATATGGTCATAAATTCATTATCATTGCTACAGTTGCGTCACTAAGAAAGGAAGCTTATCTAATTACCAATTATCCGAGCCAACCAGGACTCTCCCCTTTCATTAAATAAAGAGAAATCCATTCAGATTTGACCCCAGAGAAATAAGTACATGCATATACCTGACTTCTCAGTATCCTCGCTGGGTAAGAGGATGGAACACCTCATTCTTCTAGTGACAGAAAAGAGAATACAAAAAGTCCATTGTAAATTTGTACAAAATGTATGCATATATAAATACATATCTATGGGTGTATATAAACTCTAAAGAAGATTATATCCATCTACAGCTTTAAGGTTCAGAGTCCTACAGAATTGACATAATAGTATTCGCTCTCCAGTTTTCCCATTTTTAAGAACAGTAAGAATCAAGCATGCCACCTTATTAATACTGAATAGCAAGTGCAGAAGTTGAGCTGTAGCTATAGGGATTTGAAGCAATTAGTTTGACGGGACATCAGTGAATAAAATCCTTAAAATAAATTTAACTATTTCAAGACTGCCTTTTGTTTCATATAAATGTAGCCCGAATGCCCTGTTGGTAGCTTCCCAAATTCCTGGGATTATCAATTGAACTCTGTAAGAAGCATTACTTCAAATAGGGCCCATGCAAATTGCTTGGCTATGTGCTTATTGCAATGATTTGTTGAGTGGACTGGATTCCTACAATTTCATGTAATTCCCTTGAGAAATCTCAAGTGACACCACCAGAAGCTTAGGGTTCTGCATATATTAAACTCGGCATTAAATTTGACTCACAAACTACATTACCTTTACACAGAGCAGAATTTAAAATGTTGAAACATTGTCAATTAATGGAGAAAGGTATATATTTTAAAGATACACAATAAAAGTATAGTATGGATGTGTGCCCATGTGCAGAGGTATCAAGATCTGTTTTAAAACGATACACATGATGCTTTTATTTCCCTTTTTTTCCTCTATTCCTTTGTGGAGGGAAGTATATAGGACATCTTCATAATTATCCCCTAAAGTGCACAGGCTGTTTCTTGGGTGGGGATTATTATTGCATGCCTCGAATGCACTGTGATCCATAAGGCAAGAACATATGAGTAGCTTCAGCACCAAGGAAATAGAATCCTCATCCAGCACTGCTCACAACAGAACATCTTATTGCTTTAATCAAATGGGAAACTATTCACTGTAAAAAGTGCACCAAATAAGAGGGAGAAAGTAATATCCATGCACTTAGTGGAGCTCACTGGAAATAAGGAAGTCCCATCCGAGTTCCTAAATCTATTCAAATTTCAAGTCTGAAATTCATTCTGTAATAAGGTATTATAAAGCTACAGCAGGGTGAGAGTGGGTTACGAAAATTAATGGACTTTCGTCTTCACAGTGCCTTAGTCTTCTGATGTACAGTGTAGATCTCTGATGCACTAAAGGATTCCCTAGTGGCCTGAGGGAGTTAATGCACTCTTTTACCTATCACTAGGAAGTGACTAAGGCACTGGAGAAAATCTGTTTCATTGTTTAATGTATTGTACCCAAAGATTATACCTGATCTTGCTAATTTTAAAATATACATGCTTAAATGATGATCTTCTGTGCTTCAGGAAAATACTTGAGTATCTTATGGGTCACTAAAATTAGTGTTATTGAATTGTTTTTATAAAAGATGCAGACTAAGCTTGGGCAATTCAATACATGATCTAAAACCTTGGAGGTAATATTTTCTCTGGATAAGAGCACACATGTCTGGAACCAAGACATGAAATCTAGAACTACTAGTTATTTGGGAGAGGGATGCACTTTAGGGGGACTGCTACCTTACATCCTATAGGTTAGTAAGGACTCTTTTGGTTGAAAATTTTCTAGAGCATTCTCATTAATACATTTTCCAAACATTTGAATACCTGTCAAAAAATTGGTTTCCAAGAAAGGATACCACTGCATATATTTAAGGTGGTAATATGTGTCTAGCCCCTTCTATCACCAATCCAAGGGAAACAAAGTGGTAGATAACCATAGGTGGACTCCATTTCTAACACAGATGCTCTTGTCTGGCTTCATGAGAGAAACAAATATTGATCTTCTCTCATTTTCCTTTCTTGCTCAGTCTTTCTTCATGTGTTCAGTGAAGTTAGGTAAGCCAGACACACATACCAAAGAGCTCCTTCTTTGCTGCATCTTACATGCAGGCACAGATTTCTAACAGAAAAAAAAAAAAAAACGGCAAACCTTTTTAACTTCTCCTGAAACATTAAACGTCTCTTGAAATTTGCATGTCCTGTCATCCAAATTGCCCAACATCCCCACCAGTCTCTCCTCCAAACACACACAGTACAAGCAAGCACACACACCACTGCTTCCAAGTGGTAACTGCATGCAGGGAGGGCTACAGGCACTGTTTAAATATTAACCAGGTTTTAATAGATGGCATTCCTGCACATCCATTGTTTGTTTTTGTTGTGGTTGTTTCTGTTATTCGCAAAACAAAAAAGAAAACATGTGTGTCATCTTTTTATAACAGTCTACTACAGAGGAAGGTACAAAAAGAACACTTCTAGAAATAGCAGAAGCCAGGCCTGCACCACTGAATTCTTCATCCAGTGGTTACCATTATATCAACAGCTAGAAATTAAGAATAAGAGTATACAATTTGGAGGACGTAGTACAGAACTGTAGTTTGCTTCTGTATTTGGTACCAATAGAATAAATATATAATAAAGGTGCACTTGTTCTAAAATTAAAACAAACATTCTTGGTTGGTTAGATACTGCACTTTCAGTACTGCACATCACCTAATACTTTTTTTTTTTTACAAAAAAGGTAACTTATGCAATGTTTAATAAGAAAACCAATAACACACGCAAACCCTATTGTAGAAAAAGAAAAAAACCAACAAAAAAAAACTAGAATAGTCACTTTCCAAAACAGCCCCTCTCCACCTGCACTACCAGAGGAAAGTAACCAGCTCAGGGAGGCGATTTCAGCACCTGACCTGGATGGACAGCTCCCGGGCCCGCTGACTCCTGAAAATGCCAGGAGGCAAAGATAGACAGGGGTGGGGTTGAGCCAGGGGGCTAAAGCAATAGATTCTTTTAAAACCTCGTTTAAATATTTCAATTTGCTAGTGCTCGGCCAGCGAGGGACATTTCCAAAAGTAAATGAAAATGTTTAGTCTGGAAAAAAAGAACGATTAACCTAGGGGTGAGTAAAGAGCGGACCAGAGAGCTGTACCTGTCAGAAGCACTTTTTTTTCCCCCTAGGGCTGTCTCTGAGGCCTCTTGCAGTTCTGGTACTTAATGGAAACTTTCAAAAATAATAATATGCTGTTGCCCGAGCCCAGCTGAGGGTGGGGTTGGAGAGGGAGGAAGCTGAAGGAAAAGTGAACGTTTAGGGGCGGGTGAGTGGAGGGAAGGTAACGGAACCTTAACTTGACAGCTATGTACAACACGCGAGGCCCCCTCCGCTCCCTTGGCTCCGGGGGCCAATGTCTTTTATATATTTGGTAGCTTAAGCAGTTTCTCCTCCTTGTCCAGGGGGGTGCGGGGTGGAGAGGGAAGACACATCTGCCATTGACAATGAGAAATTATGTGATTTGTCATGCGCTTGGATTGTGTTATTAGTATAATTACTATAAATATTAATAATAAAGTATTATTGTCAGCATTATTTCTTCTTCCGAGACTTTCCTTGCCCAATATTTACAAATACCGCACAGTGCCTCGGCGGAGGAGAAACAGCGTGGAGGGCAGATGAGGAAAGGTGGAAGAGGGACGAGGCCGGAAGGCAGTGGGGGGCGAAAGAGGGTGGGAGGGGCAGCCGGGAGGACCAAGATGCGGACAGGAGAACCGGGAGAAGAGGCGGGCTGGACAGTCAGGACAGTACCACCGTCTGCAAAAGCCCCTCGCCAGGCGTGTCCGAACAGGAGGAGGCCGCATGTGCTCCTTGAGGACTGGGGGCCGGGGCAGGAGGGGCAGGAGGGCTGGGGCCCTGGCAGGGGAGCCCGGGGGGCGTGCAGGAGGCGCTGGAGGGGCCGAAGCAGGCAGAGTCCCGGGGCTGCCTCTCCAGCCGGGTTTCTTTCGCCTGGGTGGGGGCCTGGCCACCCGCCCGGGGCAGCCCCCTGCCTCCACGGCCCCCGCTGCAGTGATCCCGCTCGTATTCCTCCTGGGCCCTCTGCATCTTCCGCTTCTTCATCCTGCGCTTGTGGATGTGGAAGGTGGAGAGGGACAGCACGATGAGGCAGAAGATGAGGGTGACCAGGACGATCAGCACCAGCGTGGAGGAGAAGGACTGGAAGAGCTGCTGTCCCACCTGCGTAATGCAGGTGCCGCCGCCTGCGCTCGCACCACGGGCGCTCGCGTTGCCGCCGCCGTTGGGGGAAGCAAAGGTCCGGTTGAGGAGACACGGCGGCAGAGCCAGCCTCAGCTCCTTGGGCGCCCGGGCACTCATCGGCGCTGGGCTGGGAGGGGCTGGGCCCACCAGACTTCCTCTCCGGGCACGGCACGCTGTTGCCACCAGCCAAGAACAGGACGGAGCCCACGCCACCCGAAACTACTCCCTGATGCGGGAGGGAATGTGCACGAGCGAAGGGCTGAGGGAGCGAACTGCGGGCCAAGGAGCCAGCCAAGGGAATCAGCGGTGCCCAGGAGATCCTCTCCAGACCCGCTCGGAGCGCGTGTCCGTGCGCCCTTTTCCTTTCCCGAGGCACCAGGCTGCAAAGAGAACAGGCTCAGTTAGGACCCGGGTGGCGGCCTGGGGAGTGGGGAAGACCTGGAGGATCAGCCGCCTCTGCAAAGCGGCCCTCGGGGCCCAGCGCCTCATCTGCGCGCTGCGCTCTACTCCGCAGCAGCCCGAGGACCCCGGCCACACGCCCCCGAGCTGCACGCCAGGGCCTCGGGCTGAGGCGGGGTGCAGCTCGGCCCCCTCACTGCAAGGGGTCGGAGCTAGCCCCGGGGAGATGCATATTACTCAGCAGATGAGCAGCCTCTGACGCCCTCCACAACTTTCTAATTGCAACAGACACGCAGCCGCCAGGAACACAGCCCCTTCTGCCCAGAGCGCCGACTCCCCTCTTTCCTGCATCCCTCCATGGGTGTTTTTGCCGGGATCCGACCCTTCCCTGCAGCCACCCCAGCAGCCAAGGGGGCTTCGAGTGGGCAGCCCTCCGTTTCCTTCCCTCCTCCTGCAGATTCTCTCCCCCGGACCACGTCAGCTCCCTTGGGTCCCGTTCCCCTGGGGGTACCCCAGGCAGGCACCACATCCCACCCCACCCCGCCTTGTCTGCTGCTGACGCACAGGAGCCAAGACCGCACTCCAGCCTCTCCCCAGCCCGCCGCCCTGCTGCTCCCCCCACCCCAGGAAAAAAAAGCAGGTGCAGACCCTTTCTTCGCGACCGCCCATTCCCACAGAGGTCTCCCTTCTCGCCACCTCTCCGCGCCCCCTCCCACTTTCCAGGCTCTTGCCTCTTTCTAGAAGGACCAAAATCGGAAGGGGGAGGGTTCCCGCGTGCAAAGTTTGGGGAACGGACCTTTTCTCTGGCCTTTTCAGATCCAACCCAAGGGCCCTGAGGCTCTTCTGGGGGTGGGAGCCAGGCAGACCCCAGCTCGCACAGAGCCCCCTGGGCACTCGCGAGGGGCTGTGGCAAACTGTTGCACTGCAGAGCAGCGAGGCTGTGCGCAGGCTGGGGCCGGGGCCGGGGCGGGGGCCAAAGCTCTGACCAGGGGTGCCTGCGCAGGCCGCGGGGTCCGTCCTCCGAACCCCTGCACCCGGCCGCCCCAGCTTCCAGCTGCACCGAGTCCCTGAGTCCCTTACCTGGGGCCGCCAGCTGGCTGCAGGAGGGAGCCCCCACCGCGCGGCTGCAGTGGCGGCTGCAGAAGGCGCGGAGTGAAGGGGCCAGAGACCTAACCGAGCTGCCGCCGCTGCGCCGCCGCCACCGCTTCGGGGAGCTCAGCTCGCAGCCTATTGCCAGAGAGGCCGGTGACGTCAGGCAGCCACCGCCAGGGCTCCGAGCCACCCCTCGGGCCCCCACCCCACCCTCTTACCCCAACACCTAATCCCCGCCGAGCGAGCCTCAGCCACAAGCATTCCCAGCCCGCCCCCCCACATCCCCACCTCCAACCTGGGCTGCCGGGGGGCCAGGAGGAGCAGCCGCCCCGCCCTGTGAGCCGCCCACCTTCTGCACTCCTGGGTGGGGAAGGGTTGAAGCTCCCGTTCGCTGGCTGCCCGTTTCCTTACCCTCAACCCTGGTCCACAGACTCCCTCATTTTTACACTCCACGCAAGCCTTTTCCCTCCAGGCACACGCTGGATTTTCTCCCAGGCTGACGAGGACCTCTGCTGCCTCCCCAGTCCTGGTGTGTGATGCTGGTGTGTTTTGGAACAGAAACTACACTGCCTGCGTGAGGGGAGCCGGAGGGGCATGGTGAAGGCGAGCGTGGCACGAGCTGAAATTCAAACCTAAAGGTGAATTTTACTTTCTCCTCCCCACAGGAATCTTCAACTTATTTTCACTCTACCTGACTCATGACCCTTCCTCAAACACTCATTTCCAGGCCAAGACCTTCTCTGGTGTCTGAAACACTCCTGTGCAGACAAGCTGGACCCTCCTGAGCACACACAAGGACAGGGGGCGGAAATCATGCAGAGCAGTGAGCCATCAACTGCCCTAGGAAAATTCCCAGGATCAGCCCTGGTAGGAACCCCCTTCACTGGCCCCTGTGCCTGTTAAACAGCTTGATGTCGGCCATGGTGTTAACAATAACCTTTCCACACAGTGGAGAGAACTTCCTGAAAGCTTCTCAGCAACCTACCTAAATCTGGGCAGAAACTGACAGACTACAGCTTGAGAAACCTTGGGCAGACAGGAACAGAGCATCTGGTTATACAGTGGCTAACTTTAAAATGAAGCCTCTCATTTTTCAACCGGAGAAGCCGGCTTTGAACAGCAACTAAAGACAATGGATGGTTCTGAAGGCATTCAGGGTCTTATAAATGGATACTTTTCTCTTTGCTCCCTGTCCTGTATTCTCCCCTGAGTCCAACACAGTGCCTGTCCAATACATACTTGCTAAATTGAGAAGCGCAGTTTACGTAACTGCGCTTTCCTGCTCTGCATCAGCACTGGGAGGGTTTTGTGAAAATGAGACTCTGCCATGGGGAGAAAGGGCTGTTTAAGAGCTAGGGGTCCCTTCTGATGATGTGTTCCCTTCTAGTTCCATTCTGACTTTTCCTCCCCTATCATAAAACACATGGAGAAAGAAAGACATCATTTCTTCCCTAAATGCTGTTTTCATGTATTTAAATAAGTCATCAGCTTTTCCTTCCTAATTGTCTCAATGTTTGAAAAATATCCCACTCTGAGCAAATAATTCAGTAATGATGAATATTCATGATTGCTTGGGAGCTCAATCAATGTCCTTGGCTGCCAGAGTGAGACCCCCAAAGCTGACCCCAAAACTAGCTTAGCTCTCCAGCTTGGAATGAGGGTATGTGATGCCTTGTAAAAGCCAACTGCCACATTTGAACATTATAACTTTGGAGGGGTTTGAGGGAGAGAATGGTGAGCCTTCTCTTCACTCTAATCACTAAGTGAGATTTTGACATTTGACACCTGATTAAGCCCCATTTTGGGGCACTCTCTTAGCTCCTGAAAAGTTGAGTCTAATCAACATTTTGTAAAGCAAATCCAATTTTGAATACTCCAAAAAGAGATCTGGCTATTTAAGGAGACTCTTTAGAAAAACTGTCTTATAAAGCAAAGACTTTACATAATTAGAGTTAACTCTCACTGTTCTGTTTTCTAGACTTGGAGGAGTGAATTATCTGGTTTTCCCAGTAAGGAACATACACACCTCTACAACATGTTATAGTGGGACTACCATGAATATGTAACGGGATTTCTTTTGCACACAGAGCTTCGAAGACATATGATGAGGTGGCCATTGTCTTACTCTTGTTATAAATGATAACCATCTGGCATACCGGGAATACATGGCTGGGGCAACATCCTCCTGAGAACGGTTGCCACTGTTTTGTCATCAGACTTCTCAAGTCACACTTCTGAGAGTGGAGGGCCAAGAAGCTGAGATTCCCAGAATCCTACCTTGTGATGGGAAAACCTCTCTGGACCCAAGCTCTTTCCAAGCATTCAGCTACATGTAAAAGTTACTCTCAAGTTTCATCTCCATCTGCCTTAGAGAGAAGTCCTGCTAGGGCACCTGGCTCCTCAACCCAAAAGGCACTGAAGCCATAACAACACCGCTAGGCATATTATTACTGACAAAATATTTACCATGCACTAGACTGTCCTGAACTCGCCACACATTACAGTGAATCCTCAGTATGACTCTACAGCATTATTTTTTTGCCATAATCCAAAATCATTTATTCATTCACTTATGTGCTCACCAAAGATCTGAGTACCAACATAGTAGATGAGGAAACTAAAGCACAGAGTAGTTCAAGACCATGCCCAGCTCACTCAAATTAAGACCAGTTAAGTCTTCACTGAATGACATGGGGTCTTAGAACTGAACACGTAATTGTTCCACCTAAGTGGAACAGTGTATAACAAAACCAGTTTCACCAGAGGCTACTTTATGGAAGGCGATCCACACAAATTCTACTCAGTGAATGTAGATGACAGCGAACTGAAGACAGAAGGAAGGGCCAGACTTCTAAACGAAGTATTTTACTATAGTGCTGCTGAAAATGAAGGTCTTCCTAAAGCCATCCGCACAATTTTCACTTAACCAAGAAATACTTCCCCTCTCAACGCATAGAACCATGTTGGCGTACTATTTGGGGGTTTACACTGATTAGTAAATAGCTGAAACATGAAAAAATTTCCAGGGTTATACAGGCATGTGAAGCTGTAAAGGACTCATTTCCCAAATCTTCAACCTCTGTGTCTAACTGTCCCAAAAATGTATATATCTAAAGTTAAAATTTATACTGTGTCACCTCTCCTTGCATTTCTCCTACTTTAGAAAAGAAAAATCCCTGCTCACCCACCCCCAGCCTTACTTTCAGGCATTTCTATGGGGAACCCAACAAGGAATGCCTGGAGGATGGATAACTCCTGAGGAGGTAATAGCAAAGCAAAAAGAAGTATTGATGAGGCAGTGCCTTATTTCATCCGGGGGACAAACTCATTTTGTCTTACCTATCTCTGTATTGATTTATCACAGAATTAAATTTAGAAGTGAGATGGCTGTCACAGGGACGCAAGTATTCCAGTTTATTTAGATTGAAAAATGAACCCAGACCTTTATCCTACAGAAAGTAAGCCTGATCTGTCTATTTGAATTGACAATTTGAACTGCATTTGCCTGCTAGGCTGTATGGAAGACATATTATACAAATTCAATGAACTAAATCTATCAATCTGAGGCTTTGACAAAATAATTTAAATACATATAGGATATGGATTGTGCAAAAAATGGTGTCCCTTGCAGCTACCAATTTATGATTTAAAAGATTTAGATGTCAAATTAAAATATACCAAGGAGTCCAGGAATTTTGAAAATTTTTACAAGGAGGGTGAAGATTTCCAGTTCATGGTCATAGTTTCTGTGACACCCTCTGGAAGGGCTCAGACGCAGAACAGAGCCATCAGGGGTGTCACAGAGGAGATTTATTGCTAGTGAGGGAGTTGGAACCGGTGACTTCCCTAATGGTAAGAAGTGTTGAGAGGCCTCCTACCATTAGGTGCCATCCGCATACATTAGACTGCAGTTGCACAAATACATGCTTTCATTCCTTTATACCTCACCATGAAAGCATCTCCAATCAAGCCTCAGACCCACTTCAATGTGGGTATTGGTGCAAAGAGTCAAGATTCCTCTGGCTACATTATCCTTGACTGCAAAACTCTTTCATTCAATAAATCTTCAGTAAGTGCCATGAACTGTGCAAGGTATTCACCTTCTCCATAGAGAGGAAAAGTCTCCACTGGCAGAAAGTTGCATTCTAGCTACACACATGGTCACAATATGATTTTCTGGCCAAAAGTAAGGAACAGAAATAGTCCTCTCTTTCCCTAATATTTGTAATAAAGTATCACCATGTAAATCAAGAATGTAAACTAAGTTGACGGGTGGATATGAAGCTACAGGTGGATGGGTCAAGATGGCTCAACCGGCAGATGTCAAATAATTCCTAACATCTGCAGGGAGCAACAGATCCTGGAAAATGAGAGTTCTGGATCCTGATCAGACACCCAGTGGCATATGCTTCTTTCAAGTGTGTCAGGCTGTGAATTTGCCTTTCAGGAGAAAGAGAAACTGAAAATACTTCCACCATGCAGAAAAAAGCTGTGCTTGCACCAGGATTTCTCAGCCTCAGCAGTATTGGCATTTGGGGTCAGGTAATTCCTTGTTGTTACGACTGTCTTATACACTGTAGACTGTTCTGGTAAGCAGAGCCCTAAAAATGGCCTCCCAAAATCAAATTCCCTGGTTATTCAACCAAAAACTAATCTAGGTACTACTATGGAGAGATTTTTGTAGATGTGCCTGAAGTCCCTGTTACTTTCAGATCTGGAAATTATTCAGACTGGCCTGAGCCAATCTGGTGAAACCATTCCAAGAAAAGAGTTTTCACTGACAAATGTCAAAGAATCCAGAGAGTAAAAGTACGAGGGGGATTCAGTATGTTGACTTAGAAGACAGAGGGGATCATGAACAAATTAATGTGGAGCTGAGAATGTCTGACAATCAGCAAGGAAATGAGGGCCTCAGTCTTACAACTGCAAGGAATTGAACTGTGCCAACAATCTGGAGTGGATTCTTGCCCAGAATTCCTGTATAAGGGCCCAACTTGGCTGACTTCAGCTCTGTGAGTCCCTAAGCACGGAACCTGGTCAAGTACTCTCTGAATCCACCCAAACTTGCACTCCACAGAACTCTAAGACAATAAATGACTGTTGCTTTGAGCTCCTACAGAACACAGTGAGAGGAAACCAACACAAATGTTTAGTAGCATGTCAGGTCTCCACCTGTTAGATGCCAGTAGCCCCCTCACTAGTCAGGACAACAAAAATATCTTTACTATCTCTAGACAATGCCTAATGTCACAGGGAGTGGGGTGTAAAAGCACCCTTGGTTGAGAACCACTTGCTTAGATACACAACTTGTCTGTGTACAGGCAGGAAACCATGGTGTAAAGGAACAGATGGGCATCTTGAGCCCTAGTCATATTTTATGATAATGTCAATGCCTGCTTTCTCTGAGTTGTTAAAATTGACTTTCTGATCTGAAATGAGAGCATCAGACATTTTCTAATAAATCAACCTGTAATACATTAAAAAACAAAACATAGTAGGCCCCAGGGATCAATCAAGAGGGTTTGGCGAAGAATAAATAGTACTGATAAAATGATTACCTTCCATGGTAAATGAATATTCATGTAAAAAAATGAATAAGGAAAAAAAGGCATAAGAGATTGCTAGCTTTGCATATAGCTTTGGGTTTTGGATTTTTGTCTTCTTATAACCTAAAAGTTCACAGCAGGGCCTCCCCTGGTGGTGCAGTGGTTGAGCGCTGGGCTGCGAGGCTGCCCACTGCCGCTGCAGTGCCGGTTCGTTCCCCGGCCACCGGCGAGGGTCCCACAAAAAAAAAAAAAGAAAGAAAAAAGTTCACAACAGGAAGTACCTGGTTTGGGTCACTGATCTGTTGGTGGGTGCACCATGCTCATCTGGAAGATTCTGATGGAACACAGCAGGAATCCATCACCTACTCCACATTGTATGGGCCACCTCAATTCTTCTGCTGCCTCTCTTCCTTATGAACAATTATTGTATATAGAGATCTAAGGGAAAAAATGGTTCCCAGTTTTCAACCTTTTATCTGATAGTCATTTCCTCATTGTTTACTTATCATTTGATGAATGATATGCAAGTGAAGCAAATGAAGAAATATGAATATGGCTTAAAAATAGCCTGGCAGTTATGAACCACAAAGCATGACTGACTAGGAAAGAAACATACAGAGTAGCTTAGATTTCTTCCAGCTCTGTTACCTTTTCTCTAGTTGCTATTAACTATGCCTTAATTACACTGTAACAAGACATATGGGGAGCAAAGTCAGTGTCCTTGAGGCAAAGCTCTCCATGAAGTAACATAACCTGCATGTTGAACAGGCACATTTGATGGAAACAAGTGAATCTGTGTTTGTTTCACTTTACCTTTAGATGTTGTCAGGAAATATTTTCTCTACTGTGGAATGAAAAATTGTTATGATGACTTTTTCTATCACTTTTAGTTAAGAGTCCTATGTCTTTTTAAATCAGAAACACTTCCCATTTTGTGCCTCATCTAAGACACATGTTCAAAACTGATTAATCATTTATTTTCTCTTTCCTCCTATCTTCAACTAATTTTGGGCTGACCACCCAGAGCCATGAAAAGGAGATATGTTTGGCTTCTCTATTTCCCTGGCTTGTATTTCTCTGCTCCTTTTTCCTGACCAGCCTTCCCTAGATTGCTAGTTTCTTCTCTCTATAGTCAGAACAAAGGATAAGAAAAACTAAAGGAAATTTTTACTTCAACTGGTTCTATCCCAAGTTGACTTACATTCTTGGGAACTGAAAGATGTTCCGATTGACTGAGGATGGAGAACTTTATTCTCATTGCTTCATTGTAAGGAAAAAAGATGATAAAAAATGTTTACCACCCACCTAAGAATTCTCTTGCCTGAGGAGAAAGGGAGAAATAGCATCTCATTTGTTGCAGGCCATCATTTTCCAAGCTTCTAGCAACTATTCCAGCAGCCTGTGACAACTGACTACAGGAGTCCATTCCAAGAATTAAGCTGATGTCATGACAGAATGCCCTCAACTCAGCAATTCTCTCTATCCAGCAAATCTAGTCCTCACCACTGGGCTAGTGTCCTCAAAGTCCACTTTCAGGTATGTCTGCCCTAATTCTGCCAGGACATATTAGCAGAGCCTTACAGCTCTTTTGTAAATGATTCCTTTTTACTTGGAGCAGGCAAAGCATATTGCCAGGAGTTCAAGCTGAGTTCTTGAGCCCTTAGTTATTGTCCTCGAACCTGTGAAGGGGTAAAGGCCAACCTTGAAGACAAGAGTCATCTTTTGAGGTGTCTGTCTCTTCATGTTTTCTGGGCTACAAGAATCAGCTATTCTGTATCAATGGATGCTGAACCATTTCTGCAGACCCAGGCATTCAGAAAAATTTGTAAATTCAAGATTCTTAAGGACATTGACCCCCAAATATCCCCATCCCAGTTTTCAGGGTCATGCCCCTTCCCACCCAGGCCAACTTTAGCAGAAGAGACTTGCCAGGGATGAGAATTAAGACTTTGTAACTCTACCTTTTTCACATTTAAATGGGATCTGATTTTTAGCTGCATCTGCCTTCTGACTACAGAAAATATGTCTTTAAGTACTGCATTAGAGGTCTTCTGGGCTTCACACTGAGAATAATTTGGTGGTAGATTGAATTGAGACTGTCATTTTCTTTCTTTCAGTGCCATTATGACAATGAATAGCAATCAATTCCATAGTCCCCATAATTACCATTGCCACCATACCTAAAAAAAAATGTTACATATAATATATAAATCGGTATCCTCCCATTCCAATTTGTACGGTAAGAGAGTGCTCATAATTGTAATGCTCAGCAGGCCAGGGATTATTACCACCAGTCATGGGGTTCTTTTTGCCATTTGGTTGGCAAGTTCCAGAATCCTATCATAAGAGTACTCCTCCTTGAACCACTTCTAGTGTCAACTGTCAGAGTTTCGTTGATATAGACCCCAAGGCAAGGATTTGAATGCAAGTACTTCATTTGGGAGTTGCAGAGACCACCGGCAGGACAGCGACGAAGTGATACAGGGAAAAGAAGATAGCCAAGAAAGATCGCAAGAGAAAACCAGAGAACACTGGAGCTTAACTCAACAGGGAAACTTTGGGAAGTCATGTGGACACACGACCTCAGAATTATTACAGCTCCAACCAGGGAGCTGTTGTATTTATAGAAGAAAACCACACCTTAGTCTTACATTCAAGTCAGTCTTCTTTTTTATTATTTCTTCTTTTCCCCTCCATTCCCATCCCTCACATTCCCTTGCCCCTTCCCCGCTCCTTCCCTAACTACAGAAATTGTACTGTATTGATGCAGTTTTTATTAATTGATGCAAGTTTGATGCACTTTATTGATGCAAGTCTTTATTAATATCTTATGTTGTGGAATCGTCCATTAAGTACATAGCCAATATTTGTCTTTGTCATTATGACTTGCTTGACTATACATATTCCTTTGAACTCCTTCCATTTTGCTGTAAAAGCCAGTATTTCCCCTTTCCTTGAAGCTGAATAGTATTCCAGTGTGGATAGACCACGTCTTCTTGATCCAATCTTCTATCAATGGGTACAACTCAGTCTTGTTTAAGACTACTCCCAGGAGGAGCTAGTTCCCTGGTCCATCTTGGATGCTTCTTAACCCCTAGGCAGAGTTGCCCTTCTCTCTGCACCCCCAGCCCCAGTTCTAGAAAAAGTCCTTAGGAACAGAGTTACCAGTGATTAGAAATCAACAGAAGCACATGGAAATGAAAGGGTCTGAGGAAGATGGGTGAAGCACCGATGAAATCTGCTGTGACCATCTCCATGTGGCCCATATTCACTCACATTCACTCCATGGGCAACATCCTGCACCTTTGCCCAGAATGAGTTGAGAAACACAGATTAACAAACCTCCACTAGTTGTGCCACCCAAGCTGTTTGTCAGACTTTTGTCTTCCAGACTTCTGCCTAAGAAACAGACTCAGGCAAACTGAGCCTCATGCCCTACCAACAAGTGCAGCAACACACACACACACACACACACACACACACGTACACACACACACGTATAGCTTTCCAAAGAGCCATAGAGCTGTCCGTTCCAATTAAGCTAAGGCAAAGGAGGAGTGAAGACTTTGAACACAGCAGCCAACTCCTAGGAATATTCTTCACCAATCTTTCCCCATCTCCACATTAGGACACTTTTAAAAAATATCTGTGATCTGATTGCAAGACCAAGGATTGTGACAGTGGTTATTGAATATTTCTGTTATCAGTGATCACACATAGGTATAGATACATAACAGAATATTACTCAGCTATAAATATTAGATGAAATACTAATATTTTCAACAACATGGATGAACTTAGAGGTTATTACGCTTGGTGAAATAAGTGAGTTGGAGAAAGACAAACATTGTACGATTCTACTCATATGCGGTATATAGTGGGGCAAAAACAAACAGATGAACTAAACAAAACAAAAATAAACTTTTGGACTATAAGACCAATTAGCGATTACTAGGAAGGAAGAGGGAAGAGGGTAGGTAAATCGGGTGAAGAAGAATGGTATAGTGAAGCAGAGAACTGGACTTTTAGTGGTGAACGTAATATAGCACATATATACCTTATACATGTTATATATATATCTGTGTGTGTTATATATACATATATATGTTAGATACATATGTTAGATATATAAGCAATGTTACATTAATGTCATAAGATGTTATATTATAAGCAATGTTACTTCAATGAAAAAATAAGTCACTTATCAGATATGAAGATGAAGATTGTATGACAATCTCTTTGGTAAATGCTATCTTTCCATCCCACAGCTCAGTAGAAATGGAGGCAGGAAGAATTCTAGTCTGAAGTCCTCTTTCCATAGCAATGAGAATGTAGCTTCAACTAATACTTCTCCAGGAGCTGTTTCTGGAGCTAAGAAAGCATGTGGGCCTTTTTCAAAGAACTGATTTCACAAAGATCTGGACTAGAATGGAGGGGATCGTAGAGGCTCTCACACCTACTGAATACCAAGACTTTGCACGGCTTTCCTCTTCACCTTTGCAGCAGCTCTATGACCTAGGTTCAGCTATCCCCATTTCAAGGAATGAAGTGAGTTCAAAGTCTCGCCCCGAACACAAACTGTTATTAATCGGCTAAGCACAGCTGAAAATTCTTGACAGTCTGTCTCCAAAGCCCACAATCATCCCATTACAGTAGGGATGGAACTCACCAACTCTTACGTGCTCCCAGGGATCAGAGAGAGAAATAAATGTGTGATACACACGAAGAGCAGCAGGGAGTGACTCATGAGAACAGACCCCAGCAAACCAGACCCCAAGTCCTTTGGCTGGATCACGCCTGTGAATCTCTATCTTGCTAATTTAGACCAATTTTAGCCAATTTAAAGTCACACAAACTTAGGCAGGGACCCTAGTTCAGCCAGCACTAATTCTGAAAATGTGGATGATTGTCAAATCTCTGCAAGACTCAGATTCTACCTCAGCAACATAGAACCTCTACATGGCCTAGTCTAGTCTAGCGTAATATAAAGGGAAGATTTAAAACACAGACATTTCCTAGCACATGGAATAGAAATACTTCTATCTCAATATAGTGTGGACTTTACTCTTGCTCCCTCTTCCTTCCTCTGACCGCCCCCTTTCCTACTGCTAGTGACTTTGTAACACAGAAAGGAGAAATGGGTGATGGGAACACCCAGAGCCCACAAGGGTTCTGCACAGACCTGGTGGGTTGTTTGAAATTAGAGAAGCATGCCCCCAAGTCTGCGGTGAAAAATGCACCTTCACCAGAAGCTGAGGGGCTCTGAGGGAGGAGCGAAGGCTGCTGCCCACTGGCGCTGCGGGATCAGTGAGGACAGGAGGCAGGGGATACTGTTTGTCTCTAAGGCCAGTTTGATTATTATCAACATCAAGAAACCAAAAATTTAAAGAGAGCAGACACTCTAGCAGTTTAAAACACATTATTTTTGTATCACAGGATAGATTTCTGGCATATTATGTTACTTAATAAAGTCTTTCAAGTGCAATTCTTTTATTCTTGGAATCTGCCCATATAACCCAAAGAAACTGACTTCTCTCCCCTTTAGAGGAGAGGGGAAGCAAGCTCTGGGGATGATGGCGGCATCGGATCTCACAAAGAACCCCTCTTGCGTTCAGATTTGAGGTTTCCACCAAGGGCATTGAAACGTAATACACTGTAATCCGTTATTTAAATCAGGTATTATGTCAACAGCAGCTCATTTGTTTCTCAGAAGATTAACATAATTCAAAATTATCTCCACATCTGTCATTCTTTGCTAACAATAGTAAGTCACCATAAAGTTCTTCAGTGTCGTCTAGGAATTAATTCTCTAGAAGCAAAACCCAAGGAGAACCTAGGAGGTTTAGAGTCCTTTCCAGACCTATAGAGTTACCTTTTCAGTCGTGACAGGAGAGGGGGTTAGGGGAGCGGGAGGGAGGACCAGTCCGTGGATCCAAATGACCCCAAGACCTGAACACACCTAAATGTGTGTGATATAACATTTATCACATTCCTGAAATTAGTCACCTACGTGTGCAACTGCTTCATTGGCCACAAGACCCTGGGAGGCAGCCACCACGCTTGTTTCATCTCCACAGCATCTAAAATAGATGTGTCATCACTGAAAACCGCACACATACTTCCATCACAGATTTTAGCCTCCGCCCAGAAGTTGTGCACACAGAGACTTGAGCAGATGGGTTTCAGATCTACCTCCCCCGTGTCCTCTGGTTTATCTTTCTGGGAAGGTCATGATGATGATCAAAGTGGCCCAGGGAGGGATGTACAGGCAGAGGCAGAGCTCCCCACAAGCCGGGCTGTGGAGCACATTGGAAGTGTTTTCACTGTGCCTTTCTCCCGAATGCCAAGCTACTGAAAAAGTCTAAGGTGAGGTGCAAATACTCAACAATGACCACAGGCACAGCACTCGCCAACATGAATGGCAATTAAACCTTGGCATGCCCCTACAAGTCATCTCCATTTTATCGATGAAGAAAATGAGCGGTTGATTCTTTCATGCAAAGATTCACAACTACTAAGTGATGAAGCCAGAATTCAGGATTTCCTGTTCTGTAAAGTCGGTTCTTTCCATTAGTCCAAAGAAAGATATTTCTGAGCGATATAAAGTAGGAAATCACTGAACTTGTGGCTACATCCATCACTGGCCATGTCCTCAACCCCTGCTCACTTGGTTGGGTCCCTCCAGCCCAAGTAGTGAGGAGTTTCTGGTATTTAGAAAGGCAGAGCCGGTGTTACTAGGACCCAAAGGGCTGGCCTGCTCTGTATGGAGGCTGTGTCTGTTGTGCTTCCAATGGTCCAGCACCTATTAAGTGCACTATCTTCAGTTTTATATAATGCACAGAATTGCTATGATTTGTTTATACACCCATGCAAGGTACTAGGTGCTCTACCAGGCCTTGTATAATTTATATCTGTTTTTTATGAGCCAGCAGTCAAACACAAACTCACAAAGAATTTACTTCCAAACCCTCTCTTCCAGACAGGGCTATTAGCATCCAAGGTCAGTGCTACAATTCCATGACTTAAATGTAACCAGTTGTCTTGCAGCACATGAGGGAAGGACACTGGTGACAGTTAAGCTTTAGTGAAACCTTCAAGAACCCAGTGGTTCTGGGCAGGAAACCCCGTAAAGTCCACCATGATACAGAAGAAAGATTTGCAGACAGTCAGACCCCAAATGGGCTTCAAGGGGAACAAGGACTTGTATAATATATTGGCGTTCTGTGAAGACTTGGCTACTACAAGCCCATTCCTGATTGTCTACATCAGAAAGTAAGAGATGAGCCCAGCCCACCAGCACCCCTGCAAATAAAACAAACCTCTAATGGTAGCATAGCAGATTATAAATCATGCAAGCCAGAGTGGAGGCCGACCCCAAATCAGAGCTTGCAAAACAAAGTCAAAGAGAGGTACAAGGGGTAGGCACTCCTGGGTGAGGATCCCATCGCCTGCCTGATGACCTGCCCACCATGAAGCAGCAGGTCCGCTCTGCCCCAGAGATGATGGGACACTACTCCTGACTCTGCTGAGTAGCAGCCTGCCAAGACACACACCACATCCTTCCAGACTCCAGCATCTCCCAAGCACTGCTGATACCAAGGTAGAAAGTATGTCACCACTTTGCAGGCTTTCTATGCCTGAGTGCCAAGTCTACTTTCCCGTCTCTTGATCTGTCTCCCTTTTGAGTTAACAGGACACCGTGGCATGCATTTTGTCTGGCCTCTGGAGACGGCAGGGTGCTTTAGGAAAGGCAGTGACTGGCAGCAGATAAACCTGGGCCTGAAATCAACTACTGCCACTTACCCAGTTGTGCAAACAGGGATTAATTTTTTTTAAACTTTCTGAAAGTTGACCTCAATTTGCTCATCTTAAAATAGGAATTGTCATCACTTCCTGGAAAGGCTAAGAATTGGGATCAATGAGGATATGGGGGAGGGGTATGAGTTCCCAGAGATGGTCAGTAAGTGTTCATTCCCTGTCTCTCCCCTCTTTCTGGGCCCCTAAGACTACCACACATCTTTCAAGAAGCCAGATTCTCTCTCTGGCAGGGCGTGACACTTAAAAATAGAACACATTTGCGATGATGGCTTTGCAATCTATATAAAATAAAGCACCTTCTGCCAAGTAAATAAACAGAGGAGAGCATGTGCTTATTTCTGTTCTAATTTCATCTGTCGGAGCGTCTGAGGTCTTCGGGGGCCTGACCTCACTGCTGCGTTCTCATTGAATTTGTCTCACTTTGTCTGTTTGATGTCACGCAAACATCTCCCTGATAGATGGAAAGCACTTTGTGGAAAACAAAGAGATTAGCGAGATCTAATAACCGGTAAATATCTATTTACCCCGGACGGCTGGAGGGGGGTGTTCTGGTAACTTGCTGTTCTGCTTACTGGAGAGCCAGCACAGTCACCTGAAATTATTCATTTGTGAAGACTACAGCTCGTTAAACACACCACGGCACCAAGGCGATGAGGCGTGTGGTGACGTGGGAGCCTCCCTGGAGGCTGGTGGGGACCGGGCGCTCACCAGGAAGAGCCACAATCACTCCCCCTGGCCCCGGGGAATAAACAGAGCTGGGCCCACCTGCTCTGGAAACGTTTTTCGGGCATCTTTGACTGTGATGTAGGTGCTTGTCCCTTTCTTTCCATGAAATCAAGAGGGAAAAAGAAGCTTTCATATAAGGCTCAGCTTGAACAATTTGATGAAAAGCAGCTTCTCACATATAGTGGGTCAGTGAGTAACAGGTCAGCACATCAGACCTGCCCGGCTTCTGGCTCCACATGACAGATCCAGATGTGCAGAAGCTGAGGGGCTGCCCAGATGCCCAGAAGGTTTGTTTTGTTAGTATCTGTAATTTACCACGTAGTGCTGACTTCTGTTAACACTGTGAGAGTTTTGCCCTAGTTATAAAGAAACTTTTGAAAACTAGGTTCATGATATATAAGTGCTATCACTCTCCCCTCTCAACGATGTGTCAGCATCATCTTTCTGTGTTAATGTTCTTCCTTGACATGTGCTTTAAAGCCTGCGAAGAACCCTGTATCATAAACCATAATTTACTCTGAAATCTAGCAACACCCCCATAAGCAACACTGTTATTTAAAGAGAGGGCAGGAAGAACATTCATGGCTAAATCTTGGCTTACCCCTCAGTTTATTTCTACTGGATTAATTCTTGGGGGTAGAACTGAAAGACTAAAGCCATTTTTTAAACATATATTGTCAAACTAACTGTTCTTCAAAAACTGAAACCACAGTACCGACTCCCCTGGCAATGCTCTGCTCTTTATTTGTCTGTTCCTGAGAAAATTGGGAAACCTTTCTGGTTTTTGGACAAGAAGTCACTGACATGTTTTTGAATGAATAAGTTGATGCATTTTCCATTGTTTAAGTGAATATGTAAAGGAGGTAAGTTATGTACTGTTTCTGGAGCCCAGTTTTCTTTTGAAAATGCAAATTTTGTGTTACGTGTTCTCAAACATTCTGGGATTTCCAATCTCTCATGTGAAAAACTAAGGTATCTCTGGGAATTACCACCAAATACAATATATAGAGTATACACTATATGCCATACATAATACACAATCACAATAATAGGACTCGCAAGTGTATCCCACAGATAAAGTAATCATAACTATATAGAAATACACATGGAATGTGTTAAATTCACATGGGAAATAGTCAAGGTTAGTGTATGTTACCACACACACAAAGCATTGTCTATGTATGGCTTCCATATTATTCTACTATCAACATAATTTTGTTTCTTCCTTTGTATTTTTAACATATATCCATATTGCTATATATAAATCTATTTTATCTGCCTTGACTTAATGGTATTCTGTTCCACACCTATACCACAATTTACTTAACCATACATGACCGATGAGCAATTTGATTATCTCTAATTACATGCTAAAATAGCCCTGCGATACACATTCTCATGTATGTATGCTTAAACTTCTGATGACAAAGTTTTTCTCAGGCAAAGACTCTCAAAATGTGTGATCTATTAGAATCACCAGGTGAGTTATTACTGTTTCTAAATTTTATTTGGACCTCAAACTACAACTCAAATCTTATTCAGCTGGTCTAGGATGGGATCTACATAGCAATAGTTTTATTAGGGGGGTAATAATACGCAATGCAGTTGAGAATCACTATTCGAGGTCTTGGTCTTCAAAGTGCTGCTTACAGACTGTAGTATAGGCATCTCCTGGCCTCTCACAAGCCCCCCATAGACCTACTCAAACATTTTAACAACATCCTCGGGTGATTCATGTTGTTAAATAAACTCATTTTACCAAAAGAGACTTAAGAAAGAAAAGGCATTTGACCATATCCAGCCATGGTTTCTAAAGAAAGTAGGAGGAGAGGAAGAGGAAGTAAAGAGGTCTGACCTTGTGAAGGTCAGAGATCCTGAGGGAACATGGACAGAGCAAGACTTCCATCCCCTTAACTCCCCATACCCCTCCATCCATCACCCTCATCTGCACTGTTTCCTTTTGCTAAGACCCCAGAGAGCGAGCTACATTGTGCTTTCTTTTTGTAGGGTACTTAAAATCTGCTTAACATGTAAGACTATTCTCTACCAGCACTCCAGAGGAAATGAGCATGGAATACAAGTTGGGGGTAAGGGCTGAATTTGGCAGAAAGAACAAAGTTGTTATGCCATTGAGACATTTTTGAGAAAACCAAGGAACTCTGTACCTCTTTTGAGGATCAAGGTGGCAGAGGCCTTACCAAAAATGCAGGGATTTGGAAGAGACATATAAAACATATAAAATGCCAATTTTCAGCATTAAAAGGAATCTGAGTCATCACAGTTCGCATCCCTCATTGCAACAGAAACATTATCTAGTCACAGGAAAATAAGAGTACCCTGCCCAGAGGTTGTTCCAGAATGCTAGACCCCAAACAAGCAGTGAACCCTAGCTGGGAAGGTTTGGCTCTTCCCTGCAGAAGCTTTGAGGGGCCCCGACCTGAGAGCACAGATGAACAGAGTAGAAATCTACAATAAAAACGCATACCCCGAAGCAGTGACATTTAGCGAAGTGATTAGGCAGTGACATTAAACAGGCTCCCAGGCCATTTCCAAGTGATTTTGAGGGACACCTGTGCTGCTCAGGAAGACCAGGGTTGAGGCTGGGAAACAAAGAAACTTAATTAAAACCTGCGGGTGCTGGAATTGTTTGGGTTTTTTCACCAGTATACCTTTTTCTTTGTTAAAAGGATTTTTTTTTTTTTTTTACCCAAAGGAACATAATGAAGGAAAAATATTTGGCCAGAGTTAGTGCAAGTGTGGGGAAGAGAAAGACATTAATAGTTTTTTTTTTTCCCTACTGTGAAACCATCCACCTCTGACTCCTGCACCCCAGGCAGACCTGTAATTTGAAACATCTTTTGATATACTAAGGCTGATTGGGTTCATCTTTGTCAACTGTTACCAGCAACGTGAGCGGTGGGACCTCCCAGACACCACATGACAAGAGACGAGAAGGAGAGGTGAGAGCCGGGTGGAGAGATGAGGCCCAGGATCCCCACAGGACAATCCACCAAGGACGACTTCAGCGAGAAGCGAGAGGGAAGGCAGGTTGGGGCTTGTGCTCTGGGTGTCAGCCCCTGTTTGTGTGCTTCTTAATCATAGGTCCTGGAGCACCCGAAAATAAGACTGTTGTCAGCCCTTTCTGCCAAGGAACTCTGAGTCATTTACCTCCATCGATCAACAATGATATGAGAGAAACATTTCTTTACTCTTAATCAACCAGAGGCACAGATTTTTACAAGGATAGTCCTAATGTGAATTACCTAAGTGGTTCAGCACTGTCACACACCTCCTGCCTAGGTCCAGATGCACTTAAGGTGAGAGTGAGCTGACCCATGTGGTGCAGCAGACCTCTCCTGTCTTGCCTGCTGCTCCCCTCAGCAGTGTATTTCAGTAGATCCACCTGTTCTGCTCCCCACCCTGTCTCTGGCCAATCCTCTCACACCCCCACACCTCTGGCCTATACCCTAGTTCTTGTATGCATAAATAAAAAATCTTCCCTCAAAATTTGTCCAGCCCCATAAGACATATGTCACGAAGAGTGAACCCTGACATAAACTATGATGACGTGTCAATGAAGGCTCATCAGTTATAACAAATGGACCACTCTGGGGGGTGGGAGATGTTGATACTGGGAGAGGGCCTGCATGTGTGGGAGCAGGAAACATGAGAAATTCCATATCTTTTGCTCAATTTTGCTGTGAGTATGAAAGTGCTCTAAGAAATTGTATTAAAAATATGCAGTGAAAACAACACATATTAATCTGGATCCAGCTATCTTTTGGCTATTCGAATAGATGCTGTGGATGTCACGTGATGAACTAAATAAAGTCCTGCCCTTTAAGCAGATGCTTATTACTCATTTGGGTCAATGTAGCATGGCTATACAAGAAAGGGACATTTCAGCACTCAAAATGCTGTGATCATGCATGTGATACTCATTTTCCTCTCCTTCCCGTCATGGGTAGAGTATACATCCCTGCGCACTGTCATTGATTTGGCCACATGACTTGATTTGGCAACGGAACATCGGTGAAGGATTAGAGTGGAAGGCTTAAGCGTGGCTGTGTTAGGCTTGCTTCTTCTGCACTCCGGGGTCTGCCATGAGAACATGCCCCAGGGAACTTCACCCAGTCACCCAGGAGCCAGAGCTAACAAATACTGAGCAGACCTGAGTTCAACTCCTCAGCTGCAGCCCATCCCAGCTGACCCTTAAGAGGAAGCCGAGCCACCCAGATGAACTCTGCCTAGATTGCCTGAACCACAGGCCCTTAAGCAAAACAACAAATGCTCACTGTCTAAAGGCAGTGATTTTTTGCGGTGGTTTATCACACAGTAATTTCACACTTACACACACACCAAACAAGCAGTGCCTAATAATAACCATAGCAAACTACCTGGTCAAAATTGGCCTTAAAAGAATTACAAGTTGAAGTGGAGGGTTTGGAGGAAGAGCTTGAGGAACACAGAAGCAGAGGTCATGCCAGGCAAAAAGAACAACATGAACAAAGGTCTACAGCTGGAGAACGGTGAGGTGATGCGAGGGTCCAGTAAACAGACTATTTTGACTGAAGCAGAAGATGTCTGCATTTCTCATATTTTAGCATAAACTGCAAGTGTAAGTTGGGATGAACTTGTGAAAGACTTTGAGTGTCCACCCAAGGGAATTTGATGCCTCTTCTAGCAGAGATGGTTTAAGAAGTTGCTTTTGTGATAGGGGATTGAACAGGCAACTTGAAGCAAAAGCTCTTTGCACATGTATTAGAAACAGAGTTGGAAACAATTCTTTGGGACAGTGATTTCAAAAAGGAGAGGAAATAAATTTTTTCACACATAAAGAAATGGGTTTGGGCGAGGCAGTCTGCTCCGTGGTGCTGTGTCTGTTTGAAAAAGGCTCCTTCTCTGGGTTCCAATGATGATGATGATGATGATGATGATGATGATGATGATGATGACATCACCTTGGGACTGTCCAAGGAGAAGAAAGCAAAAGCCTCCAAGGAAAGGAAATGCTCCAAGATCAAAGCAGGGATGGACACTTCCCAGCAGATCTCCCCACCCACGGCAGTGGCCGTCACTGTCTGTGCACTCCAGCCTCCTGGGAGAAATGATGGCCATGATGATGACATGAGGCCCACGGGTCAAGGAGGACTATCCCAAATGTCAAGGAAAAAGTTCAGGAGATATCCAAGGAGGAGAGGGCTTATCACACGTAGTTGGGAGACCTCAGTGGACAGTGAAGAGAACCAGCCAGTCCCTGTACTGAGGAGTGAAGACTGTACAAGGTAGATTTCAAAGAACGCTAGGAAAGACCATTCCTGATGGCAGTGATTCTCTATGTCTTTGCTTTCATTACCACAAACATAGCAGGAAAGTACTTGTAGATCAACATTTTAGAAACTACACATTGAGGTTTGAATTAAACACACACAAGGAGATTTGGTGTCATTCCAGTGAAGACATTCTCAAGGTTCAGAAGAGGGACAACTGGGTCAAGGCAGAGATCAGTGGAGGAAGCGGAGTTAGACAGCTGTCTGTCAATTGCCAAAACACAGAATGTTCTGAATCTCTTACATGTTAGAGCCAAAAAGGGTGGGGCAGGGAGGAGGGGCAGAATGAGTGACCTTCAGGCTGAGGTTTTCGGAGCTGCAGGGGCAGTGCTGGGTAAAATGATGTGCTTCTTCAATGAGAAACCATCCAGAACAGGTCCTGGAGCTAAAATCTTATTCCCTTTTGCAATAAACTCCCTAATCCCATAGCAAAGGGAACCTGTAAAGTTCAAGGGACAAGGATAGGGCCAGTTTGAGATAGGATTTCATTAAAGACACAAAGGACTGAAGTTTGCAATTGCAAATGACAATCTCAATCTGTCAGTCAGAGGCAGTTAAGAAAGGGCATTTTAAATGGAATTCTTTCCTGGGGGAAACAGAGGGAAAAAAGAACATACCCAGAGGGCCGGCACCTAAGGGAATATGAGAAGGATGTGAAGGAAGTCGGGGAAAAGAACATAAAATAAATTTCACATGTGCTGCCTCTTATTGCCATTTCTTCTTTCTATAGTTGCTATGGGAACTATGTTTCGAAAGCTCACAAAGGCTGTGTTGACGCAGGGCAAAGTGATCAGGCATTTGTGCTGAAATGACCAGTCAATTTAATCCAATTGGTTTAATTGATTTATTCCCAGCTCATACTCCCCCCTCAACCCTGGCCAAAATTCAGTAGTTGCTTAACTGAATTCAGTGGCCTCATAGTAATCAAATTGGTTGACCTGCTGTCTATATTCATGTTCTAGAATACAACTTCTTCTACCAGGGCTCTGATAGCTCTGGGATTACAAGCAGTCCCAGAAGGGCGGGGAGAGTGATTATGAAGTCAGGAAAGGACAGCTGAAGGATTTGTCCACTAGTGTGAGGAACAACACACACTCAGAAACTGAGGAACAGGGAAAAGTTGCACATTAGAAGCTAAGCAGAAAAGAACCAAGAGAGAAAAGTGGTCCGAGACAAGCAAGCCAGGGCTGAGAAATGGAGGCTCAGCACCCAGAGGAGACCTGGGCAATGAGGCCACCCTAGCCAAGACCAAATTTATTTATTCATGTAAGGAAAATCTTCATGGATGTGCCTCCTAAAGTCAGTGGAGCAAAACGAAGGTATACATCCCAAGTTCAGGAAAGGGATAGGGGCCTGGACCTTCAAGAAGAGAGGAAGAAGCTCCTAGGACAAGCAGAAGGTGAATTATAAGACCAGACGCACTGTCGTTAGATGTTTGCCCTGCCATAAAGACAGATGTCCCTGACAGAAATGTTATTTTTGGGAGAAATCCTAATTTGGGGCAATATGCCCAATTTTCATTCTTCTATGCAGTTAAGGAAATGGTAAAAGTTTCTCATGAGGCTTCAGGGCCTCAAATGACCTCTACTGGGAATAATCCACAAGTCAAATAACACCTTCTGGGGAGGCCTGTTCTAAATATCTTGGGGAGGCTTACTCTTCACAGGCAGCTCAAGCTGCTACTTGAGCCTTCTCTCTGGAATCTAGGCATCTGCTCTGAGCTGGGTGCTACACCAGCAGCCTGCACCTGCCCCTGACTTGGCAGCAGGAGATGCTTCTGGACAGGTGATCGAGGCACAGCTGCCCATTTCCATCAAACTGCCCCAAGCTCATGGCCACTGCCCCAAGCTCATGGCCAGGACAGCTTTGCTGAGGTTGCATCAAAGAGTTAGTCCTCTCCACCCCACTCTACATTGTCACCCCAGAGTGCAGGGTGAGGCTTCTAGGTTCCCCACCCTTAGCACATGCCTGCCATCTCCCCCACTTCAGCCCGCCTCCTCCAAGGTCAAAAACTCAGGCTAAACGGACAGCACAACACTCTTGTTTACCCCGTGTCTGGGTCTTACTGTTGAGTCTCCTTTTTTGTTGCCAAAGAAGGAAATAATGAAAAGAGATAACCACACCTAAGGCATGAGAGAGCCAGGTTGATGAAAGCAGAATTAGTCTAGGATTCCTTGGTGGGAAATACTGATGACGTGAGAGTGTGAATCCCTCATGAGCAGGACTGGCCTCCAGTCAGGAAACAGGCGTGGGTTCTCCCTTCCTATGCTGCCCTGCACCTCAGTTGCCAGGACCGCACCTCTGTGCCCGTCCTAACACCCCAACTGCCTGCCCCATGATCCAAGCAGCCTCCTGTGGCCACTGCCACCTTTCCCTCACCAAGTGCCCCTGTGCCCCAGGCCCCAGGAGACAGGGCCCTTCTGCAGGAAATGAGGGATGATCAGGACATTAGGCAAAAACCCTGCCCCAGACAAATTACTCCAGCGAAATCTCTTCTACTTCAATTGTGGAAAACACCTCTGGCAAGGAAATCAGAGGTGGGCTGTGGAAAGAGAAATTCCTAACAAATCAGATAGATAGTAGAATGATTTCCATCTTTCACAAAAGCTGGGCTACTACTCTCCAGAGACTAGAGTTCAGCACCCTGCTCTCATAAAACTCAGCTTAATTATAAATAAAATGCAATGACAATAGTAAATAACAACAGGGATGCCACTAGAGTTCATCAAATGCCTTCACATATATCATTCCCTTGATTTCCACTTTACCCTAGAAGTTGTATTTGCCTTTACAGCGGAGACTCAAAAATATGAAATATCTAATCTGGGTTGTCTGATGCCAAGTTTCATCCTCGTCTTGCTGCACTATCATGGCCTCTCTGATTGCTTAACTGTGTATTTTCCCATTGGAGGTTTTTACAGGTTATTATTTTTCTTTTTTCATTTTCTACATAATTACCTGATCAACTAAGGGCTTTAGAGTCAGCTTTTGTCTCTAAATCATTAATTTAATGTTAATAAGCTTATTGTTTAAAATCATTCTTAGATTCTTACATATAGAAGCTTAGAAAGCTGAATTCATAGAAACAGAGGACAGACTGGCAGTTGCTGGTGCAGGGAAGGAGTAGGGATGAGAGGTGTTCAAATATATAAACTTCTGGCTTACGATGAATAAGTTTTGGGGAAGATGCATTCAGTTTTAAGATGAATGTGTGACATGGTAAACGCGGTTAATGATTATTATATATTTGAAAGTTACTAAGACAGCAAACCTTGAAATTTCTCATCACAAATATTGTAACAGTGGGAAGTGATGGAAGAGTTAAGTGACCTTATGGTGGTAACCATTTCACAACAGATACATATATCAAGTCATCATATTGTACACCTTAAATTTACACAACATTTAATATCATAGCTCAATAAAGCTGGAAAATAAATGCAGGCTTACCTTGGAGATGCCTCGGGTTCATTTCCAGGCCTTGGCAATAGAGTGAGTCTTGAGATAAAGCGAGTCACTTGAGTATTCTGGTTTCCCAGTGTGTATAAAAGTTATGCTTATACTACATTGTAGTCTATTAAGTGTGAGATGACATGTCTAAAAAAATGTCCATACCTTAATTAAATGTGACAGCAACGCGAAGCGAGCACAGGCTGTTGGAGAGCTGGTGCTGGTAGACTGGCTGGACACAGGGAAGCCACATACCTTCCATTTGTCAGAAACACAGTATCTGCAAAGAGCATTAAAGCAGAGCACAAACAAAATAAGGTGTGTCCGTCAAGTGTTCAGGAGATTGGTTTAAATTTCATATGAAAAGTAGCATTTTCTGAGTCTTAAATAAATGAACAAATGCATATGCATCTAGTGAACTTTTTCTTGTTCATAAAACATTCTCCATACCCACCCTACCTAGAAAAATTACTTTAAAATTCTGTGTGTCTCCCCAACTACCAGGCCAGACCTCAGACTTGGGACCAGAAATCCAGGGCATGTAAACCAGCCTGGAATCACTGACCACTGAAGATATCAATCATTAGTCCACATGTGATGAGAGACATTGATTTATGATTTAATTACTTCCTTCGACTGCTAGGTTGCTTTTAGGTGCGGGTTTGTGTGTGTGCATGCAAGTGTGTGCATACATGTACATCCAACATGTGAGCACATATGTGTGTGCACAAGCAGGAGAGTGGTAAAGGGGTGGGTGGATTGGGGGATGAAGCATTTGGGATCATATCAGCCTGTCTCTCGACTTGTGAGATATGTAAGGATATGCTAATGTCTCCTAGGTTTGATTGCTTCCCTTCTACATTAGCATAACCCAGTAATGATGGTGATTTTAAGAATGTAATTTGGCAGATGACTGATTCATAATTTGGTCCAATCACTTATGGTATTTTCAAACAAAAACAATTAATAACAGTGGGAGATGTTCTAATTTGAAAACCAATGTCTGCCCAGGAAGAAGCCATTTCTGCATGGATTTTCATAATGATTTTATTGTGACTAGAATAGGACACATCCTAAGTAGCTAAGTGAATGATAGATCTAATGGTGCCAATTGGGCTGAAAATGTTATAAGGAAGCATCTCCTTCCCAGAACAGTGGGATGAAGGCTTTAACAAGATGAGAAAAACATCGCCTCCAAAACCTCCTTCAGGGCTGAACTTCAGATAGCAGATCTTTGGGGACTAGAGGAAGGAACTTTACAATCCCACCTAAGACAGATCCTATGAGACTCAAGAGCTAGGTCAAATTGTTCCATCATAAAAGTGAGAGATACCTATAGCTTTCTTCCAGAAAACTCTGGAAAACAATTGCTTGATGCACAGTAATATACACACTACATTGGAGCAGTTTTAATCCTAGGGATTTTTAATACACTGAGCTAATTGTCCTGGGTGGCCTAACAAATTGACAGTTGAAAATGACAAGCTGCTGGGTATTGACACACACACTCTGCAGACACAGGGCACTGTCCATAGGGACAGGGTCCAGCCTCTAAGGCAAGCTTTGAAAATTGATTAATAATCCTGCCTTTATCTTCCAAGCAAAGGACAGTAGAGAGAGAACAGCCCTTTCTGCTTTTTTCCCATGTAAGGACTGTAGCCCCAAATATGATGCCTTACATAAGCTTAGAGGCGATCTTGTTTCTGGGACCCAGAGAGAGAAGGAATAGGACCATGGCCCCTGGGATTCTGTGCAGGATGGTGGGGCTGGAGCACAATGAGTGGGCCCGGAGCACTGGGGGATGAAAGCAGCAAAGGCACTATATAGGACTGTTCTCTCGCCCCTGTAACCCATGTCAACGGAAGGGCCAGGCCAGCCCCAGAGCTTCACAGTGCTCTCCTGACCCCTCCTCTGCCCAGATGTTGCTCTCAAAATCACTCCCTAAGAAACTCCCTCCAGCTCAGGGCCCAGGGACTCGGAGTCACGCATGTCTTGGGGTCTATATCCCAGGGCCTGCATTTCTACCCTCAGCCCTGCCCCTCATCAACACTCCCAACCTGATGCCCCCAAATGTTGGCTCAGTGACTCATCCCCTAGCCAAAGCACACAAATGATCCTCCCAGGCAAACAATTCAATCCCAGGGAATTTCCCAACAGAAAAGCATTTACAGGTGCAATCAGTGAGCCGAATACACTTCTTCCCCACCCGACTCCCACTCGGCTTGGTCAAGGGCACAGGGCACCACACCTGTCAGCATCCACTCTTAGTTCCTGCACATCTCTCTGGGGAACTCGCTGCTCTCCTTTGGCTTGGCGAGGATCTGAAAGGGGACATTCCACAGAGGCGAAGCCGAAGCTTCAAAGTCCACCCTTGGGTCTCATTTCTGACAGGCTGACTTTTAGCTGCTGCTTCTTTCGGGCCAATTGCACTGGGATGTTTCACATGCTCGCTAACGTCCTGGAATAACTGGTCCTCCTTTGCTCGTTTGTCCTCCTTACAGTCACCTCTTAGCCCAACTAGCAAAGGCCTTTCAGGATAAAGTTAGGAAAGGAGGCCAGTGCCATGTACGAGAAGCTTCCATTTCTGGCAGCAGCAGGCCGGGGCCTAAGCAGATTTATGAAACAAATCAACTTACTCCCTTGCCCCAAGAGATTCCAGGGACTCCCTCCCAGCCCAGGTCCTGTGCTCCAGCACTCACTACATGGCCTACTCAGGCAGCCCCTTCCCCTGACACTTCCCTACCTGCCTTTTGCCAGTTCAGATCTTTCTCCATTTGCATCATTAACTTGGCCCCTGGCATCCCCAGAGGCTGTGCATTTGAGCTGTGGTATGACTATATCCTGGTGATTTTTCATGTCAGTCCTTCCACAGCACATTGGCATTTTGCTATTTGTAGATCATTTCTATTTGTATTTCAGTCTTCAGGGCCCAAGAATGTAGGAACAAGCATGTTGGGGTTTCATGCGACACAGAAGGGCTATTTGTGGATAAGGGAAAGTTGTCTTCTGTGCATCACACCGGTAACAGTTCTCATCCCTCAGAACTCTGAAAAGAAACTCCAGCCACCATGAGTGATGGAGCCCACGACCCCCGTCTTCCGACCCTTATGTGGCAGTGCCAGCAGGCAATGGGGCTGTCCATTCACACTCACGTGGTGGTTATTAGACAATCAACTGCACCCAAGAAGCACACTGGTGAATTCACTTCATGGAAATAAAATCAGACTAATTCTACCAGGGTGGCCGTTTGTTTTGATCCACTCTGAAAGACTACTATAACTCTCTTTTTCCTTTTCCCTTTGTTTTTGCATCCACTTCTGTAAAGCCTATTCAGCACTCACTGAGGCTTAATTAGAGTTAAAACAAATAAGCAGCAGATAATACAGCAGCAGCAAAAGTCCTCAAGGAGACAGAGGAACTAGCCTTTCAAGCACCTGCCCTCTCTGCCCCATCATCACTGCCCTCAAAATCTTCACAAAACTGAGCTCAGTGCAGGCTCTGGGTATGGGGAACCCAAGGGGACAGTGGTGGAGAAGTGGGCTGAGAGGGAAAGAAAAGGGACAGACAGGAATGAGTCTCACAAGTAATTGTACTCAGTCAACCCAAGCTCAGCTGGGAGCCAACAAGGGATGAAGAGGCTGCAGGATAGAGGGGTCCTGACAACAGTTGGCTTCTAGACCAGCTCGGCCCAAGCAAACCTATGAAGGTGGAACTGCCAGGACTGCCGGCTGCAGGCTAGACCCAGGCACCCTCAGCCAGCTCTGAAAGGACAAGGACGTGTTGAGACAAATCCAAGCTAGGAGAAGAGACCATTTCACTAAGTTTCTCATACACGGCACTGGCTTCCTTTCCTAACTTGATCCTGAAAGGCCCTTGCTAGCTGGGCTAAGAGGTGACTGTAAGGAGGACAAACGAGCAAAGGAGGACCAGTTATTCCAGGACGTTAGCGAGCATGTGAAACATCCCGGTGCAAGTGGCCCGAAAGAAGCAGCAGCTAAAAGTCAGCCTGAAGTGGCAGTCTTCAGTAAAACAAGTCATCTGGGAGAGACTCTGTGATCGCCTTGTTGCAGAGAGCTTGTCAAGTTCATTTCCCATGTTAAATCTTGGTTCCTGGAACTGTAATTGTAGCTCACACATGGGCAGTTGATCTAGTTGAGCAAGAATGAAGCAATCAACAAACTCAATATACCTCTCACTGTCTCATTCCAAAATTGCTTTTCCTCTCTTCCCTATGTCTGACATTATATGTGTATTTCACGGCTCCCCACCAGCCTTTTGCCAACATTTTTCCAGTTATTTCCTGGGTTTTTGTGTGTGTGTGTCTTTTATTTAAGGCTCAGCACCCATGGCAATGTAGTATCCTTGACTCTGTAAGAAAGATCCATGTCACTATTATTTCCTGGTTCTTCCTGACTATTTACCTGGAGTCTCTCTGCCCCTCACCCGTCACCTGTTCAGGGGCAGGGGCGACTCCTGACCCTCGTTCTGCTTGAGCTTACTCCTCACCACAGCATCAATTTCCGTTTCAGCTCTTGTACTTCCAGTTTTGACAGGTCTTCTGAAATCTGCCTCAACTCAATGCCCTGAGTACTGGACACATCCAACTCCCTGCCTGCCACTGCCACCACCATCCCCACAACTCTGCCCCATGCTTCTGGCCACCGTTACACAATGTTTGAGTGCCCCTATTTTCTGTGCCTCCTGGCTGCACTGAAAATGAAGTTTGTAGGTATGTGATATTAATCCCTTTGATCTGTTTTGGTCTCTGGAGAAGAAAGGAGCAGAATCTGAGCTAATCCATCATGTTTGTACCATAAGTCCTGCCAACAGGTCTTGAGGAAGCCTGGTCCAGATCTGCACCCGCAAGCACTACACTAAGTAACAGTGCCCCACAATCAGCTCCCCTCTCGGAAGGAGTGAACGTGAATTACACACATGGAGTCAGTCATTCATTGGCATGGTAAGTGAAGGCAGAAGACAGACTTGGAGAGAAAGAGAGAGAGGTGCTGAACCCATGGACTTTGAGCTTCTAGAGGCACATTCTGTCCTGAAAGTTATTCTGATTCTTCTTCAGTGCTTCCTTTACCTGCAGCCAAGAGAGCTCAGTTATCTCTTTCCCAAATACACTTCTAGCGACACATCAGCTGAAGCAGCCGCTGCCCCTCACGTCCGGAAAGAACTGATCTGGCTCAGCATGCACGGCCCTGTAGCCCCTCGGCTCTCTTCCTACTTCTCTGACTACTCTGCCTTCGCTTCCATGGCTTTCTTCTCCCGCTTCCTTTTTAAAATAAATTTTTATATTGAGGTAGCACTGGCTTATGACATTATATAAGTTGCAGGTGTACACCATTATAATTTGCCATCTGTGTACACGACACTGCAATCACCATCCCAAGTCTAGTTTCCACTTCCATTTATAGAAGTCTGTGAATATTCCGCTGTAGCCCATGGCTGCCTCTTCAGTTTGCACGGGCTTCATCTCAGGCAAATGACTCAATACTCCAGTTCCTGCTTCTCTTCCATGAGCCATTTGCATTTCCCTGGGCCTCTCCAGCACCCCCAAATTAAATCCATTGTGTCCTCCCTCCAGCTTCCTTACTCAATAGGCCAAGCTGTCTTCAGTGTCTATTCTTGTATTTCCCCTGCCTCTTAACTCCTGCCGTGACCAGGTTATCAGTAACTCTGAAGAACAGACTGCTACTGATTGCCAACATCTGTGTACCCACCCCGTCCCTGGCGGGGCAAGTCCCTCAATTTTATTTTTCAGCTTCCCTGCAGCTGGGTGTGTGCAAAGGAATGTTGAGTGAAAGTAATGTGAGCACGCCCAGGCTTCACTCATTAAAACCCACTGCCTGTCCTTCCCCGGTGCTCTCTGTCCTCTTCCTGCTTCTACCAGCTAGATCGGGAGGGACAGAGAGCTCCTGCTGACCACGCTGCACTGTGGCGAGAGCAAGAAATCCACTTTGAAGCTAAGCCATCGGTACTTAGGGGTTGTTGATCGACCCATAAAATCAACCATGATGAAAAATACTTGTGTTTTTTTTAACATTCTCACATTTTATCTTTTTTTAACTAAAATTGATCACACTGTATGTGCCTGCTATTGTCGCCAAACGTCATGTAAATTCTTTCAAGTCTATTAACAGATTTTATTTATTTACTCTGGGTAAAAGGGGTGTAATAATGTTATATGTACTTACATATGTTTCAATAGGCATTCAACATCTATGACTCCATGCAGTGCAGTACTGACTATATATTAATTCTGTGATTTTACCATAGATGAGCTTTTCTTTGTTTTCAGATTTGCACTATTATAGATGGTGCTTCAACGTACATCTTGGTACATCCCCAGGTGTGCTACTGACACACTGTTCTACTGATCATGGAAAGCACTACCCTCTGCTGACTTCTCTCTTCCACGTCACACCATTCCCAGTGAAGGCTCAACCCTTCAGTTCACTGTCAACTCCATCTTCCAGATCCCCCAGCAACCACGGTCCCTGTCCAGACACCTACCACCCAGCCCTGGCTTTGTTGGAAGCCTGAATCTTCTCCTAAATCATGAGTTTAGGAATGCTGGGTTGAACCATTTTGGGTTTTGTCACTAACTTGTTAGACAGTGTGACTCTCCAAGAGCTGAACCAATGGCGAGCTTTTCTCAGGTTGAACCTATGACCCTGTGTCGTTCTCCACAGCGGCTCTGGTGTGATTTGTGTGTGAAGCAAAGCCAGGGCAGTGTCCTTCTCCAGGACACACCACACTAGCTTAGTAGGTTTTGTTCTCACTCTTTAACAGAGTAAATTTATGTCACAAGGACACAGTCATAGATCTCCACTTTGCCACTAAAGACCATCACCTCACACATCAAACTGAAATCTATTATTCCAGAGAACACAGATAGGAACCCTGAAATAAAACATTGCATTTCAGACAACTAGAAGGGAGAGGTGGGTAGGAGCAGAACATAATAAATGATCAGTCATAAATGATGCTTCTGACAACTCCATGGAATTATAAGCCCTACATAATTGGTAAAGCTTACTGAGTATGACTGTCTATTTGCTACCAAGCCATTCGCTTTAAAAATGAAAAATTCTTCAAGTTGACTGTATCATATAACAAGTATTTAAGACAAGAACGGACTTTCAGTGGCACTGACTAAGCTCTACAAAATTTATCCTTTTATTTCAGGAAGAATTACAGAGATGGTCAGTGTGCCAGGTGTTTGGCTAGCTGTTCTCAAATTTGCCTAGTCACCCTGGATACAAAGTAACTAATTTTCATGAGCTTCCTTGTTAATGGGCATCTAGAAATTTTGGCCAACCTGAGGAGCTGGAGAGAGGAGAGGGAGAAGCCCGGCTGTGTTCCCCCTCTGGTCTCCTCTGGGGAGCACCTTTACAGAAGCCTGTTTTCCCCTTATGAACAGTCAGCGCCTTCTGAAGTCCACTAGTAAGCAGTCTGGAGGGCAGCCCAGGTCTTACTCTCCTCACACTCCATGCTCCCAGATCTCTGGTCACCTTGGGGGCTGCTGTAGTGCCACCTTCTCTACCTCTTGGCTGCTGCCACCACCACTAACCAACCACCAACCACCACCAACCCTTCCTCCTGTAATCCCTCCACCCTAAGCCATGATGTGAGACACAGACTAAGCCCCCTCTTCCCACTCAAGGCAAGCTAGGCCACAGACCACCCAGCTGCTTCTGGAAGGTCAAGATCTGACTCTTACTCAATGGCCCTGCTACTGGACTCTGGAAACAAGCCTCTTCCCATTGTTGCCCTAGCCTGACAGGCAGCAGTGGCTTTCTCCCATTGTTGAGGTCTGGATTACCTCACCATTTCCTTTCCCACATTAAACAATGCCCTTTACTCAATTCCCTCTATATCAAATGCCTAAGTGGTTCTCTTTACTGATTCTTTCATGGGTTAATATAATTGAAAGATGGAGAAGATATGTTTTAGGATGTTAACAGAGAGTCACCGTCACAGGCCATGACATTTTATCAGTGCCATCAGCTTAATGGAGCTAAGACTATCAAATGGCGCAAAAACGCCTAAATACAGAGGAGGTAATAGAGAACGGGGAAGGGGAAACGGGCAGAGTTTGTCACTGACTCAGGGTGGCCATTGCTTGCATTCTGGTACATGCCATGACTATCAGTCTACATAAAGGAAGTTGTCACAACATTAGACTAAATTTTAAAAATAAAGTCAGAAAGTTTAGCAAGTAGCATGGTTATGAAACTGGAGGACAGAAAGCTAGACTACGTTGGTAGTTGAGGCAGAGTGCTCCAAACAGAGCTCCAACTCTCCGGCTTGCTTAAGGCAATGTTACTGCTTGTGAGGCTTAATTTTCCTCATCTGTAAGAAGTGGCTAGTAATATTATCCATTTCACAACATTATTGTGGGAACTACATGAATTAATGTATATATAACAACACGTTTGGAATGTAGTCATCACCCAATTATTGTCAGGTTTTATTATTATTTTTATTACCATTAATTGTTATTAATAATTCTTTATTATAAAGCTAATTAGAGTTAAGACTAGCACCTAAAAGCATAAAAGGAACATTTCTGTGTGAACCAGAAATCCTTAAAATATGTAACTTTCTTTCCAATATTCTTAGAGGTAAAAATTACCTTTATAAGATAAAGCCATGTATACCTTTATCCAGATATTTTTGGCAAACCTGTTTCCTACTGTGAAGAGGAGGAGGAAGTTGATATGCTTTTCCCTAAATCTGGACAGGGGTTGAAGCAGTAAGAGTTGTGAGTCCCTCCCTAAGAAACAGAAAAAGGGTTTCCTTTTCACCACAGTACACATTAATACTGCACTCTGCCTCCTGCCTCTCGCCACTGTTTGCTGTCACTATGTCCTAATGTTTTTGTTACTGCATGTAGCCCTGTGACAAGGTTTGGCAAGTGAGTTCAGAGAAGAAGGTATTTGTCACTTGAAGGCCAGAATAAGACCCTACTCAGTCCTCAGCTCCTTTTTACTCTGGCCCCAAGCCAGCAGTGTGGAAGATGGCTACTGATTCACTAGTGTGGGTTCTTGAGTGATCATGATGCAAACTGGAAGAGGAAGCCAAAAGTCTTATTATGGTAAGCCACTGATACTAGGGGTTATTACCATACCATAACCTGGTCTATCTTGGTTTGCAAATTTAAGAGCTCAAAAGAAAAGCAAAAAGCAGAGCCCAGAGATAATTCAAAACTCATAAAAGATTCATCTCATATTTAATTATTTTTTGCTGCACAATTCCTTCTCCACAGTGATAAGCAATAAAGCTTCATGTACTAAAAATGACCTTTGGGCATGTTTTTTGAGGTAAGGTAAGGAAGGAGTTGGACAGGTTTACCAAAAAAAGGGAACTCAAAAGTAACATTGTCTATGTTTGAAGATGACCTAATTTTATATACAGAAAATTCCTCAAGAATACATGCACGCACGCGCGCAAACACACACACACACACACACACATTAGTTCTAATCAGTGTATTCAGAAAAGTTGCAGGATACAAAATTAACACCCTGGAAATCAGTAGCATTTCTATACACTGACAATGAGTTATCTGGGGAAAAAAAAAAAAGAATGTAATTTACAATAGCATAAAAAAAAATTAAAATCTTAGGAATATTTTTCCCAATGAGGTGAGAGATCTCTATACTGAAAACAAGACACTGATTAAAGAATTCTATAAATACAATTAGATGGACATGTATCCCACGTTAAAATAATTAGTTGAATTGTTAAAATGCCCACTCTACCCAAAGACATATATAGAGTCAGTGCAATCCCTGTCAAGATTCTAATAGCATTTTTCATAGAAGTATAAAAAGACAAATCCTAAAATTTGCATGGAACTACAAAAGACCCTGAATAGCCAAAGCAATCCAGAGAAAGAAAAAAGCAGGAGGAATCACACTCCCCAATTTCAAGCTGTATTATAAAGCCATGGTAAGCAAAATACTATGGCACTGGCATAAAGCAGACACATAGAACAAGGAACAGAATTCAGAACTCAGAAATAAACCCAGACATAACGAGTCAATTCATATTTGACAAGGGAGCCAAGAAAATTCCATGGAGAAAAGACAGTCTCTTTAATACTGTAGTGCTGGGGAAACTAGGTATTCACATGCAGAAAATAAAACAAGACCCCCATCTTATACCACTCACAAAAAATTAACTCAAAATGTATTAAAGGCTTAAACATAAGACCAGAAACTATAAACATCTAGAAGGAAAAAAGCTTCTAGAAATGGGGTCTTAGCAATGACTCATCAGTTATGACACAAAAAGCACAAACAATAAAATATAAACACATGGGACACCAAATTCAAGAGCTCCTACACAGCAAAAGAAATGATCAATGAAATGAAGAGACAACCTATGGAATGGGGAAAAATGGATATCTGATATACAAAATATAATAAGTAACTCACAAAACCCAACAGCAGAAAAAGAAAACAAGAACAATTTTAAAAGGGGCAAAGGACCCAAATAGGTATTTTTCTGCAAAATTTATATGATTTAATTTAGCCCTGTATTGTGGTGGGAGGTATATTATTATCTGCTCTTTTCTGTATGTTTGAAATAGCTTTTAATAGTAAAACTTAGCTTTTTAGAAACATAATTGGTTTTATTAAATATATTATAAGTACGATGAGTCCACAATTTAAAATGGAAGGTAGGAATGTTACAATAATCTGCTTCTATGGTTAGACTACAACCACAACCGTATGGTCCCTTCCTTGTCTCTCTGCACAAAAAGTAACCATCACGCTGAAAGCCATGTTTATCATTCTTTTTTTCTCCTTTACTATATAGCTTTATTATATCTCCATGTAGTCATAACACATTTTAAACATTCTAGGTGTTTTAACTTTATGCAAAGCACATTGTTTTTCTATTATGAGAGCTTCAGCACATTTCAAAAGATTGATATTATTCAGAATACACTGTTGGGCCACAAGGATTTAATTAGATTCAATAACAGAAAGAAACCCAGAAAAAAATCCAATGCATGGAAATAATACTCACAGAAATAAATTATGATTCAATGAATAAATCAAAAAAGAAAATAGAAAATAGCGGAACTGAATGATGACATTACTTATAAAATAAAAATACTTGTCAATATAGCTAAAGCAGTGCATTGAGGGAAATTATTAGCCTCATATGTACATATTTTAAAGACAAGAAAAATCAATCATTCAAGCTTCATGCTAATTTTATAAAATAGTTGCAGATCAAATCTATGCAAGTGAAAGAACAAAATAATAAAAATTGGAGATATTAATAAACCAGAAAACAAAGATATAACAGAAGAAAACAGACTCAAAGTTTCCTTATAATAAAATTGATAATCAATTCTGATCAAGAAAAAGAAAGACAGGGGCCTCCCCGGTGGCGCAGCGGTTGAGCGCTGGGTTGCGAAGCTGCCCGGGGCCTCCGTGGCGCCGGTTCGATCCCCGGCTGCTCCCCGGCCACTGGAGGAGGGTCCCACATGGAACGCAGACCTCTCCTGCCGCCCGCTGCTCCCCTCAGCAGTGTACTTCGGTCCTTCTGCCTGCTCTGCTCCCTGCTCTGGCTCTGGTGAATTCTCTCACCCTCCCGTGCTTCTGACTGTACCCAGTGCTTGTATAAACAAACAAACAAATAAATAAATAAATAAAACATGCCTCTATTAAAAAATAAATAAATAAATAAATAATTATAATTTTAAAAAAAAAGAAAAAGACAAAACACAAATTACAGGTTATCAAGCATTATCAGATATGAAAACGGAATATCACTTCAGACTTTTCCGACATCGAAAATATGACAATATTAGGAACAACTTTATATAAGTGAAATAGAAATTCTTAAAGCACGAAAGTTACCAAAGCTAAAGGATAAGAAACAGAAAATCTTGTTTTAGCTTAGTCTATTTAATAACTCTAACCCTTTATTTGAAAGCTATCCACAGGAAAATCCTCAGGTCCAGATGACTCCTCTGGGGAATTCTACCAACTATTTCAAAAGGCAATAGCACCAGTCATTGACATAGTTTTCAAAAGACTAGAAATGGGACAATATAAATATGAGTAAAATATATAAGAAACCATTTTCATGATCGGGAGGTAGTCAGATTTCCAAAACAGGATTCTCCAAAATGCTAATTATAAAGGAAAATTTTAAATACCCCGCTGATCACAAGACACTGTTACGAACATGAATAGGTAATCAGAGATGGAAGATCTCTGCAATACATGTTTCCAAAACAAGGGTTAGAATTCAAAATGTATAAAGAACCCCTATAAACCAAAACATAAACATACTGAAAAACCATTTACAAAACAAAGGCAGAGAATTAAACAGATGTTTCTCAAAAGAAGATATTCAAAAGGTCAATTAACAAAAGATATAAGCATACACTTTACTAAAGAGGGTAACAGATGCCAAGTAAGCCTATAAAAAGGCATTAACATCACTAGCCAATATGGAAGTGCAAATTAAAACTATAAAGAAAGTGAAGTCTCACTAAAAAGGTTCAATATGAACTTTAATAAATTAGTGCATTTCTTTCAATGGATTTGCAAAACACCTTGGAGTGTTATCTTATTATCAATCTTTCAATGCTTGGCATAATGCCTTACCACTAAAAGTCCCAAATGGGTATTTGTTGAATTTTTAATTGATTGTAAAATATATAAATAAAAATAACTTCACAAGAAAAAAGAAAAAACTACCATGTGACATTACTACACACTACAAAAAAAAAATTTCCATTAAAACAAATAATAGGGCCTCCCCGGTGGCGCAGCGGTTGAGCGCTGGCTTGCGAAGCTGCCTGCAGCCTCTGCAGTGCTGGTTTAATCCCCGGCTGCTCCCCGGCCACCGAGGAGGGTCCCACATGGCGCGCAGACCTCTCCTGCCGCCCGCTGCTCCCCTCAGCAGTGTACTTCAGTCTGCCTGCTCTGCTCTCCCCTCTGGCTCTGGTGAATTCTTTCACCCTCCTGCACTTCTGACTATACCCAGTGCTTGTATAAATAAATAAATAAAAATTTTAAATAAATAAATAAATAAATAAATAAATAAATGAATGAATAAAACAAATAATAGCATCACGAAATGCTGGCAAGGATGTGGCAACACTCTTATACAGCTGGGGGGAATGCAGACTGGGACAACCATCTGGGAAAACAGGTTGGCAGTTTACTAAATATGTGATTATCATACAATCCAGCAATTGTACTGTCAGCCATGTGTGTAAGAGCAATGAAAACATACATTCACCCCAAAACCTGTACACAAATGTCCACAGCCGCTTTATTCATAATAGCCCTCAACTGAAAGCACAGATGTCCTTTAATGGGTGAATGGTTGACAAAAGTTGTAAACCATACATACCACTGAACACTAGTGAGCAATACCAACGAGATAAGTTACACAAGAAAATCAGGATGTTTCTCCCCAAAGGGCAGATCAAACAAAATGCCCTCTGATTTGATGGTTCAAGGTGGCTATGGGCAAAGACTCCTGGAAATGGCAGCTATAAGAGAAGGGAACATGTTGACACAGCGCTGTGAACACATGGGATGAAACATCGATGCATCGCTATTGCTGACTTGCATGGAACAGCCCTCACGGTTCTAAGCACGGACCAGAGCATCGGACTTGAGGACCTGCCATGCACACGATGCCAGCAAGTTGATCTTGTCACCCTTGTCACTTGAGTTCTTTCCCTACTTCCTGCAACCCTTTGCGTCTAACCCCACCCTGAGTGAACCATCCCTTTCCTTAATGGGAGAGTGGGAAGGTGTGGTCTTTGCTCAAGAGGAAAGAGACTGAAGATACTGCTCGTCTCTGGAAAACATTCAAACAACAGGAGTTTGCAATCAAATGTTGACAAGGGAAAATGTTTTCTTTGTTAACAAATGTTTCTGAACTTGATTTTCTGCACTGAAGAAAAAGAAATCACTTCTATAAAAGGTCCCTGAAAATTCTGTCCCATGGTTTGCCAGCCTGCATGCTCAACATAAAATTTGAAAGCAAGATACAAGTTTGGATCCTCAAAATTGTGCAAAAGCAGACCTCATTCATCAACAATATTCAAAGCCACTGAAAGACGCTCCATGATATCAATAACTACCAGGTCAGAATGCATTTCCCCATTACCCTACTCCCAGCTCCAACCCCAGTAACCCTCTAAAAGGCTGGGGAGAAGCAAATGAATCTCAGAATGTTAATGCAGGCAGAGACTCTGAAAATCATTAGTTCTACAAGGAATATAAAAGCCTCTTAAGGTACAGTACCTACCATCCAGAAGCTTAGAAAAATTAAGGAGACAAGACACGAATGTGGAAAGGTTTCTATTATATCTTAATGCACATGAATTCAGAGCACGTTTTGATGAGAGAGGTCACCAGCTGCAGTGACTTCATGATACTGTTACGGGAAAGCCATTAGCAAGGTCACCCCTGAGGCCAGCCCAGCGCAGCTGTTCTCCCACCATCTGCAACGAGTCGTACAAAACTAGGATGTAGACTGAGCCATTTCATCTCTTTCCCAGCATCCCGGCTTCTGGATCACTTTCCTCGTCACTCCAGAGACCCCTATAAATCATGTGTTCAGCCCAGGTTCCCAGCAGGAAATGCTATCTGTCCCAAACAGACCACTGGACTCTCCTACACACCTTTGCTAGCTTTCTGGAGTTTTCGGGAAGCACACCTCTCTCCCGTGGGGGCTGAGATGGGTGGGGCAATACCAGCCTCAGGTCTCGGACATCAGTGACTGGCTCCTACTGAGCGCCTGAGAATTTGTGACTCTGTCTCTCTTCTCATCTTCAGCTTCTAAGTCTATCCTGATAAGCTAAGGCATGCCTCACACACTCCAGTTTAGCTCTTCCAATTAAGGTTTGGGGATTTCCATAATTCTGATCTACATAATAGGACCCCACCTCATTTATGACTTTGCACTTTTCTTGCATTTGCAGGAAGAGAAGACACAGAAGGACGCTGAGGTCAGAGGGGAATGGAAGGCACGGAGGAGAGTTCTGGCTGCCTCTTCCAGTACCTCTGGAGACTGAGAAAGACTGTGCATCCAGGGTGCAGGGCCATCAACGTTTGTGGGGACTGGAAGATTCCCCTGGGCCCACAGCCCAAGCCCCACCTGAGCCCGCAGTTCACAGCACAGCAGCAGGTGCTCCTGACAGAGAGCCACCGGTCGTCCCTCTGCGGTCTCTTCTCCTGTGAGCATATCTCTCCAGGCCAACTCTCAGCTTTGAAGGTCAGTTCAACCACTGACCTTTATTCATAATAGCCCCCAACTGAAAGCACAGATGTCCTTTAATGGGTGAATGGTTGACAAAAGTTGTAAACCATACATACCACTGAACACTAGTGAGAAATACCAATGAGATAAGTTACACAAGAAAATCATGATGTTTCTCCCCAAAGGGGAGATCAGACAAAATGCCCTCTGATTTGATGGTTCAAGGTGGCTATGGGCAAAGACTCCTGGAAGTGGCAGCTATAAGAGAAGGGAACATGTTGACACAGTGCTGTGAACATGCGGGGTGACACGGTCTGTGCTGCAAAATGGAAGCAGTAATGTCCATTGGTGCTGCCTCCTTGGGCTGATGGAGGGAGATCTAATAACACATGTGACAGAACGCATCACAGTGCGTGGCATGTAGTCCAAGTCCCGTGATCGTTAAGCTGATGTCGTCATTCCCGGAGGAGCAGCCGAGTTGGTGTGCAACCTTCTATTCTCCAGGTGGTGGAGGAAATTTTGCTTTTTAGAGTCTGAACTTCCTCCCTTTCTTTAATGATTCCCACTTTATGGTCTGTTCTCTGTCCCCCATTATCACCCCCACCCCCAGCCTTCGGGACAACTACAGCTACCCCCACCTCCTTTTCTAGGACCCTCACAGCGTCGGCTTCACTGTCACCTAATCTGGTACTTGCTTGCTCCCCCAGTGTTTCTTTTGCCAGAATCACGTTATTCATTTTTATATACAAATAAATAAAACAGTTGTTCATTTTTGTACAATGTTTGTTTTCTCCTCTCCGGTGCAGTCCCCACAGAATTCCCACCACCAATTCACTGTGAACCATCACCATAGTCCCTTGTGTTGTTCCCTCCCCTGTTTTGATCCCTCTCCCTCCCCTCCCCTGCAGAATGTCTCTGATTTATCGTTGCCTGCTAGTTTGGTTTATTTATTTATTTATTTATTTATTATGTTTTTTTCTTTTTTTTATTTTTAATAGAGGCATGTTTTATTTATTTATTTGTTTGTTTTTTGTTTGTACATGCACTGGGTACAGTCAGAAGCGCGGGAGGGTGAGAGAATTCACTAGAGCCAGAGCGGGGAGCAGAGCAGGCAGAAGGACCGAAGTACACTGCTGAGGGGAGCAGCGGGCGGCAGGAGAGGTCTGCGCGCCATGTGGGACCCTCCTCCGGTGGCCGGGGAGCAGCCGGGAATCGAACCAGTGCCGCAGAGGCCGCAGGCAGCTTCGCAACCCAGCGCTCAACCACTGCGCCACTGGGTAGGCCCTATTTATTATGTTTTTTAATCTGTTGTTTTGTCCCCCTATATTCCTTGATAAGTGAAACCATCCAATATTTTTCTTTTCTTTCTGACTTATTTCACTGAGCATAATCCCTTTCAGCTCCATGTTGCTGCAAATGCATGAGTTTATCTTTTTTGATCACTGAGGTATGTTCCATTGTGTATATATACATTGTCTTGATCCAGTCATCTACTTTTAGGCATTTGGGTTGTTTCCATAGCTTACCTATTGTAAATAGTGCTGCAATAAATATTGGGGTGCAGGTGCCCTTTTGCACTACCACCAGCAATGTAAGAGAGTTCCTTTTTCTCCACATCCTCACCAACATTTGTTGCTGCCAGTTTTTTAAATATGCGCCACTGGTGTAAGATGTTATCTCATGGGTTTTGATTAGCATTTCCCTGATTATAAGTGATGTTGAACATTTTTTCATGTACCCGTTGGCCATTTTTTGCATTTCCTCTTTGGAGAAGTGTCTTTTTAGCTCTTCTGCCCACTTTTTGACTGGATTGTTTACCTTGATTTTATTGAGTCGTGTGAGCTCTTTGTAGATCTTTGTGATCAGTCCCTTATCAGCTGTATGGAGTGCAAAAAATTTCCCCCAATCAGCAGGGTGTCTCTGATTTTTGGCTAATGTCTCTTTTGCTGTGCAGAAGCTTTTTAGTTTGATGTGATCTGTTTATCTTTTCCTTCACTTTCTTTGCTTTGGAAGATGAGTCTTTCAAGATGTTACTGAGATGTATGTCATGTAGTGCTTTGCCTATATTTTCTGCTGCCCCAGTGTTTTTAATAGCTGCCTTGTCTGCACATGCTCGCTCTCCTCCCCCGTCTCTACATCCCTAGCCGGTGGAAGTCCCTGTGATCCTAGAATGACTGGCGCAAGGTGGGGCAGAGAGAAGGTGCTTTTTAAGTTCTTATTACTGATGAACCCATGGCCTCTTTGTATTGCACAGAGACTTTACAGTGTGACAATGGGTGACTGTGTCCAGGATAGAAATTGCTTCACAAATAGCAGTGCTGGCGCTTAGGGAAGAATCACAGAGTCAGCCCACAGGCAGCTCCTCCTCCCTCTGGGCAGGTCCCTGGAGAAGCAAGGGTAAGTAGTGTGGAAGGGGCATGACCTTGCTGTTCTCAGGCCTTGGCACTCACAGGTGAGAGAGACGTGCTCTGGCTCATCCCTTCACCCCTGGATATTCACCAGGTGTCTCTACCTACAGCTGACCTGGGCAAGGTAATGGAGAAATATGCAACTTCAACAAACCTGCTGCCCTCATGGCAGTGAAAGCAAAGCTTTAGCAAGCCAGCAACTACTCACCCCTTAGTAACAGGAGCACAACAGGTCTGGCTGGTTCAGAAAGGCCGTGGACACATAAGCCTCCTAAAGTAACCCTATATTCTGTTACTTTCCTCCCACATGGATCTGTCACTGCCCCACAGTTCACCATCTTAGCCCAAGTCACAGTGTAACATTCTTCATGTGAGAGATTATGTAATTTTTGGGGTCTAACAGCATCTTCAAGTCCTGACTTTCCTTCTGAAGAGTCCCATGTACATGCAAAAGTATGAAATAAATTGGTATGTTTTCTCTTGTAAATGTGCTTTTATTTGGACCTCCCTGGTGGCACAAGGGGTTAAGACGCAACCTATGAAGCTGTCCGCTGCCTCTGCAGCACGAGTTCAATCCCCGGCCAGGGAGCAACACACATGGCACAGCAGACCTCTCCTGTCTCCCCACTGCTCCCCTCAGCAGTGTATTTCATTTGGTCTGCCTATTCTGTTTCCAGCTCTGTCTCTGGTGAATTCACTCACCCCCACACCTCTGGCCTGTACCCCAGTTCTTGTATGCATGAATAAATAAATCTTTTTTTAAAAATCTGCTTTATTTCAGTTTTGTTAGACCAGTTACAGAATCGAAGAGGCTAGAAGGAATGTCTCCCTCCCTTAACACCTTCCAGTGTTTCCACTTCGGTAAGATGAGGACAAGAGCCCCACACTCCCAATTGTATAAGCATCAGATGAAGAAACCAAAGGCTCACTGTGATCTTACTGCCACTGGTGGACAGAAGAGCCGATCAACCCTTCTGTCTCTACACCCAACAGTCTCAATAGATTTCTTGACTTTTTTTTTTTTTTAAATCTCTTTTCTTTCTGACCAAAAAAAGTTTCCTGGAAAGTAGGTCAGAGTGTAGCTAACTCTCCTACTGTAGTTGTTTTAATGGCAGAGGGGGTACAGGAAGCTTTTTAGCAGTTCTCAGTGCCCATCGAGGCTTCCAAAAAGATGACAAAATATTTCCCTGAGGGTTGATTTAATTTTGTCCCCAGGCTTGTTCATAATTCTGACCATCTGGTCCTGGAGTCTTCTCTATTTTTAATATTTCTACTTTGGGTGTTTTGCTTTTTTAACCTATTCTAGGACTAGTCGCCCCCTTCCAGCCACCCCCATGCTCTCCCCCGGAGTGTTTTCCTTGAGCAGACGCCGCAGCAGGACCAACGTACCGCAGCCTGCAACTCTGGCAAACTCAGAACTAAAAGATAGAAGCATCTCTAGCCATTTAAAAAGGTGACCAGAACACCGATTTCACACTTGTATGTGACGTGATTTCCACAAGGAACATAGCATTTAAAAAAATCTGTTTGGAAGAAATGCAAATTTCCCCCATGTTACTCTTAGTAAGTGGATAATTTCTCTTTCAATAGAACAAGAATGCCATTTTCAAGCTTCAAATTGGATTAAGTTTTCTAAATAACTTCTCCTTAGTCCATTTCCTTTTGTAATTTTCAAGCTAAACATGAAAGTTGAAATCATGGATCAGAAAGAGTAAAGAGTGGTGCATTCTCTTTCCTGCAGGAGTGAACATATCTTTATAACCTCTGAGTAGCAATTCACAGACATCCCTCTGGTAAATGGACCTACTCAGGTCCAATTCATCACCATAGTCTCCCTGGGACAATTGATTAGAACACCCCATCAAAGGAAGGGCAGTGCTAGCCTGGTACAAAAAGTTTATTTGGGGTCACCCTTGGTTTCAGGTCTCAGCTTTGTTATTTCACTAGTTGTGGGACCTCAGAAAACTCACTTTGAGTTTGGTTCTTTTTTTAAAAAAAAAACTTTGAAAGAGAATTTGGGAACTTAGAAGATTTCTAAATCCCTCCATGTCGAAGAAGTCTATTCCCTTTGCATTGCAACATATACAGACACTTAATATATAAAAGGCTCAGCCTTTTCTATCACCATGACATAAACAGCCATTCAGTATGCATTTCCAGGACTCCTCCTGTTTCCCAGGACACTATGTTCTGTGCTGGAAAAACCAAGAGTAATAAAGTCCCCGCTCTCAATTAAGTCACAACCTGGATGGAGACATAGGTCAAGAAGAAATTTTAGCACAAAGAAATGATGACTATGGGGAAACCCTTTTCATATAATAAAGATTCAGAGTGTAACAGAATTTTTAATTGACAAAAAAAAAAAAGTTGGAAGTTGGGTTTTTGAAGTTCAGAGAAGATAACATTGAAGTGGAGCTAATCTTTATGAGCATGAAGAATTGTATTTGAGGTGATAAAGGATAAAATTCAGCCACCAGTTACCACCTTCATTGTCACATCCATGAAGTAACAGACATGGAGTGAGGCTGAAATTTTTTAAACAAAAGGAAGGAAGAGAAGGTGGAAGGAAGAATAGAAACTCCTCACCTAAATGAGTACAGAAACACTTCCTGTGTATCTTCTAAAATAGATGAAACTGCAATCTTGCAGAAGATGGCTCAGAGATGATTAGTCAATACTGTTCCTTTAATAACTATTTATTGAGCATGGGCCAGATGCTGAGAGGAAAACAGAGGAGTCTGACAGGAGTCAAGAAAAACCTGAACTAGGTAACTGGTTAGCATCTCCTCCTGCCCCTAAACACTATGCTTTCCAGGAGGGACTGAAACACACAGTGTGAAAAGGGGGCGTGGCTCAAGCTGATCCAGGCACAAGCACAAACATGGAAAGGAATTACTGGAGATAAAACTGGTCGGTTCAACTCCGTTTGCCACAAACCTACCATGTGTGAAACAGGCATGCAATCAGCCAGGATGGCTTGTTCTTCATTTCACTTTCTGTATCATTCCTCTCAGAAAATTACCAGACCATATTTTTCTTGAGAAGCTTCACCTTTCTATCACCCTGCCCTTCTCAGTGACACCTGGGAACACAAACTCGTATCATTAATCTGCCTGATCTCATCTCTACTCTGGTTTCCTAATCAGCTCAATCAGGAAATGCCTTCACAGTGTTAGGTAAGTCTTTGGAGACTGGGTAACTCTTCAACTTTCTGTTACTCAGGAACATAAACCATTTCGCTCTGCCCTTGTATGGTTTGCTAAATTTTCTCCAAGTTTCAGTTCTTCCAACACTTTCAATGAGTCCCTTAAAACAGTTGTTGAGCACTGCCTACATCTGAGCTAAGGTATGTGCTCAGCTTTTTCTTTTTTTTTTTTTAGAGATTTATTTATTTATTTATACAAGCACTGGGTACAGTCAGAAGCGCGGGAGGGTGAGAGAATTCACCAGAGCCAGAGCAGGGAACAGAACAGGCAGACTGATGAAGTACACTGCTGAGGGGAGCAGCAGGCGGCAGGAGAGGTCTGCGTGCCATGTGGGACCCTCGCCGGCAGCCGGGGATCCATCGAACCGGCACTGTAGAGGCTGTGGGCAGCTTGGCAGCCCAGTGCTCAACCACTGCACCACCAGGGGAGGCTCATGTACTCAGCTTTTTCTTCATAGAACTTCCCCCACCAAGCAGGCGAAGAACACAAGCAGAAGCAGAAACAGTTGTGTCAAGTAAACAAAACCAAGATGTTTTCATCTTTAGCATTTGCCTATTTCCGTGGTGTAAATACCCACATGATGGCCAACTTAAATCCACCACTGTGAGATGGTTGAAAGTTGAGTTGGAAAGTGATACACAATCAGTTCTCATGAACTGGTGTAAGCAGAATCCAAAGCACTAGCAAACAGGCCAGTAAATGAGCATTTGCCTTATCAAGATGGGCAAAGATGGGCATGCCAAGATGGGAAAACACAGAAGAATTGTAAGCGCTAATATTTATCAAACATTTACTGAATAGGTAGCAGGGTGCCATCTGCTCTAAATGCATCACTGTATTTAATTTGCATCACTCCAATGTCAGCACTACAGGTACACGCGTATTACAGAACAGGTAACCAGGCCCAAAAATACATAAATAAGCCACTTGTTCAAATCCTATAGTTAGTAAATAGTGAAGCTGAGATGCAAATCCCCGTGGATCTGGCTCTAGAACCTGTATTTTTAGCTTCTATGCTTGCTCTGCTCACTCTCAGAAGACATGCTAGCTTGAGAACACCCAGAAGTAACTGAATAGACTTGGGTGCAAAGAATCAAAGAAGTCTCCAAAGGCAGACTATTTCCAGCGAGAATCCAATAGCACCAGACACAATATGGATTCTGTTTCCATCAGGATTTTCTTAGTTGCAAAGAATAGAAACTAACTCTACTCAGTTTGAACAGAAAATTTATTAAAGGATATTAGGTTATTCACAGACTCTCCTGGAGGGTCAGAGAAGCATAATTACAGGTCTGCAGCTGGGAATCCTGGCAAAATCACAGCAGAACGCAGTGGAAATGTCACTGCCACCACTGCTGGCTTGGGGCAGCCCAGGGGCACCACCCACATGGCCAAGGCTGTGTACAGACCCTACTGCTTCAGAAAATCAGATGTTACTGCCACAATACTTGCCACAGTGGCTTCATCCAAGGTAACTTCTTTTGTAGTGCTAGCTGCCAATCCAAAGTTTGTGAGGAGATTGTAGTCATAAGCACCATAGTCACATACCTAAACTCTGGCTATAAGGTAAGAAAACAACTTTTTTTTGTCTTCTCTACTCACAGGCAGTGACTTAAAAGGTAGTGAATTCCTCAAAAAAAAAAAAAAAAAGTGTTCAAAGATGTTGGATGATCAAAATAAAAACAACAAATATTCACCTGGACTTGCAGAAATAATTAGGGCTGAAGTCTTAAATAGCTTAGATAAACACAAGCAATTTGACAAGTGCAGAAACCCAGAATGGTCAAACATGAAATGGACGTACCTCAAACTAATCAGGAAACTAAAGGGATAACCAATAGCAAGACATAAACCCACATTCTTCAAAATAAAGGGTCTGCCTGTATTTAATAAATGCACTCTTTAAACTCTTTGTAAATTAATAAAGAACATAACAGGAACAGACCACCCAAAGGAATCATATGGAGAACCCTTGCACAAGGCAAACAATGACCCTTTAATGTGATATTAAAGGTTGACTTAACGTTGGGTGACTTAAATCCTGTTGACATATATTGGTTTACTCAAAGCAGGATACAAGTATTCAATAAACAAAGTAATGGAAAAGGATAGTGGTTATTAATGATGCAAGGAATATCTAGTGAAGTATAATATGTCCCTGGTTGCAAGTTATGACCCAGTCATACATGTCACCTGAGACCCCTCTGGCAAAGTGCAAAGGGTCTCATAGGTCCCAGGAGATCTGTTAGAAAAGAGAAAAAATCCTAAGCAACCATAAATTCACTCCCAATTTACTGAACCATTCACCATCTAAGTCAGGGCAACACTTCTTTGCCCCATTTACACACAAAATAGTGGGCCAGGAAGATAGACAATTAGCACAGTGTATGCCCCCAAGGATCTCACACTCTACTTAGCAAGTTCCATCTCTAGACGATGATTAAAAAACATGAACATGGCAGTAGAACTCAATAGCTAAGATACAGATCAAACAGATATTCTGAATTCAAAAGGAAAAAGCAATTAATTCTGTTGTCAACTGAATTAGCGAGAAAGAGAAGGTGGCATCTGACCTGGAAAGATGAGGAACAGTGCAACAGGAGCAAAAAAAATCACCCCAGTGAAAAAGTGCAAAGTTGCCAGAGTGGAATCTTGGCTAGGGATGACTATGAGGGCTGTGTTTGCAGCACTGGGGACCAGGACAGGGTGGGTGAGAAGGTTGGAAGAGACCAGAAGGACCCAGACTGGGGCAAAATCCAAAGAGGACAAATTTGAGAGTAGACAGAAGAGCTATGATACTGGGACCACAGGTGACAAGCTGAACTCTTTTGGGAAAAATGAGATGCATAGTTACTCTAGGTTAAGCATCATCTTGTGGATATTTTTCTTTTGACCAAAGGAAATTTTAGTGGAATAGTGAGGCGCAAACTCCACGCCAGTGAACGGTATCCTGAACAAACTCCACCCCCTGATGTGAGATCTTAGGTGCAGAGGACAACAACTCCCAGCATGCCAAAAAACTTGGTTTACTGAATGAGGAGCAGAGGCAGAGCTGAGTGGCCATGCTGACCTTTAGAAGACTGGAAGTAGGCAGGCCTTGCCCTGTTGTTTTTCTGGCTGCAACTTGCATGCTGGTCTCTGCTGCCAGTAATGGCATCAAGCCACACGCTAGCCAATTAATCTTCTCATTCTCTGTTCTCCCTCTTCTCACTCTCCTTGTAAATAAACTGCCTCCTTCATCACCCCCCTCACCCCCGCCTCTCTCTGCTTTTGAGCCTTATCCTGAGATCTCAAGTGTGTGTGGGTGACAACCTGGGTAATCCCATTTTCCCCCCAGGGCTATCCTATAACACAGTCATCAAGTCTTTGAACCCAACAGGGCTGTGGATCATGGCTGTGAGTTAAGATTGGTCACAGCACAGCAGTGTAAGGCACAGGCTGTAAGGAAGCCATAGGAGGTCATTGTAATAATTTAGGCGAAAATAAAAAAGCTACTGGGTCAGAAGCAACCGGGGATAGGGATTAGAAGAGAGTTATAGGCGGTAGCGCACAGGGGAGGAATTGTAGCCAACTGGCTGAGTTTCCTCACATCCATTACCAAGTATAGGCAAGGACCTAAGCAATTTCAGAGGAAGGTTTCAGAGAGAAGCTACTTCTGCAGTCTGAATCCTCTAATGAGGGGCATTTTTATAATCCATTCCTTGAGAAATCTATTTCTAGCTACTTGCCTCCCAAACAAAGGCCAAAGAGCCTGATTTAACAAAAGAAAATTCTGTAAATTGTACAAGATCTCGAGCCAGGGGCGGGACTTTTTGCTCCAAAGTATCCTCCTCCTGCCAGTCCCCACTACCTGAAATGCTCCCATTTGTGATTCATTTCTTGGGATTTTAGAGACTGCTTTTGACCTTAGTTATTCTGGAAGGGACAATTCCTTAAATTTTTATCAGTCCCACTCAATCATACCTCTTTTATCAGTACCCCTCTTATCATACCTAGTTTTTTCCTTGCATTATTCTTACAGAAGTCCTTGTTGTCCTTTGTACTTCCCTCCAGATTTCTAATCTTCTTGGAGGAGGGCACAGACCTCATCTTACCCCTCTTTGGGGGCTCCGCAAGGAATACTGTACTGCGTGTTATGCACGATAGGTGTCCAGTGCCAGATTTTCCACAAAAGAGCTCTGAAGTCTTTGACAAAATCATCTAGCTTCCTGAGTTCCCTTCTCTCTACATGATCTAGGACATGGAAACATTCTAATCTGCTCCCCCAAGTTGTTGGGAGACATGTATTGGAACATACCTAGTTTTCTACAATCAGTGTATGAATATTAATTCACATCTGTACAGCACCAGCACAGCTCCTGGCAGGGATGACTGACTGAATGAAGAACAGTACACCGCTCTTCCATTAATGGGTTGTGGGAGAAGGACCTGAAGGTCAGCAGGGGGCCAGGAAGGAGCAGGAGCTGAGCGGAGAATAATGATGTTGGCAACACAGACTGGTTTATTTATCTTCCTTTGATGCTGAGCACAGAGGAAATTTCACACTGCCTGGGCTCCAGAGGCAGGCTTAAGCAGAGAAGCAGACTTGGGGCTGTTAGGCCCCAGCTTTCTGGATAATCTCTGCCTCCTTGGGCTGCCTCATCTGCAGCTTCCCCCACCGGGAATTACTATTCATGTGTCAGCTGTGTGGCCCAGTTGCGATCTGTCATTTTCATTTGCTGGTTTTCTGTTGTTTATCCAGGTTTCTTCATCTGCTTCTCTTTGAATTTGTTATCTAAATATATATCTGCTGAGCCCGAATTATTTTTACTTCTTTTTCTTCTAGCTCCCTGGCCAATTCTGAAAGCTGCCTCTCTCAACAGTCAATTTATAAATGGGTGATTTGGAACATCTTTAAGCAAAGCTCAGTCTCATTATTTTTATAACCCCCCTCCTTCCTCTTTCTGCTCTCCTCCCCAAGAAACACCAACTCCATAAAAAATCACGCACCATGGAAGGGACTTTGAAACGTAATGAAGCAAATCACGAAAATGTGGTTGACAGAACTATTTACAGGAGCAGATGGCAGGTCTGAAGCAAAGAATGCTGGCATTAGGAATGTCTCTTGAGCCAGGCAGTGCCCACCCCTGAAGACACGACGAAACAGTGACTCAAGAGCAGCACCATTTAGGAGAACATTTGATAAATGTGGACAAGGAGATCATAGAGGACGAGGCAAGTATCTGAGAGGTGATACTCAGTCGCCACACTGGACACCCCGAGGGGATAGATCGCGCTGCTTCCCCATGCCAGCACCCTTCTCTGAGAATAGGCTGCAAGGGTGGCCATGTCCCAGCTCAAGTTAGCTCTCAGCCCATCTGTTAGCATTTATCTGGGTCAGTGATACTTTGGAATTTAACAAGTTAGAAGGAAAACTGTCTAGCTTGGTTTGGGATGTTTCCCCCCTTTTCCTGTTAGAGAATTATCTGTAATCCACCTATATTCTGGATAAGGGTATGTAGTGATCTACTCAAGTTAAAGAATTGGCTTCCTTAGGGATATAGGATAGTTTTTATAAACTGGATTGTCCATATTACCTACCAAAAAAAAAAAAAATCATTTGCTAAGGATGGGGGAAACTAGATCACAGTGTAAGATAATATTTTCCAGAAGAAAACATTTGAATCTAAAATAAGGGATCAGGAAGAACACACCCATGAAGGGAAGAGGAAAATCTGTCTCTAAAAGAGCCACCCACACAGCACTGATTAGGCCCTGGGCTGGATGGAGGCCTGGTAACTAGAGGGCTGTGCGATCTGCAGGAGGGCTTGGTGTCTCTTTCAAGGGGAGGTTAATCCCCTCAATTTGCCTTTGAGTTCCAGAGGGGCTTGTGCAAGGTGGTGAGAAATTGCCCAAACTATGCTCGTGGGTTAACCAACAAAGGAATTCACTTTTAGAAGGAAAAAAGGTTGCATTTGAAATTCAGGCTTTTTTCTTTGATAATCATGGGGTTGGAGGTGGGAGAAAGGCAGGCAGGCAGGCAGGCAGAGCAGAAGAGAGATTCTAGCATTAATTCCCAGCTCCGATGCTGAGCAATTTCCTAAACCTTCCCGAACTCCATTTTCTTCATCTCCTCTCCGGCTAACTCACCTCCTAGGCTCCCTCTTCCTCAGTTTACCCACTTTGAAAGAAAGCTGATAATGGCATCGATTTCAAAGGGTTGTGAAGTAAGCTAATATTTGTACAGTGCCTGGCACAGAGCAATTGCTGTATAAAACTTGGCTTTAATTTTTTTTAATGAACATTTTCTATTATTACCATGGGTAATTTAGCATGGGGATTCTGTTATCTAATAAAGTCACTTTCAAACATTAAGGAAAAAAAAAAAAACAAGTTAAGACCTTTGCTGCAAAACACTGCATGGACTGAGTGGAAGATGATGCTCTTTGTAAAGCAGCTGCACATGAAGTAAGGGTACCGGGGGTAATGAGGAGAATGATGACTGATGACAGCAGCAATGCTGATGGAAAGAGGGAAGGTGAAGAAGGGGAAGAAAAGCAAATCAACCAAATCGGACACTTCAGAAAGAGGAGGTGTAGCAATCTCTATGAAAGTAAGCCAAAGCCACTGAAAGAGAAAAAGCAAAACAGAAAGAAGTCCATGCAAGGGGAGAGTCCCTTTCAATTGGATTTACTTCTGGCTAATAGAAAACAATTTTGAAATGCTCAAATGAGATAGATGAATGTTTTCTTTACACATTGAATGACGCAACTTCTAGCATTCGAGAAAGCTGTAATTTGCAGAACTGTTTCCTTTTTAATGGCAGTTTTGTTCTGTTTTATTAATTGTGAAATACCTTGATATCAATTCCAAAAACATTTTATGAAGTCACACTAAGTGTCAGACATTGTACTAAGTGCAGGCCTCCAAAAGGAATGAACAGGAAAACAGCGACTGTGCTTTGAAGGGGGAAATAGAGTGACGGATCATTTAAAAGAATGGCAAGTGGTGATGCCACCAAGTCAGCACAGGAAAAGAAATGCAGGGAGCAGAGAGAAATTAACTGTCTGAAAGTGAGCTCTTCCCTGGAAAGGTGACATTTGCACTGAGCCTGGAACAGCGACTGGCTGGGAGCGGGCAAAGCAGGGGAGAGGAGAGGCCCACCAGGCAGAGGGGACAGAATCAAAGACAGCAACACGGGTGCTCATCAGATCTGCGCTGCGGAGAGACAACCTCGGAGGAGGTTTGGAGAATGATCTGAGCTGCGGGTTCCAGAGGGAAGCAGAAGGAAGCGGCCAAACGAAATCAGTAATAAAAGATGCAATATCAAGCCGAAGGATACAAAGTCCCATATTAGACCCACTTGGTGTGACTCCCCAAGTTACTGGCCATGAAAGCAACACACTCATGAGCTAAATTTGAGACTAAACTTGATTTTATGATTTCTCTCCATCTTGACATCCATCCCCCAGGGTACCCCCGATTACAGGTACCCAGGGTCTGAGTGCTATTTCTTGGAGGCATGGAACCTCCATACCCAGGAGACATCCAGGCTTTAGACTTTGCTGCTTTCTAAGTGTTGAATAATAATCTTTGAGAAACTTGAACAACTTGTCCAGCTAGGATGCTCTCCTCTGCTATGGAAAACTGGCTGCTTCATCTTTCACACTGAAATGTTCATGGGTGGTATTTTAGAAGTTTCTTCCATTTGTGGCATTTTAGCAGTTGCCTTCTGGAAATGTATGCGTTGGCCTAAAAGAATGACTCCAGTGATGGGAATTTCCAGCATGCAGGAAGTCAGAGTCAAGGAGGGGAGAAGTGGAGATGGATCATTCCGGCAGAGGGCCACGTTTGCACCCCTCAGATAATCACCCCTGAGCACTTTCCTGGTTCACAGTTATGTGTAAGCAGTTGCCATGGGAAAAAGAAAATCTAACATTGATTCTAAATGCATACACACATAAAAAGGATATAAAGGGTAATTTTTTAAATCTGTTTAAATGTGTCTTCACGAGTCCCATAAGCGAAGGGAAGATTAGGAACTCTACAGGATCTCAGGATGCAGATGCACAAATGTGTTCTATTTTTCCCGTTATGGCAACTAAGGTGCTATGGCAGATGCCTCCTTTTGGGTGGGGGTACTTGGTAGAGCCATGATAGCAAATGTAGTATTAAAAATTCTGGCAATTTCCTAAGGGAAGACTTATTGTGCCCACAAGCCAACATTGCCAAGTGGGATAGCTGAGCCCAGCCACACAGTAAATGCCAGTCTCCCTACTCAGTGTCCAGCAAACACACACTGAGCTCCTACCATGTGCAAGACCACAAGGGGTACTAAAAGGCATAATCCCTACTTCTCTCCATCTGTTAAGGTCACACTACTTGAAGAGTCCAGGAAATACAGGAATGAAATTAAAATGTGGGTGGGTGTCTCAGGAGAGTGGAAAGAGCTAGAGAACAGTCATCAGGAATCTGGGATTCAATTCATGACTTTCACATGCATTTGCTGTTAGACCTCTATGACAACTCACTAAGCATCTTTTCTCATGCGAGTTCAAAGATACCAGGAATAAAAAAATAGATTTCAAGTTAGGTGCCTACTCAAAACAATCAATAGTGACTTCCTGGAGTGATGGGATGGATTCTAAAATACACCTGGGAAAATACACATTGGGAAAGATGCCATTAAGGATTAGTAATATCCAGCATGAATTTGAAAAGGGAGACTGTTGGAGGGAGAGAGACATATACATGCCACACCCTTGACTGGATCATCATAAAGATACTTGCCAGCTTAGCTGCAAACTTCAAAAGTTTTAAAGTTTAGCTGCAAACTTTAGCTTTAGTTGGAAGGAGGTGGCTCTTTTCAATCTAATCACCCACATTCATTGAGTGCTTTCTCCATGCTGACATTGCTTCAAGATACCATGGAGCCTGTGATACAGACTTTGCAATCAAAGAGCTCATGATGTACTGTACATAGAGTCATGTCCATCTAGCTCATAATGGGATTAAGTACTGGTTCACAGGCATACACAACAAGCTATATGAATGCGAACAACAGAGGATGTTGTTCAAAAAGATGATATTCAGGATTAATTTTGAAGATTGACAAGAAGTGCCCAAGTGGAAGAAGAGGAGCATGTGAGTCCACATGCAAGCTTACAATGTTTCGAAAATGACAGGAGTCCAACACAGGTAAGATTTCACAAGTCATAAGTAATGAAACAGGTATGTTAAATTGAGTCAGTTTGGTACCTGCCTTATAAGCCAGAATAAGTTTAAATTTTATCTTGTGAACAAGATTCATCCAAGATTTTTAAAGCAAGAGAATGAAGTACTTGGATTTGTGTTTTGTGAATGAGCCCTCTGCTACCAGCGTGATGTTTGGACCAGAAGTGGAGTGAGGGGCAGGGTTTCCCAGCAGAGGCAGGAGTCCCGGTTAGAACTCCACACACCCGAGAGGGTTCGGGATTATAGCAGGGGACATGAGAAGTCTCTACAGGAATGACAATGGCAAAATTAGTAGCACAGTGAAGATAGAATTTCAGGAACATGAATCAGGGAAGCATAAGTGATCTGGGAAGGCTTGGTGGAAAAGGTGAAACTGAGTCGAAGTTATGAGGATAGAGTGACGGGTCTGCTCCAAGTCACAAAGAAGGCTGGCAGAGGTGGGGTCAGATCTCAAGCCACATGGTCCTTAATCCTACCCATTGGCTAGCTAGCTTCATGCTGCTGTATGTTGTGGTATCAGAACAAGACATCACCAAGTGAGTACACAAAATACGAGAGCTACAGGGGTGATGAGTAGGTTTAACGACTAATGGTCTCCTTAAGCAAATGTTCACTGACATAAAATACTAAATAGTTATTTCTGGAGCAACCTCCTCTAACATGCTACTATACACGTGACTCTCTAAGAGGGGGGCATACATATGGAGTACCCCCCAGTCTCAACTCACTGCGGGAAGCTGTCATCAGGGACCACGTCACGGGGAGCATGTGTAAAGCACAGAACGAAATGCTTATGGAAGTTTATAAAGAAGATCTGGAATTTCTTATGGAAGTTTATAAAGATCTTCCAATCTGAGGTGTGATCCTATATTTCTGAATCATATACAGCGCTGTAAACCAATGTTACCCCAATAATCAGAAATAATGATAATAAAAATCTTCTCATTTAAAGGGATATCATATAGTTTATCCTTATCCATTTCCTGCCAAGAACTTTTAATGTTTCTTCAAAATTAAAAAAATAAAGAGATAAGATCTTATAGGGTAGGAAACCACGAGCAGAGAGGAAATTCAAGTAGAGCAGCCCACGGAAATCAGTGAACATACGGGATGAGTTGCTAGGGAGGTTGACTGAGACAAAGCACATAACCAATGTGGTCGACAACACCTACAGAACTGCTATTTCGAGAGAGATCTAGGGGCTGGAGGAAAGTGGTAAAAGGAACAGGAAGCCAAGTGTGGGATGAGCCAAAAACATTAAGGAGGGTCTTTCCTGTTCCTGAAATTCCATTATGAGCATTCAAAATTGGTTAGTTCTCAGTATTTACGCTAGTTTTCATGAACAGTTTTCCAAATGCAAACATCTCCAGGCTGTCTGTCAAAAGGCCAATTTGGGAGAAGAGCTTGGACAGCGGCATTAATATTCACCTTCTTAGCAGTATCAAGAGCTACATGTCCAAAACCAGAGCTGGTTCATAGGGAGCTTTGAGAGCACGAGAAACAGGCAACCCCTCAGGCCAGCAAGTGGCTGCCTAAGGAATGGTGCTTTGGGAGAAATACGTAGAGGAAAATCCCTTCTCAGAAGCAAATAAAACCCTATGCAAGAGCATGTGGTTTGTGGGGAGAGCACAAACTGAGTTTCAGCTCCCACCCCGTCCTCCACAGCCTGTCACCCTTGTGTGGGACACAAGCTAATGACGACAGAGTAGCCCTGTCTTGCTTCTGCCAAGTGCTCCCACAGTAAACCCTCTGAGAAAGGATCATGTTCCTCTTCCTTTATCTGCAGATTATCTCTGGGTAATCTCCTACACTGGGGAAAATGAGAACCCCCTCCTTGAGCCATTTCCTTCACTTGTTCACATCATCAAAGGTTCATTCTTTGGAGCAGCTCTCTTTTGATTTCTCCCTTCTGTGAATTTTTGGTTATGTGAAGTCCTGGATGTCAGACATGAATCTATGCCCTGTGGGGTGTAGGCAGATTCAGAAATAGGCATGTAAGATGCACACCACAGAAGTCTAATCACTCTTCAGTATAATATTCTGTATTGTTCTCTGGCTCACCTGCGGCTTATTCTCATTTCAACTTTATCCACCTGATTTCCCATGGTAGACAGGAACTGTGAGCACAGTTCTTGTTTCGGTCTACTGGCTATGAGATAGTATTTCTCAGTCCAGGAACAACCATAAGGATCCTTAGCTGCAAAGACCTGTAACAATAGACTGTTGGTCATGTTTGTTCAGCTCAGCAATCCTAAAAGGGTCAAGAGCAGCAAGGAATTTGTACTGGTCAATTCTTCTTCCTTTTAAAAGATTTATATTATTTATTTATGCATTCAAGAGCTGGGGTATTGGCCAGAGGTATGGGGGATGAGAGGATTCACCAGAGGCAGAGTGGGTAACACAACAGGCAGATCTACTGAAATACATTGTTGAGGGGAGCAGCAGGCGAGACAGGAAAGGTTTGCTATGCCATGTGGGTCAGCTCCCTGGCTGGGGATCAAACTCGTGCTGCTGCGGCTGGGGATAGCATTCAATTCAAGCAAAATACATCTCCCAAGCCATCACCAGAAGCTTAGCTTTCACAGACTTTCTCCCTTGAAAATCACTCGCAGCCATATTGATTCTGTGGATTCCCAAAGACAGCTGTCCAGTGTAGGTACCCCACAAATAACTCCTTCTAGTCCATGGAGAAAATAGTGATGTCTGCATCCTCCTCAGAATTATTTAAGTCCTTAAGTGGAAAAAGATGGGGCTTGACTTATATCTTCCTGAGTTCTGAATAGGACCTAAATGGAGCATCTCAAAATGCCTTCTGAGTAACTCCCCAAAACTTCCTATCTGAGCAAAGTGAGGAGTGAAAGTAAATTTGTATTGTATTACAAGCAGACTTTGTACTCTGAGGCAGGGAAAAGAAGTAAGAGTTAGGAGGCAATATTCTCTACCCTTCATGCATACATTTTCTTCAATGATACAGAGAGCACCAGCAGAACAATTAAATACTAACTGGGATGTCTTTTGCCAAAATAATGCATTACTGAAGGACTAGACGTTTTTCCTTCTTACTGAAGGTCATGCTGCAGGCTGGGGATGGAAGAGATAGAAGTGGTTGTTGCTGATTAAGTAGATAGTATCAAAGAACAAGTTTTCACACTGTGATTTATGACTTCAAAATCGAAGGCTACGTTCCATGGAAAACACGAAGAAATGAATTAGCATCATGACCCTGAACACTCAAAATAAATGGCCAAGAGAGATGAGATTAGGTGCCTCCTCGTGACCACAGCACTGGATACAATGGGGCCACAGAAAGAAAAGTTGTGGAGGAGAGACCTTCTCCCAAAAGGTCAAAAAAATTAGCAAGAAAAGGTCTGAGGAAGGACACTGTCCATAATTTGTTCCCTAGGACTTCTTAACAAATTACCACAAACCAGGGGTATTTAAAACAACAGGAACATGGTCTGTCATCATCCAGGAGGCTGGAAGTCCAAAAACAAGGGCTAGTCAAGTTGGTTCCTACCAGAGCCTTGGAGGGAGAAACTGTCTCCAATGCTCCTCTCCTTGCTTGCAGCAGTTGCTGACAGCCCGAGGCATCCCTTGACTTGCTGACACCTAACTGCAATTTCTATCTCTATCTTCAAAAGTCCTTCTCCTTTGCCCATCTTCATTCTGCATTTTGCGCATGAGTGTGTGTGTGTGTGTGCGCGCGCGCGTGCACGTGCGGGCGTGTGTGTTTGAGAAAAATGGAGACAGAGACAGAGAGGCAGCCAGAGAAATCATATCCAATTTCTTTCTTATAAAGACACCCATCGTATTGGATTTAGAACCCACCCTATTCTAATATGACAATATTGTGACTTGATTACATCTGCAAAGACCTTATTTCCAAACAAGGTCATCATGTTCCCAGGTTACAGACAGACATGAATTTGGGACTATGGAGGACGCAACTCAACCCTATTGAACTCAGTACAGTCTACTGCACTGAGGATGAGGAGACGAGGCTTAGCTCATTCACAGCCTCCACCCCAGCTGGGACCCTCTGCGACCACTGGGACATGGTAACACACACACGAGCATGTAACATGATTGTCCTAACATCACTACAGAGATGGATAAAATGCATACATCAAGTGTATTTGACATTTAGTTAGATTAGTATAAGATTAAAGGTATTATAAGTATTCAAGTTTTGATTGGATGACACTCAGAACTAGAATTCTTCAGCAGACTGTATATGGCATCTAAAAAAAAAAAAAAAACCCAAGATTTTAAAGATGGATTTTATAGATTTCATTTTTTTTAATAGAGGCATGTTTTATTTATTTATTTATTTGTTTGTTTTGTTTATACATGCACTGGGTACAGTCAGAAGCGCGGGAGGGTGAGAGAATCCACCAGAGCCAGAGCGGGGAGCAGAGCAGGCAGAAGGACCGAAGTACACTGCTGAGGGGAGCAGCGGGCAGCAGGAGAGGTCTGCGCGCCATGTGGGACCCTCCTCCGGTGGCCGGGGAGCAGCCGGGGATCGAACAGGCGCTGCGGAGGCCGCGGGCAGCTTTGCAAGCCAGCGCTCAACTGCTGCGCCACTGGGGAGGCCCTAAAGATGGATTTTAAAAAGAGTTTTCTAAGTCCAGAAGACAAATTATTTTAATGAAACCTAGGACCTGAATATGGAAGTACATGTTGGAGAGAGAACTTTGCAGATAAGCTACAGAAAACCAGCAGTGTTGGTGGTGACATTCTACAAACCATGGAACAGAAGACCCTCATGAGTATTTTGTCCAAAGCCACATTCTTTCTGCCCCACTGTTCTCTGCAATTAACATCACAGACACCAAAAGAGACAGAGACAGAAGTATGTTAATCAGTGGAAATTGAAGTACCTGAGAAACGAGCAACCAACTTCTGAAGAGAGTGCAGTAAGGGAGAAATAGAAACGCAAACAGACTTGCTCTCATCCCCCACTCCTAAGGGTGCAAATTATTTACAGGGCAGAGAAAACATGGCACATTCCTTTGAATTGAAGAAAAAAAGGCAAGTTCAAGAGAGAACAATGAATAATGATTGCCTTAAATTCTCAGTGCACGTGGACTTTTACATGCTACTCCCTGTAATCCCCACTGCTGGTTAGAAATGACGGTCAGAAACACACACCAGTCACTCACTGTTCCAAACAATGATCAAATCATTCTGGGCCAGGAGTCTTCCTTGTAGTGGCAAGAAGGCAAAAATAGAGAAAAAGAAGGAGGGCAAAGATTAAAAAAAATGTAGCAATATTGGCACCATGGTGGCCATTCTGCTGTGTCCCTTAGCTGCTTAGTCCTCGTTACTACTTTATCATTGCTATTCTTGCTCCTCACCAAGACACCAGGGCTAACATCTCGAGTTCTTTTTTTTTTTGGTACCCCAGCCAATTCTCGTTACTTTTAATGTGAAATTTAAAACACATACAGCAAAGTGCAGAGAACATTCATACCTACCTCAGCAAATGACCTCAAGTAAAACATAACACACTGTCAGCACCTGAACTGTGCCTCACCCCCATCACTGTCCCCCAAAGGGAACCCTTTTCTTTGACATCTAGATATGGGCTCCTGTTTCTACTGGGTGTGTGTCTTGGAGTGGAAGTGCATGGAATTGCTGACGTAAATCTCAGCAGATATTCCCAATCTGTTATTTCCATTTCCAACGTGGTTACGGCAATGCTAACAGCCGTGTGTCAGTCCTCCTGCTCCATCTTTTCACCAATACTTCCTAGAAAGTCTTCTTGAGGTTAATCATCTGGCGGGTGTGCGGTGGGAGCTCATCATGGCTTTCTAATTGGTATTTCTCTGGTTGCTGCTAAGGTTGAATATCTCTTCTCAGATTTACAGCTCATTTTGGATGCCCTGTTTTGGGTTGTTCAAATCCTTCATCCATGTTTAGATTCAATTCTTTATCTTTCCTAATGATTTCCAGAAGTTCTTTATATGTTTTGCTTATGTTCTATTTCCAGCTACAGGAATTGCAGGTATTTCCTCTGACTGTTCCCTATCATAAGTTGGGACCCCTAGGAGGCAGGCCATCAGCATGCAGAATATTTATGAAGAAGCCTCCTATGGCTAAGTAAAGGTGAAAAGAAGCCAGGGACAGGAATGATAGGGAGAGAAGTGACTCTGTGACACAGCCAGTGGCAGCCTCCTCTGAGCTGACAGGGAGTTTGAAGCCACAATAGCCCTTCACGGAGCAGAAGAGAGACAGCAGCACCTTTAAATTCCCACCCAATCACTCATTAGCCCTGGGACATCCCAGGAAGCGGCATGGTCTTGGGTCAAGTAGACCTCTCTGGGACAATTCCTGAAGGAAATGATGGCTGCTGCCTGGCCGCCAACACCTTTCTCCACAGATGAGGCGATAAGTTGCTTGTTGAAGTGAAGAGAAATCTAGGAGACATATTAGGGTGTCCACCATATTCTCTTTGTGGTGTCTTCAGAAACAGCAGTTCTTAGTAAGGGCACAGTCCAATTGAGCAATCATTTCCTTCCTCTTCAGTGTACTTTCTTACCTCTTTAAAAAATCTTTTACCCAAATACACCAAGTTTTCCTCATGTTCAGATACATAACCTATTGGAAAGTGATTTTTTTGTGTATGCTGCAAGTCAGATTTCAGTTTTTCCACATTGATCCCTACCTCTGCTCAGCATCACTACAGCAGAGAAATAAACCGGTCACAGACTCAACCAGAAGAAATCCTAGTGATGTTTGTGAATGCTAAGGAAACACAGAAGAATGATGGGGAGGAAATATTAACTACAGCAGATTCTACTTGAGGTTCCTCCTCCTCCTGTCGAAGTGAGAAACAAAACAGTTTCTTACAAAACAGCTGGAGACCTTTGCTAGTAAGGGTTAAACTGAAAGAGATCAATGCAAAATGATAGGCATATTTTAGGGGATCAATAAATGTTAGCTATACTCATTATTCTGGGTCCAAGATCAGAACCAACACAGCTTGCCCAACATGCTGTATATGCTACCATATTCTCATCTCAGCAGACACATTTCCACTCATTTTTTGACACAGAAGAAACTTATTTATTCTTCTTACTTTAACCACATCTTATAGAATCCCACAAGACTTGCCTAGTAGCCAGAACATTCTCTCTACAGGATGTTACAACACCTGTTCAAAAGTGGATGAACGGTGTGTTACCACTTCCAGGAGCAGATACACGGCAATGCACCAACGCCAGAGAGGAAGGCTGCCAGCAGAGCTAGCCCATCACACTTGCCAACCTCCAAACACTGCAAAATTAATCCTAAGATGGCCAGTAATGCAAATAACTCATGAAGAATCTGTGCGTCCAAAACATCTGCACGCCAGGCAAGAGCAGCCTCACTCAATCACCTTTGCCTTCAGTGGAGCAACATTCCATCAAGATGCCAAGTCTGATGGCCGCAGTGCGGGACTCTGCCACCTCCCCGGTCCTGAGGAGCGTATAGCTGCCCCAGAGTCCCTCCTTCAGCCTCACAGCAGTAGCCCTGTTCAGCACAGTTCTTCAGAAGAACTCTGTATCCGAGGGAGTGTACTCAACCACAAGGAACACCACCAACACCAAAAACTAACTGGCTTGTCCCATTTTGACATTTATTGTTTAGTAACAAGAGGCAGGCTTGGGAGGCAGCTTCACAGCATCAAAGACCCAGATTCCTTTCAACCATGCCCTCCTTCATCGTCAGGGGTTGACTTGCCTCCCAAAGCCGGCAGCTCAGTGGTTCCAAGTGGCTGAGAATGCTCCACATGGAATGTCTTTAAATGTTGGCACAGGGATCTCTCTTTGTTTGAGTCTACTTTTAATCAAATAAAAAATAAAATCTTTCCCCTGTCCCCCCGACCCCCACCTGTAGATTCTTGCACCTGCCAGACCCGGGACACATTCTCCCTGACAAAGCAGAATAGAACTGCCGGCATCAGCTTGGCATCAGCTTCAATCTCTCCCAATTACGATTCAGAAGGCACATTGTCCCTCAGGCAACTGGATGGTTCTAACATGACGAAGGCAAGGCTAATTGCTGTTAAGGTGGTAACCAGCTGTATTTGCCCCAAGCCCCTAGTGACAGAAAAATAAAGTCTAGAAGATTAAAACAAAAAATCCAAATTCAAATGGTGATGATCTTCGGGCGTCAGGATTTTGTGTTTGTAGGGAGGGCAGAGTGTGATTTTTTTTCTGTTATCTTCAAATGTTCTATTTATAAATTTTCTATAGTCCCCATGTCTGGTTTGTATGATTAAGGAAAACATGTCCTTGGGATTATAAAATCCCCTCTAAGTCCCATCAAGGGCAAACATCTCAATCTCCAGCCATCACAGAATTAGTCTGAGACTCCCAGGAGAGCAGAAGACACAAATGAGGGCAGAAATGCCCGGCCCTGCAGGACTCCCATCCTCAGCACCCTCTTGGGAGGTAGGTCCCTGCTTCCAGGAAGCCTGCACCCATGTCCTTGGCACCTGTGATAACCTATGATCTGAATGTTTAGGCTGTGCCATGTGCTCAACAGCAGTATCTTTAGAGAACAATTCTGGCTGTAATTTTTAGTAAAAACAATCAATTGCCATCTGTCCTCACAGCAGAGACCCAGATGGGTTTATTACTGGGATGGCATCCTCTATGGAGGGACAGTGACAAATGAGTCAGGGTGTGTTACGGCATTTCCACCCCTGAAATCCAAAACTTAGCCTGAGGACGAGCGAGCGTGGGCTGTGTCTGTGGGCCCTGGGGTGGGGAGAGAGGAGGAGAGCATGCAAACACAACAGGCCAGGCCTGTCTCTGCCTTCAAAGACAATTCTCCCTCCTGCAGTCACTGTGGGGGTTTCGGTGCCAAATGAAGTGGGGTCATCTGAACAGTGAATGGCGGGAGACCTGCTGCCGTGGAAAAACGACTCTGAAACTAAAAATACTTCACAGGCTGTTTGGCGAAGGGCAGACCCAAACCAAAGCAGCAATTAGAACTAACTACTTGCTGACTGTTATTTGGAATTTAGAAATACATCTTCACTACGCATATTAATAATAATTTCCATTTATTTGGTTTGTAATCATTCTAAATTCTGTGCTAAGAGCTTTACATAAATTATTCCATTTAATCCTCAGAGCATTTCTATAAAGAAGGAATTATTGCCCTCATTTTACCAATGAAGAAAGAGGCCCAGAAAGGATTTTTATATTTCCCAAGGTCACACAATTAGAACATGACAGAACTAAGTTTTGAAACCTCCTCTAAATACAAATGCCATGCACGTAACTGGAACTACTTCCCGCACCTACCATCTCCAAAATGTGAGCGCACAATCAAAATGCAGAGTAACCAGCAGGTGTGAAGGTCAGAGCTAATATTAGAAATGTGGAGAGATCATTTTAGTACATTAGTGGCAGAAAGGAAGACGACCTGTGGGGATCCAAGGCCAGGATGACCCTATTTACCCGCACTCTTCAGTAGATGCAAATGATTTTAAAACACAACAGCCACCTCTCTCGCCAGGCCAATGCCCGCCTGCACCATCTCAGCGCACTGTGGCATCCACAGTAGCGATGAAAATGAGGACTCACCCTCTGGGGATCTCGTGAACAGACCGGGAGATAACGGTGGTGGCAAACCCCAGATGTGCTCCAGCCCTTCTGCTATTTTATACGCACAGCCCAGTGTCTGCGGGAAATAATCATGTCTCCTTCTCTGACATATTCGCTGCAGCAGTGGAAGCTGTAATTTTCCTAGACTGCCCCAAGGCAATTCAGGAGTAAAGGCCTGAGAGGCCGCCAAGCAGAGAGCAAATCATAATCCAGGAGCTGCCATAATGGAGTTTGGAATGGAAGCAAACTGACAACCAAGCTGAAGTGGCTCAACATTTGAAACTGGGCTCAAAACCTACATTCTTTGAGCATCTTGTGGAGCCAGTGCTAAGAAAGGATGGCAGGAAAGGGGAGGGGGGAAGAAATGGGGTGGGAGGAGAGAGGGAGGGGATGCAGGGGGAGGGAGAGAGGAGCAGGGCATCTTGGTGTTTTGTTTTTGATACACAATTTAATAATTTGAAAGTATCCAATTTCCGTCTTAGTTCCTCCTGATTTTCATCTTTCCTACATTTTCATAAGTCTCTAGGTGTCATCTGAAACAATCATGTATCATAATTAAAGGTAGCAAACTTGACTGCACAGTATAAAATAGCTTCAAACCAAGGAAACTTATCTGATCTGTGGTATATCACAAAAGGGAAATAACAAGATTATATATAAATTGTGATTTCCTAACTCAGAAGGAAAGACCACAATTCCGATGAGTCTAGTACACTCGCAAGTATTTCCAAACCTGAGATAAGCAAAAGCCAACAACAAGCAAATGCAGCCCTTAAAAAAAATCCAACATTGAGACACTGTTACATTGGACTTTGAGAACAGTCTTTCAATACACCATGAATGGAACTGGGTGTTTTGAAGGACACAGAGGCCAACCTAAAAGAGTTCTTGAAGGTCAAAGCAAGACCAAAATAAACGACATATTTTTAAATTATAACTCTAAAACCAAAATGTCCACGAGTCCATATTAATACAAATAAATGATTCAATGAAAAAATAAGAGAAAGGGCAACTAGTTCCCACAAAAGAGTTTGAATGAAAAACCATAGAAGGAACAGAAATATCACCATTAGAAAAATGGCAGGAACTGCTACAGGCAGGGCCCACAAATGAATGGTAACATGAGTGGGTGAAATTTTAAAAAGTAACTGGACATTTGCCTAAGGTGAAGGGTATTCTCCAAAATATTCGTTAATTAAAAACGAGAAATAGTAACTTAGTGCTGAAGAAATCTGGCAGATGCCACCTTAACCAAATGGTGAAGGTTAACCTTTAAGACATGTGGCCCTCACGCTCCAGGACACCCACAGACACACCCCCTGTGAAGTTGCTGCCAACAATGCAGAAATGATCAGCCACGCCCACATGAGGATTGTTTATGGAAGACCTGCCCTAGTCATGTTCGAAAGGGCCAAGACCATGAGGGACAAGGGGAGACTGACAACAGTGTCACAGTCTGGAAGGAATGAAGATGTTGTAAGCCCTGCACTGTCAAGAGTCAGCCTGGACCTTGGCGCAGAGAGAAGATGCTGGGCAGAAACTAGGAAACTCTAATAAAGTCAAAGTAGTTCAATTCATGGCATTACACCAGCATTAATCTCTTAATTTTGATCATTCTGACCCACGCAAATCTGGGGGGCAGTCAGAGTTTATGGGTCCACAGCTGTGCACTTACAATTTTAAGACATGACCCAGACTCAAGGTGTAACAACAACAGGGTTTATTTGCAAGGGGTGGGAGAGTTCAGGAAAAGGAGAGTCTCTAAGGCCACAAATGCCTGCAGTGTCCAGTGTTCAAGCCAGAAGCTGCTCGTTGAAGCTGGCGTTGTCTGTTCCACGAGAGCCTGGGGTGGTAGAAAGCCGACAAGCAGTGGACCAGGCTGCAACTCCAGTGGCAGCAGGAGGTGACAAGAGGTGGCGCTGCTGAGGTGCACCACGGCGGCAGCAGCAACAGCAATGGGGAGGCTGAACTGTCAGTGCTGGAGGCCACAGCAATAGGAGGTGGTGCCGGAGACGCTGGAGGCAGGAGTGGCGTCAGGTGGTGGTGCTGGGGCATTAGAGTGGTGCACAGCTCCTAGAGGTGGCTGGGCCAAGCCAGCAGCACCAGTCAGCAGGCAGTGTTGGGGTACAGGCCAGTGGTGCTGGTCAGCAGGTGATGTCAAGGATCAAGCAGCACGTACAACTCTAGGCAGCAAGCCCAGTCCTGGTGGAGGCAGGTGCAACAGTTCAGGATCAGAAGCCACCAAGTGAAAGTGTGGAGGCTGGAACCCAAAGTCTTCCCAGGAGAGTCTCAACAAGTTAGTTTCAGGCAAGTGTGTCTCAAGCCATCTGCTATGCTGCCTTTTATGTCTTTCAGGGTCCATGGGTTTCAACTCAAATTGGTGCATTTAAAAAACTTGTATCAGGGCTTCCCCAGTGGCGCAGCGGGTTGAGCGCAGTGCTTTGAAGCTGTCTGCAGCCTCTGCAGCACCAGTTCGATTCCCAGCCAGCCAGGGAGAAACCCACATGGCGTGGCAGATGTCTCCTGTCTTGCCCGCTGGTCCCTTCCGCAGTGTACTTAGGTCCTCTGCCTGTTCTGCTCCCTGCTCTGTCTCTGGTGAATTCTCTCACCCTCCCGTGCCTCTGGCCTGTACCCCAGTGCTGGTATAAATAAATAAATCTTTGAAAAAAAATAAAAATAAAAAACTAGTACGAGTTTCAAAAACAAAACCCCACCAGCATGTGAAACTGGACCTTCACTGTGGTTGGCCATCTTGTACCAGTTATGGCTGTGGGCGCAGGGGTGGGGCAGGTCATCAGCGCACCTTTGTTGTACCATTGAAGCAGGAGCCACGAACGCCTCTTCCAACTCTACCACAGTTATGTGAGATAACAACATTAAAGGGTTCTGGGTGAAAGATTATCTAGGAATTAGTTCACTGTACAATTTCTACATCTTTTTGTAAGTCAAAAACTTCTTCAAAATAAATATTAAAAAAGGGCTGAATCCTAACTCTGTCCCTCACTGCTCTATAATATTACAAACTGGGCCTAACCTTTGAGTCTCTGTGGCCTTAACCTAGTATGAGGATAACAACAGTATTTACCTCAGATATTTGTTGATGAGTGAGATAATCCTTGCGAAAACACACATACAGTATTCAAACCTTAGCTAGTATAAATAGGATTATTTTTGTCCTGCAGAAATTCAGTTTTAATGTAGGGTTTTTTCTCTATGGTTTCAGAGTTTTGTTTCACTTAGACGTGCCCCATGCCCAAACTATTCAAAGTTTGCTTATTTTTTTTATACCCTGAAACTTTGTATAGCTCATTTTTTATGCTTACATCTTTGGTCCATGTGAAATGTATTTAAATGTAAGAAGAGAGTTGAAAGCTCACTTGAAGGTACAGATGGCCAATCACTTGGGCAACACCACGGGCTGACAGTCATGCTCAGCAGCACACTGAACACAGAAATCTCTCAGTGGCTTCTGCTTCGCTCCTACTTACAACCTGAGTTTAGCAAAAATGGTGCCTGCTGCACGGTGTTGAAAAGCAGAGCATAGAATCCCCTAAGTGATATCATAGAGATCAACTAAACCATAAATAGTTTCTATAGTGCACGGGACATTCTGCAGTCTGAGGATATCAGTGACTTTCCAATCACATGTGACAGCTGCTTCTCATTCCTCACTATGATAACGGCTGATTACTTAAACAATCTTCTTTGGCTTCTACCTCTAAGACAGGAATGAGCTGGCTGCTATAATCCAGAGGAGCTAATAAAACCTGAAATATGCTCTCATCCCTTTCTACTGCTTCTAACAACCCCCACCTCCCTCTCTCATACATCTTCTATCCTCAGTTCTTCTGAAATCACACCCAAACCTACTGCTCTTCCAAGTTTGTCTCTCTTCACTGTACCCATTCTTCCCAAGCACTGTCCTCCACTCACAGCACCAATATCGCTTCTGGGCTTCGCACTCCATGTGCCTTCCCCCAAGTCAGCTGTCCTGACTCAAGTCAGAGTCCTAAGAGGCAGAGGCTGAGACTGGGGTTTTTGGTCAAGTGATTTACTGGTACTGACTTACTGGCTGAAGAGCGGGCATGTCTCTGGAGAAGGGAAGTCACAAGTCTTTAGCCACAGCTGTGGGGTTGGTTCCCTGGTGAAGGTGCAAGACCTTCACCAGTTCTTGCTGGTGATGCTTAAGTTTTTCAGAGGAAGGTAACTGATCTGACATGTGTGCTGCCTAGATCTGATATATGCAGACAGCATCTCCGGTATTATAATTGGTCACAATTTTTAGAAAAAACTGACAGAAGAGTTAGTGGTTAAGACTTACTATCCCCTATGGCTGCAGTTGGTCCTGAGCCCATACAGACCCTCATCATTTCTCTCCAACACTAGCTACACTATACTTCCCTCCACATGGGCTAGTGCTTCTGCTGCTCTGGGTGACTGGCTTAGGGGGATGCCCAGACCCTTTTCCCCAAGCATCTTGAGCCCTGAAGACTGGGCATCATGAAACCTTAGTTGCTCTATTCCCCACGAACAGTTAAAAGATAATCCAGAGCAGTTAGACCCTAACCATCTTGCTGTATGCTCCCCACTACCAGCAGTAGTCTCACTGCTGATGATCCCATTCAATTACCTTTTCTAGTGGTCTTCTATGATAAAAGTCACATCTTGTAGGGGTTTCCCTGTGTCCCTGGGGGCAAAGTACACCTCCTCTGGACCCAGCTGTGTGGTAACAGTGTCCTCCAGGAGGGAAGCCTGGGATCCTCAGGCAACAGAACCACTAGATTCCAAAGGGAGACGGCACTTCTTTCATCAGGAATTCTAACTCCCCTGCCTCAGGAGTCAGGGAGGTCACAGGATGGAGTGAATGGCTGTGAGGTGTCATCAGGAAGTGAAGAGGCCAAGGGCAAATTCTTGGGACTATGTGCCATGTCACAGGATGGAGTGAATGGCTGTGAGGTGTCATCAGGAAGTGAAGAGGCCAAGGGCAAATTCTTGGGACTATGTGCCATGTCCAACAGTAATCTCAAAACCAGCATGTGTCTCAAGGTTCTCAAATGTGAAAAACTAGTCTACAACCTGCTAGACCACTTCATCACACAAGGCTCTGTGTAAGCATGTGAGTTCACAGAGTCAGAAACCATGGCAAATCTGTGTGGCCTGAAATCACATGGCTCCCACCCTATTTAGTACACATATAAAAAGCAGACACCACAGGATAGCTCACTTTAGCACAATGGTTGTTCATATTTAGCTGGAAGAGACCTGTAGTTTTATAGAATTTGGCACATTTCCAAGATTTTGTCCACGGCAGCATGAGACCAATATGAGATATTGAGTCAAAAAATGTGCATTTGTATCCAGGAACCTGATACTTACAAGGCACCTCTTGTAAGAGACCATATAACTATGTAACTTTTCTGAGCCTCAATTTTCCCCATATGCAATGGGAATGTTAATACCTATTTCACAATGTTGCTAAGAAAATTACAAGAAAGCTGCAGCTGTTAAAACTGGGAAGTGTCTGCCTCATGGTAGGCACCAGATAAACTATATTTAAGTATCAATATAAACTTTGTTTCTATACACCTTGAATCTGGGAAAGAGCCTACTCTATGCATTTTCACTGCCAAAAAGACCCAATACATTGGGGTGGTATTTGAAAATTTCTTCGAGATCCTTGGATATATGTCAGTGCCACTAAGCATGATCCTGGGATGCAGAACCCAGCTCCAGGAGTGGGTGCTGACATCCAATCCCTGTGCTGCTTTGTACATTTCCCCGGATACCTTCACTTCCCTATTATCACAGAAAGCAGGACTTTGCAGCTCGTTTTGGATACCCACTATTGATTGGCAGGCGTGGAGGGATAACTGGCATCTCACTGGCAAAAACTGTAGTTTCCCTTCAGCCTTCTCCTCTGAGAGCAGCACAACCTTTCCTGAATCCAGTGCCAAATCACTTCCAAAGCCATTCACTTAACAAAAGCAGGTTCTTTTCATACTCTGTGCTCAGCTTGAGTTCACCCTTCTAACCTTCAAGTATTAAAACTCACTCCCACAGAAAATGATTCTGGGAGCCTCATCAGGTTGCCTGCTCTCTGTTCTAAGACAGGCTCATTCTCCTGCTCACACAGACCTGTTTTGTTTGTTTTTTTCTTCAGTATTCATTGACCCCAAGAGTAATCGCCTCCAATGATACTTCCAGTTCTTATTCCTCTATTAAATGCAAAGCAAAAGGAATTTCAAAAACTAGTTTCAGGAGGGCCGTCCTAACCTTTGCAACCAGGGAAAAAAATTTTCCATAACGACATTTAAATCTTCACTGCAATGGGGTATTTTTAAAACATCACTCCAAGGAGGTAAAAGGAGGACACAGGTTTTTACATTCATAACAAAAAGTATTTCATTTTTTCTTCTATGGGTTCCAAACAAGACAATGAGGTATAAGCTGTGAAAGAAGAGTCTGTCAGGGTGTGAGGAAGAACTTCACAGGGAGAACAATGGCTGAAAGAGGCCCACCTGCTTCAGAAAGCTTTTAAAACCTAGTGACACTTCAACTGTTGATTAAGCAGGTACTGTGGGACAGCCATTCTGAGCAACGAAGAGGGGAGTGCAGCGACATGTCAGATGAAGACCTTGTTCTCCATAAACTCACTAGGTTTAGAGTAGAAAACCTAGTGTGCATGAAATTAAAAGGAAATTAAGCAATTAAAGACAAATTTGCTATTGACTAGAAGTATAACTCGGAAACTTAGGAGAGTGCACTCTGTGGAGCAGATTGCTGAGGGAAGATTGATTTAGCTTGCCCTTCAAGATGAGGATCTCAGGGGTGTGTAGAGCTGCAGAAGGAATGGTATGTACCACCATGCAGTCCAGGCTCTGGTGAGGTCACTGGTAGCAGAGGGCAGAGCTGAGTGGGGCCAGCAATAGCCCTGGAGGAGAGGTGTCAGGCTAGGAGGAGCGATAAAAACCAGACTGAAGAATCTAAACAAAGTAATACTCAGGATTAATTTTTGGCTACTGAGTAGAAGGATGAATCACAAACATGAAGTTTTAAAGAATGGACAACATTTCAGGACAAATCTCTAGGTTTATACACATAAGAAAAGGGGTGGAGGGCCTCCCTGGTGGCGCAGCGGGTTGAGCGCAGCACTGTGAAGCTGTCTGCAGCCTCTGCAGCACTGGTTTGATTCCCAGCCAGCCAGGGAGATACCCACATGGTGTGGCAGACCTCTCCTGTCTTGCCCACTGCTCCCCTCAGCACTGTATTTTGGTCATCTGCCTGTTCTGCTCCCCACTCTGTCTCTGGTGAATCCTCTCACCCTCCTGTGCCTCTGGCCTGTACCCCAGCTCTTGTATGAAAATAAATGTTTAAAAAAATAAAAAAGAAAAGAGGTGGAGAGAGAGACAGAAGCCAGGGAAGAAGAAGGCAAATTTGCGACCAGTCAAGTATGAAGAGGAAGGATCTTATAAGACAAATATTAGTCCGACTTGCAAGGTACATTGAGAAGGCAGAATGGAAAGGGCCATGGGTTTTGATGATCTCTGTGCATTTTGAGTTTGGAAAGAGAATAATGATGACACTGATTTAAAAAAATGGGATCATTTGATAAAGGAGTAAAAAAGGAAAGGTATGACGTGGAGAGATTCAGGAGAAATATTTAGCAATTAAATACTGGGGTATTTAATTTAGGGAGAGGAGATGTCAGACACAACCTGTAGCTTTCTGGTGCGAGGCGCTGGATGAATGGGCCACGATTAGAAAGGGACCAGGATTGATAGGCAATGGGACAAGGATGATAGGTAAGTAAAATTCAATTCTGATGTGGTAAATTTGAAATGCCTTTGAAACATCCAGATGGAAATGCTAATTCAGTCCTTGGAAATACAGCCTCATTTGCAGATGAGAGGTCAGGGAAGAACAGTGATTCCCAACCAGGGGTGACTTTGCCCCTAAGGGGACAGCTGACCCCGTTTGAAATCATCTTGTCACAGGGGAGGCAGGGCGTTGCTACTTGTATTTACTTGGATCTAAAATGCAGAAGCCAGGGATGCTGCTAAGCAGCCTGCTGTGCCCAGGACAGCCACCTACAGCAAAGATTTATCCAGAGACAAATGTCAATCATGCCAAAGTTAAGAAATCTTGGGGCCAGGCATCAGTATATACATAGAAATTAAAGCTGTGAGCATAATGACACTACAGAGTAAGAAAAAACTTAGGTTGAAATCTTGAGAAATCTTCAATGGCCAGATGGAAGAGGATAAGCTTGAAAAGAAGACCTAAAATTGGGAGAAATCAGAGAAATATAAGGAAACCCAGTAGGTGGGGGGGAGGGGTCACAGCAACCATGTTAAGAAAGTGTTTCTGAAGGAAGAAAATATTCAGCCAGGAAAAGATGAAAATATATCCAATGGATTCAGAAATATGGAGGTAGATACTGACCTTAGAATAAAGCAGTATCTGTGGAATCCTAGTGATGAAAGCTAAATTTAAGTAAGTGGAGAAATACAAGCTGGAGATCCTCTGCAGTATGAGGAAAAGACTGGAGATTAGAGCAAAGTGGATTGAAGGAAGGTTAGTTTGTGGTCAATATTGCTGCTTTTATGATGGGAGAACAGTGCTCACAGAAAAAATAAAAGAGCAAGTTGGCAGTAAAAGTTGGAATATACAGAAAGAAAACCAATTTTGTAAGAACAGACAATAAAGCATCAGTGAGTCATGAAACCAATTTAATGGTTTGCATAAAATACAGTAGAAAAGAGTAGAAAATAATACAGGCCATCATATACAGTATTATTTCATGAAACTATTGTTGCCTCACCAGCTGCCTCCCCTCAGCAATGTCTTCAGTCCGTCTGCCTGTTCTGCTCCCCACTCTCTCTGGTGGATTCTCTCACCCTCCTGCACCTCTGACCTGTACCCCAGTTCTTATATAAATATTTAAAAAAAAGAAAAAAAAGAAAAAGAAGGTGAGTTTAAGACCAAAGTGGAACGTTTGGGTAAAGACATACTGTGTACATTCACTCAGCCCCTCATAGGTTGGGTTCCATGACCACCCTAACTTGCTCTTGCAGCCTTCTGTCCTTCCACTTAGCTGCTGTAGTACAGCTGCCCATGGTATTTTCCATTTCTAATCTGAGCAGTGAGCGGCATGAGACCAGAACTTCACTGTCAACTCCATTTCTAACATGCCTGGCACGTGGTAGGTGTTCATTAAATGTTGATTTTTGTGAAGATGGTATGACATTGAAATTGCAGAGTTTAGATTATCATGATAAGCTACTTATAAAATAGCTTAGACCTTGTAGAGTTGAGTCAGATGTTTCTCCATAGGCCACAAACTTGATTCCAGAAAGCAATTACCTTCAGAAATCTGGGTGTGCATCCTGTATAAGTCAGCTTTATTGGCTGCAACAGAAACCAACTTTGCTGACATAAGCAGAAAACAAATTTATTGAAAGGCTACTGGATAGTGCATAACTGCCAGGAAGGACCAGCTGGGAAAACAGTCAATAACCAGAGAAGCTAATACATTAACCTGAACCACAGCCCAAATCTCCAAACCACAAGCCCAGGTCAGTGTCATCTCTGATGCCCAGGTACCCCACTAAAACTGCCACCATGGTGGTACCAGTCAGGAAATACAACCTTTGTACCACTATTACCATCACCCTGAGGACTTATGCTACTGCTCCTCATGTTCCTCTGTGCGTCTGATTAGCATGTCTCCTTCCAGACGTAAGATTCAAGGCAGCTGCATCTGACTGGTGGAGCCTAAGTTATGTGCCTGTGCCCCACCTGCAAGGGAGGCTGGGAAACTGAGTCTCTGAACATCTTGTCTTCTAAGCTTCTACATGAGACAGATTATAAGACATTTCCAAACAGAAGATACTGGGCCATCAAGGTGAGCGATAAGCATCCATTACATAATGAAGACATATCATCCAATGGAGTCCACAGTAGTTACCAGTCACCAGCTCCCAGAGCCACCTCAGAACAGAGCCGAGCACAACACTGTCTTCAGCTGCAAATACTCAGGGTGCTAGAAATGATTAGGAGTGATGTCTTAGAGATGCCAGATCGCCCTGAAATGATTGGCAGATGTCACCCTTTCATAGAAGTCATCCACCCTAAGATTTACATCTTCTGGACTCAAAAGTAGAGCTGCCACCAATTCAGCTTCGTGGTAGATGATTCCTGTCCCTTAAAAGGAGTCAATCACTTGAGTAATTGCTTGAAGTCAGTGCCCAGCATTTCCAGGAACATACCTGCCACTTGAAATGACCCTGATAAAGATGTTCTGCCTCTCTGGCATCTATTTGCAATAGTCCTGCCCCACGTCAATCCTGATCTCTACCATTTTTCTGGCAACACACTTGTAACCGAGATTCTACCTGCATTGGGATGTTTATTTCATTGAGAATAAAGATAGATGTTTACCACATACACATCCATTGACTTCTCCTAATCCATCTTTACAAAATCTCCATGAAAAGTATCTATTTGGTGCCCAAAAGAAGGAAGCAATTACAATTCACCCTGATTTTTTCACTTTTTAGCCTCACCATCCCTCAGCAATTCCCCTGAAAATGAGTCAATGATAAAAATATTTGAAAGAATAAGAAGGGCTTTATCATGAATGGTTATTCCTCCATTACTCATTTTTAAAAAATGATGTGGTTTGTACTAATAAATCCCAGGTACAAGAAGAAAAATTCAGGAGAAAACATAATAATTGTTATGCTTACAAAATAATTTGTAGCTCTATTAAAAAAATGAAGGCTTCTTCCATATATTCAACTTAATGTTCAATACATATAGAAGGTTCTTAGGCACATAGGAATTTGTGTACATTAGAAACACATCTGATAAAGTAAACTGTCTGTATCAAAGAAAATTTCATGTGCTATTTATTTCCATTTGCTTTTTTGAAGACCTAAAACCTTAAACACTGGATACATTAGAATTGAACAACCACATCTATTTCCTTAAAAAAGTTTTTCAGGTCAGGATTGACCAGGATGGTCTGGTTTCTGAACTTCCCTCCTCCCAAAGACACACCAAATATACAGCTACACAGTGCAATTACCTCTGAAGAAAATCTAGAAACTACCTGAATGATTCCTCCACATTTCAGGTGAATGAGAAAATACGCATATTGGGATGAGCAGAAAACCCTGAGATGCACTCCCACCATAAATGCCACTCCTGGAACAGTGCCACACAATTGGGGCACAACTGTCATACCAATCCCCAACTCCCAGCTTTTCCAGGAAGAAAGATTTAGACCCCAACTTTTAAGACTCCCACCTAAAGGACTGGTCACCAAAACACCTAACTCTGAAGACCACTACCTCACTTATCCCCCAGCCCAGAGAGTGGAAAAGAATGCCCATCACCCAGTCTTTCCATGAAGGGGAAAGCAGCTCCTAAGGAATCAGGCTTTCAATTTAGCACACATCCGGAGGCCAGGAAAACCAGGAATTCCAGACATCCTCCTCAGAGACCAGGAAAACCGGGAATTTCTTTCCCTGCCATCTCCCTTTTGCTCAGACTAAGGAACCAGTATCTCTCTGGAAGGAGCATGGGCCCACGGTTGCATCCCAGCTTCTGTCACTGTCCAAGGAACAGAGCTCCAGATTGCCTGACTCCTACAGACAAGGGGTCTTCATTCTCAAGACCACAGCACAGTATCAAACAAAGAAGCAGTTCTTAACCAGCTATCTCTCCAGGACTCAGCACATACAGAACAGGCAAAATGTCCATCTCTCAGTAGCTCCCTGAAAGTGATGCATCTGTATACTTTAAAAGCAGTTGCTTCTGGGCCTCCCCTGTTGGCACAGCAGTTGAGCGCGGGGCTGCAAGACTGCCCGCAGCCTCTGCAGCACAGGTTCATTCCCCGGCCGCCGGCAAGGGTCCCACAAAACAAAACAAAACAAAACAAAAAGCAGTTGCTTCTAATTTAGAATCTAACTTAACCTCTAACTAGGAACTGGTTACCATCCTCCCTGGCGATCTACTGGATACCTCCCTGCCTTTTCCCATTAACTGATTCTAAATTGCCAGTGTTTTCCTGAAAGGAAATTATACACACAGCCTAGTGGCTCAGCTTTAGTAGCTGCTGCCTAAGGGGTGGATCTCCAGATTGCCTTGCTCTGAGAGTCCACATGACTCGCATTCCTAAATCCTACAGGCTGTAGCAAAGAAGCAATTCTAAATGGGTACAGAAGTACCCATTTGCTGAAGGTACACCTTGCAGCTATACGCCCAACTCCACTGTACAAAGAACAGAGAAAATAGCCCATCTCCCAGGTTCCCCCTGGTAAAGACTTAACTATATATTTCCCTAGTTGATGGCTGAAGGGCTAATTCCAATCAGAGTGCTTTTAAGTACCAGACATAATCAGTTCCTTTGGGAAACCAACAGGTCTTGGCACACCCTCACTGCTAGGAACCACAGAGAACAAAAACAAATTGCTTCAAAGATCACAGAGGTTGGAGAGACAATCAGGATCTCAAACGAGGCTGCCCGATGAGGCTCATCTCCCACAAAAGACAAATCTGTGAAGACTAGAAGAGGTGGGTATTTTACCTAATGCCCAGAAGCAGATAAAAGGAAAGTATATACACAGAAGAATATGATCCAAACAAAGGACCAAGATAAATCTCTAGAGAAAATAATGAAACAGACCTCGCCTGGTGGTGCAGGCGGTTGAGCACAGTTCTGTGAAGTTGTCCGCAGCCTCTGCAATGCCGGTTCGATCCCGGCCAGTCAGCGAGGGTCCCACATGGCGTGGCAGACCTCTCCTGTCTCGCCCGCTGCTCTCCTCAGCGGTGTATTTCGTCAGTCTGCCTGCTCTGTTCCCCACTCTGTCTCTGGTGAATCCTCTCACCCTCCTGAGCATCTGGTCCATACCCGGTTCTTGTATAAATAAATAATAAATATTAAAAAAAAAAGAAACAAAAATAATTGATTTACCTGACAGAATTGAAATGGTCAACATAATATTCACAAAAACAGGTCAAGAGAATAATGCACAACGTAATAATTTCAATAAACACAAAAAATATTAAAAAGAACTATAAGGAAATCACTGAGCTGAAGAATAAAATAAATGTACTAAAAATTAATAGGCTAAACAACAAACTAGATCATGTAAAAGATAGTAATGTGGAAGACAAGGCAGCAGGATACATCCAATAGAATAGACAGAAAAATAATAAAGAGTGAAAAGCTCATGAAAAAACCATAAAGATGACAAATGTATGCAATATAGGGATCCCAGAAGGATAAAAGGGAGAGATGGGGCGGAAAGCTTATACAAAAATAGCTGAAAACCTACCTACCTGGGGAAAATAAACAGATATCCAGGTCAAAAAAGTCCAGAGGTTCAAATAAGATGAAAATAAGGAGATCAACAGGACTCACTTTAATTAAATTGTCACAAGTTAACTACCAGGAGAGAATCATAAAAGCAGCAAAGGAAAAGCAACTTATTACCAAGGAAACCCTCAATAACACTATCAGCAAAGTTTTCAGCAGAAACTTTGCAGGCCAGAAGAGAATGGTTTGGTATCATCAAAGTGCTGGGAAAATACAGAATATTCTATCCAGAAAAATTCTCCTTCAGAATTACAGAAAGATAAAGAATTTTTCAGAAAATCAAAAGCCAAAGGAGTTCATCACCATTAGACTGGCCTTACAAAAAGTGTTAGAGGGAGTAGTAAAGGAAAACATATGAAAATACAAAACTCATTGATAAAAGTAAAGAGTTAATTTTGAATACTCTAATATTGTACAAATATTAAGTAAATCACTTATAACCATGGCATGCAGATTAAAAGTATTCAAAATAGCCACATCCACAATAATTTGTTAATCAATACACAATGACAAAAGATGTAAGTAGCAACTTGGGAAGCGAATGTAAGATATACATGTTTTGCATGCATTCAAAATTTATTTGTTATCACCTTAAAACAAAATGTTGTAAATATTTAAGTTTTATGTAAGCTTCATGGTAAGCACAAAATAAAAACCTACTGTAGATACACAAAAGATAAAGATAAAAGAATCAAATCAAACAAAATTATCAAATCACAGAGGAATAGGGAGCAAAAGAAGGCAAACTACAAAATGACCAGAAAACAATTAGCAAGATGGCAATAACAATTCTATACCCCTCAATTATTACAGCAAAGACACAGAATAATTAATTTTTTTAAAAATCCAACTATATGCTACCTACAAAGTCTCACTTCAGTTTTAAGGACACACACAGACTGAAAAGGGAGAGATATTCCATGTAAATAGAAATTTGATAAAAAAGCAAAGATAGCTATACTCATATCAGACAAGAGATACCATTAGACAAAGATTGTATTAAAAGACAAAGAAAGTGATTACATAATGATAAAGGGGTCAATTCGCAAAAGGACATAACTTTAGTTGATATTTATATCTGTACCAACATAGTAACACCTAAATATATAAAACAAATTTGACAGATTTTAAGGTAGAAATATACAGTAATGCATAATAGTCCCCACTTTAATATCCCACTTTCAGTAATTGATAGATCACCCAGACAGAAAATCAATAAGGAAATATTGCTTTTAAACTGCACATTACACAAGACAGACTTAATATCTTACAAAATATTCCATCCTATAGCACAGTATAACATTCTTTTCAAACATTCATGGAATATCCTCCAGGATAGATCATAAGGTGGGCTACAAAACAAATTTTAATGAATTTAAGAAAACTGAAATTTTATCAAGCATATTTTCCAACAACAATGACATGAAACTAGAATTACAAGAAGCAAACTGGAAAATCTACAAAGATGTGTGGATTTAAAAACATGTTCCTGAACAATAAGTACATTGCATAACGAATGCATGAAAAGAAATATAAATACCTTGCGACAAATGAAAATAGAAACATGACATACCAAAAACTATAGGATGAAGCAAAAGCAGTTCTAAAGGTGACATTTATAGTGATATATGCCTAATTAAGATAAAAGAAAGATCTCAAATAAACTAGTTTTAAACCTCAAGGAACCAGAAGAACAAAAACCTAAGCCAAACTTAGAATAGATGAAATAACAAAGAGCAGACTAGAAATAAATGGAGACTAAAAGACAATAAAGCTAAGGGCTGCTTTTTGACAAGATAAGCAAAATAGATAATTAGTTAAAATTATAATGAAAACAATCGAGTGCCAGTAAAAGGGTAGAAAAAGTATTGATAAAACACAAATACAAATGATCACAGAAACTCCTATAAATAATTACATCCCAATGAATTGCACAACTTAGAAGAAACAGAAAATTCCTAGAAATATACAACCTTCCAAGGCTCAATAATGAAGAAATATAAAATGTGAACTGATCAATTACTAGTAGGGAGATCTGAGTCAGTGATCAAAAATATCCCAACACACAAAAGTCCAGTGCCAGATGGTTTCACTGATAAATCCTACCCAACATTTAAATAATATCAATTCTCCTCAAACTCTTCCAAAAAGTAGAATAAGAGGAATTCTTCAAAACTCCCTTCATGAGGCCAACATTATCCTGATACCAGGCAAGAACACTACAAGAAAGGAAAATTATAGACCAATATTTGATGAACACAGGTGTAGAAATTCTCAAGATATTAGCAAACCAAATTCAGTAATACTTTTCAAAGCATCACACAACATGGCCAAGTGGATTTATTCCAGGGATAAATGGCTGGTTCAACATTTGCATTTCAATCAATATAATGTACCATATTAACTAGATGAAGGTTAAAAATCACAGTCATCTCAACAGATGCAGATAAAACATTTGACAATAAAAACTCTAAACAAACTGTGTGGAGGAAATGAATTACAACACAATAAGGTATATTCATAAGCCCATGGCTAACATCACAATCAATGGTGGAAAGATGAAATCTCTAAGACCAGGAACAAGCCAAAGGTGCCCACTCTCATTCTTCATTCAACATAATACTGGAAATCTTAGAGTGGTTTGGCAAAAATAATAATGGTGATATTATTATGTTATTACATAATATTGTCATATGTTATATTATATATTACTATATTATTAAAAAGGCATCTAAATTGGAAAGCAAGGAGTACAACTTCCCTAATTGTAGATGACATGATAAATAGATCAAACCCTAAAAACTTGACAAAAAAACTGTTAGAAAAAATGAATTCAGTAAAATTATAGAATACAAAACCAATATTCAAAATAGTTGCTAATGATGAAGTCAAAAATCTTATATTCAATAGCGTCAAAAAGAACAAACAGGGCCTCCCTGGTGGCGCAGCGGTTGAGCACTGGGCTGCGGAGCTGCCCACAGCCTCTGCAGCACCGGTTCAATCCCCGGCTGCTGGGGAGGGTCCCACATGGCGCACAGACCTCAGCAGTATACTTCAGTCTTTCTGCCTGTTCTGCTCCCCACTCTGGCTCTGGTGAATTTTCTCACTTCCCGCGCTTCTGACTATACCCAGTGTTTGTATAAATAAATAAATAAATCTTTAAAAAAAAAAGAAAAAGAACAAACACAACTAGGAATAAATATAACGGAGGCAAAAGAGTTATAGATTGAAGACTGTAAAACACTGAAGAAAGAAGTTGAAGACACAAAAAAGTGGAAAAATATTCTGTGCTCATTTGGAAGAATACTGTTAAAATTTTCATATACCCAAAGCAATCACTATCAAATTTTCAATGGAATTTTTCATAGAAGTATAACAAAACAAAAAAAAAAATTTGTAGGGAACCACAAAAGACCCCAAGTAGCCAAAGCAATCTGTAGAAAGAACAAACTGGAGGCATCATATCTCCTGATTTCAAACTATATTACAAAGCCACAGTAATCAAAACATTATAAATACAGACACAATGAATCACTGGAACAGAATGGAGAGCGAGAAATAAACCCATTCACACATGGTCAATTAATTCTCAACAAAGGAACCAAGAATATACAATGGGAAAGGATAATCTTTTCAAAATTAGGGTGCTGAGACAGACCCATGGAATAGAATTGAAATACACCCACAACTATGACCACAGTTAATCTATGGCAAAGGAGCCAAGAACATAGACTTGACCAAGGATAGCTTCTTCAATAAATGGTGTTGGCACAACTGAACAGCTCTGTGAAAAAGATGAAACTAGACCACTATCTCATATCACACACAAAAATCAATTTGAAATGAATAAAGGACTTGAATATAAGACCTGAAACCATAAAATAGAAAACAGGGGTGAAATACTTCACAAAACATAAGCTTCAGTGATGTCTTCAGGAATTTGACCCAGCAGTAAAGAAAACAAAAGAGAACATAAACAACTGCAGCTACATCAAACTAAAAATCATCTGTACAGGAAAAGAAACTGTAACTAAAGCAAATTGCTCCCATTCTACTTTGCACACCATAAATCTGACAAGGAACTGTTATCCAAGATAAACAAAGAACTCATACAAGTCAACAAAAAGAAAACCAGTAACTCAATCAAAAAATGGACAAAAGAACTTAACAGACATGTCTCCAAAGACATACAAATTGTAAACAGGCATATCATTGCATATCAGGAAAGTTAAAATCAAAACCACAGTGAGAGAGCATGGCATACCAGTGAGAATGGCCCACATTGACAGGTCCAGAGATAACAAGTGCTGGCAAGGGTGTGGAAAAAAGGGAAATCTCCTGCCCTGCCAGTGGGAATGAAGACTGGTCCAGTCCTTTGGGAAACAATGTGGAGGTGTCTCAAAACATTAAAACTGGATCTGCATATGTGGACTACAGAGAAACCAAACTAAGGGCCCAGTAAAGACAAGCTTAAAAAGTAAGCCTTGAAATCTGACTGTAGAACTGAAGCCTCCAGATGGGGAAGAGCGTGTGGAAGCAGTAAGAACTAAGAGGGAGGGAAGCACAATGGACAATGGTCATGGACCATGGGCAATGGTGGTGGTGGGTACACTATGGTGGCAACACCTGATGAGGGTATCCTCTATTATTAATTCAATTAAAAATTAAAATGAAAAGTATTTCAGAATATAATTTATCAATTATTTTCAATATAGTTTATCAATTATGTTCAATTTTGAACATACTGATAGTTTTGACAAATACTTTTTTTCCCAAAGTATTTGCTAATTTTGCCCCATGGGATTTTAATTGAATGATAATTGCATGTATTCTCTCTTGCTGTTGGATGATCTGTAATTTTACTAAGCAATGGCAGATGCTATTAAATGGAAGATGCTATTAAAACCAAAACAAAACAAAAATGTGCTGGATAACTGTATAGCCACATGCAATACAGTGAAACTGAATCGCTATTATTTATGTAACACAAAATAGCACCTCAAAATGGATTAACGACCTGAAACTGTAAAATCCCTACAAGAAAACATAAGAGTAAACCTCTTGACACCAATTTGGCAAATGGCTCCTTGGCACTAAAAGTAAAGGTGATAAAAGCAAAGATAAATGGCACTACATCACACTGAAAGGTTTCTACTCAGCAAAGTAAACCCCACCAAAATGAAAAGGCAACCTATAGAACGGGAGAAAATATTTGTAAACTATATACACAATAAGGAGTTGGTAACCCCTTATGCAAGGAATTCAATTCATACTATAACTCAATAGCAACAAAATAAATAACACCATTTAAAAATGGACAAAGAACGTGAATAGACATTTTGCCAAGGATGACATACAAATGACTAAGGATTACAAGAAAAAGTACTCAATGTCCACTAATCATCAGGGAAATACTAATCAAACCCATAAATGAGATATCGCCTTCTACTAATTAAGATACTTTCTCTCAAAACACAAAAGGTAACAAAAGCTGACATGATGTGGAGAAAGGGAGCCCTTTGTGCACTGTTGGTGGGAATGTGAATCACTACAGTCAGGATGGAAAAAGAGGATGGAGGCTCCTTAAAAAAGAAAAGATTTACTATTTGATCCAGTAATCCCATTTCTGGGTCTAGTCTCAATGAATGGAAACAAAAACCATTAGCCCAAAAAAGGGCATCCTACTTTTCCCTGCAGCATAATTCACAATAGCCAAGGTGCACACACACTGTCAGTGTACAAAGTGTCCCTCAATAGATGAACAGATCAAGAAAAAATGGGACACACACAATGGACTATGATTCATCCTTTAAGGGGGATGCCATTTTCAACAAGAGGGGTGAACCCGGAAAACACTGCTCAGTGAAGTGAGACAGAGAAAGACAAATACTATGTGCTAACATTTATATTTGGAAGCTTTGTAATCTAAAAATAAAAAAGCAAATTCATAGAAACAGTGAGCAGAAAAGTGGAAGAGGGTTGGGTGAACTAGGAAGAGGCTGGTAAAAGAGTAAACTTTCAGCTATAAAATAAGTGAGTGCTGAAGGTCTAATGTCGAACACGGAGACTGCTGTTGATAACATTGTATTGTATAACTGAAACTGGCTAACAGTAGAATCACAATGATCAACAACAAAGAAGAAAATTATGTGAGATCACGGCTGTGTTAATTAAGGAGATGACAAGGGCCTGTTGTAATGTATGCCTCTACCAAACGGTCACATTCTATGCTCTAAATCTTACAGCTTTGTCCATTACGTTTCAATAAAGGTGAAAATAACTTTCTTGTGAAATTAGTTTTACCTTAATTTAGCTGAATCATGTTGCCTGACCTGACATCTCTCTTTACCCCTCTCCCTCGAGGTCTCACCTGTCAGGTGCCTCCTGTCCCCATGAGCCTTCTGTTCCTCACTGCTGCCCTCTAGACCTCCATGGCCACCATCAAAGTGTCCGGACCCCTCACAGCCTCATGAGGATTTACACGAGGGGTTTCCTAGGATGTATCCCAGAAATGGAATTGCTGGGTGACCAGGCAGAGGCAGACCCCGAGGACTGCCTGAGGGCATCACACAATGTCCTGCCAGTGGGTAACAGGGCAGTGCCTCCCGCATCTGCTAACACCTGAGGTCATCCATTTTACACTCGGATTGAGTAGGAATGAAGAATGGTTGTTTTAATTTGCAACTCTCTGAATATTAGTGAGCTGGAGCCATCCATGTTTTCTATTTTTTTTTTTTGCAGTCACTATTGGGGTTTCTATCTTTTGTTACTGAAATGGAGATTCTTGTACATTTTAGATATTAATTAATTCTTTGATTCTAGACATCACAAACACCTCCTCCCAGTCTACCGTCTCTTAGTTAACTGCATATGGTCCCATTTCCTCGAACAAAAATACTTAGTGTTGATGTAATTAAATATGTCAACTTTGCCTAGTGGTATGTATTTTCCAAACTCAGTTTCCTTTCAATTTAACTCAATCTAATTATTTCCTTTAACACTAAAGGGGGGTTCCGATGCCCCATCTACTCATCCCTCAGAATTCAGTGACGTATGTGAGAAGGTGAAATCTGGTTTCAAATCCTGTGTCTCGTATCTATTACTATGTGAACAGGGACAAATCTTTTATACTTTCTGTGCCTTAATCTTCCCATCTGGAAAGCAAGGCAGGAATGTCTGTGAGGCACGTGCTCCCCACCATACCTTCCTTCCCCCACCCCAGTACCTAGCCGTGCATAAATATCACATGGGCAATGGTTTTTAGGGCAATCAGAACTCAATGAGATTTTTTGGTTTGATTTGTTTTTATTTTATTTGGTGCAATCCTAAACCCTTCTGAACATATTCCTGCAATTTTATTTAAAAGAAGCTTTCCTGTGCTTAAATATCACTAGAATTAGATTAAGCAAACATAAGCTCCTCTGGTCATTTGTTTAAGCATTGAAGAAACATTTGCTCAGTGCTTGCTATCTATCCATGCCTGAGCCACAAAGAAAAATCAGAGAGAAGGAACACAGCCCATGACCACCCACTGGATCCCTTTAGCAGTTCTGTCCAACTCCACCTATGGGAAGCAGGTCATGCATAACGACCATTGTTTCTCCCTGTTTGCAACATAAATCCAGAGAGCACTGTTAGAATGCATCCGAGAGAAGGAGCAGTTGTTCCTTGTTGTGTGGGACAAGTAAGCCCTCTTCCTAGAACTGGCTTCACTCTACTAATGGAAACTCTCAAGGTCATATCAGAGGATCTCGTCAAAGTCCAGCTGAGTGCAGCCAGGAGTCTCAAGCCCTTGGTTGATAGAAGGGTGCCAGGCATTTGCAGTTCCATCAACACCAAAGAACCAAAGCTCGCAACAACCCTCTCCCAGACAAAGGTGCAGAGGTGGCTTTACACCGATCAAAATAGTAGCATGGAGAGAGGCCGAGGGTGTGGGTCACAGTGGCTGACATCATTCTCCCAGGCCATGGGTAACACAAGCTGGGAGAAGCAGGGAGCCCCGCAGGATGTGGTCACGACCCAGCTGAGGTCCTACTTTCTCTCCTCAGTAACTTCCAACCTCTTTCCACCTTACTGTTCACCAGGAATAATACTCACATGTAAGGGATACTCTTAGACACGAATTTTCAGGAAACTGGCTGTTAATTCACACCTTTCTCTCCCACTCAAGGCAACATTATCACAAGACAAGTGAAGATTGATACCCGCCAAAAAAAGGACTCCAGATTTTGATTCTTTAACTGTTGGTACTGAAAAAGTGCTTATCTTAAAACTTGCCTGACACCAAATGACTGCTACTAGTTGGGAAACTGCCAGTTGAAACTAGTAAAACTAGTTGAGAACTGCTAACAGAGCTCAGTCACTGAGCTCTCAGCTGTCAGCCCTCTCCAGTGGCCTTTCACTGACGTGTCACAGTAGCTGTGACTTACTGATGACGTGTTATGAGCTAGGCAGGTACATAAAATACTGTTTCTCCTCACAAAATGCTACAAGATATGTTTGTTCCTATTGACAGAAAGGAAACTAGAGGTTCAAGAGGATTGTTATTTGCCTGCAGTGACACCATAACTAGTAAAGTCAAGTCCTGAAGTTGGGACTGTCTTGTTTGAGAATCAAGGATCCCAGCTTGCTCTCCTCCATGCTGAATCACCCTCCAGCAATAAAGGTCAGAAGAATGGGGTGTCTCAGTCAAGGCCAGCCCCTCACACATGCTCAACATCTGCTGACTCAGGATAGGATAAGCCCCTACTCACAGACTAAGTCACTCAGGAATTCCCAGAATTCCCAGATAAAATGAAACCAAGCCGCCGGGAAGGATGGCTGGCCCAATACATCTTTACTGTCCATGATCACATCAGCACAGACGCAGTTCAGCACGGAACCATAAGGCCATTTCCACGAAGGACTAATGAAATGGAAGAAGTTTTCAAAGGTTGGGTGGGAGAAGATAAGGGGAGGGGAGGCTGTTCGTCTAGGATTTGGAGCATAGCCAGGACCACAGGGACAGACCGGAAATGAGAGCCTCCTGCTATCGACAAGGGGTAGAAAGAGGAAAAGAGAGAAACTCGCATCCGCAGGGCTCTCGGCGTGTCCTGGGGTGCATGCCCTGGAAGCCTGGGCAGTGTCTTGGTTACCCTTTTAACAAGACCCATCATCTCCATTTTTCTCAAGCAGGAAGGTCTGGGAAGTTGCATATTTTTCCTAAGTTCAAACTGCTGGAAAATAGCAAAGCAGGGGTTTGAACCCTACTGCCCGCTGTCCCCTGCCCACCTTCAACATCCCATCAAGATTTGGAGTTCTGAGCCTGAGGCTGAGCAGCTCTCTGGGTTCCTGAATTCTGCAGAAGCATGTTGTTTCCCCATTCGATAAAACATGAAATCCTTCTCTCAAAAAAAAAAAAAATAGTCTCTAAATATTCTTGTCATGTTTGGGAGCAGAGATTAATTGGAAAAGCAAACAGTTGTAGAAAGCTAATTGGCATTCCCTTGACAAAACACAGTGGCTTTAAGGACTGGCCAGACCTCCTCCTCCTCCCGGAATGAACATTAACATGACGCAGTGGCCCTATGCTGCCGAAGCTGGTGTCAGGCTGGGGGTGGGAGGATGGATTCAATTTGGCTTCTCCTCATCCATCTCTCAGGAGGCCGTTTGGTAGTAACTTAAATGAGCAGGCTACGCCCGAGATGTGCCACACAGGGAAGGCTGAGTGACTTGTGCCAGCGCGGCCTTTTCTGTCCTCTTTTCTCCTAGGCCTTGCTCACATGTCTGGCTCCAGCAGCTTCAGAGAGAGTTAAGAAAAGGGCATCTATCAGGATCTTGGCCAGGCCAGGGCAAAAGATGCCCAGACCATTAGGCTCAATAGAAAGTCTCCAGGAGACTGACCAATCCCAGCATGATAAACTCATGAACGTCCACATCCCACTCTCTACCCAACAAGTCACTGGACCATTACCTACATCGAACACCACTCACCCTGCATTTCCAGGATTGTGGTTGCAGATCTGAACAAGTTCCTCCATGACTCCGAAGGAGCAAAGCAAGTTTCAGAACCACTGTGCAAAGGACTGCGAGTGAGCAGAGTCAGGGGAGCTGTGGCCTCAACTAAGAAAACTCTTCTCGAATCTTAGCCATTAAATTCTCAGTATTATTTATAGTAGTTACACTCTACAAAGTCACCCAGAACACAGCTCTAGCAAGTACTAAACCCCACTCTCACAAATACAGCCTCTGGTCATTCCACTTTCATAGCCTTGTTCGATGTGTGTTTCTGTTAAAAGAAGTCCCATTTAATGATATATCATTGGCACAGACAAAAGTCTGTACCCAGTTAAATCTACAGACAAAAGTCCAGGAACTGAAGCCTGAATGAAGCGTATCTCATACATGTATTTTCCCCATGAGACAAATTCACAGCCTGCTTGCCTTTGGGAACACAAGACAACATTCTGGCACTATGCTTGGGGTCCACATTTTAACATCACAAAATCACTAGTAACATGTACAAAAATGCACAAAGTGGGCCTCCCTGGTGGCAAAGTGGGTTGAGCGCCACGCTGTGAAGCTGTTCGCAGCCTCTGCAGCACGGGTTTGATTCCTAGCCAGCCAGGGAGATACCCACATGGTGTGCCAGACTTCTCCTGCCTCGCACACTGCTCCCCTCAGCCATGTCTTCGGTCTGTCTGCCTGTTCTGCTCCCTGCTCTGTCTCTGGTGAATTCTCTCACCCTCCTGCGCCTCTGACCTGTATCCCAGTTCTTGTATAAATAAATAAATCTTTTTTAAAAAATGCATAAAGTATGCCAGTAAATACACTGGGAAAAGACACTTATTCAGGGAAAGCTGAAACTAGAAGGCACAGGTCACCTTGTTCTACCCCTGCTGGGTACATACATGTGGAATGACTCCATTTTTCACAGCCCTCTGCACACCCACAAATGACCATAAAAGCAAGACAGGTATATTTTGTTATAACAGACATTATGCGAACTTGCAAAGCGCCCACAAAAAAATAAAGATCCACCATATTATATATACACATGTGCACATACTTGAAATTTACAAAATATATGTCATCTGCATTTTGCATTAGCTCTGACAGTAACTCTGGAACTTCAAGGGAGCAAAAGCTACTTCAATCTCAATATTAAGATGAGAGATGGGGGGGGCCCAAAGAGCTAGGACACAGACCCAGGTTTTTTCACTGCAAGCCTCTTGTGTTTTCTGCTACACAGTATGAGCAAAACAACTCTGCAAAGGCTCTGTCAGATGCCAGAACCATAGCCAAGTGGGATGCCTTAGAGAAACGAAAGGGGTGCAGTGGGAAGACAGCATAGCAAGCTTACACTGGAAGAAATTAGGGGGAACCAAGCAGGCCTAACCCTAGGTGCAGAATGGGGTTGCATAACAATTTCCATGAACTAGGCAAGTATACTCTTCATGGACAGAGATTCACTTTGGTGTATTTCAGTCAGAAGACAAGCATTGACTGCGTCCCACTAGGTACAATGCATTAGGTATGAAAGTGAAGAAAAAGCAGCAGCAGTTTCTGGATTGAAGATTAAAGACAAGCAGGGGAGAGAAACATAAGAAATAGCTAATCTAGTAAACAGAATCATTGGAAGCTTGAGTAGAGGGAAGAGGTAGATGGAGAAAGTAGATCTTTAAGAAGAGGGACAGACTTGTGCTGTGAAATAGTAGGAAGATGATTCCACGTGTATAGGGCAACTTGGGTAAGCATTCTAAGTACTCACAGTCCCAAAGTCCAGTCCCGGCTCCATCATTTCTACCATGAGACCAGAGGAAATTGATTGAACCTTTCTCAGACTCAGGTTTCCTGAATAATAAATTGGAGATTCTGTTCAATTCAAGTCAACATACTTAGCAAAAGTCTAGCAGGTCTAAGACCTGGGAATTCAAAAGTTTCAAAGGGGTATTTGAAAGCATTTATGGTTCCAGGAATAAATGTGTTCAGGAGAGAAGGCACAGAACAAATTGGTCATTTCAAGGCAAACTGATAAATGTTAGATGGGGACCAAAGGAGAGTGGTCTTGGAACGGGGAGGTGGGCAAGAGGAACTGGACAGGCAGCAAAGGGAGGGCACCTGTCACTCCAGGAAAAGAAAGAATAAAAGGCAGGAGGCAGGAGACAGGTTCTGAGAACTCTGCTTAGTTCAGTATTGCTGACTGGTGAAGAGAGTGGGGAGAAAGTGCTGGAAAGGTGGAAGATGGCAAGGTTCTATGAGTGTGAAAATCCACAGCAAGGTTTTAAACAACACAATGACATGCAAAGATTTATTCCTTCTGAAAGATGCCTCTGACAACACTGAGGAAGGAGAAATCAGGCAGGACAAGTCTCAAGGAAGAAACTCTCGTTGCAATAGTCCAGGTAGCTCCCTCACGGGTGTGTGGTGGAATGCCGAGGAATAATACGCACACTGTAAAATGAGAAGCGAACAAATGTAAAAACATAGTCATTTCTTTACAAAAGCAGAATTTTCAGAGCAAACTAAAGTGTGAAGATTGGAAAACAAGAATGTAAGTATTACTATCAGGAGGAATATGCCAGAAAACTGTCATATCACACTGGCAACACAAAATCTTACAACTGGAAAACTTTGAAGGTAGCAAGAAGGTAGAAGCAGAACCTGACACCTAATCTGAAACCTCGCCTGGAGGTGGAGAAGGAGAGGCAGGTGGAGAGGAACGGGCAGTGAGGGCGCGGCAGAGGTGGGAAAAGGCCAGAAGCCAGCAAAGGGTTCTGGTAATCCAGATATCACGTCTGACATTTCTACTAGGATGAGAAACTCGTGATTTAAAGTCCTCAACTCCAAGAGTTCTATCCTCCATGATCAGAAAACCACACGGTCCAAAAGAAATGATAAAAATGAGAAAATCTAAAGCCTTAAAGCAAACTGGAGAATCTTAATACTGGCAGTGACTCTGCAGAGATGGTAAACATGTTGGGTAAAAGCACAAGCACCAGAGCCCATCTGTCTAGAAATGAGTCCTAGCTCTACCACCTCTAGCTGCCTGGGAGAGCTACTTAGTCTCTCTAGGCTTCAGTTTCATTATCTGTAAAACAGGAATGATAATAATACCCACTACTCAGATTTTTCATGATGATCAAATAAATTTATAAACATGAAGTGCTTAAGTAAGTACCTGGCATATGTTAGGTGCTCAATAGACGTTAAAAGTTATTCGCTCCACCTCCCACTTTATAAATGGAGACACTGAAGTCTAGAAGACTTATTTATCAACATGAAGCATTTATCAATGTGCCATTTCTGTGCAGAAATAGCAAATTCATGGTAACTTTTACGCCTGGGAGGCCTACTCATGAGCAGAAGCAGCGTCTACCCTGGGATTGAAAAAGAGGCAAAAAAGGAAGGGAAAAAAAAAGATGAAATGGAATTGAATTGGCAAATTAAAACTAGAAGATCAAAGGTGACCTGCCCTCTTCTTGGAAGGCAGTCCTAGAGGTGTGCGGACTCTGCAAAGCACCCCCACAAAGGAGATGGGAGGCAAGCACCTCACCATCTAAATATTCACCTGGAAGGAAGAGAATTGGAGAAGGCCCAGTGGCAGATGGAGAGGTGGGGTGAGTAAGTGGGAAAGGAAAACAAGAAACCACCCATCAGCTCGCCTGTGTTCTGGATTCTAAGCTGGAGAGCCTGGCTCATTTCAAGTGTGTCCTCTTTCTCCCCAGCACTGTTCTTGGCAATGCATTTTATCCTCTAGCAGATGGCTGCAGCTGTGATGGCAGCATCTGCTGCTGCTCTTTCACCTTCTAGCTTTGGCAGGAGCAGTTGGCAAGACAAACTTGCAAGGTCTGTCAGTACCCAGTAGTATCACCATCAGTCAAACTTGTAAAAAAAAAAAAAAAAAAATCCCCAAGACAGAGGAATTGCTGGTGCCATGGGCTGCGATCCCCGGAGCCTGACTGAGTCAAGATTCTGATTCTTACTGGCTCCGCTTTTGGAAACAGAAGCTGGGAAGAGGAGTTCAGATGCCCTCATTTCACCCATTACCCTTCCTTTGGAATGAAGACCTTTCTGGTTGGCAAAGAAAGAAACCCAGCTGCAAAGGGCAATAGGTCTCACAGATGGGAGCGACACTGAAAAACCACAGGAGCGATTTGAAGGAATGCTTTTCCGCTTCTTCCCCAACATCACTCTGCAGGATGATCCCCAGCCTGGACTAGGAAGTCATCCTCACTGGACTTGGAAGCACATTCAGAGCCCCAACCACCTTGGGGAGTGGAGTCTGTGAGTCTCGCAGCCACTGGCTGTCAAGGCAGTTGTCCTCTGCTGCATTTGCCCAATCTTGGGAAAAGGTGGTTGCTGTGGTTTTCTGTTTTGTACTTTGATGCCTCGGGGAAGCAAGACTTGGCCCTTGAACCCCAGTCTACTTGGCCTGAGCACTTGCCAGATCCTTTCCTTTGTAGCCTGTCATCCAAACCAGAGACCAGTCAGAATGAGGGTGTTCCCATCCCTGAGGAGGACTATTACCCACACCGATGCTTGCACCTCTGGGCCTTCACTGAAAATCAGAAATACTAGATAATAAATCTAGCTTGAATTGAGTTTGAGTTTACCAGGTTCTCTGAGAACTTATGATTTGAAAGAAAGCTCTGAAATGGTATAATTACTGGCATTGTTAACCCACATCTTCATCGTCTCCACCAAATTACTACAGGAGGAATCTGTGAGCCATCATTGGGAATCTGAGAGGCAGAGCAGCTGAGTTCTGGGAGGCTGGGGCTGAGCAAAGAGTCATTATCTTCCCAGTGACCAGGAACTTGTCTAAATGGATAATCCAATAAGGGAAATTAACATGATACATTTTGGAGATTTCTATGGTGAAAAAATAAAGGAAACAGAGAAAGATACCATATTTGATTCAGATTACCCAACCATTCACTGAGTGTCTAACTGGGGCATTATTCTAGGCATCAGCCCCCAAAGAGGTTTCAAACATGTATCCAGAAGGGGAGGGAGCATCTAGTAAGGAGGAGGGGGGAAAGCTAACATAAATTAAGCGGAACAGGGACAAAAGGTATAACATCTTCCAAGAGCGGAACCGATGATCAGTCAACATATCCCAGAGTCAGTCGACCTAATTCTGAATGAAAAACGAGAGCAAGAAGAAACACTTGTTCAAAGTAGCTACATGAGCATGTACATCTACCTCTTCTCTCCAAAGGTTCTGTTGGAATGACAAAAATAAACACATAACAGTACTAGAAAACAATAAAGACTGCAATCAACAGATGAAAAAATGTGGACAGATTTATTGTGTCAAGAAATTCCTGGGATCAAATAGACAGAGAAGCCACAGCAGAGAAAACATCTGTCAAGCCATCTGTCCATACCACAGGGGAGTACAGTTCCTCTCAAGGGGCGCCCTGGAGGTGTCCCAAACTCAAAGCGACTAAATATAATGAGTCACAGAGGCCAATAGGGGTAACCATCAGGGTAATTAATTTAAGAACTACATGTGGAACAGCTGCCCTGGTTGGTCCCTCCCCATTGCCTGCATAGGCAGAGTTACTTATGCCAATAGACACAAGCTCTGATAATGCTCTCAAAACAACAAAAGGGTGGTCTCCTAGGAAGAATTTTTTTTTTTGAAACATTAGTTTACAGCACTGTGAATGGTTCAGAAGCATAGGATTACACTGCCACAAATGTATGGTACTCTTCTCCAAGGTATCCTCAGCTCTCCACCATAGTCCACTTGTCCCCTCTGTTTCTCCCCCTCCCAATCTGGCAGCCTCAATTCCACAGTCAGTTTTCTAGGGGTTGTTATTGGTTTGGTTTTGTCTCACCCTTTGTGTTATTTCTCTATTCCACATATAAGTGATACCAGTATGTGCCTTTCTCCTTGTGAGTTATTACATTTAGCATTCTTGCCTCCAGTTCCTCCACATTGTCACAAGTGGCATGAGTTTATCTATTTTTATAGTTGAGTAGTATTCCACTGGGTGTATATACACATTTTTCTAATCCCCTCCTATGTCCTTGGGCACTTACATTGTTTCTATAACCAGGCTATTATAAACAGGGCTTCAAAAAACAGGAATATCTCTTCTTCAAATTAGTGTTTATGAATTCTTTGGGTAGATAGTGAAGAGTGGAAATGCTGGATCAGATGGTCTAAGTCTATTTTTACTAGTTTGAGAAACTTTCACAGTTTTCCACAAGGGCTGGACCAGTCAACACAGATGCACAAAGGTTCCATTTTCTCCACATCCTCACCTTATTTGTTATTTCTGATCTTTCTGAAGTGTACCATTCACATATGCGTGAGATGGTGGCTCATTGTGGTTTTGATTTAAATTTCCCTAATAATATATGCAAACAATGAGTTACGAAAGAAATCAAGAAAACAATCCCATTCACAATTGCAATGAAAATAATACCTAGAAATAAACTTAGTAAAGGACTTATACAATGAAAATTATATGATATTGTTTGATAGAAGTAGAAGATAATAAAATTGCAAAGATATTCCCTGTTGATGAACTGGAAGAATTAACATTGTTAAAATGGTCATTCTACCCAAAACAATATACAGATTCAATGCAATTCCTATCAAGTCTCCACAGCATACTTCAAAGAAATAGAGTAAAATTCCTGAAATTCACATGGGACCACAAAAGACCTTGAATAAAAACAATTCTGAATAAAAGGGGAAGAGTGGTGATATCACACTCTAAGACTTTAAACTGTACTACAAAGCTGTAGCTATTAAAACAGTATGGTACTGAAGTAAAAAAAAAAAAAAGACACACAGATCAACACAATAAAGTTGAGATCCCAGAAACAAACCCACACCTATGTGGATAGTTAATCTATAACAACAGAACCAAGAACATACCTGGGAGAAAGGAAATTCTCTTCAACAAATGGTGTTAGGAAAACAGGATAGTCACAAGCTGAAACCAGAACACCATCTCACACCTTACACAAAAACTAACTCAAATGGATTAAAGACTTGTATGTAAGACCATAAAATACTTTGAAGAAAACAGGTAAAACACAACATTGGCTTCAGTGCTTTCTTTGTGGATTCTTCTGCAATGGTAAGAAAAAGCATAAACAAATGAGACTACCTCAAACGAAAAAACTTCTGCACAGCAAAAGAAACTATCAGTATAACAAAAGACACCATTCTGAATGGGAGAAAATATTTGCACACCATACATCTGACAAAGGGCTGATATCCAAGATTAAAAAATCATGCAACTCCAAAGAATACAAATAACCAAATATTTTTTTAAAAAAAAGGAACAGAAGAGCTAAATAGACACTTCTCCAAAGAATACATCCAGTTGGCCAGCAAGGTCCCATTGTGACACAGTAAGGGCAGTCAAGATAAGAGGGCAAATGGTCCACAGACTTAATTCATTTAGTGGGTTTTGGGACGAGCTCAGAGTCATCCCTGTAAAAGCAATGATGCAAAAATATTTAAGGAGGACAATGAACTTACATAAATTACAGAATTAGAATCTGAGTGACACCTTTTTTTGAAAGAAAAGCAAGATACTAGGTAAAGAGTTAAACTTGCATGAAGGAAGAACAATCTACCAAACTACTGAGAACTATAAGAGAGACTTGGACAGAGAAGGCAGGTTTGTGAATGAGAAGACAAACTACCACGGAGAGTCAATTCTCTCCAAGTTAATTTGACGATGTAATGTGTTCCCCATCAAAATTCCAACTGTGTTTTAAAATATTTTGACAAAATGATTCCAAAGTTCATCTGGAGTAGCTAAGAACAAAATAGAGTAATAATGGCTGCATCAGTTATTAAAACACTATAGAGCAAATCAGTGTGGCACTGATTGAAAATAGATGAACAAACCTATGAAGTGATATATAATCAGGAAACAGGAGCTATAACATATAGAAAATAAAATACAATCAGAAATCAGAGAGAAGGGTAGGAGCACTCAATAAACAGTGCTGAGACCATCTTTTAGCTCTTTGGGAAATAATCTGTTCAATTCTCATGCCATTCTCCAAATAAATTCCAGATGGGTTAGAAAGCTAAATGTTAAAATGAAGTCATAAAAAAAAAAAAAACAGAAGAAAATATAGTTGACTATTTGTCTGTTCTATTAAGTAGGGAAGGGCAATCTGGCTAAAAAGAAATTCAAGAAAACTTTAAAATTTTATATATTTGACAACATAAAAATTAAATGTCTAATTTAAGTAAAACTATTTAAAAGTAATCAAGAAACTATATATACTACACAGTACTATAATATATAATGTATAAAATACATTATATATAATGTATAATACATTATATATTTATATTATATATAAGCATATATACTTATATACTACAATATATAATATATAAATGTACAATGTATCTTATACATGTTATATAAGTATATGCTTCTATGTGCATATTATATATGTGTGGTATATATACTTATAGAGTGCACTGCTAGTGAGAATGTCAACTGGTGCAGTCCTCAGGGAAACAGTATGGAGTTTCCTGAAAAAAACCTAAAAGTAGAAATTCCATACAATCCATTTATCCCACTTCTGGATATTTATCCAAAGAAAATCAAAACATTACATCAGAGATGGATGCGCCCCCAGGTTCATCTCGGCATGACTCACAGCAGCCACAGGCACTGGGAGGGCTGGGTGAGGGTGAGTGAGGTGTGTGCACGTGTGGAGGAGCAAAGATGGACCCCAAAGGGATACCGACATGTGGGCGACTGCCAAATTAAAAAAAAATTAAATAAAAGACACGTTTTGCCAACACAATTAGATGTCACTGCTTCAGGCACCCTAGTCAGAAGCCCCTCCCTGGGATGGCATGCAGAACACAGATGGGGTCACCTAAGGGAGCCCCCCAGGATCACTCTGGCAAGAAAGACTGGTAATGTGTCAGTTTCTGATCTTTCTGCCAATCAAACCACTCCCTCTCTCTTGACTGCCTGTTGAGTCTCCTTGTCTCCCTGGCAAATTAACACAGCCTACTTGACAGCTTCTGGACCCACCGACCCCTGAGGGGTGTCCTCTTCCACAGTCCCACCTGTGGCTGACTAAAGGGGCTCCAGAAAGACTCTCCAGATGTTTGAGAACTTGAAGAGCACTATAAGGCTTAAAGGATAAATCTTCCCTTGAGTTCGAGCAGTGGAAAAAGGAGCTGGAAAAGATGAGCTGCATTCTAGAAACCACCCCAAAGGTTAAGTTTATTGTCTGGATGTGGCCAATAAGTATTTCAGAGCTTTTTGTAGAATCCGTGAAACTTGACCCTGTCTAATTTCTAGAACACACCATTTTGGCAAGGCACCTGGTGGCAAGACAGAGCAGACGAATGGATTCTTTCCAGACAGGTATAATCAAAGTGGGAGTTAGACCAGGTTCTGTGTATACAGACTGCCCCAAGACCAAGACCGGGGGTGGGGGCCCTCCCCCCACCCCAGTGAGGTCCAGTGTGCAGACTGGCCCACCGCCTCCAGAGGCTCAGCGTCTCTGGGAGGCTGCATACATCTAGAAGCCCCCCAAGGAGCAGGTTTTGTCCCCGGGGGATGCTTTCAGGCTCTCTGGAGTGTGAGGGGAGGTGACAAAGGAACGGGCAGACACTGGCGCTCTGGTCAGGGATGCGCTCCCACGCAGGGATGAAGGGGCACGCCAAAGAGCCTCAAAGGCAGAGGCTTCCAGGGCCAGAATGTGGACATGCCTCACAAAATGGGCATGGCTCTGGGTGTTCTGGGGGACCCAGCTCTACCTGCTTCTAGGCAGGTGACGCCAAACTCCAAGAGCTGAGCAGCAGGGTGACATTCCTGGGGGCACAGCTGTGGTCCGGCTAACCTTGAGGACGGACTGAGGGCAGGCTTGCAGCACCTTCCTTCCGCACCTGCTTGCCTCTCTCCCTCCTTGGTTACATCAGCGTTCCGGCTGCTCCCAAATGGTGGATCAATGCCACCTCCTTACCTACCTGCTGCCAGGGGTCGTCCCTGCTCCCCCTAGCACCTTCTGGGGGTCCAGAAGCAGGGCACTGCTTGGGTCAAGGGTCACAACCCACAAAATTCATTACGTCACTTCACTTTTTTTTTTTTAAAGTGGCTTCACTTCATATAACGCTGTTATTTATTCTTTCAGTGATGTTTCTGAAAATCATTCACTAACTTAATAAACCTCTATTAATCCCCAATTATGAAGTGACTTACAGATTAATAGAGGCCAGTCTTGTCCTAGAGGAGCCAGAAGTCAGAGAACTCAGATCTGTAGAGAAATCGTTGTATCAGGTATGTAGATTCCTCTAGTCTGCAAAATTCTCCCTTTTGGGATTTCTGATATCTTTTGCTGCTAATGATCCCAGGAATAGTATCTGAATAAAACACTTGAAATAGCCTAAAACCACCTTCCTTTTCTGAACAGAATGTTTCAGGGAAGCGAAAACTTGAAGACAAAAGGTAGTGCTATTTTTTTTTTAATTCCCCCTGGTTAATCAAAGACTTTGAAGCTGAGAAGGGATGCAGTGAATTTTTGGAAAGTTTTTGGAGTTTCCTCCTTAAAAATTCTTTGACTTAGCCACTGAGAAGTACTGCTTTTGTCACGACCCCCAAAGCAGCCACTTTCCCCAAAACAGAATAGATCAAAGCAAATCCCTAAGTTGAGGGAGCCAGGGAGGAGAGGCCGTTACAATGATAATAAAAGTACTTGGGTTGCCAAGTTTGATCCTCTGCACAAACCCTGGAGGAAAACAAGCAGATACCAAAAGCTAAGGGTGAAGAGGTTACCCAAGGCCACACCGGCTGACAGCTGGGGGTGGAGAACTGGGGGGCAGGTCCCTGACTCCCAGCACCCTCTCAGCTGGGGGGGTGTTGCCACCCACCCTCAGGCACTGCTGGAGAGGGACATGCACAGTAAGAACACAAACCTTATCATCTGAGCCCAGATTTCTAAAAACTCAGAAGCCTACAGAAAACCAAAGTCCCATGAAAGGACAACAAAGGGTGATAGGAACACTGGCACATCAACTTTCCCTCAGACCTTGGAAAAGTTTGCTCCAGTAGAAGCAAGGCCCACCACATTATCAACAATCAAGAAAATTGCTTCTCTGCCCAGCGCCCCTCCCGGACCCTCTGCCTGGCCTGGTGACCTTGCCAGGATACCAGGAGATGACAGCAGGGATAGAGACAGTAAATGAACATGGAAGGAGCTTTCATGCCCTCGGGCTGCAGGTGCTCCAGGGGAGGGCTCTTCCCTTGAGAGGAAAGGGGTGACCTGAGTATCTCTGCCTTGGCAGGGTCCTTCCTAAAGGAACCATCCTTGGGAGGGTCTCCGCTAGCCTTGCACGAGGACCCCTGTTGGTCCATGTCTTCATAGAAGGGCTGGCTGACTTTGTCTTGGATGGTCTACAAGGGTAATCTGTAGAGGGTGATAGGAGTGGGGTAACAGTGTATAATTACACTTGTACCCATGTCGTGGTGGGTCCACAATGGAGGGCTTGGTGAACATTTCTTTAAGAACTCATGGTCATTATTGGTCTGTACTAATTTTCTGTTAATTGCTTGAGGAAGATCTGTCTATTATGAGGAACTTACATTCTCTCTCTCTTTCTCTTCCCCCACCCCTCTCACACACACACGCACACACACACACACCCCTCCATCATATTTACAATTTCTTTGACCACAAATGACAAAGTTCTGTACAATAGTCCACCCTGGCAGAATTCTTTGGAGTAAACATGTGACAGGAATTTAAAGTCATCAACACAGTGATGAAACATCAACATTCCCAACCATCTGGTAACTCTCCTGAGAGCACTGGAACAGGGATTCATTCATTCTTTGGTCCTGTTTTTCCTGAGAAGCTGTCATGCATCAGGCACCATGCCACACGCTAAGAAGAGAGAGATGAACAACAATCTGTGATCTTGAGGAGATCTTAGTCTGGGGACAGATGTGAGGATCTCACAGAAGTCAGCCAATGATGTCAATACAACATATGAAGAGGTTTGAAAAACAGCAGCATAGCACACATTAATATGTTTACTGAGCTCCTGTTAAGTACCAGCAGTATACTAAGTTCTCTCTATGTATTATCTTACTGAGTCTTTCAGAAATGACTGAGCTATTTTACAAAAGAAAACTGAGGCAGAGAGGTTAAGTGATTTGTCCATGGTCACACAGATTGGACGAATGGAAGTCTAGGTGCGAGTGTGAGTAATGTGGCTCTACCACCCAAGGTTCTTAGCTGGTGGCTACAACATAGAACAAGTCAGGCTGAGAAGAATACACAAAGTTGTACAGCATACAGAGACCAGAAAGTCAAGGAAGGTTTCCCAGAGCACTTGTGAAAGACAAGAAGGAATCAGACAAAACAGGGAGAAAGGACGCTCTCCGGTGAGAAAAGCTTGGGCAGAGACCCAAAGGAATGAGCCAGGGTGGAGCTTAGAATCTTACTGTCTGAACCATTTTCAAAATTAAGTATGATAAAAAAATGATGGAGTCTAGACACATGCCTTTGTCCTTGCCATTTTAAGTGGTAGAAATAAAAACAAAATTCAGACTCAAGCAGTTGAAATTTTTGTCAGAACTTTCAATCAAGAGGCAGAGTCAAAACAAGAGGTTCGATTAAGAGGTTCTTAAGAAACAGTCCAAGATGTCTCTTTGTGTAATACTTTGTATGTCTCTTTGTGTGAATTACTAGCTAGTATGAATTTATTTCTTTGTCCAGAATAGCTTCCATAGATTGCCTTCACTTCCAAAACATCATCCTTCAAAACGAAGCCAACATTTACAGTTATGTAATGGACCTACAAATGAGTCAATCTAAAATGGCAAGGTAGTGAACACAGGCAGAGAGAGAGAGAGAGATTTAAAACCCTAAATTAAGCCAGAATCAAAGCAATCCAAGTGCCAGAGAGCTAACAACGGACTGCCTGGAACCCCAGGCATGAGAACAATCAAAGCACAGACCAAGGCCATGAAAGACAGATCTACCCGTCACTGAGAAAGTCCCCGGGTTGCCTTCCTTTCCATCTTCACTTGAAATCATGTCCAACTGTGCTCATTTCCATCCTAATCCTTGTTATGAGTTACACTGTGGAGATAATTTTATGCAGTATAAAAATTACATCAATCATATTAATATTAACCAAAGCTGTGTAACCCAGTGCTGGCCTAAGAGCCCAGAAAATAAAAGGAGATTTTAAGATCTCCATATGTTTGGCCAAAAAGAGCAGGAGTGAACTGACCACCAGACCCAGGTCTTCAGTGTCCCCAAGGTGATCACTTATACTTTGGAATGATATTATTTAGAGTAAACACTTCTAGAGATCCCACATTCACTAAATAAGCCTAAAGAATAAAAAATTTTAAGGAGAATTTCTTTCTGGCAATAAAGAAGAAAGTTTTCCTAAAAAATCTTCTGCTACCAAAACCCCCCAAATTTTAGATGAATCATTCAAGACATACTGTAAAAATTGGTATCAACAGTTCTTCTGGGAAAAAATTGCTGGAAAAAAATTATATTGAATATCTAATGAGCACTAAATTGCAAATTGATGGAACAGAAGGCAAAACCCATATGTTTCTGCTTCTAGAACAATGCCTGGCAAATATTAGGCTTTTAATACTTTACACGGGCAGCTAAGTATGTAGTCTTTCTTATATTTATGTCTTTCCTATCCTTAATATATAAAATTTTGGATGTGTGAAAATTTTCACCATTTTACATTGGAAAAAAAAGATGGAAAATGTAACACTATGGAACAGATATCAAAGTTAAGCGTCTTACAGAAATGAAAGTTTTCCACACCATACAACTCAGAAACAGTGTTTGGGAAGCTTGTTAAGTCACTGCCCAAAGTCTAAGTCAACCAATGCTGGGAAAATTCTTCACTGACCAGAGAAATTTATTTACTTCTACGAGTTGAATCTCCATGTGAAAAAGCTATGGCGACACAATTCTAAGTCTACAACTTCTGAAACCGATCAAGACTGAGTTTGCACTTGCATACAGTGAGAACTGACAAGGATTGTTTAAAGATTAAATGATATCACAGGTGGTAAGTATCTAGCATTCTCCAGGCACCAAGAATTATTTCCTTTCCACTCCATTCAGAGTCTTTGCCACTCTTTCTTATTAAGCTCCTCAGTTCTTTGTACCAGGTTTTGTGCAGTGGAACTTTGAGTCTGTGTTGAGTTTAGCTGTAGTTCTTTTATAGATATTATTGCATGTGATTTCAAATTTATACTTCAGAAGTAAGAAATAGCTATGCCAAATAGAAAATTGTTGTTCACAGAGACTAAAGACAACAGCAACAACAGCAAAAGTCCTAAGTCCTGATTGGAACAATCCTATCTATTACTCCCCAAAGTATTTTTAAGTTCACAGAAAAGTCTAATATTGTGGTATCTAAATAACAACTCCTATAGCACTGATCTAACTAACCCCAAAAGTATATCCTATCAAATGTCCTCATCTGGAATTTGAAATTATATGTCACTAGACTCTTAAGTCACAACTGCAAAATCAAAGTCAAAATAACCCCAAAATTTGCCCAATTTTTTTCAAAATAGAGATATATTTAAACATGTTCCAGATAGATTCAAACCTTTAAGGAAAAAACATCCTGTTAGAAATAAATTTCACCTCAGAGGGCTATTTTAGATACATTGCTCTGGGAAGAGTGGCCACATAATTATCAGTTCTATAAATTAAAAAGAATATTCCAGACAGGCATCATTCCCCAGAGTCCCAGGCTCCCTCAAGCGTGGAAGGAAACACTGACACATGTCACACCGACTCATCCAATCTCCTTCCTTCCTCTCCCACAGTTCTTCCCACGTCGGACTTCATTAATTCTGCCCAATGTTTATTGTGTCTCCTTTATCTACATTAAGTCACTATGGCCTCAAATGCTGATCATGCACCCACCGGACATCCAGGAACAGGGAAGTGTGCCAATGAGGCAGTATCTCTTTTTATCTTCATCTCAAACAGTGCTTTTGAGATCAAATCTTATAAAAAGCTATGTGACTCCATGGGCATCATAGTAAACAGCCCCACTCACACAACACAAAGGATTCTTTCAGGGGATTTTATAGAGCCAGGATGACCTTCAGTGGGAAGTCCCTTTCCTAACCGGCAGTAAAAAGTGAGCACCGTCTAAGCCGGTGGAGCCCATAATGGCAGGGAGGAGAAGCTGAACACAGTGGTGTGAACTCAGTGGTGACAGCGACCATTTTAACAGCCACTCATAATCCATCCACATCCACTGATGAATTTCATCTGCTCAGGTGACTGCGGGAAGTGAGAGAAAGGAAGTTGTCTGTGATTCTCCTCTCTACCTGTGCGCCCCTCCCCCCTTTTGAGGCCCTGGTTTGTCTCCTTAAAATGTCAGGACTTTCTATCAATTTATAAATTGACTTTTGTTGAACTTTGAGTAGCACATGCTGAGCAAGCCAACTTGTCTGAATGAATCTTCCCAATGATGCAAAGACGACAGGTCAAAACTACACATAGTTCCTCCCTGTAGAGATAAAAGGGCACAGTGTTCTTGTATTGTTAAAATGTCCTTCCCGGTGATGACTGAAATTGCAGGGGGTGGAAAAATCTTTTTCTTGACAATCCAATGTGCTTTAGTGGTGAGTAGTTACACAGTCTTTCAGCATTTTGGCCCATTCTCATGTCTTCTAATCTACTTTTCTTCCCAAGAGAACAGGAATCTTCAGAGAAAAGGTCTGCCCACTGCTCTGGCCTTTGAAAGGACCCATTTGGTAGCAGCTGATACAGTCCTGTTTCTGGGCCCAGATGACAGCATGAAGATAGGGGGCCAGTGAAACAGTGAGAGGGGTCCCCAACTACTAGAAGCAATTATGGTTGGTCTGGGAAACTTGAGGAGAAATCACAGGCATTTCAGAGGGGGAAATCAATGTTTTTCCAGAGAAAACTCTTTGGTTAAAAAACATGATTCAGCAATAAAGGCAAGGGAGAAAATTCCAGGTTTGGACCAGCATACGATTTACAATGGTTTCAAGGTGAGCAAAGAGCAGCTACAATAGGGAGCAAATATGTCTGCACAGTGAGGCAATGCTGGACTCCATGGGAAGAGGGCCATGAGCATCACAAGTTATAAAGTGTCCCCTCATTAGAAGAGTGACTTAAACACCATATTGAGGTAAGCCAAAGATTTATGATCGCTACAAGTGTGAGAAGGTGAAGGATGTTGAGGTAAAATGTGATGTAAATGGCCATCGATGTGACTAAGCACCATGTCCTAAAGCTGTTCTAATCAAAGCTAGAAGATAGGCTAGGGCCTTCACAAGCCAGAGTTTGCAGAGGAAAAGCTTGCTGAGAATGACAGGCATTATCAAAAGATGAAAATGACTGGAATGGGTGAGCCTCCCTAGAGGAATCAAGGAAACCAATGCTGACCGAAGAAAATCCGAGACACAAAACTCAGGCCAGGAACCATGTTTTCTTTCATGGTATTTAGCTCAATTTGAAGAAGACTGACCAGCTGGAACTTTTCCCTTTACAGATTGTGAGGGCGGAAGCCATGGGGACTCACTGCCGGGAGTAAGCTCTGGGCTTACTTAGCAGAGGCTGAAGGACAAAGCATGGCTTACTCAAGGCTAAGGACTTGCTGTACCTGGAGGGAGGAGAGAGAGAGGACAATTACTGAGGTTTCTGTTTCTGGGGTGAGGAAGTCAGACTAAGTTTGAAACTAAAACAAAACAAAACTTGAGCAAGAAATTCTACCTTACATTGAGAAAAGCAATTTGCTTGGGTTTAGATGTACATTTTTTTTAGCGAGTTCTTTCATTCTAACTATGACTATATTGACAAAATAATATAAATATTAAAACTGACAAAATCACAAAGAAATGTGTCTCTATGATTATGTTTACAGATATCTATAGAGTCAGACTTTGGTAAGTTTATATTATATTTGTAAAGAATTTAATTCTGCGGGAGAACAATGCAGGCTAGTGATTAAGAACTTGGTCTCTGGAGTTTTGATTTTAATCTTGGCTCCCCATTTAGTGCAGTGTGATCTAGGTCACTTACACTATCAAAACTTTAATTTCCATCACCTAGAAAATAGGATCATTTCCACGTAGCACTCTTATCTGTAATGAAAATGAATTCTCCAGTTATTATATCTGTGAACATTCCTCATTGTTATTTTCATATGTGTGTCCTAATTTTTGGTTTAGCTCATCCGCAGCAAGACTTATTTCCTGTGGGGGTTCCATGCAATCTAAGAGGCACATCAGACCCCTGGGGGCAGTGTTATGTTTGTGTCTTTTCGCTAAATCAATTTTTCTCAGGAAGTCATTATTAGGATTAAATAACTCATTATTTGTTTAGAATTTAGAAGAGTATGTGACTATTTTTAAACGTTTATGACTATACCCAACAAGTGAGTGAGTGTTGAAAAAAAATTCTTAGTTCAACTTCCACATTTCCAGAAGAGTTGTGAGGTTCCATTTCCCCAAAGATGAATTAGTGGGGAAGGAGGAGGAAATAGAGGAATAAAGGGTTAGGTCATTGGAATAGGAGTGAGGGTGGGGGGTGTGTGAAACGTGCAAATATGGAAGTGAGAAAGTGTACCCCCAAAGGTGTAGATAGGCAAATGGATAATTTTTAAAAATGAAAAAATTAGAGAGTGTAACGGGTGCTCTTGGGGATGAAATCATATTTCTTTATAGGCATTTTCTGGAGTCCCTAAATCTATCTTCCCATCATTTTTTTTTTGTTAGACTATTAACTTCCTTATTAACATCCCACATGTTGTGAATGAGTAGCTAATAAGCATGTTGCAAATACTGTGTGTAATAGTTCATGCACCTGGTCTATTTGTATCTTTTTGAAGTAGCCAGAGATCATATTTTTAGCTGGTTTTATAATTATAATGAGCATGCTATTAATTGAAAAAGCTCTAAATAAGTATTTCCAAGTAGGAATTTGAATTTCATTGTTTCATATATTATAGAATATCTCATTGGCCTAAGTTTAAAAAAAAAAAAAAAAGCCACTTCAAACTTCACCCAAATCCATAGTACTATAGCAATAGGGAAAAAAGTATTGAGGACACAGATGATTCACCCAGGATTTTGCTTCTACTGTTGGAAATAGTCATGTAGAGAGAAATATCCCACAACTCTTGGGTGATCTCTCCTTCCTAATAACAGATCCACAGCACACTTCAATGAGCATCTCAAACACATAGAAAAAAGCCTGTTCAGACTCAATGAGTCAAAAATGGTCACTTAAAGACATTATTGCAAAATACAATTTCCTGTAAAACTAGTTTTACATACTTATCAACAGCATAAAGATATTGATAATATTTTAAGGGATAAAAGTTAGAAGTGTGACCCTATTTTTCACAGAATTTACTTGAAAATAAACCTAGAAAAAGGCCTGGACCCTGGTTTTGTATGGGCTATAGTTTGTAAAATATAAGGGGGCCCATTTTAGGAAACTACAAAATGGCAAATATAAAATTACATGGGCCCCTATTTGGAGGTAGGATGAGACTTTCTACAAGCCCCATTAGTCCCTGTAACTCTGCTTGTCTGAAAGTTTCTAGCCCAAATGTCAATAGGTATATGTCTAGGTATTAAACAGTGATCTTTTTTTTGTTCTACCATTATTTTCTGAACTTCCTGAAAAACAAAACAAAACAAACAAGAAATTACTTCATAGGAAAAGTAAAGAAATAAGTGTGTTGATAAAGGAATAGAAGAGCTGGACTATCTGAGCAAAACAATGACCTCAAATATCAGCGTGGGCACCAAGGCCAAGTATGTGCTTAGTATAATACCTAGAGGGATTGTCTGTCTTGATACATTTTTTATATAAGAGTGACTGAATCCACACCCTGTGGTAAGACATGGATTTTGCTTTATGGTAAGTCTACTCAACATGAAAATAACCAACAGACAGTATTCTTTGATGTAAAATGGTCAGTTATCCTGTATCTCTCTTTTTCACCATGCATCTCTCTTTTTCACACAGCATCACAAAACCCTGTTTGTTCTATCTCTTTTTCTTTAAGTCCGAACTGTTTCTCCCCCTCCACAGCTCTAGTGGTCTCTGTCAGCTCTGGCTGGGACTTTCATGTCTGTCTCTGAATGAGTCTCCGCTTTACTCAGTCAAATGCTCAACCTCAGTCTATTCTCTACAGGACAATCAGAATTATCTTTCAGATACATCAACCATGTTGAGTTGCTCCAGCTTTTAAACCCCTTCAGTGGTTCCCCAATGCACTAGGAAGGAAATGCAAACACTACCTCTAGGACTCTGTGCTCAGTCTCCTGCCTTCCTCATCAACCTCACTTATAATTCTCCCCCAACTCACACATTCCGACCACACATTACACATTCCGACCACACTCGCTTCCCTCTTCCTCCTCAGACAGCGCTTCCTGCTTCAGTGTCTGGTCCTTACTACTCTCTGTATCTGGGAAGTTTAATGTCCATTTTCCAATTGAGTATTGAAATCTACAAGGTGTGACAAAAGGCAGAGAGGTACAAATAAGACATTCTAGGCATCAGAAGCACATTCACAAAGTTGAAAGCAAATCACCTAATATGTTCATTCATTCAAAATGTACCCTATGTGCTACATGCCAGGTACTAGACCAGGCAAGAGGACACAGTCGTGGTCCAAAGCAGCCACCCTAGATCTTATGGTCCAGTAAGGGAGACAGACAAGCCAACACTCAAACAGGTTGAAAAGTACTAGTTTGTCACAGTAACATAATTGGATACAAGCAAGTTTCCCAATTTAGTAAATACCTTGAAGAATTTAGGGTATACCAGAGAATCAGTCTGAAAGATACAATAAATCTGAGAATGACATGTTGTAGATATTTGGCTAAGAGACAATGGAAAGCCACTGAAAAATTCTGGAATAAAATGGTGGACTGCCCAGAGATGCTTTAAGATGTCTAATTTGTCAACAACTGGCAGGATGGACTGGGAAGGGTAGAGTCTGGTAGCTGGAAGTGTTTTTGCTCCATTAGCTCAAAAAGAGAAAAACAGCTGAAATGATAACTGCACCACAGAACATATTTCTGTAAGTAACTTGAGTCACATGAATTATCAGGGGGTTGGGGCAGAGTCTGACCTGCCAGATACTACCTTCCCATGTGTGCACATGTGAACGCATGCACACGCACACACACAGAGTCAAGATCAAATGTAAAATACAAACATCAGTCCACATAGGGAAAGAGGCCCGAACATGACATTTTACATCTCAGGAAGAACTCACAGGTCTCCAGCTGTGTTATTTCTTCAACAGCCACACATGCCCAGACACACAAGCAAGCGACACGATCACAGGTGCCTGCCCTGGTTGGCACTAATCCATCCAGTACTTTTAGAATTAGACTCAGATCATAGTAACTGTAAATCAAGCACAACAGCGCGCGCACACACACACACACACACACACACACGGGTCTGAATGTAAAGAGATCATAAGGTATTGCAGTATTGGAAAAGAGCCTTAACAAGGAACCCACAGACCAATAAACATTTCTGAAGCAACAGAGTTAGCCTAGATTTGGTTTCCATGGCAATAAATACCGACGAATGGAGGTCTGCGACTACCTTCCTGAAAAGATGGGTCAGAAATCAGTAAATACCTCACTTAATGATAAAAAAGAATTATAAAAACCAATCATAATGGCAGCTCCACTGTCAAAAATAACTGTTTTATGAGACTGTTGCTCTTCACCCTGATGAAAATAGAACAAAAAAGGAATTTATGAAGCCAGCAAATAATAATGTGATTTTTTTTTTACCCAATAAATGCTAAGCAGATGAGTTAGCCAGTGCCGGCAAAATGCAGAGCTCCTGAACAATGCTTAGTGTACCAAAGGGGTCCCTTAGCAACGGTGGGGTCCCTGGGCCTGTGGTCTTCAGAATGTCAGCCTTTGTCTGGGCTTTTGTACACAAACACTTAAAACAAGAAGCACTTCTGACTGGCAAAACTTTATTATTATTATTATTAACTCATTTTTCATCTTTGTTAATATACTGATAGAAGATTTCTCCCCAAGGTGTTCATCGCAGTTCAGTAATCAAGATAGGGAAACAACCTAAATGTCCCAAAATAGATAAGTGGATAAAGATGTGGCACATACACAATGGAATACTACTCAACAATCAAAAATTTTAAACTCACACTACTTGCGGTAACATGAATGGAGCTCGAAGGGATGATGCAAAGTGAAATAATCCAGGAAAAAGTTAATACTAGATCGTAACACTGATATGTGGAATATAGAGAAACCAGACAAAGGGTCAGAGAAAATCACTTTCTTAACTATTTGACCTATACATCGACTTTAACCTCACATACTTTCTCTTAGGGATATAATGAAAAATAGTATTCTGTAAACATAATACTAGAACCTTTCAGAAATTCATCCTTCCTATGCAATCTCTAATGCACATCTGTGCAAAGTGAGCCTGCATTCACCAAGAGCCTGGAAACAGAGTGGTAATCAGTTACCACTCATGATTACCCACTTGGTCTGGTCAGGGGTACATTTGGACACTGCATATACAGATGGAGGAGATACACAATCTCCCTCAAGGAGGGCAGAGTCTGCTAGGAAGGCACTCAGTAAACCATAGCCACAATGTCATGAGGCAGGTGCCCAAGGGGAGGCATGAATTCTTCACTTTTTTTAAATTTTTTAAATTTTATATATTTTTACATCATTTTTCATTTTTGCACAATGTATACATTTTCATCTTGGTTATAGTCCCCATACAAGTCCCACCACCCTTGTTTTGATACTATTCCCTTCTCCCCGCTCCCCTGTAGTGTGTTTCTGGTTTATAGTTGCTTGTTGATTTTGATTTTTACTTTATTATAATTAGTCTTTTTCCTGGTCCCTCATTTAGGTTTTCTAAATTCCTGCTATGAGTGAGACCATCCGGTATTTTTCTTTTTCTTTCTGGCTTATTTCGCTGAGCATGATCCCTTCCAGCACCATCCATGTTGCTGCAAATTGCATGTGTTTATCTTCTGTACAGCAAAAGAGACAGTAACCAAAACAAAGAGACGCCCCATGGATTGGGAGAAAATTTTTGCACACAACACTAACAACAAAGGATTGATCACAAAAATCTATAAAGAGCTAACAACATACATTGTGCAAAAATGAAAAATAATGTAAAAAACATAAAATTAAATTAAAATAATAAAAAAGAGCGAAAAGAGACTCAACAAAAACAAAGTAAACAACCCAGTCAAAAAATGGGCAGAAGAGCTAAAAAGAACCTTCACTAACTTCTTATTGCCTGAGGAGACATCATGGGTCTTTCACTTGGCCTTCACCTGCTCTAGAAACTCTGGAGTCAGGCTTTCTGCCAGCTCTTGCACCTCATTCCTGGAAGTCCTCTCACGACCTGCTACTGTTCTTCCTGAGCTCTCTCCAGCTTCTGGTTTCCCCACAGGGTGCTCCCTCTGGCCCTGGTGATCTCTCTGTCCCATCACTGGCAACTGCCAGTGATCCTCCAGGTCTCAACTCAGACACCACTTCCCAGAACTGCTAGGCCCTTCTGCCCTGTGTTCTCATCAATCCACCCTCCTCATTTATCATAATTTCTGACTTTAATGGTTTTAATTTTCAATGAATGAATGAATGGAACTGCCAGCGTAGGGGGGTAGTATGTGAGCTGGTCTGACTCTTAGCACAGAGAAGCTGCTGTTGCTCACACCACTGTTCACAGTTCACAGTTATGTAGCAATGTAACTGAATAGATGACAGATTAATCCGAAAACCTGTACACACTACAGACCTTTCCATAATGCAGTTTCTGTATCTGGTTATCTCACTTTCTGTCCAGCAAAAGAGTTCCTAAAACTTCTGATAGGCAAGAACTACAGCAAAAATGTGCACATTTAGACTTCAGATATTTGGAAGTCAGGGTCAATCTCAGAGTGGGCTGAAGTCGCCACGCTTCCCAAGCAGGTGGTGTGTATAGTGTACCCACAAAGCAAGTAATGAACAAGCAGAACACACCACATCTGTTCTGGGGTACAACAGTCAGGACACTCAACTCAACTCAGAGTCAGAGCTAGTCCTTTAATCAATTCTGCCACTGAGGTGGTCTCTTTAACCCCTGGGTTAACCCCAATCTGCTTACCTATTAGGTCGGACTCCACGACTTTCCTAGTTACATCCAGCCCAAACCTCCCATGAGTCCATGCAAAATATACTCAATTACATACAAATGATTAGTAGGTTAGTTTTGTTCGCAAATCAAGTCTTCAAGTCCTTTAACAACAGAGTACATGTTGGGAAGAGTTATTGTTACAACAGTATTTGGGGAAAAAATAAAATTTTAAATACATAAATATTCTGACTTTCATTAGATTAGCTCAGATTGGGAAGTTGTGCTAAATTTGATAACTAGAACAAGTCCACGCGCTCTATACAAGTGGGCAAGAGACCGGTGCTCACAAGCACATTTCATGGGGCTAACAGGGCCGAAACAGACATGACAGGATTAGCTCAACTGACCACATCAAGGGTGAACATTTCCAGTATTCACCTCCTGACAAGAGATTGGTTCACCACCACAAAACCCTGGAGTTAGAAGTCAATAACTTAAAAAATCATTTGCTCTACCCAGAAAATTTTTTTTTATAAAAACAAAGACAAATGACTCCAAAGCAAATAACAAAAATATCAACATCTCAAAAACTGAACACCAACACTTCTTTTCAAATACAATGTAGTACTCTTGCCTTAAATTATTAATAAAAATAAGTCAGTGAGGTGGGTAACTGAAATCATTACATATTCACTGATGAACTGATGAGGTCCCTGACTTTGTTTTTAATCCCTGACATAGGAACACTCAATTCCCACCACTTTCTTCTCCTACTCTAACTATACGTCAACCTCTAATATCCTTTCTAATCAACATAAGAACTAAAATGAAACAGAGACACTTTAGACTCCTTTCTTCCTTCTCTTCTTCCCCTCCCTCCCTTCTTTCCAACAGCATTTTTGGTGTCTATCATATACCTAAAATACTGCAAATTTCACGGTGGATATTAATTTTTAGGGAGAAAATGCAGACCCTGATCTGCTCTTAAAACACTATGTATTGAAAAGATAAATCAAAAACAGAGAAACAACTAGTAATCACGTCTAAAGGCAAGCAAGCAAAAGAGAATGCAGTATAATTTGTACATTAATGTGCTCATAAACCAAAGCGCCTTCAGGGTAGAGTTAGTCTTGAGGATCCCCTGGAAAACCCATCATTTGAACTAGACCTTGAATAATCAATTGGATCAGTTACACCAGAAAGTAATATTGCAATATATATATATACACACACATCATTTATATCACTATAATTTATATATATGATATATAAAAATGATATATATAAAGAGGGTGGGGTATAGATGGTACAGGGACACTGGAGGCATTTTGAAGGGGTTCCCCAATTGGCCAAACAAGGGATAATTTCAGCATCCCAAAAATTTAACTTTAGTGATAAATTATAAACAAATTTTTTAAAAAATAAGAATTTGTAAGTCCACATAAAGAACAATTGCATAAATATATGAGTTACTTAGATATGAGAGAAGCACATGAATAGCCGCTTGCAGTGGGGTGGTGCACTCAGGCCCCCCAATCCACATGGGAGGGTGCTGGTGCGAGGGCTTGGAAATCCCCACTTCACAGCCACTGTGGTAAAGCCAAGATCAGGCAAAATCACCAGTGCCTACCAACTCAAGGGACAGCTCAGTAAGAAACAGTGTACTTGCAGGTTTCTGTACAAGCTGCCTATTAGTGGCAAAGGAAAGAATAAACATAGTCACAGTGGGGACTACACATAGTCACACTGGCTCCCGAGGTGGGGAAAGAACATAGCGTGACCTGAGCATCGTCGCAGTGGAGACTGCCTTGTCTTAGCCTTCCAGGAAAGGCCAAACGAACATAATGTGAGGCAGGTGTTGTATTTTGTTGTTTTGTTTTTTTTCAATAGTGAGGAGGACTATATTCTTAAAAATATTAGTGTTCTACTCTCCTGCACTGTCGGTGGGAGTGCAAACTGGTCCAACCACTATGGAGAGCTGTGTGGAGATTTCTGGACCTACTAAACATAGAGCTTCCACATGATCCAGCAATTCCACTCCTAGGTATTTACCCAAAGGACACAGAAACATCAATTCCAAAGAGCACCTGCACCCCTGTTTATAGCAGCACTGTTTACAATAGCTAAGCTTTGGAAACAACCCAAATGCCCAAAAATAGATGACTGGATCAAGAAGATGTGGTACATATACACCATGGAATATTACTCAGCATTCAAAAAAGGTAAACACATGCAATTTGCAGCAACATGGATGGCGCTGGAAGGGATCATGCTCAGCGAAATAAGCCAGAAAGAAAAAGAAAAATACTGGATGGTCTCACTCATAGCAGGAATCTAGAAAATTTAAATAAGGGACCAGGAAAAAGAATAACTATAAGAAAGAAAATATCAAAATCGACAAACAACTATGAACCAGAGACACTCTATGGCGGGTGGGGTCAGGGAAAGGAGGGCTTGGGTCAAAATAAGGGGGTTGTAATTGTATGGGGAATATTAAAAATAAAATTTAAATTAAAAAAGATGAAAAAAAATATTAGTGTTCTAAAAGCAAAGAAAAGCTGTGGAAACGTTTCAGAGTAAGAGGGGCTATATACACATTGGAATACTACTCAGCTATTAAAAAAAAGGTCAACTTGCTATTTGCAACAATATGGATGAAACTGGAGGGCATATTAAATGAAACAAGTCATAAGGAGAAAGACAAATACAGGATTTCATTCATTCATATGTAGAACACAGAGAAACTGAACAAATGTGCAGACAAAACCAATAACCAACCCTAGAAATCTGATTGCAGAACTGAGGTGATCATAGAGGCAGGGGGAGAGCAGAGTGGAGGGGGAAACAATGGACTGTGGTGGAAGACCAATGGTGCCTGGGGTTGGGGGGTTGCGGGGGGCAACATGCACCTGAAGGAGGTGATCCTATACCTCTCAGTCCTATTCAGTGTTGTAAGCCAATGGTGCCTCAATAGAAAAAGAATGAAAAGACATCAAATCTAAATGAAACTTCTAACACTAGCTTGGATCCTCATCTCATTCATTTTCTGGGGGGAAGAAATAACTATAAAGGGCATTATTAGGTCAAATGACAAAACTGAAATGAGAAGTAAATCAAAAAACTGTGTCAATGCAAATATACATGCACACACGTAAGTGCACAGAGGCCAAGGCTATCTGGCAATGCTCTATTTTTTTGACCTTGGTGGTGGTTACGAGTAGATATTACAAGTTTCTCACATCACCTTAAATGCTAAAATGTAAAATAAAAATATACACACAACATAGGCACAAAATGTCATTGCTTTGCTCAAAGGCCAGTTGAGATCTATCTGTGTAGAGGTATCAAAAATGATGGGGGGGGGTCTACTGGGAATTCTGCATAAAGGAAAACTGAAACCCTCCCTCACCCTGTGAAGCTCACTTTTGGACACCACGGCATTTAGAACTGGTCTCACAGCCCCACACAGCTGGCAGAGCTCTCTTAGAGCAAAGTGGAGCCACACATTTTTTTCTTATCTATGGGATTTGGGTGGTATATAAATAATACAATGCTGGTCAGGAGCATACAAGGTAGATGCTTCTCTGGTTAGAGAAGGAAGCTACTAAAGCAGTTGGTTTCGCTGTTGCTGCTTCTATTAAGATTTTAAAAAACTGTATCAGCAAACACAGGGAAGCCCATAAATCATAAGAATGCAGCTTTACAAATTTACAGTTCATTTATCTAACCCTCTAACACAGAAAATAAAATATTAGCAGTCCTCCTACCTAATATGCCCACCTTCTCTGAAAGTAACCATCATTCTGACTCCTCATAATATTGATTTTTTTGCCTATTTTTGATTTTTATATAAGTGAAATCATATGGCATGTATTGCTTTGTGTCTTACTTCTTTCCCTCAACATTATTTATGAGATCCCTGTAGGTTTTTGCAAATATCAGAAGCATGTTCATTTGCATTGCCATATGGTATTTTTTTCTATTCTACCATGAATGGACATTTTGGTTTTCCAGTTTGATGACATTATGGATAGTAGAATATTCTTGCACAAGTTTTTCCTCATATGCACACTATATTGCTGAGCATAAAGATGAGATGCAATTGTTGAGTCAGAGAGTATATAAATGTTCAGCTGTCAGAGTGTGCTGGCTCTCCTAAAAAGTTGTGCCAATTTATACATAAACTGGAATGAATGATAGTTCCAGGTGCTTTTACATTCTCTCCAATCTGTAGAAATGTCAGCCCTTTTAATCAACTGATTGAATTTAATTGACTACATGTATTAATGTGGTTTTAACTTGAATTTCACTTATGGCTAATAAAGTGGAGCCCTGTGTGTGCCTTTTGGCTGTTTGGATATTGTGCAATCCCTGTCCCCATCTTTTCTTTGGGGGACTCTTGCACTCACTGACTCCTAGGAGTTTACTGCATATCCAGGTAAGTTCTCTGTTGGATCAACACATTGCAAATATCTTCCAGTCTGTGGCTCATCACTTCATTTTCTCAGTGGTATCTTTATGACTACAAATTTGTATTTTTACAAATCATGATTTTTAAATTTTTCCTTTACATACAATCTTCTGATTTTTAAGAAGCATTTATGAAAAAAAAAAGCATTTATGGATCAAAACATTAAGAAGATATACCATGTTTTCTTTTAGAAGTCTTATAGTTATGTAATCCCAGTTGTTTATCTTTTCCTTCACTGTCTTTGCTTTGAGGGATGTGCCTCTAAATATGTTACTGAGAAGTATGTCATGTAGTGTTTTGCCTATATTTTCTTCTTTGTATTTTAGGTTTTCAGGTCTCACATTCAGGTCCTATATCCATTTTGAGTTGGTTTTTGTGCATGGTGTAAGGTAGTAGTCTAGCTTCATTCTTACGCAAGTAACAATCCAGTTTTCCCAGCACCATTTATTGAACAAACTGTCCTTGTTCCATTGAATATTCTTTGCTCCTTTGTCAAAGACTAGTTATCCATAAATATGTGGGTTTATTTCTGGGTTTTCTATTCGATTCCATTGGTCTGTTTGTCTTTTTTTTGTTCCGTTACCATACTGTTGTAATTATCATGGCTTTGTAGTATAGTTTGAAAATCAAAGCTTCTGTACAGCAAAAGAGACACTAACCAAAACAAAGAGACACCCTATTGTTTGGGAGAAAATTTTTGCACACAATACAACTGATAAGTGACTGATCACACAAATCTACAAAGAGCTTACACAACTCAACAAAAACAAGTAAACAATCCAGTCTAAAATGGGGAAAAGAGCTAAAAGATACTTCTCCAAAGAGGGAATGCAAATGGCCAACAGGTATATGAAAAAATGTTCAACATTACTTATTATCTGGGAAATGCAAATCAAAACCGCAATGAGATACCACCTTAAACCAGTGAGAATGGCACACATTAAAAATGCGGGCAACAACAAATGTTGGTGAGGATATGGAAAAAAGGAACTCTCCTACACTGCTGGTGGGAATGCAAACTGATTCAACCACTACAGAAAGCTGTGTGGAGGACCCTCAAACTACTGAAAATGGAGCTACCATATAACCCAACAATTCCACTCATAGGAATCTACCCAAAGGACACAAAAACATTAATTCAAAAAGATACCTGTACCCCTATGTTTACTGCAACACTATTTACATTAGGTCAGATATGGAAACAACCCAAATGCTCAAAAATAGATGACTGGCTCAAGACAATGTGTATATATATACACAATGGAATACTATTGAGCAATCAAAAAAGGCCAGACATGCCATTTGCAGCAACATGGACTGAGCTTGAAGGGATCATGCTCAGTGAAATAAGCCAGAAGGGGAAAAAATATCAAATGGTTTCACTTATAGGAGGAATATAGGGGAACCAATTTAGATTATATCTCATTTTCTTGCCTTACTATATTGTCCAGAACAATGTTAAATGGACAGAAAATATCCATGATCCTGATCTTAGAGAAAAAAGCATGTTCCCTTTCCATTAAGTTAGCTGCACATGATTAATACTTGGTTTTCCAAGAAATCGCAGGGGAAGATTTTGGTAGGAAGTCAACAACATGCTGAGAAAAACTGGAATGCTACATTCAAAGAGGGGAACACTGAAAATCAGTGCCATTTGAGCGATAATGTTCATGCTGCACCTTTTATGCTTACAAATTGGTGAAGATATTCTGAGAACACAGAACAGGTTATCAGATATCCTGCCTTCAGAGAGAACGGCCAGAAATGCTTCCTGGACACTTTCTGAGTGTTGACTGGAATGCCTATTCAGTAGGTGAAGGCAGCAAAGGACAGCTAGGTGGGCAGGTTGAACAGGAGCAAGTAGATACCAATGAAATAGCTTGAACAGACCTGGGATCTCTTATACAACATATGTATATCCCAAAATGGAGAATATTTATTTATCCAGTCTAGGCAGCATTCTTATGAGTAAAAGGATACTCTAATACAGGCACTATTTCAGAAGAAACCCCTGAGTGCCAATAATCAACTTATTCCTTACACTTTGGATGCCAACACCATCATTTTATTCCCCCTTACCTTATAAAAAAAATTACAGTTTAAACAACTTTAACTGACACTTTATTTTGATGCTGAACTGATCAATAATATGATGCAAGGTAGTATTAGATATTGGGGATAGGCCAGGAAGGTTAAGTGTTTTGTTAAGGGTCACAAACTAATAAGTAAATGAGCCAGGATTAAAACCCAGGTAATCTGATTCCAAACCTAGTCCTCTTATTGCTCCATTATACTCCTTAATCCCTGTCAAAAATGGAGACAGAATTAGAAACAAATTTTATCTAAAGATTTTTCAAGACTGTTCAGATCCACATTACCTAAAATATTATCTGCTACTTTCTACTGTATACCTGACTGACAACCAGGAAATATGTGAAGCATTTCAGACAGATTGGTTCATTATTTCCTTCTCATTCTTATAAGGAAATACTGTCCTCATTTCCCGGGTGAAGATAAGCACTGATAGGGACACAGAAACCTTCCTGAGGTCACACAACTGGTCAGCAAAATGCAGCTGACACCACTTCTCTTGACTCCCTAAACATATCAATACAATCACATATTTCCTAGAATCAGGCTAGAACATGTGAGTCTTACTATAATTTGAGGAGTTTATACTCTCTTGCTCAATTTGCAAACATTTGAAGGACTTTCAAGAAAAAGAAACTGGGCGGAACAGTGTGTCCAGAGGAGAGAAATAGGACTGGCATGAAGAAGTTCAATCGGATGATGCTTCAACTTTAAAAATAATCTACAAATCCCATCTTTTTGACAAATGAGGAAATAATTACACTTTGTTGGAGTGATGGTTACACAGGCAGACACACTTATCAAAACTCACCTAATTATAACTTCAGATGTGTATTTCACTATCTCCAAGTTTAACATAAATATTTTTTAAAGGAAGGGACTACTTCATGAGATAATGAACTGCAGTCAGAGAGGTAATGATAACGTGCTGGAAATAAGATTCCTGAATTAAATGAAGAGGTGATACTGAACAGTATCTTAAAATTCTTCCAAACTTAAGACTTTATAGTATTTTCATAAGGATATACAGAAGAGCATGTGAGGTCAATTCTAGATTCAAAACGTAGTTGCTCTTTATAGCCATAGTCTCTACAAATATGTCATGAGTACCCCAGTAAGTTACCTTATGAGTGTATTTCAAGTGAGAAGAGAGGAGTCAGTGGTGAACTTTTAGAGTGTCACTTGTCAAACTAGCAAGTCATTTCCCTAGGCCTTCTAGTACATTTCCCAAATCAATTGCATTGGTCAAAAAACTAGTTCTCAGCCAAGGCCTAGCCCTTATGGTAAATAGTATGGTGGTCTGAAAACACTAAAAATAGATCTATCCAGCAATTCAACTCCTAGGTATGCCCCATGAAGAAAGCAAAAGCACTAAAACAAAGGGATACACGCACTCCTATGGTCATTGCAGTCCCATTTACAATAGTCAAGTTATGAAAAAACCTATGTGCCCAGGGAGAGAGGAGTAGATTAGAAACATGTGGTCTATACACACAATGGAATACTACTTAGCTATAAAGAAAAGGTGAACTCTCGTCCCATGTGACAACATGAATAGAACCGGAAGGGATGGTGCTAAGTGAAGTTAAGTTAGAAGAAGAAAGGCAAATACTGGATGGTTTCACTCATATGTTGAACACAGAGACACAGAACAAAGGGTCTGCTAACATCAAACCACTAACAAATCCTGGACTAGATCTAACAGCAAAACTGAGGCAGTGAGAAAGGGAAGGGAGGCAAAGAGGGAGAAGAAAAGAGAGGAGGCCCAGTGGAGAATAATGGGGGATTTCTGGGGCTGTGGTGGCCGGTGTGGTATGAAACCATACATTTGTAGAGGTTTCAATCTATAACCCCTAAAATACAGTATTGTAAATCAACATTACCTGCTGCACCTTTCCCTGCAGTGACCTTTAGGGCTAACCGGCCCTAGGTCCGGCTGGGCAACCAGCGCGCAGGGGAAGAACAGCAAAACCCTACCTGCTGCACCTCCCCCGCAGTGATCTTTAGGAATGGCTTTCGCCCACGGTCCCTAGATCCGGCTGGGCAACCAGCGCAGGGGGGGGGGGGGGGGGAACAGCCTGAAGCAGAGGAAGTGCAATGGAAATGGAAGTTCCCTGAAAAGGCAGAAGCTTATCAATAGATAACGACCACCAAGAACCACTACAAAAATGTTAAAAATCTTTTCCCCGTCTTTCTAGAACTACAAACTTTAATCCCTTATTTGTCTTTCTAAACTTCCTTCTTTCTTCCATAATGGTCATTGCTTGTTATGTAGATCACCTCCCTGATAGTGGTAGACTGATCCCATGAGCAAACTAATTTCCTTGATATTCATTCCTGTGCTTTTGGAAAACATATATATACTGGTCACAAATTTAGAGAAAATTACACTCAGATTTTCACTTTTGAAGTGTGTCTGTCATTTCTTTCACCGACGCCCTGACCACCCTGCACGCTTCTCTCAACCCTGAGGTGGCCTCATCGTCTACTGCCTACTGCTGTGCTGGTCCGCGGCAGTTGGCGCCCAACGTGGGGCCCCGACATTTCATTTCATTGTGTCTTCCACCCAAAGAAGAGGTGAGTAATGAAGAGATCGTGTTGGGTAAGCTGAAGAAAAACCTTTACTATTTCTAAAAAAAAAAAAACTTTCCAAGGGGATCAGACCCATTGGAACTGGATATTCCAGTGAGTGCATTATTCTTATAGCACAGAGGAAAATAAACTAAAATCAGTGTTGTCATGATTATGGAGTCAATAAGGGGTGTTTCAAGATTCAATTTCTAATGATACCTTTGGACAACTTAGCCTTCAATCAGGTGATGGTTCTTAGGAGCAATCTTGACTTGAATAAAGAATTACACATATATTTTACTAGTTGATTATGGACTAATATTTTAGTCTACCTTACAGGACAATCTCCCTTTCCAAATCTGCAGGCACTACTAAAGATGAAAATAGCTGGAAATATTACCTATAAAATATCCAGTGGGTACCTTGAATAGTTAGGAAACCTGTAACTCTAGATATGAATATAGGCCTTGTTTTCCTTTTTCTTTTCTTTTTTTTTTTTTTTAGGGTATTTGAAATGTGGAAATGAAAACTGAATGGTTAACGTGGAATCAGCAGAGACAGTTCTGGGATCATTTCCTACATGTAATCAAAAAATGGAAAATGCAAGTAAGGACAGCCCATTGCAGTAACTTCTGAATTCTATCCCCCTGCAGGGAAATGTGCCCACATTTAGTTTGCTTTCTTCACCTCCTTTGCATGTTCGTTCTCGTCAGCAGTGTTTGAATATCCATTAGCTGTTGCCTATGCCAGATTCTCTGTGTTTCACAATATGTTGGACTGTGAGCAATGCCAAGCTCCAACATGGACACAGGGGGTAAATGCTCCTGGAGATGGGAAGAGTTCTTCATTCTCACGTGTCAAAAATAGAAATGAAAAAAAATGAGTATTTGTTGAGTGCCTCACATATGACAGGCTCTATTTTAGACATTTTAATTTAGTTCAATCCTTATGTAATATATCTTATCAAATAATTACCCCCACTTTATAGAGGTAGGAATTGAGCTAAGAGAGATTACCTGACTAATGTATGGTTGCATAATTATTGAGTAACAAGGATGGAATTTAAACCCAATCTGTTTGATTTGAATACTTGCTTTCTATCCATATGCTGATCTTTTCTGCTATTCTGACAGTCTTACCATTTTATAACAGTAGCACATTTTCCTGATTAAGAGGGAAAAACCCAGTTCTCCTTCAACTCCCTGAAAGCCTTCTCCGGCACACATGGAAGACTCAGACATGCACGAAAGTGACCAGAATCATCAGCTACAACCATTCACCCTCTCCAACCACCCGAATTGCTTCATAATGAGATAGCTAAGCTGTAAAATGTAATTACATGGTATTGAACAAAATTCTAAAATGTAATTAGGCAACATTGGGTAAAATTCTGGGAACATCCTCAGCTGTGCCATGAAAACTGTACAAAAGCAAAGGAAGAACTAGATCCCAAGTGCCAGCTGGTACCTTTGAGGGAAGCTGCCTTCCTCGGCCACTTCTCCAGAGAGCTTCTCAAAGAAGGATGCCAAACCTGCAGGGGCTAAATCAAAGCTGGACTGCTTCAAGAAACACATCTAATAGGTCTCCCAGCGTCTGCAAAAGGATCATCCAGGAAATGCATGTATCCATTGCAGACGTCACTGAACACCCACCCAACGCTAGTGTTTGTTCTAGGCCTTACGCCCAAGATGAGTAAGAGACATTCCCTGAAGTAAAAAAATGCAAGAAGTCTTAATTCTCTTTTGCTAGTGTCAAGTATCCTGGATCTAGTATTGTGTGTGCTGAAATATACAGAAGTGAATTAAATAGACACAAATTCCTGTTCTCATGGGGTTGCCATTGTGGAGGGATACAGGAACAAATGAACAGAAGCAAAATATCTTGTCAGATGCAGGCTAAACAAGGGGAGAGGTGGTGATGTAACTGTACCTTTCCACAAAGGGAATGGAGATCAGAATCCTGGGAATGACCAGTGATCTAGGAACCTGGGACTTTGTGGGGAGACTGGCCTAAACAGACACAAAGGGCAAAATGAGTATTCCTGGTGGCCCTAGTGCTGACAAGGATACAAGGCTATGGATGTTGAGGGGTAAAATGCGGGGTCTTGTTGAGTATATACAAAGTTCTGGGCTTCTCTCTTCATACATGGTAAGGGGATGAAAAAGGACACTTTCATCTGGGAAAAAAACAGGGACTCTGGACTTCCATACTTGGTAAAAAACAAATTTTGATGAAGAATATAGAAAGATATTGCAAAATTGGATATAAATCTCTTAGTGTCCTGGCAGCAGGGATTTTGTTTTTTTCACTGCTATATTCATCACCAGCTAGAAAGATACCTGGCATAAGGTAGGAGGTCAAGGAAATCTGTTTAATGAATGAATTGATGAATAAATAAAATCAGTCTGGACAAATAGATTAATTCAGTAAGCCCAGAGGAGAGACCTCATTATAAGAAAATTTAAAATGTGCATAAATATTTATATACAAACACAATCACAATATTATATATGAATATCAAATTAGAAAGAGTCTAAATATTCAATCATTGATGAATGATTAAATGCATTGAGGTAGAGAATATCTACAAAGTTAAATGTGACTTCAAAATAACCTACTCAAAGATGATGTAATCTCTCCAGATGTTTTCCCCAGTTATTCTATTGGAAGATTTTACTTGTGCGTGTATAAGAGGATATGTATAGGGCGAATGGAAGGAGAGAAAATGAGGAATTAATAATGCGAGTTGGCCCATTCTTTCCAGATTCTTCCAATTACAACTAAAAAGTTCTGAGCATAACATAATAAATAGGCAGTGGAAGACTGAAATGTGGAGAGAAGGCAGGTTTCCTGAGGAGCTTGGGGCTCGAGGCATGACAGGGCAGTGAGTCCCCTGGGCTTCCTAATTATCATCTACACATCCCCAAGAGAGTTCCTAAAGCCTCCAGAACTGCCAATAGGCACACAAACTAAAACTGCTCCAAGAAAAATGTTATCCCTAACCAGAGGATAAGGAAATGGGTGGCTTAATGACAGAAAACTTTTTGGCAATACCTGCCCTACTTCAGTCAAATCCCACACGCTTCCGCCCTTCTGCTCATCTCCCCAGGTCCACAGGTCCAGAAAATGGCCAGCCAGGAAATGGCCTTCCACACACAGCACTACTGGCCTACAGAAGTAAGCAGAGGTGCTGATTTCTCCCGCCACTTGGCATGGATGGATAAATGGCCAGCAAATCTTTCATTCCCTACCTGCAAACAGGTGATGTTCTGATTCTCTGCTGGGTGGTATCAGCAAAGGTGAACAGAGAGCTGATCTTCTATATCCCATCTGGCAGAGGTAGACAGTCCTCCAATTTGTGTCAGGATAGTGTTCGCGAGGTCCAGCTGAGCCTCTTTTCCCACCTGGAATCAATGAAATTGACCAAGACTGTTTGAGATGGGGTTATTTAGCACTTCGCTCCCCTATCTCCCTGATAGAGGGACTCGGGGGGGGGGGCAGCTGATCCTATAACAATAGGGATAACCAATACAGCAATGTAAGTGTACCAGTTTTAATGGAGGAGTGTCAGTTGACCAAAGGTGTAGCTGAACTTTTATCCCACCTGTCTACATTGGGGCAAAGTAACACACCACTCAACTTGTGCTTGGATACTCTCCAAGATACAGACCCCGGTAGGAAATCAATGACACATACCTAGCAGGCCTTAACCCTACTCCTTAATAAGAAGACTGCCTGCTAAAAACAGAAGACAAATAGAATCCAGAAGTGAGGAGTACAATATTCAAAATGCCAAAGATACAAGTTTTAAAAATTAGTCATCATCTAAGAACCACAAAAATCATAGCATGAAAGGAAGAAAGTCAACAGATGCCACTTTCAAAATGAATCAGATACTGGGATTATCTGAAGAGGATTTTAAAGCAGCCATCATAAAAATGCTCCAAAAAAGAAGTACAAATTCTCTTGAAACAAAAAAAAGAAAACCTCAGTTAAAGAAATAGAAGTTATAGAAAAGAACCAAATGGAAATTGTAGAACTTAAGAATAAAATCACCAAAATAATGACACATGAGATAGGCTCAACAGTAGAGTGGAAAAGAGGTTGTAGGGTAAGGGAAAATGTCAGGCTTTTCTCCATCAGGATAGATGATGGATCCTTGTGGTCCTGAATGCATGCCTGATGGCGGACACCTGGAGTAGGGTGTGAGCCTAGGTAGATGGGATTCACCTGGGCTAAGACTGGGTTTTTAAGGGCGGTATCACGGGGACGCCAGGAGACGCCAAGAACGAACAGAAGCCGAGAGAAGGCCAGAGAGCCCAGAGTGAAGACCTGCTGGGGGCCGGGAGGCCTGCCAGCCTCCTGGCCCCCCAGCACCCCTGCCTGCTGTGTACCTGGTAATCCCAATAAAAGACTGCAAAACCACTGAGGACTCTGACTCCTCCTTTACCCGGTCTGCTGGATCATAGAAAACCTGCCCCTACAGGTTTTCCTGCCCCTACAGAGGTTAAATCAGAGAATTTGTAGATCAATACAACGAACCCAACCTGAGCAACAGAGATAAAATATACAGAAAAAATATGATAGAGTCTTAGAGACCTGTGGGACAATAACAAAGGAGTTAACATTCATATGATCAGTCTAACAGAGATGAGAGACCAAAACAAAAAAAGAAGAGCCAAGTAAATCCAAGCCAAGAAAACTCAAAGAAATAGAGTGGAAATAAATGAAATTCAAAGCAGTTAAAAAAAAAAAATCAATGATACAAAAAGTTAATTCTTAAAAAAAAAAACAACCAGAACTGGCAAAGATAAAAAGTAAACTGAAATCATGAATCACATACCTGTTTGAATGGATCAAATTTAAAAAAAAAAAAGCCCCACCACCAAACACTGGCAGAGGGCACAGAAACCATCATGGCGCACGACCACTCTTGCTGGTGGGAACGATGTGGCCCAGCCACTCTGGCAAACGGTTTGACAGTTTCTTATAAAACCAAACAATTTATATAAACCCAGCCTTGTTGGGCATTTATGATGAAAAAATGATGACATATAAACCCATGCAAAAAGAGTTCATAGAGGCTTTATGTGTAATCATCCATAACTGGAAACAACCTTGGTGTCCTTCAATGGATGAAGAGAGAACAATCTGTGGTCCATTCATACCATGAAATATCAACCCTCCTCTTCAACAGAACACAGTGAACTGCTAACACACACAACACCTGCATGGATTGCCAAGGAAATGGGATGAGCAAGAAAAGGTCAACTGCACAGTGTGCAACTCCACTTATATAACATTTTGGAAATGACAAAAGTTTAGAAATGGTAACAGATGAATGGTTGCCAGCTGTCCGAGACTGAGACTGAGGGTGTGGGCTGGGAGAGGAGAAGGTGTCATTTTAAGAGGGCACGCAGAGGTGTGGGGGGATAGCAGTGGTCTGCGGTGGCAGATTCAGGAACCCACATGGGATAAAATGGAACTAGAAGGAATTATGCTCAGTGAAATTAATCAGAAGGACAAAGAAAAATATCAGATGGTTTCACTTATAGGAGGAATACAGGGAAACTAAATAAGACATCAGTATAAAAAAATAGTAATAGAAAACATAACAAAACAAAACCAGACAATTGTGAATCCAAGGCATCCTGCAAGGGAGGAGGAGGGAGAGGAATCAGAGGGAGCACAAGGGACTGTTGTGATGGTGCATGGGTACACTGGTGAAGAAAATTCTATGGGGACTATACCTGGGGGGGGGGGAGTAAATATTGTTTAAAAATGAACAATGATGTAAAAAATAAATTAAAAAGAAAAAAAAGAACAAATCCCCCCCTCACCAAAAAAAAAAGGTATACAGCTGAAAACACACATACCCACACAAGTGAGTCAATATAGAACCAGGGAAATCTCAATGAGATCCTGGTTGGGATACTGTGCTTAAATTTAGCAAGATGTTACTATTGGGAGAAAGCAGATTAAATATGGTCAGGATCTTTCTGTATTATTTTTTACAACTGCATGTAAATCTATAATTATCTCAAAATATGGTGGTTGTTGTTATTGTTGTTGTTTAAATAATGCTTCCAAGGAAAAAAAAAAAGGATTGGAGCAACAATGTTAAAAAAAAAAATGAGTAAAGAAAGCCAGCTAAGCTCACCAGGGACAGATGAGCGGATAAGAAATGGTGGCTTATGCACACAATGGAATACTACTCAGCTACAAAAATAGATGAAATTCTGCCATCTGCAATAACAATGGATGCACCTCATTGATATTATGTTAAATTAAATAAGTTAGACAAAGAAAGACAAATACCATATGATTTCATTCATATGTGAAGATTAAAAAAAAGAACAAAACAAAACATACTTTACGTTATAAAAACAATATAGTAGTTATTAGAAGGGAAGGGGAGGGAACTGCATAAATCTGTATGTTGATGGGTGGAAACTGGACTTTTGGTAAACATAATATAGTGTGCAGAGATGTTAATTTATAAGGCTGTACACCTGAAATCTACATAGTGTTCTAAGCCAGTGTTACTTCAAAAAAGAATCTGAGGAAAGGAAATTTTCTTTAATGCCACTGCCCAGGGTAAGATGAGCTTTGGACATCCTTAGTCATTCAGCTTGGGTTAAATAATGTAGAGCATACATTCATGTTCTGGAATATGCTTCACTTCCCTACACATTAGCCTAAGAACGCCAGCAGTTTCCAAGATAAAAGAGTAGACAGATGGTGTTATGGGGGAAAAAAATTCATAGACCTAAATAGGAAAAACCTGGCAAAGAAAGAATGTCACCAACCAAAATCAGAATTGTGTTTTAGTGAAACTGAAGATTTATTTTGCCTAGCACCCATGAAGGTTTACCTAGGAATTATGGAACTATGTTATGAAAAGTAAACATTTAGTTTGAAGATTCTTTAAAAAAAATAACTACACTTGGCCAAGGGATAAAAAAGCACAATAAAAAGTTAGACCTAGTACATAAATTAGTAGTTGTTTAAATTCAAGATGTGTGAAGAAAAGATTGTGTAAAATTCTAAATGAAATGGCAAATATTTTAATAATGCCATATAATTCCCAAATAGATAAGACATATACAACTATGTTATTTTAAACAAAACATTCAAGGAAAACAACATTCCACTTTTGGTTAGACACTAAACACCAAAAAGGCTTCTTACATCCAAGTGTCATGAATCTGAGAATTTTTTTTATTGGTACAATTTTAGCATTGTGAAATGCTTTTCACATTTCACTTACCGCATTTTGGGTTAATTCTAAATGAAAGTGAACAAGAAAAGGTCAGGAATAGAAAGTCTCTGAGAAGCAATTTATTCTCACCTTTTCTTTGTATGTTTTTGAAACTAGTAATATGCATGTAGATAAAGATGTCAAAATTTTAACCCACAAGCCAAATCCAGGGAGTCCTCACAGACAACTTCCCCCAGTACTTAAAAACTTGCTTTGCGGGGATGTATAATATTAAAATATCATCTGATCCCTTCCAGTGCCATCCATGTTGCTGCAAATTGCATGTGTTTATCTTTTTTGAATGCTGAGTAATATTCCATGGTATATATGTACCACATCTTCTTGATCCAGTCATCTATTTTTGGGCATTTGGGTTGTTTCCAAAGCTTAGCTATTGTAAACAGTGCTGCTATAAACATAGGGGTGCAGGTGCTCTTGGGATCATGCTCAGCGAAATAAGCCAAAAAGAAAAAGAAAAATACCGGATGGTCTCACTCATAGCAGGAATCTAGAAAACTTAAATAAGGGACCAGGAAAATGAATATAAGAAAGTGAAAATCAAAATTAACAAAAAACTATGAACCAGAGACACTTTTTGGGGGGCGGGAGGGGAAGGATTGGGGTCAGAATGGGGCGTTTGCAATTGTATGGGGGAATATAAAAATAAAATTTAATATTAAAAAAACAAAAATAAAATAAAATATCATCTGGACCTGGGTCCTCATTTACCTTTGACAGGTAGCTTTTTGAAATGCCAATTATTGTTATGACTCAAAAGTCTAAGAGCTCAGCCTAACTGTTCCATGTAAGAATGGTAACAGCCGGTAGTAAACAGTGTGAAAAGACATTAGCAGAAAAAACACTTTACACTGGCAACTCTCAACTCTGACACCTTTTTAAAATTCTAAAGAAAGCTGTGAATCAACTATCCACTTAGAATTCATGCTTATTCAGTTCTGCCTGCAGGTAAATAATGCTATTTATGAACAGAAACATAAAACCAAATTACAATCGGCATAAAAGTTGAATTTTTTTTAAATAATTAAACAACTTGATCCTATACCTCTTATCTCAATGTTACCTAAAGGGCAATGGAAAAACAAACAAACCATATTGATTGCCCACTTATGATGAAAAAGCACCCCACCCACTGCAGAGCTCAGCAAGCATTTTCCCCAGATTTTAGGTAAGTAAGCACCCGACCAATGTGTACTGGTCATATTAAAGATATTCTCAATCCTGTAGATCAGAACATGGGACCCCTCTATCCTGCACACCTGTCCATGGTGGGAGGGGGGGTGGCATCACTGCCCAGCACCAAAGGGACTTGCCCTCGGCCCTTCCTTTAAGCCTCACATCTAGTCAGTGGCAGGCCCTCCTTTCAATGCCACCCTCCTGGCCTCAGCATCTGTTACCAGGACACGTACCCAGAGGTCATCCAGGCTTGTCCAGCACTCATCCTGTCCAGTCCATGGGTCGCTATCAGAGTGACTTCACTGACACCACACGACTTCACTGTTCTCATTCAGGCCCTCAGCCCACCTTGCACAACCGGGTCCGTGCCCACCTCCAGCTTCACTCCTTACCACCCCAACCATCACCACTCATATCATCAACACCAATAATACATGTATGGGACGTTCCCAATAGGTAGGCTAAAGCTACATGTCAGTTCCATTCACACGCCTTTGCCTGGAGTATGGCACATGGTCACAGCTAACTTCAAGAAAATTTAGTGACGTGCATATCCAAGAAGAAAGAACAGACCTGGGTGAGCAGCCAGCTGTCTCGGTCACATCAGATAACTGTCATAAATACAATAGTAACAGAAAAAAAATATTCAAATGCTTGAAAGGCAAAGAAAAGCTACTTTTACTTGAAATAAAAACCTACCAGAAACTGAATTTAAGTCAATTAGGAAGTAAATGCAAAATAAATTAGAGAACCATTAGGAGTCAAGATGTTTTAGGAGCGATTGTGTCATTTATATGCGTGCAATTATAGTACTCTTTAAACTATTTCAGAATATTCTTTTTAAGAATCTAGTATAATATTGATACCAAAAGACAGCACACACAATTCTACAGGCCAACATTGCTTATGAAATATTAATAAAATATTAATGCAATATCCTAAATAAAACATCAGTATATAGAACAAACAGCACATTGAAAGAATATATCACCATTTCTAAGTGGAGTTAACTCAAACAATACTCGATCTTAGAAACTCTTGACATAAATCATCATACTAATAGGTCAAGAGAAAAATCTTATTAACTGCCTAGACATAAAGAAGGCATTTGATACAATCCCAAATCCATTCTTGTTAATAGAAAAACCTCTTAATACATAAATATTTTCTTGCTGTGCTAATACCTAAATGTGATAAATCGATTTTTTAAATTATGTGGTTGTAATAATTTGAAAGCTTAGGCATAGTTATAAAAATTTGTAACTAGGACATTACTTAGCTAACTTGGCACCAAATATACAAAATTTGTTTGTCACCCTATGTACAGAAATGAAAATAAACCAGCAAAGATCCTGTTTAAATAACAACTAAAGGAATTAAAAACCCAGAAATAAAGTTAACAAAAATGTGCAGGATTATATTATGTGAAGTTGTTAAATTCTGTGAAGGCACAAAAACATGATGTGAATAAGTGAAAGAGCATAACTTATTCTTGTTCTGAAAGACTCAATACCAAAATGAAATTCAATATAAAGTAATTATAGATCTCATGACATTTCAATAAAATATCAGAAGAATTTTTAATAACTAGACAAAGCTGCTTCCAAAGTTCACCTTGCAAAATAAACAGGACTAAAACATAAAATGAGTGAGGACTAACCCTCACTCATTATGGTAGTAAAGCACATTATCAAGTTACAATAATTAGAGGAGTATGATATTGATGCACAAAGCAGCAGCCAGATAAGTCAAAGAGGATAGTGAATCCAGAAGCAGACAGAAATACAGTTAGTACAGGCATATCTTGTGGTACAGCCTTGAAACAGCAAGATAAGAACCTGTGAATTTATTAAATTTAATTTAATGCTCATGCTTTGGCTTTTTTGGCTCTACTTGTATTTTAGGAGATCAAATATGGCTCCCTCTGAGTAAGGGTACTTTTTAAAAAATTCCAACAGGCAGACCTTGCTGGAGTTATACAGTCAGAGCATGTTCTATTAGGTTTTCTTCTAAATTACTTTAGTACATGCTAGTAATAAGCTCTTCATTTATATTGATTTCATTGATTTCTTATCCTAAAATTCAATTAGTTAAATAATAAGAATCATATAAATGCTTTGTATGTGAGAGCACAGGAGTATCTAACATCATGAAAGAGGCAAATCTGTACAAATACAGTGTTATAAAGAAATGAATGAAATTTGCCTTTGTTATAACTAAATATTAATTATTAAAGTTATTGTATGGGTTTCAATGGTGTATGGGATTGCTTTAGCATGTTTTTGTGCTTAACACTTAGGAAATCACACAATTTTGCCATTGAAATAGTAAGGTTTTTCACTTAGAATAAAATTACCCCTATAACCCAAGGGGAGGATCCTGCCACGATAAAGTAATATACACATGGGTGGGGGAAAGAGAGGACTTATAGGGTAAAGAAATGGAACACAGAGAGTGATTTTTAAATGTCCTTATTTCATTCCTTGAATTAAATTAATTCCAAATGAATCAATGATTAAAATGCCAAAGTGAAAAGTTCCAGGAGAACACATCAGAGGAATGTTCATTACAATCTCAGAGCATACACTATGTTATCTTCACAGTTGTAAGCCCAGCAACCCAGCCTTTTAACTTTTATTGATTTAGAATACATAAGGAGAGAGTGTCACCATTGCTTATATGTTCACAAAAGGTGTAGGTAACAACCTCCCGCCTGAGAGTCTTGGAAAAACATAGCATCACATTCAGCATGAACTGCTTAAACTAATTTGGGAGATTGACTCAGAGTCCCAACTGAGAGAAGTCAAGGGTTTCCTGACAAAGGGCCAATGTTAACAGGACAGTGCCTCCCCCTTCTGCCCCAGAGCTCCTCGGCCCAGCACATCTGTCACCCTCCACACCTGCCCAGCTGAGCGGGAGCCCCCTGGCAGGTCTCCAGAAGGGTTTCTTTTGGTGACTCCATCTGCCAATAGATGTAAAGCATGTCACACAGAGAAGCGTGCCTAGGATTCCACAAGAGAGAGCAGGCAAGTGCTTGAAGGGTGACCTAGCGTGAAGCTTCAAGTGGTGTGGCAAAGCTGTGACTGCTGAGAAACAGCAGCAGCAGTCAAACCAGTGCAGCAGGAAGCTATTAGGATTGGCCCAGCTCATTGGACAGTTTTACCAAAAGGGGTAAGCTCTGTTCCAGAGATGCAACCTCCAATAAGCAAAGATGAGTTTTGCATGGCCCCAAGAGGGAACGATCACAGCTTCCAGACTGACTCTTTCAAGCCCTCTGAGCAAATGATCGTCATCAATTACTGCTAAGAATCTGAAAATGAAAAGCTACTTTGGATTCATAGGAAAAATTTTATACTTACTCTGAAACTTGAAACTTCTCCAACAGGAAACTGCTGGCAATTCCCTACAACACCACGCGTCCCACTCTCTTCCCCTTTTCTAACACCGGAAAGGATTTCATAGAACTCACTATAAGCCCAACACAGTTCCAATACCTAATAGGGACTTGACAATTGTATAGGCACATACCTCAGTCTTCTATGAGTGTAATAATTTTCATCACAAAAGGAAATTTCAGTCACATTAAATGCTTGGAGAACAATTAAACACAGAAGTGTAGCAATGATCCTAACACAAGCACAGAGAAGGGAGAAATACAAAAAGGGAAGTAGATGTGACTAGAGGGCTGAGAGGGAGGGAGGGTGGATGAGCAGACAGAGGGGAAAGGAAGAACACTGTGGGTGGGAGGAACAGAATGTGTGGGGGCTCAGAAGTGGAGGGGAGCTGGCATGGAACTAAGGTCACAGCATCTGGTAAGAATTCATGAATCCGTGTCAGCAAGAAAGATAACTGGTGCTAATCATTTTATCTTGGGATTTCTGTTGATCTATTGCCTCAAGATAACTTCAAATGATCCCATATTACTTGAAATGGTTTCTTGAAAAGAAACAACTTAGATAACTTAAAATCTAATTTTGGAAATAGGAGGGAACACAACCCTTACCAAAGCCATTGCTACATTTCAGATTCAGGAAGTTTGCCCCATGAGAGCAAAGCTAATTAGTGAGAGGTACCAAGTCTCCAGATAGTCATTTCTCCCCCTCACATTTTAAGCCTGGGAGTCCTTCCTTCTGGCCTGGCTATTTCACCAAAGCTTTTTCTCCTTAAGAGCAGGGACATCCATGAACTTATCTATCACAAACTAATTATTAAGCATGAACTATGTGCAAATTATTTGGACTAATATGAGAAATGGTAAAAAACTATTCCATTGCCATATTGTTTTATTATAGTTTTGTAGTATAGTTTGAAGATATTTTTATCAGATTGCTCTATTAACTCCATTTGGGGTCTTTTTTACTCCTTATTGCTCCATATTTCTTTTCATTTTTCTTTTGGAACATAAACTAAAATTTTCTTAGCAAATAAAATAATCTTTCTATTAATTTACAATTATAAAATCAATTTCAGTCATGTTTGCTCTATTTCTTTGAAGAATATCATTGAAACTTTTATTTGAATTGCACTGAATCTATATATTGCTTTGGAGAAGAGATATTTTAACTATTTGAATTCTTCCAATCCATGAGCATTAAATGTGTTTCTATTTCCTTGTGTCTCTCTTTTTTTTAAGAATTTCTTCTAGTTTACATTGAATAGTTCTTCCACTTTCTTAGGTTTATTGCTAAGTGTTTAATACTTTTGATGTTATTGTTAATGTTGCAATTCATTATTTACATATAGGGATGCACCTGGCTTTTGCATATTTTGTTGCCTGCCCCTGTAATACACAAATTGTTCCTAATAGATTTTTAATTAGTGTTTTTAGAGCTTTCTATGTATATTACCATGTCATCTACAAACAGTGATAGTTCTATTTCTTTTCCAATTTGAATTCCTTTTATATCTTCACTTGCCTAATTGTTCTACCTAGGATTTCCAACACTGTGTTAAGAGTAGTAGTAAGAGTGGACATCCTTATGGACCTGATCTTAGAGGAAAAACCTTCAGATTCTCACTATCGAGTATGATACTAGCTGTGGATTTGGCATATTTGGCCTTTATTAGATTATGTATGTTCCTTCTATCCCCATTTTACTGTAAGTTTTTATCATAGGCTGCTGAGTCTTGTCAAATGCCTTTTCTTAAGAATGTGCACATAGTTGGGTTCTTTTTTTTTGGGGGGGGGGTGGGGTGCAGAGCCCAAAAAGCAAACTCACACAAATATGGACAGCTAATTTATGACAAAGGAGCCACTTCAACAAATGGTATGGGAAAACTGGAGAGCTATATGCAAAAGAATGAAAAATAGACCAGGATCTCACACCAAACACAAAAATTAAGTCAAAATGATTATGACTTGTATGCAACATGAAAAATCATAAAATACATAGAAGAAAACAGACAAAAATACTCTATGACAGTGATTTCAAGAATGTCTTTGAGGACTTAACTCTAAAGGTAAGGGAAACAATAGCAAAAGTAAATGGGACTATATCAAACTAATAATTTTGTGCATAGTTATAGAAACTATCAATAAAACAAAAAGATCCTAATTAGTGGGAGAAAATATTTGCACATCATAGATGTAACAGGGGCTAATACCTCATATCTACAAAAAACTCATTAACAAAAAGAAAAATAATCGAACCAAAAAATGGGCAGATGGGCTAAGATGACAATGACACTTCTCCAAAGAACATATATAGATGGTCAACAGACAATAAAAAATGCTGTGCCTGAGATAATGGCCCATATCAAAAAGACCAGAAACAACCAAGTGTTATCAAAGGTATAGAGAAAAATGGACCCTCAAATACTGTTGGGGGAATGTAGATTATTTCAACTCCTTTAGGAAACAATATGGAGGTTCCTCAAAATATTAATAGATCTGCCATATGATCCAGCAATTCCACTCCAAGATAACTTCTCCAAGATGCAAAAACACTAGTTAAAGGGATTTGTGTACTCCTGTGTTCACTGCAGTACTATTTACAATAATCAAGTTATGGGAACAACTTAAGTAACCAAAACAAAGGAATAAAGAAAATGTGGCACATATACATAATGGAATATTACTCATTTTACTTATATTTTGTATATATATCATATATGTGAGATATATGAGATGAAATCTTATCTGTGACAACATGAATGGAACTGCTTGGGATTATGCTCACAAACTGTCAGGAGAAACACAAGTGTAAGCTTATTTCATTCATATGTAGAGTATGCAAAAAAAAAAAAAAACTAAACCACAACAAACCCGGAAATCTGACTGCAGAATTAAGACTACAAGAAGGGGACACTGCAGTGTAGAGCACAGGGTAGAAGGGGGTCCAACAGACAGTTGTAGTGTTAAAGGTGCTAAGGCGGTGGGCACGGTGTGGTGACATACATCTGAAGAGGTGTGAATCTATACCCCTAAATCATATGCGGTGCTGTGAATCAATGTTACCCCAATTAAAAAAAGATTAAATAGAAATTAAACAATTATGTTCTTGCTACCTCTATAACACTAAATCCAAATGGATGGTTCTGCTCAATAGCATATATATTAGTGAGTGCTTTGTGAAATATGGAAATCAAAAGGAAGACTTGGGGAAGATTCAAACACACACAATGTATTGCAATATGGTAAATGAAATGACTTCAGTTATAGGAGCTGAGCACCATGGAGGAAAGGTAACAAGTTTGGAGGTATACTCAGTTTGAGATACATTTGTAACATTTGCTTGGTGTTGCCTAACCCACAGATAGACTTAAGAGTTAAAAGTGAAGAAGAGAACTGTGAGGGAGATAGTTTTGGAAGTCACCAGTCAGTGAATAGGAAAGCCATGACAGTAGATAAGACCAGCAGGAAGAAGATGTAGAATGAGAAAACAATTAAGCTAGGGATCTAGAACTAGGAATATTAAGCTGTGGGAAATGGAAGAGGAACCAATGAAAAGGATTGGGGAGAGAGGATTTACAGGGTCACACAGGTATAGGAAGGAATGTCCAACAGTTTTAATGTAATAATGAGATCAAATAAGTACATCTAGAAATGCTCACTGAATTTGCAAACAGTAATTCATTGGTGACTATAACAAGATTTCCAAAAAAGTGGTGTAAATGGAAGGTTGTTTGCAATGAGTTACAGAAATTGGGAGATGAGGAAATGAAAATTATGACTCATCAATGTTTGCATAAAAAGGGGAGATTGGTTGGTATCATGAGGGGATGCTTTTTTCCAGAAGATTTGGGAACTGTAACAAGAGCCAAATTGAGGCAAGCAGAAACACTTAAAGTACCAGAGAGAGAAAGAAGATTCACTAGATGGGACCCCAAGGACCCCAAACCCAGAAAGCACTGCAACAGCGAGTACGACTTCTGAAGGTAAATGCACCACCTGAGGATACAAGGAAATGGAGAGCCAGAAAGCTTCTTGACCCAATTCAACTCAGAGAGAGACCATATTTCAGCATTTTTCATGGTAACAAAATAGGAGGAATGCTTTAAACTACAAACCCAGGAAAAAAATATTACTATAACTCATTTCTTCCTTAGACATTTTTTCCTAATTGCCTTGGGACATCAAAGTCATTTAACAAGTAGAACAATAAAATAAGGACCCCATACAAAATTATTAAATGAAAAAAGTTGAAAAGGACATTGCAACATTTTGACAGATAATGAAAACACATCTTAAAATGTCACCACAAAGCAGAAAACTGTATCCAAGCATTTCCAAGTGAGGTCAAAATTTCAAGAATCATCAGAGCTTTGATTCACAAATAGAAAAGCTCAGATACATGACTAGACTGCAGGAAAACATAACGCAAGAATCAACATTTCAGAATCAGGAAAAAAAGGTTTAGAATATAAAATAATTTTAAGAAACCTGAGTGAATAGATATCAAAGAAAGCGTATTAGTGGAAAACCAGAAAACAACAGCATAGAAAAAGAAAACATTATGAACAAATAGAACAAAACCTTAGCAAATCAAATGTAGCAATACACTGAGAGAATCATTTATGATCAAGAGGAATTCATTTCAAGGATGCCAGGACAGTTTAATATATGCAAATCAATTAATATAATATACCCCATCAACAAAAATAAAAAAAATCTCATAATCATACATATCAATAGACACTGAAAAGGCATTTGACAAGCCCCAAAACCTATTTATCACTGAAAACTCAAAATTGGAAAAGGAATATACCTCAACATAGTAAAAACTATATATGACAAACCCATAGCTAACATCATACTTCATGTTGAAAAAAAAAAAGCTTTTCCCCCAAAGATCAAGAACAAGATAAGGATGTCCACTCTTACCACCACTGTTCACCATTTTGGAAGTCTTAGTGAGAGCAAGAAAGCATGCAAAAGATATAAAAGGGATCCAAGTAGAAAAAGTAAAACCATCACTATTTGCAGATGATACTGTAATATCACAAAAAACCCTAAAGACTCCACCAAATAAAACCTACTGGAAATAATAAATGCATTAAAGTGACAGGATACAAAACAAATATACAAAAATCAGTTGCATTTCTATATGTGAACAACGAATTAGAGAAACACCAATAGAAAGTAAACACAAGAATTTAAGGCAATAACGTAAAACACCACACCATCCATTCTGTTAATAAACACAGGAGGACTGAACTCACACTAATACAAAGAAATTATTCTCCTATTGACATATTTTAGACCCAAATACAGAAAGTAGACAAAAATAATTAGTAAGGCTATAGAAGTTCTGAATGACCAATGAGGCAGATCTTATTGGTATGTTTTGAACTTTGGTTCATACCAGCTGAACTAAAATGTATGTACTGAACTTGGTACAACTGGTCCTCCAAGAGTAGAGAATGCAGGTATTTAAGAAAGCACATGGAACATATCCGAAAATCAATACTCTATTAAGCCAGGAGGAAAGTTGCAATAAAACAAAATGAAAATACAAATAGTATATTCTGACCAAAGTGCAATGAAACTAGAAATTAATAAAATCTTTTGTAGTTCTACCTAGAAATGCTTTTTAAAAATCTCAAATCAGGGACCTCCCTGATGGTGCAAGGGGTTAAGCACCGCACCCCACACGGTGCAGCAGACCTCTCCTGCCTCGCCCGCTACTCCCCTCAGCAGTGTATTTCAGTCAGTCTGCCTGTTCTGCTCCCCACTCTGTCTCTGGTGAATCCTCTCACCACCCCCCAACATCTCTGGCCTGTACCCCAGCTCTTGTATGCATAAATAAATCTTTCAAAAAATAAAAATCTCAAATCATATATCAAGGAGTATGTATAGATATTAAAAAAAAAAAACCCTGCAGAATTTCCAGAGAGCAATAATTAAAATGATACATTGTATCTGGGGTTTCTTAAATGTTGTATGAAGCCTTTCTCCATATAGCTAAAATAAATGTATAAATATAAACTCTTAACTTTGTTATCTTAGCAATAAAAATGAAAAAAGTGGACTGAAAAAACACTATCAAAAAAGCAAAATGAAGTTTTAATAAAGGCAAATGCAGAAATGAGTTAGAAAACAGGAAAAAACCCACACTAATAATCTGGGCCTTTGAAAAACATGAATAAAATGAACAAAGCCACAACTAATTGTTTTAGTAAATGGGTAGAAAGCACAAATATAGAAGAGAATCATGACAGATGTAAAATAACCAATTCTTACAAATGAGTTTTTTAAAATCTGTATAATTATATTGGCACAATTCTATGCAAGTATTTGAACCCACGTGAAATGTACAACGTCAATCAAAATAAAAAGTTAAAAGAGAGTGCGCAAATAAACCAGTTACCACATAGGTAACTGGGGGGGGGGTTTAAAAAGCTACTCTTTAAAACAGTATCAGGCCCAAATGGCTTTACAGTAGAATACCATCAAACAACTAGAAATAAGATAGTCCAAGTCCTACTAAATTTGTTGTAGATCACAGAAAATGAAGGAAAACCATTCAAACTTTTAATTTCAAATATAAAATATTCATTGCTATTTAAGAGTCATATAAAGATCATAAAAAAGAAAGTGGTATATGGTTCTCACTAATGAAAACTGATGTAAAAAACTTAAGTCATGCTACAAAATGACATCATGACCTAAGAGTTTATTCTGGGAATACAAGGTGATTCAATATGAGGAAATCTAATAATATAATTAATCACAGCAATAGGGAAAAGGAGAAATCACATGACCACTTTCAACAATGCCAAAAAGCATTTGAAACATTTCAACATTTATTGCTAATCATAACCTCAGTTTCTCTCTCTCACACACAGACTCACACTCATTCACTAAAGAGTCAAATATGCATCTTACTTAATGGGGCAAAAGGAGGGTATTTCCATGAATACCCTCCTGGTATTCATGGTTGCCCACGAATGCCACTGCTGTTTAACAAGATATCTGAGAAATTAGACAACAGAAGTAGACGCGATAATGTAATTGCAAGAAAAAACAAAACACCAAGTCCATATTTTTAAATAAAGTTTGTGTGTTAGGGAAACTCAAGAAAAACAATGAAGACACTACAAAAATCAGAGATGGAGGTAAATTAGCAGGCTATAAAACTTATAGATGAAAATCAACAGCTTTCATATATACAGACACTAAACTGTTATGCTCTATAAAAAAAGAAGCCTCCAGCTTAAAATGATAAACGTAAACATATTTCTCCGCAAGTAATATGCAAATTTACACAAGGGAAAATTTTCAACACTATTGAAAAATTAAAAAGTACATTTAAATAAATGGAAACACATTCCCTACTCCTATATGAAGATGCAACCCCAGTGCAGAGAAAAAGCTTCCACAAAGAAGCAAACAGGTCTTTTCAAAACAGAGGCCATCCCTGGAGAGGACAGCTTGCTCCCTGCTGCAAGAGAATGCTATGGTTACAAGGGGAGGAAATGTGGGCCCCAATTCAAACAAACCAAGTTTTAAAAGAATTTTGGTAACTGATCAGGGTGTGGATGATACTAAAGAATTGTTTTTTATTTTGTTAGAGAGGAGAGCAGCCTCGTGGATACATGAAAGGAATGCTGTACCATTTAGAGATGTGTTCTTAAGCACACGGGGGTGAAATAACATATTTGAGACGTGTTTTAAAATAAGTCATTGAGGAAAGAGCCATGAAGGTCAGAGAAAGCCAACGCTGCAACCTCTGCCAAATTATTGACTATGAAGCTATAGACCTGGAAGTGCATTATTATTCGCTACTTTTACGCACTTTTAGTATTTGTAATGTTATTGTGTTGGGAAGGGAAAAATGAATTCTAGTACAAACCAGGTGCAGGGGGCAAGGCAGGGGTCCCTGGTGAATCTTTGCCTCTTTCCCTGGCCTCTCTCCGGCGTTCTCAGTCTCGTCTGCTGGGGTCCAAAGGGCCCACTGTGCTGCCGCAGCTGCCTTTTATCCCACGCCCCTCCTCACAGGTGTGAGCATTTGTGCACGTGCACACCAGTGCTCAGGTGCCCATCATCATGGTGCCCACGCCTCCGCCCCCGCCCCCCGGTCCACGCTAGCGGCAGGAGGGAGCAAAACAGCCTGACTTTTAACTCATTTACCCTACAGAGCGCAAGGAGTGGTTTAGGAGAAGCAATGATGTGAGAGTTGCTGAGAGAAACGTGAGTTGAGGTACTGAAACAAAGGTTTGAAGGACGACCGGAAAGCCCACTTCAGGGGAAGGGCCGAGGGTCCCAACTTGGGTGGGCTTGGACCAGCGTGAGCTGGTGTCGGCACGAGCCAGGAACGACGGCTTCCTCAGGAGCGTGGGAAGGCCAGAGAGGAGAATCAAGGTGTTACACACCTTCCCAAAGGCAAACCCCAAGGCCAGCTAAGAGGAAACCTAGGACAGGCTTGCCAGTGACCGGAAAGAGGAAACGAGCGAGGCTTAGCGTGGGGCTGGCAGAAGGAACAGGTGAGACAGGCAAAGGTAAAATTCGCAGCACTGCTCCTGTTCTAGGGCTTCCTTCTGTCTCCAGCCAACAGGGTTTGCTCCCTTGTCTGGTGCCTTAGAAGCGGATGGGCCAGCTGAGCACAGCTACAAGGGGATTAACTCCTTGAATCCCCCAAACGCGCCAGGTGTCTCAGTCGGCAGGGCCTGTGGGGGAGCTGGGATTTGAGCTTGGAGGAGCTGAGCCCAGGCCTCCAGGTCCCAAGCAGGAGGCAGTGCTGCAATTACAGCAGCTTAGCCCCCACCTGCCCCGTTATTTTGTTTGAGCAAGCATTTCAGCATGCAAACAGTGCTGGGTTTAGGGCTTATACTGAAACCACCCTAATACATATGGAAAATAATTACAAATTGGAGGTCTTCATTATTAATGCTAAGCAATGATCTGCAACAAATATCCCCACTGATTGTGTCAAGTGAGTGTAATAATAGTACAGCGAGAACTGCACTACTAATATGCTTATTCCCCAAAAAACACTTTTAAAACTTCTCTACATTTAATGAGCACTTAGATTTTTCTAATATATTTTGTTCATGAAGGCCAGATATTCCCAGGAAATTATAATCTCCTTGAGGGGAAGAATCCAGTCTTGTGACTTTAAAAAAAAAAAAAAAAAAAAAACCTCTCCAAACAGCCAGACTATGCTAAGCATATAAAAATGGTTTAATAAACATTCTCTGAATAGAGCTCAATTACTGCTGAAGTTGGAATAGGAAGGACAGGTAATTTAAGGGGGGGGGTTTCTATTTAGAAAACCTATCAAGTTGGGAGAACTCTTTTGAAGGTAACACAAAAAAGATTGATACCCCAGTCCAAGAGGGGTGTCACGGAGACAGAGCTGGCTTTTTTGTAGTCTTCCCAGCAAGAACACTGATGTAGATGTTTTCTAGAATCCTGTGTGTAATTAGAAGCACCGAAAGCCATAACTCCATCTATTTTGTTTCAGCTCTGTACCCAAGAGCAGAGTCTCACATAACAGAGCCCCAAAAGCCTGTTGTAGGGTAAAGAAAATATCAGGCTTTTCTGCCCTTCCGTCATCAGGATAGATGATGGATCCTTGTCCTGAATGCATGCCTGATGGCGGGCACCTGGAGTAGGGTGTGGGCAGAGGTAGATGGGATTCAGCTGAGTTAAGACTGGGCTTTTAAGGGCGGCGTCACGGGGACGCCAGCAGCAGCAGAAGCTGAAGAGAAGCCGAGATCACCAGAGAGCCCAGATAGAGTGAAGATTTGCTGGGGGCTGGGAGGCCTGCCAGCCTCCCGGCCCCCCAGCCTGCCATATGTATGGTGAACCCCAATAAAAGACCTGCAAAAAGCCACTAAGGACTCTGACTCCTCCTTTACCCGGTCTGCATGGGATCAGAAAACCTGCACTGTGTCCAGTCCGGCCCTTACACCTGTGTTAGCCAAAAAAAAGATCTTATCACATGTCACCCACACCTAACTATTAGCAAGGAAATCAAAGTGATTCTGGGCACCAAGACCACGAATGCTTACCTGGCACTCTAACTCCGTGCTTTTTACCATTTTTTCAAAGGATAACTAATGCAAATTTCTCCGTATGGATCTCTAAGATGAAAATAAAGCAACTTTTCCACCCTGCTGGGCAAAGTTTAAAAAGCTGAGAGCTGCAGAATGAACGCGTAGTGTTAAACACGACATGATTAGACATTCTGGGAGCTTCAAAGAAGAAAATACTCATCTAGCAACCTCCAGGATGTGTTACACAAAGAAGGGCTCTAGCTCCTGTTTTTCACATCTGAGGACTTGCAACAACTCCCTTTTTGGTTTCTCCTAGCAGGGAGGTTAAGAACGTGAGGTTTGGGGTCAAATGGCCTGCCTGTAGGCACTCAGTCAATGGAAGCTACTGTTCTTACAGAGGGCAAGAGAAACTGGGCATCCCCTGCCCTTACCTTACCACTCTTCCTCCAGGGGTGAGGGAGCTGCAGGGCATACACCGGGCCAGCCCCATGGAATGGGTGGGGGGTCCCTGTGGGCTCCGTGGCCACTCTCCTCTGGCAGTGTCAACACTCCCCCAGAGAATTGGCTCTGCTTTTCTACCCTCCTGCAGGTGCCCACACCCTGTGGTGAATTGAGTCCAGCTGTTCTGCACACCAACCAGCTAGCTCTCCCACTGCTCCAGCCATTTCCTACGTGTTGCTAATCAAAGGTTTCAGAGCCCCACGCTTGGGAGGCAGGCAGTACTAATTAGGCTTCAAGCTCAGGCCTGGGGGAAAGAGAGCGCTGGCTGTGGACAGCATTTGAGCATGGCTGAGTCAGTCATAGCTTTTAGCCACTGAATGCCAGCATTCCACTACAACCCAGAGTTGTTGCTGTTTTGCTTTTATTATTGACTTGGCAGTGCAGAAGGTCAATGGTTTGGCCAAATGGCTCACGGAGGTCATGTGTTTAAAGTCCACTGTTACCTACGTGTCTCACCCCCCTGGCTCATCTTTCCTATTATTTCAGGTATCCTTTATTGAGTGCGAGACACTATTTGTTATTTGTGTGTGTCCCTCTTTTTATCTCAATCATTTACTAATTCGTCTTAAATATTCATCCTGAAATTAACTGTCTCCATTTTATCAAAAAGGAAATGGACAATCAGAGAGGTTAAGTAACTTGTCTAAATCCACAGAGCTTGGGAGTGGGAGACTCAGATCTGAAATTCAGACCAGCCGGATTCCTAAGGGTGTACGTCCCACGAGTGCCCCTACTTTACCGTTCCCACTTCCACCCCTTAAGAACTTCAGTTGCCTGAGCTGGTATGAATGGAATCAAGGTCATGGGCTCAGGTTCCGTGGAGGATCAAACTCCCTTATCTCCAACACCACGTATCACCCTCCACCTTTAGCCCCTGAAAGAACTTTCTCTGATCTGGACCTTTTCTTCATGCCTCCAGTAGGACAGATAACGTCTAAAATCCAGGGCCTCCGAAATTTCCAGAGCAGGCATCAACTAGGGCCAGAATCCCTCAGCCGCTACCTCTTGAGCCTGAGTGTTTACCACCAAAACTCACGGAACACGAGCTGCAGGTGGGAGGAAGGTAGCGCTTTCACCGCTGAGATCCTAGACCAGATGGGCTAGGCTGTGGCGAAAGCTCCTGTCTCCTCACTTCAGAAAAGACAGGAGGAAAGGCTCAGATGCCAGAGAGTGGCTTTGGAAAGAGCTCCTTTCTTTACCTTCTTTACCTGTGGCCCCTTCCTTTACCTGTGGCAGGTCCTCTGACAGAAAGAGCACCTGCTGTTTGTGGTGCGAGACCCCCAGCCCTCTCAGTCATGGTGAGAAAATCCAGACATGAAAACGCAGCTTGTGGCTGTGTCCCAGGAAGAAGGCGGTACCGGGGCACAAGACAGAGGATAAGACACCGGATGTTGGGAACCTGGTGGAGCAGTCTGCCGTGATCTAAGCTGGGCCTTTGCTTCAAAATATAGCACCAGGCTGGTGGGTTTGACTACATTTTGTTGAAACATTCCTTTAACACAGTTCCCTCTAGAGCAGTCTTCTGACCTCAGGTCCCTCCATTCCACACAGATCTAGTGGGAAATCCCCAAAACGATGCAATAGGCTTTTATCAGTTAGTAAGGGATTATTTTAACTAGAATGATTTCATTACAAAGCTTGCTATGAGTTCCTTAAAAAGAAAAGCAGACTTTCCAGAAAGGTGTTGTAGGGTAAGGAAAAATATCAGGTTTTTCTGCCCTCCTGCCATCAGGATAGATGATGGATCCTTGTCCTGAATGCATGCCTGATGGCGGGCACCTGGAGTAGGGTGTGGGCAGAGGTAGATGGGATTCACCTGGGCTGAGACTGGGCTTTTAAGGGCGGCGTCATGGGGATGCCAACAGAAGCAGAAGAAGCCAAAAGAGAAGCCGAGAGAGAGAGAGAGAGATCACCGGAGAGCCCAGATAGAGTGGAAGACTTGCTGGGGGCTGGGAGAACTGCCAGCCTCCTGGCCCCCCAGCACCCCTGCCTGCATATGCCTGGTGAACCCCAAATAAAAGACCTGCAAAACCTCTGAGGGCTCTGACTCCTCCTTTACCCGGTCTGCATGGGATCAGAAAACCTGCACCGTGTCCGTTCCTGACCCTTTACAGGTGTCCACCCAATAGCACACCTCTGTCCTTCCTGCAATCAATTGAGCAGTGGCTTCCACATGCTTTCCTGAGAATTAAACAATTCCCAGAGCAGAAGAGACTCAAAGTTGTCAGTGAGTTCAGTGAACAGGCAAGAAACATGCCCATAGATGATACCAGGCTTCTTTAGTCAGTGTGAGGACAGAGAAAACATCTTTTGAAAAGAATCTTCAACCTGCTGATGGTCACTGTCCCGAAGGTCCTTCCGCTCCTCCCTCAACAGCTGACCCTTCCTCATGCATGGACAGTCAGCTGAGGACTCGTTTCTGAGCGTGTGGGAGGCCCCTCTGATCCCCCGAAGCCTGTTCACCTTTAACGCACCATCAATGTCAGGGAGTAGAGCCTGGGGGGTGAGGGGTTGTTTTCAGCAAAACTGCCCAACTCACGCTCTAGCACATGGTACTGAATGAATGTTTCTTGAATGAATGAATAAATGAATGAACAAATGGTCAAGAAAAAGAACAGGCCTCAAGAAGCAGATCTGGTCATCTGTCATGGTCCACAGCAGCCCAAGTAGCAGTGGAGGACCTATCAGTAGCAGGAGCAGGTAGGCCCAGATGATAATTTTCACTTGAGGCCTTCACTGTACAAGCATATAAATCTCACCTTTTCCAAAAGATTCCAATATATCTTCCCACCTTTCTTCAAACCCCAGTGAAGATCTTCCTCTCTCACTGACACATGTCTAGATCTAGACTATACACCAAAGACACCAGATCTGCCCAAAATCTCCCATCAGAATTCCATCTGACACCTCAATTCCCCAACTTCACTCAGTAGGACACAAAGAACCAGACTCCATAGAACTGCCAACTTCAGAAACCAGGAGATAGAGTGCAGGAGAGATGAGGAACAGAATTATCTCAACCAAAAGCCTCAGGGCATTCTGCTGAGGGCAGAAAGGACCAGTGGTCTGAAGCCTGAAGTGGTGAGAAGCCTGTTCTAAGAATAAAGTGCAGCCATCCCTTGGCTTCAGAACTGGAAACCAAGAGCTCCCCCGGGTCTGTTTGCATACCTCGAGGTATTTGCATACACCTTTGCGTGCTATTCGCCTACTGACAATCATTTTGCTTTTTATTTCTTCAAAAGTTCTCCATTTACATTTTTTTATTTTTTAAATAAATTTTATTTTTATATTCCCCATACAATTGCAACCCCCCCATTCTGACCCCAATCCCTCCCCTCCCGCCCCCCAACCCCCAAAAAATGTCTCTGGTTCATAGTTTTTTGTTGATTTTGATTTTCACTTTCTTATAGTTATTCTTTTTCCTGGTCCCTTATTTAAGTTTTCTAGATTCCTGCTATGAATGAGACCATCCGGTATTTTTTTCTTTCTGGCTTATTTCGCTGAGCATGATCCCTTCCAGCGCCATCCATGTTGCTGCAAATTGCATGTGTTTATCTTTTTTGAATGCTGAGTAATATTCCATTTACATTTTTACCCAAACCACAGAGAGTAGCTCAGCCTGCAGGGGAGATAGTGTGGCGGGAAAGAAAGAAATAAGACCCCCCACCACCGACTGCAAGCCCCTGCGGGCACACTCTCCCTGTCAAAGATGGGAAGATGCTGGTTACTCAAACCCAAGGGTCACCAATAAACAATTTAAATGTACAATCTAAACTGTGCAACTATTATAAGCCAGCTGTCAAATCACTCATCGGAAGCTGGTCCCAAAGAGAACAGGAACAGAAAAGGCACAGAATGAGGATGGATAATCTTCCAACAGTTGAATGATTTTATGTCATCGCTGCCCTTGTCAGTGTGCTGGGCGCTGCTGAGATTCTTTCAGGATAACCTTAGCCAGTTGTGTTTTATCCACATATACCATCAAACACCTGAACATATAAGAAGCGGCAGGAGAGCTGCAACAATCTGAGCAAATGAGGTTAAGAGGATTGGCTTGACCCACATCCACCAAGAGACTGCATTCAAATAAAACTTAGTCTGTCCTACAATTTACATTTTCTGTGCTGTTCTGAACAATTCTTAGGGGTACAGGTTTGGAAGTAAAAGGAAGCAAGGTTCAAAACTGCATCCTTCTATTTTGGAGTTATTACATTTTAGTGGAAATTTTGTATTTTTTTTTAAACTGCAGTACTTGAGGCAAGTCCATATGCAGCATAGTAATATTCTCAAATCACACAGCAGAGATTCCAGAAAATGTCCCTTGTGCGCAAATAGAGCCATCACCATATTCTAATGCGGTTTAACAATACACAATACAGTTGTGTACATGATATTATCACAAACTGGGTCACAGCAATCGCTCACCTGACACACAGATGAAAGGGAGCTGAACCAGCTTCCTGGGACTCATGAGCAGAATGTGTAACAGAGAAAGAAATGGTTCAGGACCCGGGGGGATGGCTACTGTCTTGCTGCAGTGGTAGTTACTGTCCCCCACCCTCCAGGTGGGAAGTCGTAGTAACCAGCACGTTGGCTCCGGCCGGTGTCAGACACAGAGAAGCTCTTGGGCCTCCTCCTGGTGCCGATTTCTGCTATGTGAGCACCCCCTCTGCTTGCTGACTGCCTCCATACCTGCTACCTGAGCACTGCCTGAGAGATGTGCAAGTTCAGGGGAGAACTTGGTTATTAGGAAGCTCCTTTTATTTTTTAAAAGATTTATTTATGCATACAAGAACTGGGGTATAAGCCAGAAGTGTGGGGGTGAGAGGATTCACCAGAGACAGAGTAGGGAGCAGAACAGGCACATCTACTTATATCTACTACTGAGGGGAGCAGCGGGTGAGACAGGAGAGGTCTGCTGCACCATGTGGGTTGCTCTCTGGTGGGCTGGGGATCGAACTTGTGCTGCAGTGGCTGGCGATTGCTTGGTAGCACTGTCTTTAACCCCTGCGCCAGCAGGGAGGCCCTGGAAGCTCCTTTTATTTTGCTTTGCAAATATTAGCTAAAGAGTAGCTCATGTCAGCGATGTTTTAGATACAACACCAGCTTTCTTCAGCTCTGGACTTGGATTTCTCTTGCTCTAGGGGTTCAACATGAATCCACATTTTCCTCCATTTCACACTATTTTAATGTTCTCTTGGATCGGAAATGTTCCTTCTTTCCCGTTGGAGAAGCATGTGTTGGGGGTGGGGGAGGCTCATGAATATTACTTCATGAGACTAAGTCCTGTAGAATTGGCTGTCAGGATCTCCAGCCCAATCTACTCCTGGGCTCAACCAAGGAAGAGACACCCCAGCATTCAGAGAAGGAAACTGACCCCCCACCATCATCACCAAGGAAGCTTGCCCAAGGCCACAGAGGACATCAGTGACCCCGCTGGCATTCAAACTCATGTCCACTAATTCCCAGTTTAAAGAGCATAAGCTCATTAGAAAAGGTAAAAAATCCCTATTTTCCCCAAAAGTCAAAATATTTATTATTTAAAAATTTAGGTATAATATATGACAAGTGATGCATTTATCACAGAAAAAGCATTCTTTTCTCAGTCTGCTAGTGACTAACTCTTGCCTTTTATTATGACCACCTCAAAGACACAGACGTGTCCCTACACTTAAAAGTGGGAGGGTAGTGGGCTAAGCCTCTGACAGAGTCCACTGCACAGGTGAGGGGGGCCGGGCTCTGCATATCTGCCCCGCGGAGAGGAAAACAACGGCGAACATCACATTTACAAGGCTTACATAACAACTTCTCAAAGGTTAACAGCTGCTCCCAGTGGCATTTTCTGAACTTGTAGAGTCAGCTGCTTGGCTGTGGTTTGCACCAACGATGGGGAGGGTCTTCAAGAAAGCACTTGGTTTTATTCCCTGTACTTCAGAGCTAAATTATCTTGCAGTGCACACAGGTCAGTGAGGCATTTCCCACAGTGATTGTTCTGTGCATTCCCTTTCACGCACACATCGGATTCCAGCTTCAACTCTTATGCATCAAGATGGCAGCTACTGTTACAACAGACCAGCTCTCTGGCAGAAGTCAGAAGGCACCAGCGCTCAGGGGACTGTCTCACCCAAATGCACAAAAGACAAGTGACAGCCTGGAATGACAGCAGAACAGAGCGTGGCGAGTGGAGTGGGTGCAGGCCTTTTCACCGAGGGCATCGCTCTGTCTCCTGTGTCTTAATTTATTTCTTAGAGGAGGCCTGGATGAAGAGGGGGTTGGGAGGTACCAAAAGAAAATGAGGCAATCCTGCTTCCTGACCCCTTAAGAGGTCCCCCAAACCAATGCCAGAGCAGGAGTGCTCCCTGCAGGGCTACGAATAGCCGAAGCTCAACCTGAGCCCAGGCTGGGATGGAAACAGGCCATCAGGGGTGGTGAACTGGAAACGGTAGCCAGAACATGGACTCATTCCAATGTGGGCTCCACCCAGTGGAGGGACTTTACACAAATGGTTTAGAAGCCCTGTTCTTGGACTACTAATTTTCGAAACGTAAGCATCTGCACTAGATAATACTGAAGCTCCTCCAAGCTCTAAACTGAAACAGAGGTAGGTTCTTTCTCAGGTGCCCCTTAAGGGTCAGCCTTCACAAAAGAAGGGAATGGCAGGAGTTGACAATGTCAATGCAGACAGACCTGGGGCCAAATTCTGACTCCATGGCTCACTGACTTTGGGCAAATCGTTAACCTCAAGGGCCTCACTCTGCTAAAATGTAAAATGAGTCCAGTGATGTTCTTATAGGGATGTTGTGAGAATTAAATGAAACAATAAGTCACCTAGCATATACTGGGCACTCATAAATCTAGGCCCTACCATGGTCATTTCCCTTCTCGTGTTAACACATAAAGCAGGCAATCAGGATCTTTTAACAGTGAAGATAAAAAAACTTCTTAGGCTAAAAGGAAACATGAAAGACTCTCCTGGCTGGCTGGCTGACCCATCAGCGAGAAAACCAAGATGCCATCCCGACGGCAGCTCAGCTATTGGGACACTACACAGCTTCTCCTGAGCATCTCTATGCTAAGGTCAGACATGACTTGTCTTGTATCGGTGTTACCTGTGATATGAACCAAAGAACCCCCATAAGTTTCCACATCCTATGCTATCTCGCCAACAATCTCCAAGCCTGTTGAATTTTCACTGCTAGGGTCTTGCTTCTTGAACAAAAGCTCAAAAAAAAAAAAAATACTCAAAAAGGCCCTTTTCAGGTTTGCTCTTTTAAAAGTTCCAAATTACTTACAGGGTGATAATAAGCTGTTAGCGATTTAGCACAAAGGGGGCATTATGGGAAGGAGAAAGGAAAAAAAATGCTAGTGAGAGGAGAGGAATCCAATATGGGACAAAAATTAACAATGATGTAAGAAAATAAATTTTAAAAATTAAATTGTTGTTGAGCACTAATGATAAACCTCTACAGACTTCAGACCTGACAATCGCTGTACCTGGATAGATGGTGGGAGGTGATTTGTGCCAAAAGACCCTCACACGCAGCACTCTCTGCTTCCACCTGACTGATCCCCAAAGCTGGGTGACATCTCTGTGGGCACCTGCGTCCCTAATCACTGCAGCAGGGCCCACTTGGCCTTTGTAGAGCTCACGAGGCTTCCTCTGTGCCTGTGCCTCGGCGCTGTGCCACCCACAGACACTTGGATCCAGCATCAGCTGCCCGGCCTCTGCCGGGGAGCGAGAGGGCGAGGAGGATGGGAGAAGGAGCTGGTGGCCCCGCGGAGAGGGCCAAATGCTCATCAGAGGCTCCTGAGAGCCCCGCTGATTAGAAAAGGCCAAAAGTTCCTCTCCCGAAAGAGCACAGTTTACAACTCGAATAATTTATACATGGGCTCACTTTCCCTGAATAATTACAGATTATTATCCAGCTAATTACAGTACATGGTATTAAAAGATCCAGAATTCATTATCCCAATCTAGGAAATTACTTTGACACGTGTTTAGAAAAAGAAAAATGCTGGAAAAGAAGTTCAGTTCTTACCGGAGCCCTGGGCTGCAGGGGTTCCAGCCTCCCTTCTGCAGGGGCAGGCTTAGGTGGCCATGTACCCACAGGTGCTCTAAGGGTGAACCCCAGCCTCTAGGCCCCAGTGACACTTCTCTCTAAGTAGGGCTGCCACATTTGGCAAATAAAAGAGCACAGGCTGCCCAGTTCAATTTGAATTTTACACAAACAATGTAATTTACTGCAAGTGTGTCCCGCCTACCGCATGGGACAGACTTATACTAAAGAAGTGATTCACTGTATAACTGATATTCAAATTGAACTTGGTGCCCCATATTTTATCTGCCAGCCCAATTTCTGCGGGAGATCCAATTTCTGAACAATGATGCCAAGGAAAGAAGAAAGCGTAGGTGCCATGAACAGCACTTGCCATGAGAAGACCCCACTACACACAAAACATGTCTCTCGCCTTCTCAAACGTGCTCTAGTCCCAGGTCAACATGGCAAGAAGGTGGACTGTTCCCCTCCCACGTGGACCTGGTCCCATAAGGTCCTCAGTTGTCTCCAGCTACCAAGAATCTTTTCAATCAACATCTACCAGGAGAGAAATGCAAAGCAACTCTTGACAGGGTCTACATAGGCACCCCCCGCCACCCACTGATACCATTCTCTTCAGAATGACACCCTTCTCTCCTGAAATAACTCACCACTCCACCCATCACCTCCAATTACCGTAGTGGGAACAGAAATTCACATGCTGATATTGATAGAGAAATAGTGACTGGCATGGGGCCTCCCTGGTGGCGCAGGGAGTTAAGTCTCAGCACTATGAAGCTATTTGCAGCCACTGCAGCAGCATGAGTTTGATCCCTGGCCAGGGAGCTGACCCACATGGCACAGCAGACCTCTTCTGTCTCACCCGCTGCTCCCCTCAGCAGTGTATTTCAGTCAATTTGCCTGTTCTGCTCCCCACTCTGTCCCTGGTGAATCCTCTCACCCGCCCCACCTCCCACACCTCTGGCCTGTACCCCAGCTCTTATATGCATAAATAAATAAAATAAATCTTTAAAAAAAGGAAACAGTGACAGGTTAAAAGATAGAAGGAATAAAAGAAATATTTTCTAGTAGTAAAGATGAAAATTTCAGTGCCTTATTTGTTTTGCTCCAAAATGACTTTTTAAAAAATATTGCATATAAGAAATAACCATTAACTAATGTATTTGGGAAGAAATATAGTCTAAATACAAGCAAAACTGTGTGATACTGACAACAGGGGAGTCCAGTTCACAGAACAACTTCTGCGTGAGCTCCGTGTCATCTGGGCAGCTGAAAGACCCCTCCATTTAGCAAAGGCTCACTGGGTGCCCCCATCATTCAGTGCCACACACCAGAGCAGCAATGTCAACAAGACAGGGAAGACCCTACTCTTGAGAAGTTTACAGTCAAAGGGTGGGGTGGGGAAGGATGGGAAAAATAGAAGACAGAGAAAATATACTATAAAGGGGCAGAAAAAAGAGCACGATTATTTCAGCTAATTAATGAGTCCTGCGAAGGCAATAAAACAGAATGAACTAGCACTAGATACATAAATGAGACTGACTGTAATGCCCAGTGGCTTCCCAAAGTGGCTGGTTTTGTTAAGTGGCTTTGACGTGGACACCCCAAGCTCCCCTGGTCATGTGCACCACTGTTTTGAAGAATTCAACATAGTTTTAGAATTGGCTCACTTTGTGATCCTGCCTCTCTTTTCTTTTTTTTTTAAGATTTATTTATTTATTTATACAAGCACTGGGTACAGTCAGAAGCACAGGAGGGTGAAAAAAATTCACCAGAGCCAGAGTGGAGAACAGAACAGGCAGAAGGACTGAAGTACACTGCTGAGGGGAGCAGTGGGCGGCAGGAGAGTCCTACACGCCATGTGGGACCCTTGCCAGTGGGCAGGGATCGAACCAGCGCTGCAGAGGCTGCGGGCAGCTTCACAGCCCAGCGCTCAACCGCTGCGCCACCAGGGGAGGCCCAATCCTGCCTCTCTTCTGTCCTTTCTCCACTCTGTCTGCAGAGACCCATGTTCCTTTCAATGATATTCTCCCCAGCCACTCTCTCTCTCTCTCACAACACACACACACAGAGTCTCTGTGTGTGGCAGAGTTTACCAAGGGAGGAGAATAAAGCGAGTTTACTTCACTACAACACAAAAAATTAAATATTAGCCACCCCCATTCTGAAATATTCTGGGACATTCTATCATGTTGTTCCTACCTTCTTGACTACCTTATTCCTATAATATTCTATTCTAATATTCTATAAGCTTTTCATGTCTTTTGTTGCTTTGCCTCCAGATAAACCACTTCAGTGTATGACATTTTGTTCAAGGTATTGCTTTAAACAGCTAAAGAGAACTTCCAGTGCTAGCTGTTAAGATAATCATTTGTTTTAACTCATTGCATGTAATAGTCAGAAATCTAGTGTTTTCTCTGTTGTTCTGGGAATATGAATTGTCAAAATCCTTTGACTTTGTAATAATAGAAAGTCTGAATGAAACCAAGGCTTCCTTCTTGCATTCAGTTTTCCAGATTCATTTTGTATCACACAGATGGTGTCCCCGGTGCACAATAGGCTCTCAATAAATGTTTGATGAATTTAATTTAATGTAACGCAACCTATATGTGCACCATGGAGGGAGCAGGCGAGATATAAGCAGTAAGCCAGCACTCAAGAAAAAGTAGTTTATTAATAATAATTTGCCACCAGCTGTACTTAGAAGTCGATTGCTTTTCATGCTGCTTTTTGGTCTTAGCATTAGAACATACTCAAAAGGTATCCTCTGAAGCAATCTTAGTTAGGACATGCCTCTATTCGCCACCATTTCACATTCAAGGATGTGTCTCCCAGATTGCTGCAAAACGAATTAGGAAACCAATGTGGTCAAGTCAGCACTGGCTATAACCATCCATTACTCATGTTTTATCAATGTATCAAAATCATCTCCACAGAAGCAGCCAATATCCTATCTGACCTAGAATTTTCCATAATCCCCTCCAGGAAATTCTTGCATTAGTCTCTATATTTATAGACTCCAGGACACATTCCTACAGGAACCTCACTACAGACCAAGTGTTTGTGTTCCCCAAAAACTCATATGTTGAAAACTAAGCCTCAGTGTGATGGCATTTGGAGGTGGAGCCTTTGGGAGGTGACTGGTTCATCTGGGTGGAGCCCTTATGACTGGTATCGGTGACCTTACAAGAAGCCCAGAGATCTGCTGACTCGCCCGCTGCTCCCCTCAGCAGTGCGTTTCAATCAATCTGCCTGTTCTGCCCGCCCCCTGTCTCTGGTGAATCCTCTCACCCCCCACACTTCCGGCCTGTACCCCAGTTCTTGTATGCATAAATAAATCTTAAAAAAAATAAAGCCCAGAGACCCCCCCTCACCTTCTGCCACGTGAGGAGACGAGATGACGACGGCTGTCTATGAGCCAGAAAGCAGACCCTCCCCACCAGACACTGAGCCAACCAGGACCTTGACCTTGACTTCCCAGCCTCGAGAACAGCGAGAAATCAGTTTCTGTTGCTTATAAATCACCTTGTCTTTGATAGTTTGCTATAGCAGCCTGAACAAAGTCAACCTCCAACTCCAAACTGGCCATACGACACCCAACCTGTGGTCCATTGGTTCTTGTGAATCCACTTGACTTTGTGGCAAATACCTCCCACCCCAGAGGGGGTCACCACCTTCTCTGTGCTCCTCACATCTTTATATAAACTTTTATTCTAGCACTATGACAGTATATTGTGACTCCTTGTTGCTATCTTCTCTCATTAGATCATGAGCTTTCTGAAGATAAACACAGTATCCTATCTTTTTTTGCTCTGGAACTAATACAATGCTTGAAAAAAGTAGTTTAGTTACCTAACAAGTGTTGGCTGATTAAATCACTTTTTTCTATTCTGAGGCAAGCAAATTTTGTAATAGATGAAGAAACCATGGGGTTGCATTAGAAAGAACTAAATAAAAACATTTAAATCTCTTTTTAATGTATACTGCATACAACACAATTTCGAGACACCTGCAAATCTGCCCTAATCTTATATCCAAATTAGAATTTCTGCTACTCTATTCAGTAATTGCCCAGTTTATAGGAGTAATGTTTTAAATTACTTTTGGAGTTTAATGTGGTAAAATGAGTGGTTCAATGCTAACTATTCACTTAGTCTGTCCTTGGTCCCTCTGAGTTCTAAACAGTTCTAATAAACAAAGGGGAGAGAGACAGGATAAGCGAGAAGGTAAACAGAGGTCTAGCGTTGCTCTGCCTCTGAATCCTCCTCATGAAAATATGCCTAGGAAGGGGCCTCCCTGGTGGCACAAGGGGTTAAGCGCCGCACTATGAGGCAATTGGCAGCCTCTGCAGCACGAGTTTGGTCCCCGGCCGGCCAGGGAGCAGCCCACATTGTGCAGCAGACCTCTCCTGTCTCACCCGCTGCTCCCCTCAGCAGTGTGTTTCAGTCAGTCTGCCTGTTCTGCTCCCTGCTCTGTCTCTGGTGAATCCTCTCACCCCCCGCATCTCTGGCCTGTACCCCAGCTCTTATGTGCATGAATAAATAAATCTTTAAAAAAAAAAAAAACAAGAAAATACGCCTAGGAAATCTTAGGAAAGCCACTGTTAGGATTCCCACCCTCTTCCAGAAACCAAGACATTTTATTTTATTTTTTATATTTTATATAATTCTTACATCATTTTTCATTTTTGCACAATGAATGCATTTTCACCTTGGTTATATTCCCCGTACAATTCCCACCCCCCTTATTTTGGCTCTAATCCCTCCTCTCCTCCCCTCCCCCCCATTAGTGTGTCTCTGGTTTATAGTTGTTGATTTTGATTTTTTCTTTATTATAATTACTCCTTTTTCTGGTCCCTTATTTAGGTTTTCTAAATTCCTGCTATGAGTGAGGCCATCTGGTATTTTTCTTTTTCTTTCTGGCTTATTTCTCTGAGCATGATCCGTTCCAGCTCCCTCCATGTTGCATGAATTTATCTTTTTTGAATGCTGAGTAATATTCCATTGTGTATATGTACCACATTCTTGATCCAGTCATCTATTTTTGGGCATTTGGGTTGTTTCCATAGTTTAGCTATTGTAAACAGTGCTGCTATAAACATAAGGGTGCAGGTGCCCTTTTGAATTAATGTTTCTGTGTCCTTTGGGTAAATATCTAGGAGTGGAATTGCTGGACCAAGACATTTTAGAAGATAAGGAGGACTGAGACCAGAACTAGGCAGAGGCGTATAAGGAAGTAGGACATTCTGCAGTCCAATGACACCAATACTAACTCAAGCCCTTTCTTAGTGGAGGAGAGAAATTCAAGAATCTGGGTACACGTCATCAGAAAATACTAGATGTTAATCTATCAGTTGGACTTGGAAATACTCAGTAAATGCATTTCTTTAATGGGGTACCCATGTTCAAGAAAAATATTAGTTTAAGTGGAAACTCTTTACATTATCAAGGGACCATTAAGAACCTAGTCTGCTTCCAACATGACTATCTCCCTGCCTCTTCCTCCATCCAAGTCCTACCCACTGGCTTAGATCTAGTTCAGGTTTTTTCTCTTACATCTGAACCAATTTTGTAGTGTAGATTTTAAATTTGGACAAGCCTGGGTTATGACCAAAGTCCCACATTTCACATGTAAATTAGATTTTCTGAGTCTGTGAACTTCATCCAATATGTATGGTATGCCCTGATACATTACCAGAAGTTCTATTTACCTAATTTAGTGGGTAAACTTGATATTCTTAGAGAGTTCCTCTACCTACAAGTCAGACTTCCAAGTTTGTGACTTTGGGCAACTTACCTCTCTCAGCCTTAGTTCCCTCACTTGTTAAATGAGAATAATTATAAATATTTCAAAGTTTTCTGCTTATGTGTAATTGGGATAGCACATAAAAAGTGCCTGGCATATAGCAACTGCTCAAAAAACTTATTAATTTGGTAAAAATGATTCATTTATAGATTTCTTGATTAGGAAAGCTGTTTCTCCTAAAAAGAGAAAAGCCTCCATCTTGATGAGCTGGTCCTTTCCCAGATTCCTAAGCCCCTCACAGATTGAATAGTTAAAATATTCTCTGACCATCCCTCATTTCTCTGTTTCTGAGCTCCCCAGTGAATATTATGTAGGAGTAAAATCATCAACACAAACCAACTCTAACTATATGCAAGAATTTAGAAATTCACCCACAGAAGAATGAAAAAGCATTCTGATTTCTGCAAGTATTGAACTGCTCTTTTTCTACAGGGTTTTACAACAGCTGCCTGCCTTGACCAAAGAGCCAGATACCAAGTATCAAAACTGTGAGACACTGTATATCAAAACCAAGAAATTAACATTGGTACAATACTCCTTACTAAACCCTAGGCTTGATTTCACCAGTTTTCTGATAAAGCCCCTTTTCTATTCCAAGGCGCATGTAGTATTTAGTTGTTTTGTCTCCTTGATCTTCTCCAGTCTGGTACTGTTCTTCAGTCTTTTGTGGCCTTGACACTCTTGAAGAGTGAGTGGTAGTGATCCAGAGTTGGGGAGCAAAAATCTCTCAATTTGGGGTTGCCTGGTGGCTTCTCATGATTAGACAAGGGTTGTCCGTATTTAGGAAGAAACCACAGAGGGACTAGGCTATTTTCAGTACACCCTAAACGAACATAAATGACACCTATGTGTGATACTAACTTTGATCACTTGTGAAAATGAACTGTGCCCAGATTATCTGGAAAATTTATTTGTGATTAGTAAATATTTTCCCTTTGTACTGAGTAAATGTTATGAAAATCAGTTTTTCCTCTGATTTGCACATTCATCAGTGGTTCTTGTCTGCAGCAATGATGACGATGGTGGTGTCACGGTGGTTTTCTATGTCCCTCGTCCTTTCAACATCTATTAACTGGAGTGCTTTGGTAAGGAAGACTGTTCCTTTATTTTTTACTCAGTTATTTATATCAGTATGTCCTTATGAATATTTATTGTTTGAGTTATAATCCAATGTTATTGTTATTTATTTTGTGGCTCAAATTGTTCCAGTTTTGATTATTGCAAATACTTTTAGGTTGCCTCCCATCCTTTGAAAAGATCATCATCTTTTTTTTTCTTTTTTCTTTTTAAGCACTTAACTTTTGGCACCATGACATGCTCCAGGCTCAGTGAGTTCTTTTAGAACTGGGTCCCCACCCCAATTTTTCCTAATTAATTAAATTTACTTAACAGTCTTAGATTAATGGTGCTAACCTATAAAAACCACTGCATTAAAGAGACCACTTACCTTTTCCAAGCCTAGTTTTCCTTCCAGCTTAATTACATAGCACTCTGTGTCTATTTTTCCAGAACATATCTCAAATTGCATCTTAACTCATTTACATTTCTGCCCCTCCATCTCAATTCCTCAAAGGCTGGGATTTTCACTTATTCTTTTATTGAAAAGATACTTATTTAGCATTTTCTATTCACTAGAAATACAATAATGAGCAAGACAGCTCTCAACTTCCTGTATAATGCTGGAAACACAGTAAATGCACAGTCCACACTTTGAGTAAACATTGATGACGTGCAGTGGGGATGTCCACACGGAGATGACGCTCCTGGGCATGGTCTTTGTTAACCTTACTTGGCACACCCAGAAATAACATCTTTCATCCATGGAAAATTAGTATCTCCATCCCTTTTGTATTACCATTTCTCCAAGATTTACTTGTTTAGTAAATAAATGCTAGATATATGAAGACTAATTCACGTGGTGATATCCTAAGGACAATATTGTTCTATGAGTTCTATTCAAAGATTCCCTGGGCTACTGACTTTCATTATTCAAGAAAACCAGAAAATGTCTTGAGGTAAGAGCAATAATGGACTGCATCTGTTCAAGTTCCTGTATAATCATTATGTGGGATACATATAGACAAAGCTTGGAGTTTATACATTTCAAAGAGGACAGATCAAAAAGTAAATCAGTGATGGGGAAGATTAACTTCCCTCCAGGAGTACCACAAAAAAATTTCTATCTCTGAAGAGAAATTTGCTGAAGAAGCTACACAAAAACAATCAAACAAACTTATGGATGCCTTCTGTCAAACTAAGTTACAAAGGATCACACCAGTGCCTCCGGCAAGACACTTCCTGTGGAGAGCAATATGTAAACCCTAAATGTAGCTGACTCCCAAGCTTCTAATAGTTTAGTCTTTATCACAAGAAACATAATAGAATCTGACTTATAATATCACCTTTAAATGTTTCCAGAGTTTCTATACTTTAAAATCAGTCTTAAATTATACGAAGTGCACCCAAGTCTAGTGCACAAGAATAATCTACCAATTTATGAAACCAAATCTGAATTGCACTTCAGTTTTCAAGGCTTATGGACATTTTTAAGGAAGATGGTGGATCACAGATGTGAAGTGATTATTTCCCTCTGAGGAAATAATGTCTGTGAATTTGTATGATTTGTCTCTGTCAGTGACATAGACTTGTTTAAGGTGACACTTTACATGGACAAGTAAACTACTACCCAATACAATATTGAAGGTAAATTGAAAAGTATGAAACGAAGATCAACTATATCAAAAATGTCCTTCTGCTCATGTTAAAGATGCATTCTCCCGTTACAGGGCAGGGAGAGGGGAACCTTGGGAACCCCAAATATGCCTGCTCTAGATGGCTTCTGCCATCTGCCACATGAAGACAAAACATACTCTAGTGTGTAAGACTGTCTAGTGTGTAAGACTGTCAATGAAAAGGAACTTGAATGTAATTAGTGTGCAATAAATAGAAGAGGAAAAAAGAATATAATTTCCAAATCAAGCACCCAAAGTTACCCATCCCCTCATGGGTAAGCGCCAGTGAAAGGGTTAGCCCAAAGCAGGACCGCTGAGGCCCAAAAGCTTGCCACAAGTCTAAGGCACCTTCCTGTGGGGAACCACAGGAAAGGGGCAGAAGAGCCAGGCAAGTCTGGGAGGAAAAGAGCAAAATCAAAGTCAAGATAAAGGCTGCCATTGTCAGCCTCCTCATGGGTCTCACCCATGTCTGGTCTGTTTCACGTGTCTCCTTCCATGTCCCCCAAGTCACTGTACAAGTCCAAGGCTGAGAAGCAAGTGCAGTTCTTTCAAGCATCCCTCTACAACATGTGCTTCCTCCAGGTCTCACTTGACCTCCCTTCCTTCTCCCAGTCTTCTCTAGCTTCCCTCTGCTCAGCTCCACCCTTCTTTGGGTGGAGCAGGGAACCTGGAACCTCCCCTTTCCCTGGGGATTATCCTGTTCCACCCCTAGGCCCCATTGCATAAACAAATGGATCCATCTTTTTAGAAGGTGATTCTTTGGCCTAACAAAATTTGAGAACCATTGAAATATAAGAGTGACTCTAAAAACTTTCACCTTTAAAATGTGTGAGTGTGTAACTATAGACAAGGAAATGATGTTGACAAATGATTCAATATACCAAAGAAGTTATTATTCAGTTACATAAAGTAGAAATAGCTGCTTCTAGACATGATGGAATAACTAATATAACAAAACATATTCTCCTGCCATAAACAACTAGAGCACTGGACAAAATATAGAAGACAACTGTCATCATGCCTTAGTCAGTGAGAGAAGGAAAAGCCAGGTTAAAGCCATATTCACCTTGGATTTCTCCCTGGGGGCACTTTCCAGAACATGAAACGCTATGAGGTAGAGACACAGCAGCTGTGTCACTGAGTGGGGAAGCTGATTATGGGAGTTTATTCCTGCTGAGGTGACTGGATTTTGTGAGACAAGGCACTAGGATTTTAAAAGTTTTGCAAAGGAGGGGCTTCCAAACACTGTAGTTTTCCTCACCCTTAGCTAATGATCAGGCTGTGCATATACAGAAAAGATGAACAAAATTAAAAACCCCCAACCACAATGATAAAGAACAACATAAGAGAAATCACCAACTGTGAGTTCAGGAAGAATAGGATGCCGGGGTACAGAGCTCCAGACCAGAGATCGGACCAGCCAAATCGGCCACCTCTGGTTTTTGTAGCATCTGCAAGTTAAGAATGGTTTTTACATTTCTAAATGGTTGAGAACAAAACTGAAATAAGAACACAATTTCATGACACATGAAAATTAGATGAAATGTAAATTTTAGTGCCCACGAATAATGTTTTCTTGGCACACAGCCATACACAATCATTTACATACCATCCTCGACCGCTTTCTCAAGGCAGCAGCAGAGCTGAGCACTTGGGACAGAGAAAGTCTGGTTCACAAGGCCTGAAAGACTTACCATCTGGCCCTTTACGAAAAAAAGTCTGACAAGTCCTACCACGAACATTGGAAGGACGCCACAGAAATCTTACTTAAAACTTTCTGCCTACCAACTCAACAATTCTGATGAAAGAAAAGCCCCCCCCTATAAAATATGAGCATCTATTAAATATTGAACTTGTAATAAACTTGCCACCAAAGGAAAACTCTTAAGTCCAAGAGATTTCATATACTAAACATAAACACGCTGTCCACTTATTCCCCATGTAAGCACACCTTAATGTGTGGGGTAAAATAAACAGTGATGATAAGTCAGAGGATACTTGGGATGGGAAAAGCTCTTTTAACCAGGAAATAAGAAGCACCTGAGAAGCAGGTGCTTGACTCCAGTTCAGAGCGTTTGTCCCTCGCAAGCTTCCTTGAATGAATGGATAAGGCAAACCAGACATGGAAGAGGACAATTGCAACATGTATCACCAGCAAAATATGCTTATCAAAAATACAGAAGAGGTCCCACAAATCAGAAAAACAGGCAACACAATTTTTAAATGTGCAAAAGAATGGAAGGGACTTTACAAAAGAGGAAAAGCCGATACACGTATTAAGACTGCTCTCCATCACCGCTGGTCAGAGAAGTGCAACTCAGACCCACCATGTGAACAGCTATTGTTAGCAGTTCAACTTCTCTTCCTCACCGTTCTGGGAGTATCATCCTTTACAGTCACCTTTCCTGTGTAAAGGCACCTCTTCTCCATTCTCACTATGTTCTTTGGGTGGAGTTCAACTCGAGGGTGAACTTGATTGAATCCACTGGTGGTGGCTGCACCGTTTTCCCATCACGATGAAATGCAGTCAGAACTAGTAAAACTTGAAGCTGCAGTTTCAAATAGAGGAAACTTCTTCTCTCTTAACTATTGACAGAAATACCAGAAGACATGTTTTTCTTTTTTCATCCCTATGGGCTGGAAAGAGATGGTCTGAGATCCAGAACTACCAACGTTCAACTTGAGCCAAGAGTTTCAAGGTGAGTGTTGTTGGCCAAGGCAGTGAGATGGGAGAGATAGACACATTTTCCCTGGTGCCACCAGGAAACAGATCGAATCTCACCTGAAGCTTCTCCTACCGCTGATTTTTCAGATATGTCTGTCAATAAATTTCCTTTATATTTTACACAGCATTACAGTAGATACAACATGGCAAGCCTGTTTGACTTGAACTGAGTTCCCCTTCTGGAAATGACCTTCGATACACAGAGGAGCCCCACATCTAATTGCCAATCAGAGCCTCTGTTGAGAATCTGAAATTTCAGTGCAATTGTTGTGAGTCCTCTGAGGTGGACTGCAGTAATTTCTAACCTCTAGAAAGGTGCACCAACTTCTCTGCTGAGATCCCCAGTTGCACTTGCTAGTCCTCCTTCAGTTTCATGAAATATCCCAGGAATCTTCTACTATTTTTCCTTTTATTTTTCTCCATCTTAAGTACCCAGCACCTGTTTTTACTGCTTGCCACCACAAAAACACAACCTGGACAACTGTCATCCTCCACAACTGCAAGTGATGGCAAGGACTTAGAAACAGAAAATTATCTCTGCTTCATAAAACATTGGGAGCCCTTGATAGGTGGCCCTGCCTCAGAAATAGGGACCAGTTGCTTGTGGCAGACTGCTGATAGCGAGCTTCCAGATGTCTTGTTACCAGAAATTCCATGAAAACGTGGGCATAAAATTGCATAAATTTCAGACCTCTCTGAGGATTGTGCTTTCATTGTTCTTTTCCCATATGTTATAAAAGAACAGTCTGTGTAGCTCTGGATGTGAGGCAAGGTGCAGCAGGGGCTAAGTGAATTTTTTGATCAAAAAACCTGGAAAAAGTTAAATTGTTTCTTTAGAACAGGGCAGGTAGAGCTCATACCTTCTGCAAACTAATTACGAGCACAAGATGTCCTTGCATAAACCTGCCAAAAGTGAAAAGCCTTGGGTTTTTACTTCTTTTTAATGTTTTATGATTTTTTAATGGTTGCAGATTTATGGAGATGGCAGTTGAAACCCCTAAAAACTAGGAAGGGAAATAATTTAGGGGGGAAAAAGAGCTCTCTCTCTGTCAGATCCATTTCATGCACTTCTTCCTTCAAACCCCTTCTTGGATATATCCTTCCTCTCCTTTTCCATCGGCCTCGCCTAAATTTTACTCATGTCACAGGCTCCCCAAATTAAGGCCAGGTTCTGCTCTCGAGCTTCCTGCCTCTCCAATCCATCATTCACAGCCCTGCCAGAACAGCCTTTCAAAAATACTGCTTTGTCAGGTCTCTCCCTGTTCAAAAACTCCCACAGGGAGATTCTGAGGAGCTTTGGGAAATGCCTGGGTTTTTGGTGCCAAGAACAAGCACTTAAATCCCTGCACCATTAACATCAGCAGTGTGAATTTATGAGAGAGGTTTAACATCCTGGGACCTCAGCGCACTCATTGGTAAAAGGGATTATGCCTGCTTTGAAGGTTAGGGCAAATAATTTGAAAGCACCTGGCCCTCAGAAAGCATTCATAAATGCTGCCTCTCTTCTGCCTCTCTTAAGCTTGAGATCTTAAGGACCCTATTCAGCACCTCTACTTCCTGGTCCACCAGGACCTTTTTCCTCTGGCTCCAACCTCTGTGGCCAACCAAGTGCCCTCCCCCATCAATCATGTGCATGAATTCTGAGCCCAGATGAGTCTCCACCTTTCTCTGCCCCCATTTCCACCTCTCTCCCTTTGATCATGCTCTACAGCCATTTCTACTCCCCCACCACCCACTGCCACCTCTCTGAAAGGTCCATGCAGGAGGCTGGAATGCAAAAACCTACCAGGCAGCCCACCTGGGTACAGGAATGCCGAAGCCTTCCTACAGAATTCAGACTATGAACCTCCCCCACCCTATAAATCTTTTCGCACCCTACAAACTTTTTCCCGCCGTACGAATCCTGTCTCCCACCTGACCTCTCCTCATCCTATAAAAGCCTGCCTTCCCCTGGCAGCATGCGCGGCTTCACCAACCCCCACCTTGGGTCTGTGAAGTCCGCCCGGGGTACAATAAATTTTCCCTTCCTTTGAGAAAGCTTGGCCTGGCTCTTTTTTTCTTTATGGCGCCGAACCTTTCACTCTCCTGTCCTGCAAATCCTTGAAAACTCAGCTCCAGCCCCTTCTCTCCAGCCTCTGAAGTCACAATGATTTCACTCTTTTCCAAATTATGCAGTGACTAAGAGTTTCTGAGGCCACAAACTTAGAAATCTCAGAATATAATTCTCTTTAGTTTTCTTCATTGAATGTGATTTCTAGCTCAAGTCCTCATTCCAACTATAGCTAGTAATTTAATATTAGTCCCATTATGTTTTTCTTGTTCAAATGATAGGTTTCTGTCCATTCTGGGTTTTTTTTTTAAAGATTTATTTATTTATGCATACAAGAACTGGGGTACAGGCCAGAGGTGTGGGTTGTGAGAGGATTCACCAGAGACAGAGTGGGGAACAGAACAGGGAGATCTACTGAAATACACTGCTGAGGGGAGCAGCGGGTGAGTCAGGAGAGGTCTGCTGCGCCATGTGGGTAGCTCCCTGGTCAGCTGGGGATTGAACTCGTGCTGTAGTGCCTGCAGAGAGATTTTGCACCAGGGAGGCTCTGCCCATTCTGGGTTTTCAGCTTCCTCGCTTCCTAGGGTGGCATTTAAATTCCAGGGAAACTTACAAAACATTTAGTTTGGGATACAGGTGATAAAGGCGCTTATCACAAGTTGGCATCAACCACTCTTCCTCTGGCAGCTGCTGAGATGGGTACCCCTCTTCTCACCCATCATCAGAATCCTGTGGGCTCTGGTTCTGCAGACTAACCCAGCATCTTCTACTGCACACTGTGTTTCTGTCCACAGAGCTCAGCATGTTGTCTCTTTCTCTCCAGGAGAGGGAGGCTATCACAGCCTCTGTATCCAGACATGCCCACAGCTATCTCTTCATTAAAAGCCCATTTGCCCTGGAGCGAGGGAGTCCTGCGAGGGCTAGTGAATCCTAACACTGCAAATAGGGAAGCAGAGCTCAGAGTCTCTTTGCCATCAGACTCTCCCATGTATGTGATGACTCACTGTTCTCACCCAGCAAGGCTCGGACTAAGGAGAGGGAAAGTTACCCTTTATTAAACACCAACACCAGTTCCTGACTCTATTGCTCTCCTTGTCAATTGTAAGTTCTTCTCTCATGGAGAGTTTATCTCTTCTCACTTGGGAAAACTGTTGTTGACAAATTCTTAGTCTTTCAATTCAAATTTCTGAAGCTGGGCCCTTTAGGTATTTGACTTTTGAGGTGGAAAAAGCTCTTGTGTTTTATGTCCTGGCTCTGCCATGCCTTTAAAAAGTCTGCTACAGAACACAAAAGCTGTATACTGACCACCCCCCGCCACCAGAAGTTGTGAGCCAGGTTGCCCTTGCTGCCACCTGACACAAATGGATGGGTCACACTGCAGAAGAAAATATTGGGGATAGAAAATAAATGAAGGATTTCAGCCCCCAAAAGAAATATCCAGAACCAAAACCACATCAGTTAATATCAAATATCATTTTATCACACTGGGCACTGGGCAGGAACCTTCTCCTCCCCATTTTCACTTCTGCCCTTTGTCACTTGGCTAGTTTCTAAGAACCCTTCAGTTCTCTGCTTAGATGTTACTTTCTTTGAAAAGTTTTCTCCTGTTCTGTCTACACCCAGTCCAATCCCAAAATTCGGTGCAGTCTTCATTCTATGTGTTCTACGGGCAGAATTGCAAGTGACCCTCCCAGGCACAATCCCCTACTCTATGACTATCTACCGGGATACTACTACTGAGATTATACTACATAGCAAAAGGGCTGCTGCTGATGTAAGTAAAGTTACTAATCAATTGACTCTGAGTTCATCAGAAGACAGATTATCCATGTGGGCCTGACCCGTGCATGAGTTCTTTTCTGGCTGGTGACAGAACATGAAAAAAGAAACTTGAAGCCTCAAGGAGTTTTGAAGGACCAATACTGGCTTGAAGATGGTGGGGACCCCATGAAAAGAGCTTAGTGAGGCTCCCTAGGAGATGAAAAAAAAATTAGAGCTGATAGCCAGCAAGATAGTAAGAACGTCAGTTCTACAACTCCCTCTTTCAGTTTCTACAACAGCAAAATTAGAGTGCTCGGTTATATCTATGGTCTGTTTTTCAGTGGGCCTTTTGAGTTTAAATCCATTTATGTATTTAAATAAATTTATGAGTAAATGGATTTTTAGCTCTGTATCCTCAGAGCCTCCCATAGTCTAGTTCATAGTTGCCACTTAAAACATTTTGAATGAATACATTAGGAAATTCATCAAGCCTTTTCAGCTCCAACATCCAGTAGCTATGAAGCACTATCTTTAGGCATTTCCTTGACCCAGACTTAAAACTCGTTGCTCCATTTCTAAATTCTGCCTTCTGAAAAGGCCCCCCGCTTGGTACAAGCAATGCCACTACAGAGGCCGAGAACTTTCAGGGACTTCCTGCCAGGGGAGAGTTTTCCACAGACTGGTGTGAGGACCAGATGAGATGTGCTTGACAAGAGAAGCCTCTCCATACAGAGCATGCTGTTTTCCTCCCTAATCAGTGTCCCATAAATTCCAAAAATATCAAAATCTAACTCTCTGGAAGTGATACTTCCCTTATTTACTTCTATCTAATAAAAAGCATTAAAGCTTTAACCTGTTAAGTTGTGACTATATATTAAACTACTTGTTGAGAAATAAGCCATACAAAGTAAGACAGGCTTCCAAGGTACTCTTACCAGTCACTGTCCACTCACCAGTCACAGTGACCAGAAGCACTGGATCAGAACTATTCTCACAACATGACATGTCCTGTAGTTTCAGACTCAGAAGTACAAGTATGTATGTTGAGGAGAAATAGGCTTTAAGCCATAAACTAGTCTGTCTTAACATGGAAAAGTGTTAACAGACTATTTGATCCTCCTCATCAACATCTAATGCAATGAGTACAATTACATATGTACCATATAGCTTCTTTCTTAGAAAAAAATCATGCAAAATAGAAATTTATCAGAAGGCTCATGGCTATAGGGCATCAATCTGTCATCATACTACAAATAGAAGTTTATCTACATCTGTTTATGTGACATCAAAATAACAAACTCAGAAACTGAAAGAGTCTTTTCTAAACTTCCAACAATAAAAATCAAACTTGATGAAGTGGAAAAGAATAAATCACAATTTTATTCTCTAAAATAAATTATAAATTATTGTAACAGAAGAGGTGATCAAAAAGAATGTAGCTAAAAATTACATGAAGAAAAAGTATGGCAGCAGTGACAGGCATATAATTAATGAGAATATGATTTTATTTTTATGGAACTTATGATGTTTAGGTTACTTGTCAGCTTTTAAAAATGTGATTTATATTCCTATTCCAAACAGCCATTCAGACTAATTTTGCATTCCATTTCTCAAAGAGGAGGTCCTTTGTCCAAAATTTAAGCACCACAAAACTTAAATCTACCTGAGATGGGGACATAGGAGTGAAGCAAACAGGAAAAAAAAAATCTCCACCTCTTCTCTACTGGAGAAGTGTGCTATGGACATATCCTCCCTATTAGATCAGGAGCTCCTGAAAAACAGGAATTGTTTCTGGGCCTCCCTGGTGACACAGCAGGTTGAGCACCATGCTGTGAAGCTGTCCACAGCCTCTGTAGCACAGGTTCGATTCCCGGCTGGCCATGGCGCGGTAGACCTCTCCTGTCACGCTCGCTGCTCCCCTCAGCAGCGTATTTCGATCCGTCTGCCTGTTCTGCTCCCCGCTCTGTCTCTGGTGAATCCTCCCACCTCCTGTGCCTCTGGACTGTACCCCGGTTCTTGTATAAAAATAAAGTAGAATCTTAAAAAAAAAAAAAAACAAAAACCAGGCATTGTTTCTTACTTACATAGATCTACAGGACCTAAGAACAGCTTTTGGCACAAAGTAGGTAACTGGTAATATTGGATGGATGGGTGGATAAATAGATGGAGGGAAGAATGGATGGATGGATGGATGGATGTTCTTATTCTCTCTACATCCCATTTCCTCTCTGTTAAACAAAGATAGTTATATTACCCACCTTGCAGGGCAGTCATGAGAAATGTATATAATGCCTAACATATATTGGGTTATCAGAAAAGCCATGATGTATTTTTTTCTGTTTTTCAAGCAAATTTTTTCTACGTTTTCCCAATAGATTTCACTCAAACTATGTCAGCTACTGTCATCACTATGGACGTGAGGACATAGACACAGGCTGGCCTCTCCCACTTTTCTTTGCTACCATTAAGACCTTGGAATCCCAATGAAGTTGTGGGATAATATTGGGAATCAAAGACTTTTTGAAGCAACTGTGAGTATGCAGAGATGTAACAGAAATCCTAGACAGCTTGTGATGAAACTGGTATCTGATTTCCTCTTGCAGTTCACTGGCACAGCCCACTTGAGGACTTTTTGGCTTTTGTAGCACTGGTGTGTCTGGCCTGTAAAACGTTCAGTTCATCCTATCTTCTATCAATCCCCCTATACTTCAATAAATACAGCATCACTGTGCATCTCTCATGTTCAAGGTAGTAAGGACAGAAAAGTGGAGAAGATATCAGACCTGTTCATAAGTAGCTCAAAGCCCTGGTGGGAAGGCAGATATGTACATAATGCACTATAGAAATGTGATAAAAGATACAATGAAGGACGGACGAGTGCTTCAGGAACAGGGAGGAAGGAGCCAAAAAACTAATTAAAACCTGCCTTAATTTTTAATCCCTATAGATCATAATTCTATAGTCAGATTAGGTACATCTACAGGACAATGAAATATGCAAAATAAAAATATGCTAAAAACTTCACAAAGACACTTGAGGTTATAGAATTCTGAGAGACACTGGTGCCCTGACCCAGTCAGAATGGAAAGACTCTTCAATACCCATATATTCACTGAGATTTCAGAAAGGTCTACACGGAAGGACCATGCCCTTGAGTGAAGGTTAAGTGAGACATGCACAGGTCAATATATAGCAACTATTAACTGCATATAGCAATCCAAATTTTAATTTCAGCTAATTAAAATTAAATAAAATTCAGATCTCATTTTTTCAATCTCATTAGTCACATTTCAAATGTGTCAAATGCCAACTGTGACTAATGCCAACCACATTGTACAGCACAGAGAAAGAACATTTCACCATCACAGGAGGGTTGACTGGATAGAGCACTACTCTAGCAAAACCAATACTAAAAGATCAAGGAGAGACACCAAAACACTATCTTAACACTCTGTGAAAGAAAGCTGTATAATCCAGACTTTTTATAATGCATCATCCATGAGAGAAAGCACAGAATAAGTAACAATTAAACATAAAAAGAAGTAGGAAAATTTGGACCCTAACCCAAAAGAAAAAATTACAACTGGAATCAGACTCTAAGATGATACAAATTTTAGAATTTTCAGACAATGGTGTTAAAACAGCTATTATCAATGTCTTCAGGACTCAAGGAAAATGCTGTCTTAATTAGCAAATAAATAGATGGAGATTTTTAGCAGAAAAATGAGGCTATATACATATATAGAAAAGAAATTCTAGGGGCCTCCCTGGTGGTGCAGGTGGTTGAGCGCAGTGCTGTGAAGCTGTCCGCGGCCTCTGCAGTGCCGGTTCGATCGCTGCCAGCTTCGGAGCAACCCACATGGCGAGCAGACCTCTCCTGTCTCGACCGCTGCTCCCCTCAGCAGTGTATTTCGTCAGTCTGCCTGTTCTGTTCCCCACTCTGTCTCTGGTGAATCCTCTCACCCCCCGCATCTCTGTCTGTACCCATGCTCTTGAATAAATAAAAAATAAATCTTCAAAAAAAAAAAAAGAAATTCTAGCATTCTAAGTGACAGTAACTGAAATGAAATACTCAACTCATTGGGCTAATCAACAAATTGGAAGTGAAAGGAGAAAGGATCAGTAAAATCGAAGACAGATCCCTAGAAATTTACTCAATCTGAAGAAAAAGCAGGGGAGGAGGGAGAGGAGTTAATCACAACAAAGGTGGGTATTCATGCTTCCTGCATTTCCCTAAGATTTATCATAAATTTTTCTTTGCTAAACTTGTCAAATTTTTAATATGTAAACCAGACAGGATCTGCCAAGTGTCTTTTCATATGTCCAAATGCTCGATCACATTACTGCCAACTCCTAATCGTGAAAAAGCTGATTTGCTGAACAAAGTGAAATCTCAGCCAATTTAACCACACTTGGTTTTCCATTATCAATCAGTCACTCAAAATAATGTCAGATTTTCATCAAATCTACAACCCATCTAAAGATGATCGAGGTGCTATTGATTTGATTCATGGGTCAGTCTGCATTTTAAAACAAGATGGGAGCTGATAAAATTTCAATAAGTTGTACCTCCTTGACTTCTCATTGTGTTTCAGTGAAACATGTTGAAGGTTAGAAGTTCCAGAAATATGTTCCTTTATTCAACAAACACTCATTGAATATATACTCTATACAGGAAATTATGCTAGGGCTGTAGAGATGAAATAGACAAGATCCTTCATCAATACACTGAGGAAAGTCCCTAACTTAGAGCACCACTAGCATAAGGTGATAATTTTTGACCCATGTTCATCTTCTAAGTTTAAGGAAAGAGGAGAGTTGCACAAAGGACAACCAATGAATAGAGTAATACAAATTTCATTAGGAATAAAGATCTAGGTTGAGAAGGAACGTCCTAGCTAATCACAGTTAAGACTATGACAATGCTTAAGACATAAGCAGTTGAATTGTAAAGTGCTTTCAGGTTACATTTTGCACCCAACTAGGGGTATGCTAAAGGAGCAGCAATAAATTTTAATAAGAGGTTAAAAAGATTCTAGGGTGGCTAAATCAATTGAATTCTAAATGATCCAAATAAGCCAGTGTTTCTTCACTTACTTTTGAAGATGTTAATTTCTCATTTTCTCTGGAAAAACTGAATGTATTGTTATGGATAAGCCAGTTATACATTAATATACAATTTCAATTACAAGTTTATAAAATACATTTGATCTAACAAAACAATAGGTCATGCAGACATAGTTTAATTATTTAATTGAAGCCTATGGTAATTCCTTACTTCTCAGGGATGGATAATACTCTGCTTTATTTTACTTCATCTCCGGACTAATTTGCTGTGGGAACTCACATATATAACATTTTAATGCCTCTATTCATGAAGTCAAAAATCACTGCATTTTTATAAAAACCTCATTATCAGAATCCACCCCACATTTATCAAATGATAAGCCCTGGGACCTTTAACTACACGGCATGCACCCAAGCCCACCACTGTTAACCCACCGTCAGAACTTGCTACTCTATTGAATAATCCAAACACAACTAAAATTGAAGCCAAGCTCTCTTTAGCATTTTGCCTAGCAGTCTCTCCTCGTGCATCTGGCCAACTCCTGATTGAAGGAAGCGCCAGGGAAGTAGGCGCCCAGTATGACCTGTCTGTAGGGACAGTGACGCATAGGGGAACTTACAGGCATTCAGTTTCCGTTTCCACGTACAACTACATCACAAGGCACAAGGTGGCACTGAACACAAGGATAAAGACAGTCCCCTCAAGTAAAAACTTCCAAAGGTGCCACTTCCTGGTGCTGACCTCTGTGTTGACTATTTCCATATTATACACATTTTCTGATGCTGCTGCAGTAATCTGGAGCTGAGGTCCCAGGCTGTTGTGTAGTGCCTTTTGCTGCAGATGAGCAATGTACAATACACAACATTGCTACTATACTGTAAACTCAAGAAGTTATCTGCTTCTGAAAATTTCAAAAGAATGAAATGTGGGGGGTTGGGGGAGCTCCCTGGTGGTGCAAGGGGTTGGTATGCAACCTATGAAGTTATCCGCAGCCACTGCAGCATGAGTACACTTCCCCAGCTGGCCAGGGAGGTGACCCACATGGCGCAGCAGACCCCTCCTGACTCGCCCGCTGCTCCCCTCAGCAGTATATTTCAGCAGATCCCCCTGTTCTGCTCCCCACTCTGTCTCTGGTGAATCCTCTCACCCACCGCATCTCTGGCCTGTACCCCCAGTTCTTGTATGCATAAATAAATAAATCTTTTTTTTTAAAAAAAAAGAATGAAATAGGGACAATAAGTGGGAAATACTTGGCCTACATATAAGCCAGAGAAAAGTAGTAATTGGGCCTCCCTGGTAGCACAAGGGGTTAAGCACCACACTATGAAGCAATCTGCAGCCTCTGCAGCACGAGTTTGATCCCCGGCCTGTCAGGGAGCAACCCACATGGTGCAGCAGACCTCTCCTGTCTCACTCGCCGCTCCCCTCAGCAGTGTACTTCGGTCAGTCTGCCTGTTCTGTTCCCCGGCTCTGTCTCTGGTGAATCCTCTCACCCCCTGGATTTCTGGCCTATATCCCAGCTCTAGTATGCATAAATAAATAAATCTTTAAAAAAAAAAAAAAAGCAACAACTTCCCAAATATTTTGAACAAGACTTAGCAAGTATTTCTATGTAAATTACTTTATTGCTTGGCAAGTCTGTATGCTTGAAGCAATGCAATCGTGAGTGCTACAAAAACCTAGAAATAAAAGACAAACCATGTAAGTTTAAATACGAGGTTACATTTGATGCAATGCATATAATTTTGGATATAAAGGAAAAGGCATTAAAAATTTTATCAGCAAAATATAAACTTGTTCCCCACCAGGATATAAATGTTGAATAAGCATCTAAAAAATACTGACTGAAAGAGTAGCCAAATTATTAGCCTTCCTCTGGTATCCATATTTATCAACCCACCCTCCCCTAACTTAAGGCCTATATAGCCTTTGGACCGTCACAGTTGCTGTTGTCTGGGCTCCATCCACTGTACACATTTAATTCTCTCAGACCCTCACAAGTTAAATTCATGATAAGACTTACCTAAATATCACTTTCAAAAATTCATAGGACACATAAAAATATCATAGCCCTCATCCCACAGTGACAAACTACAGACCCTAAAGCAGTTAACCCCTGCATTTCTATTCTTGTTATCCCAGATCTAAGAACTCAGTGTCCCCACAGACCATAACATCCTCGGTGCAATGAGCAGAAAACAGCAAACAAAGTTCTCGGGGTTCAGCCTCCCCAAGCCACCAGACAGTCTCGGTCATTATCAGGAAGTCCTCAAGTGTGCCTTCAACACAATGGAAGAAAGTTCCCCTGGGAGACTAAATTTGACATTATGCACTAACGGTTCCTGAGGGGAAATCCACCCCTGCATGGTATTCAAGACATCCTGGCAAGGAATAACTGTTAGTGCCAAGTCCAGATCCGCAGTGATGACAGCATCAGTCATCTGAGCATCCATCATCAGTCATCTGAAGGCACCTCAGATGACTCTTTGCACCTCTCTTTGCTCCTCTGCACAACTCAAAACCTACATGTGCATGTTTTCCTTGGAGCACTAGGTTCGAGGATTTGTGAGCAAGTAAGAGGAAGCACCACGGATGTTATTAACAGATGGAGGGGGGAGAGTGGAGAGAGGGAGCTGCAACTGTGGGAGAGGGCCACCCAACGGGAGACGTGGCCACCACCACCAAGGTGTGACTTGTCGGGTAGGGAGCCAGTGATGAGGTACCTGACTTCCCTCGCCCACTCTCAGATCCTTCCTGGCCTTCCATTGGCCATACTCAGCCAGATCTTGACTGTTAAGCAGACTAGGGGATAGACATCAGCCTCCTTGTTTCGTTTGCTCCATTTCCTCACTTGAGCCTCCTGGGATCTTCTAAAAAGAATCAACAGATCAGCACCCAGCTTATTCCGTGTCTGAACTCATCTCTTGGAGATACAAAGCCAAGTCCACGTGAGACCTTGTGTTGGGCAGAGAACAAAGAACACTAGAAATTGCCCCTCACTTCCTGTTCCCCTTTGTTTTTGAGTGTGGTTAATGGGGTTTGTGGCAGCCTGGCAATCTGTGCTGAGCAGATCTGAGGGTGTGCCCTCCTCCCACAACCCCTGCCTTCGGCCCCTTTCATTCACCACCACTCATGGGCTCAGGGGGAACTCCTGAGTTGAGGGTAGTAATGTATACTCTGACATGTTCTGGGGTGGAACTGAGGGGCCCATCAGAGATGAACCGGGTCAGGGAGTTCTCTTTCTGGTGGTTCTCTCATTTGTGGGAAGGGCAAGGCAGTGATGTGGTGCTGGAACTAGGAGCCATGTGTGTTCGTGAGCAAGAAATGTGGGCAGAGAGAACTGCTAGCAGAGCACATTCATCCCATTTCCGTGTGGACTGGTTACGTAACGGAGCACTCCCAGCCGATGCCTACCCTCACTCACTCCTTAGTAGAGGTTTAGGTCACGCAAGAGTGGAGTCAGGAGCAAGAGGGTGGAGAGCGGCGTGCCCCTCGCTGCCAGGACCTCCCCCTGGGGTGCCGGCTCTTACTCCTGGGGGAAGCCTTCTCCTACCTTTCCTGGGGTCTGTCTTCCTACCGCCTCTCCACTGACAACAGGGACTTCAGTTACATCCCATCCCCCAGCGAAGGCCAAGAGCCACACCATCCTCTCCTCACCCTAGAAGCTCTGCCATGGACTGCATGCTGTTCCCTATGCAGAGCAGGTCCCCGAGACTCAGATTTCTGGCCTAGACTCTTGCCATTTAGATTTACATAAACACCATTGATCTCAACATGTGGTCAAAATGTATCCTAGGCCCCAACCAACTACATGGTAGAAAAATTTTTGAGGTAAGTATGTTTTAAGGCCCAGCCCTTCTAAACTAGAAAAACAGTGTCCTGACTCCCAGGGGTCCAGGAAGTCAGGAAGCCACAGGGGCAGCCAGGTCGCTGGAGAGAAAATGGGTGAAACCACATTTACACAGCAATTCGCCTCCTCATGATGCACCACCCAAGCTCCTGATGTACCACCCTTACCAAATCACTGTCAGGAACGAGTCTGGAAGAATCCACTCCAAGGGGGAAAGACGCAATCAAAACAGCTTCCCTCAAGCGTTGAAAATAGCGTGGTCAGTGAATTTCAAACCTACAGCTCAAAGACTGTTACCACCTTTGATTCCACCTTTTTCCCCACTCCTGGCACATCTTAGAACTGCCAGGTAGACACTGTCTGCTGACCCTGGAACTCGGGGAAGGTCATTCTCTCATTATAGGAAAGCAGGCCAAGGAGAAGGGAGAGGGCAGGACGGCGTTGCTAAGATCTGTCCTCCTGTCACGTGGAGGCTGCCTCAGCCAGACCACAGGGCAGTAGCTGCAGGTGTGGGTGCTGGGGCCTGGGAGGCTGGGGGGACAGAGAGAGTTCTGGGCATAGTCATATGAGAGCTCCGGGCGCAGGGAGCTGGCCAACAACTTTGGGTCGCCCTGAGCCAACGGCAGCTGAATAAGAGAGTCTGGTAGCCCTCACACCAGCCAGCCATGTGGGTGAGTCCTGCACCAAGCACTTAGCCTCCCTGTGCGCTCCTTACCCCCAGGGGGTCTGCTCAGAGCCCACTCCTCACAGCCAGCCCTCCTGGGAGCAGCTGCTGGATTCCCAGCCTCCACCCCATTCCCTGCAGCAGAACCCTCGCTCTAACAAGGTCCCTGGCAGCAGCGCTGGCAGTAAAGCCGAGGAACAGGCTCTGCTCCCGAGGCCGAGGCTGCGCAACCTGGAGGAAAGAGGGGGAAAGACAGGGAAGGGGTGGAAACAGAAGAGAGGAACATGCTGGAGATGAAATCCCTTGGCTTCCCTGTCAGTGCAAATCGAGTGCACAGAAGCAGTGAGAAGGCGAACCTGCCCTCCCCCAGACTCTGCAGCATAGAAACCTCCATTTTTGATCCATGTGCTCCTGAGTCTTTGTGTAAATTTGATCAGCTAAGGTTGCCAGGTACTGAGCAAAATATCCCACCACATCTCAAGAAGCAAACCGGAAACAAGTGAGGAAATGGTTGAGAAATGAATGAGCAGAACAAGCTAGAAATCCTGTTTCCCTGCCTGGCCACCTCCGCTTGCCACCTCTGACCACCCCTGACCATTCTTCCACCTCCTCCCCTGCCTCTCAGAACCTCAGTGGCCCCGGCCCTGACAGCCTCACATCTGAGCTGGGAACACACAGACAACCGCCCTCCCATGACAGAGCCCATGAAGCACATTTGGCCCCTCACGGCCTGAGGTTACCACAGAGCTGTGCCTCTCCCATGGACGCGGCCCTTTGAAGACATTTCTGACCACGGGAGCAGAGCAATTTGTCTCTGACCTCCTCAATCCAAGGCAACCCCTGCTACTTCAAGAGGGAATATACCACAGAAGCCGTAGTAACCCCTGGCTGGGAACAGGCCACAGCAGACAGGAATCTGCCGCAGTGCGCGGTGTCCTCTGAGGCAAGCAAGGATGTGGACAAAGGGGTCAACCTGGCAGGAGGTCAGCAAGGGTCACACAGAGCATGCGGATGATTCAGGTCTCCTTCCTCAGCATCAACCCCACCCAGTCATACCAAGAGTGATTGTTACAGGCCCCAGGACAGAGAGGGATCACCCCCACCTAGAAACAGCAGTGTGTCCTGTGGACATAATAAAATAAAATAAAAAAACAGGAACACATGAGATCTTTGGAAAACAGATTTGTGCATGATTTTTATTTTATTTTCTGTAGGGTTTTTTCCATACAAAGCATATTTTTTTGGTAATCAGATTAAAAATGAGCATTATGTTAATATGCACAAGCATTTGGTGCAGAGACTTAGAAGTAGGACTGTTCTCCACCAGCTCTTAGCTTTGTAACTTGGGGATATCATTTAAGCTTGCTAAGTACTGGCTTCCTCCAAGCACAATTACTATTTTAATAATTACAGAGGTTTTATGTGGCTCAAATAAAATAATGAATATTTATCAAAATTACTAAAGGCAAGGAAAACAAGCGACATGAATTAGGAAACCTGTTTGTGCTTTGGAAGCCTCTTCTAAAGCGTGGTCTTATCGACAAGAGATGGAAAGAGAACCGGGCAACTTCTCAGAGAGGAAAAGAACCCCGAACGTGGGCTCAGACCCAGACAGATCTGAATATAAATTGCAGCTCTGCCCCTTCTTCATGGTCTGGCCTTGCACGAATTACCTCTCTGGACCTCAGTATCTTCATTTATGTCATAGCAACAGTATCAATGCTGGCTGGTCGTGAGGAGTAGAATAAATGCACATTCATTTCCTCACTCTTTGGAAGCAACTATTATGCCCTCCTGCTGGCAGGATCAAGACATGGAACAAAAGCCACATTTTCCTGGACTGAAAGAGGACCAAACTAAAATGTGCCCTAAATCTCAGGTTCTACTAAGTTTTCTCCATCAAGCATGGGCTGGTTGAGTTCCCTGCCACCTCTGCCAGGTCCAAAACAAGGGAGACAGCTATGTCGTGAGACCCTGTTTTCTGGGCCCCAAGGATCTAAGAAGGAGGCAAAGCCCAGAAAACACTAGTTGGTCACAAGAATTCATGGTTCAGTCACCTACACACCACAGGCGGAAACAGACATTAAAAGGCCACCAGGGTTTGTGTGTGGCCGTGGGCACCACTGAGAGACTAAGGTGGAATTACTGGCACTGAATTCAAGATGACCACAGTGACAAATACTACACCACATGAAGGGCACAGGCCAGCGGAGGGGCCAGTGAAGGGACGGTCTCCACGGCAGAGGTATCTGGAACACTCCAGTGATGTCATCCAGCTTTGCTCTCCAGCTGGATGTCTCTGGAAACAGAAACAAGACATCAAGAAGCCATGTGCCTCTCTGAGTGGGGATGGCCTAAGAATCTCGAGGTTTCCCAGGAGGTTTCCCTCGAGGTTTCCCCCCACACACTCCATGATGGCAGCGAGAGCCGGGGCTGGTGGCAGAGCCGAGGAAATCCACTCCCCTTGTCGCAAGCCCAGTGCTGTGAGTTGCTTCAGCTGAGCCCAAATCAGGCTGCAGAGACAAAGGCAAAGACCACAAACACTCAATCTTCCTTTGGAAACCTCCTCCTTCCAGCCTCCCCACTCCCCAAAAAGTTTCTCCTATAATTTAAATGACATCCATAAGAGCATGTGTCAGCTGCAGAGTGCCAGGCAAATCTAAGGTGCCTGTCCTGCTGTTATTGTAACTAATGGTCCCCCGGAGTCCCCACCCCAGGGTACAAGAGACAAAACACTGTGAGAGGCATGCAGCACTTGAGTGTTCATTGTAATGAATAAAATGTCATTTACCAACCTGGTTTTTCCCTGATCTTTAGAAACTTCATAATCTTTTCTGGCATTTCCATAAAGCTACTGCATTCTTTTTAAGTTAATTGCCTGGAAAAAGCACCCCACCTCTCTCTCATGCAGAATAGAAGTGCTTTTCTGTCTGGCCGAGGCAGAGCACTGAATGTGAGCCACGGCAGACAATGTAGATCTGGATCTACCCCCAGGTTTCACTGATCTTCCAGCCACAGTCTCTGTGCCTGAGGTTGTCCTCTGTTTACTTGGGTCAGGCCCTCTCCTCTCTGTGATGCAACTCAAGCAAAAACAAAATAGACAAAATAAACAACCCAATAAAAAATGAGTAGGGGAGCTAAAAAGACACTTCTTCAAAGGGGAAATGCAATTGGCCAGCAGGCATATGAAAAAATATTCAACATCACTGTAAACAGGGACATGCAAATCAAAACCACAATGAGATACCACCTTACACCAGTGAGAATGGCACATATTAAAAAAACTAGCAACAACAAATGTTGGCAACGATGTGGAGGAAAAGGAATGCTCCTGCACTGCTGGTGGGAGTGCAAAGTGGTCCAACCGCTAAGGAGAGCTGTGTGGAGGTTCCTCAACCTGCTAAAGATGGAGCTTCCATATGGTCCAGCAATTCCACTCCTAGATATTTACCCAGAGGACACAGGAACATTAATTCAAAAGGGCACCTGCACCCCTATGTTTACTGCAGCACTATTTACAATAGCTAAGCTATGAAAACAACCCAAATGCCCCAAAATAGATGACTGGATCAAGATGTGGTACATAAACACAATGGAATATTACTCAGCAATCAAAAAAGATAAACTCATGCCATTTGCAGCAACATGGAGGGAGGTGGAAGGGATCATGCTCAGTGAAATAAGCCAGAAAGGAAAAGAAAAATACTGGATAGTTTCACCTTTAGGAGGAATGCAAAGGATCCAAATAAGGGATCTGGGGGGAAATGGTAATTATAATAAAGTAAATATCAAAATCAGCAGGCAACTATAAACCAGAGACATGCTATGGGGGTGAGGGGAGAAGGGAGTAGGATCAAAACAGGGGAAGGAAGAGCACAAGGGACTGGCGATGGTACACAGTGAATTGGTGGTAGGAATTTCACAGGGATCATAACCAAGATGAGAAAGCATACATTGTATTAAAAATTAAGAATGATATAAAAAATATATAAAACAAGAAAACATATACGCTAAAAATAAAAAGCAATTTCTGCTCTATTTACACCACTGCATTCCACATACTGGTGTTTAATTATCTCTCTCTTCCCCTGTACACCATGAGTGGCTTGACAGCATAGATTCTGTTTTATTTGTTATTTAGCACGGTGCCTGTTACAGTCAATACTCATATATTTGTGAAACGAATGAATGAACAAATAAACGAATGAAGAAGGCCAGGACATTTTTTACAAGGCTTCGTACCCGACCCTTATAGGACCGCCTCTGGTGACTGACACTTGACTTCCATAGGGACTTTGTGAATGAAAACCCTCAGTAAATATCCCTCTCTCCTTTGGGTCAAGGGCAGGAGGTCAGCAGAGTCAGTTAAGGTATCCCAGAAGCTCTTAGGCAGAAAGACAAGCCGTCCAGAGCTTGCAAGCTTTCCTTGTCTCCCGTGCTTTGGAGAGATTTGGTTCTGGGGCTCTTAACGAGATCAAATCAAATTACACAGTTTCATCCCATCAAAGTGCACTGAAAATCATTGCTGGATGATTTATCAGGGAAATGCACATGGCAGGGCAGAGGAAGGGGAACTGGAGGAAGTGGAGAAAGCCACTCAGCCTGCACGGTCCAGCTGGCCAGGTACCTGCAGAGGCCGCAGCGGCAGGCGGACGAGCCTGTCCTGACTTGGGTACGGATGGGCTCCTGCAAGAAGGCCACCCCTGAAATAAATAATCACTGCAGGGCAGTCCCACTCCAGGAAGTGCGTTAGAACAGAACCGCCACAGCCAGTAAATCCTGGCCCAGGAGAACAGTAGGGAGAGGGGAGACTAATCTGCAGCTGCTGGCAAAGCCTGACAGACCAGATAAAATATGAAGTAGCTGGGATTCGCTCCCAAAGTCAGCCACGAACCATCGCTGATTTAAAGCCAGGGCACCCACTGCTAAAGTTACCGCAAGAGCGACTTGGGCAGAAGGTGGTCGCCAGAAATGTGGGAATATCTCCCAGAGATATGTTGCTCCTCTCAGCAGCCACCTCCCAGGACAGAGGGGCTTCTCTCTGGTAGCCTGTGTGCCAGGACAGCATGCCAGCCCCGCTTGTCCCCAGCAGCATGAACAGAAAGCTGGGTGCTTTGTGAATGTGCCTTGAGGAGGAGGTGGCAGGCTGCACAAAAGCCCAGGCGGCAGAGACTCCCTCCTCCCAGGCTCTGGGCCTGTGCTTTGCCAGGCAGGATGCAGAAGAGGAAGAAGACAAGATGGACTGCATATGGGACCCCCAGGCCCTTAGTGCCTAGTGGGGAAGAGACAGGGGCAGAAAGTGAGCTCAGTGTGCTGTCTGAAAGACTCAAAGCTATTCTGGGATGGAGATGGAGCCTTGGCAGGGCCTGGTCTAGCATGGCCGAGAGGAAGAAAGGGCACCTTCGCCCACAGGTGCCAGGGCTCCAAAAACCCCTTGTCAGGCCCTCAGAACATGGACCATTATTTGTATTTAACAACATCTGAGACCAAATAAACTTTGCCCCCTTATTTGTTGGCAGTGTTATCCTGTCCAGTATGTGGGATCCAGATGGATACAGAGCTTGAATGTCCACTAACAATGTGGACAAAATACGACAAACTGGACAATTTAAAACAACAGACACCAGTTTTCTCCTAGTTCCAGAGGTTGGAAGTCAGAAGTCAAGGTGACAGCAAGGCAGGTTCCTTTATCCAAGGTTCTGAGGAAGACTGTGCCCCAGCACCTGGGGGTGCTGGCAGTCTCTGGTGCTTCTCAGCTCCACTCTCTGCCTCCATCCCACACGGCTTCTCCCTGTGTCTGTCCATGCGTCTGAACTTCCGTTTTCTTGTAAGACCACCAGCCACTGAGCTACCTACACCCATGGTGGACCTCATCTGACTTACTGACACCTTCAAGGACCTATTCACAAAGACGTTCATCTTCACAGGCGCATGGGCTGAGATATTTTACAGGGACCCAATTTGACCCCACTAACTCTGCTCACTGTTCAACCTTAACTACCAAAGACAGAACATTCACCTCCCTCCCAATCCTGGGAAATGTTGTCAGCTCCCTCCTTTATCTTATTTGTGATCCTGAATATTACCTGTGCAACCCCCACCACTGCAGGAGAAAGGTGTGTGTGGCAGTGAATAAAGAAGAAAAGGTTCTCACCTACCCTGCCTTGCTCCCCACTCTAATGGGATGTGCATGTGCAATCCAAGTGTGTTATGGTGGAACATAATCAACCTGAAATGGCTCCATTGTGGATTCCCCATTTGCACTCCTGTTCTTCTTCTTTCTTTCGAGATCCAGCACTCTAAAATACCACACATTCTGAATAAAATTCTGAACAAAATGTCTTTTTCTTACTCAGCACCACATTTTGGTAGAAAAAAGGTGAATGCAATGCTAAAAGTAATAAGTAATTTGCTCTCAACAAAGGGCAGAGGAGTAATGGAGCAGTGCTGTTTTATAAAGGAAAGAATAATTATAGTGGGAATCAAACATAGCAAAGACCCAATTTTAATCTTTCATAACAGAAAATGTCATCGGCACATCTGGGTGTTGGTGCTTATTCTTAATAGTCATTGTATAATGACGGTTGGGGAAACTGTTCCATTTGTATTAAAAGTTGCCCAAAAGTTTGATTTATAGTCAGTCATCTTCCACATGGCAGCTGCTGAGAAGGCAGGAACAGAAGTGACAAGTCTGGCAGAGTCTGCCCTTGAGGTTAAGATATTAAACAAAATGAAAGCTAATCCATCTTCAGATGGAAGTGTTGTACCTAAAGGTGAGCGTATGAGAGATAATCATGTAAAATGTTTCTCTTTAAAAAGGATTTTATTAGAGCAATTAAAAAATGCAGAAAGTGGTACCAACTTTCCAAAGCTGGCTATGAGCTCAGTTCTAACCTCCCTTGCCCTGTGGTGCTAGGTAAATCTATATAAAGCTGTCCCTGGTATAGGCTTCACTCATTATTCTCTGTATGATGTGTACACAATACTGTGAACATGAGCCACACTGTATTCACAGGAGGATTGCATCTTAAAGCCTTCAAACTCTAGAATTCCTTGAATAGTCCAAGGAACTAGCCTGGGAAGGGAGAAGTCAGAGGTCTTTGAGTCCATGGTTGTGCACTTATTTACCCATTCAGCAAATATTTACTGAGTGTCAAGCACATGTAGACCCTGAGGTCCACTGCAGCGGGTTTAACAACAACAGCGAAAGGAACATGTCTCTGTCTTCTAAGAGCCTGTAATAGATGATCCTACTTTTGGCAGTACAGCTAACTATTGATAGATCACATTTACAGTTTTCCTGGTCTAAGCTAGTAACTTCTGTACAAGCATGAAAAGCAAATTTTGAAACAATGGTTGATCTTTGAAAAAGTAAGAGAGTCCCTATAGAAGAGGAAAGGGAACAGTGGGGTTTAAACCACAGAGTGACCCATGAGCAGAGCTAGGGGGCTACAGAAAGTGCCAAGGCCAAGGGCCTCAAGTTTTGAGATCAGCAAAAAAAAAAAAAAAAAAAAACGGAAGTGAAGTCCTGCCCAGGGGCTCTTAACCTGGGGCCTGTGGAAGCTCAAGCTACTGGTGAGAAAATGTGAAGAATCCACAGGCTTGTATGGTAATAATATCCCATCTTTATTGTCATATCTCTAATTAAAATTGCCTTTAAAAATTTTTTTTAATTTAATTTCCTTTACGTACAAATGTAAGCACAAAATCATAGTAGTCTGAAATATAACCGTGTTTTGCCTCCAATAGGTCATAGTTATTCCATATCACAGTAAAGTGTTGCAGATAACTTGAAATTATGTTTATGCTCATTATGACTGTTTAGTGATTATAGCAGTTACTAGACAAATCATTAGCTCTTACGAATAAAGAAGCACATGTCTTAACATACATTTCTTAATATACCTCAGTCTGTCTGGGCTGCTATAACAAAATGCCATCAGCAACAGGAATTTATTTCTCATAGTTTTGGAGGCTGCGAAGACCAACAGCAAGGTCTGGCAGATTTGGTGTCTGGAAAAGGGCCACTTCCTGGTCCACAGATGGCTGCGTCTCAGGCTGAAGGGACCCACAGCAGAAGGGGCAAGAGCAACGCTAGGGTCTTTTAAGAGACACTAACCCCATTCATTAGGACTCTGCCCTCCCTTAGGGCTTAATCACTTCCCAAAGACCCTATGTCCAAATATCATCACATTGCGGGGTAGTTTTCAATGTATGAATTTGGGGAAACATAAATAATCAGTCCATAATAACTGTACTTCAATATAATTACAGTCATTTCTAATCAGATACATTTTGTGCACTCAAAAATGAGTGTCACTGGCCAAACACAACCAGACTTCTGCATTAATGAAAGAGTGAGCTAGGAAAAAATAGTCTCCCAAACAATAGGAAGTTTCTGAAAACATTAAAAATAGATCTATCATACAATTCAGCGATTCTACTTCTAGGTATCCACTCACGCAAAAACGTGAGTTCAAAGGAATATATGCATTCCTGTATTGATTGCAGCACTATTTACAACAGCCAAGTTTAGCAATAATCTAAGTGCCCATTGACAGATGAGTGGATTAGGAAGATGTAATATATATACACAATGGAATACTACTCAGCTATAAAAAGATGAAATCTTGCCATTTGCAACAACATGGATGGAACTGAAGGGTATAAAAAGAAACAAAAGAAAGGAACAGACTCAAATAAAACAAGACAAACCATTGAAATCTGACTGTAGAAAAGAGGCTACCAGAAAGGGAAGCCAGCAGGGTTAGGAGTAAAGAGGGGAGAGGCCCTATGGACTATGGTGGAGGATTAGTAGGGCTTTGGTGAGAGGCATGGTATATAACATAAATTTGTACAGATGCTCAATATGTACCCCAAAAACATGTACAATATTTATTGTACATATACAATTACAAGTCATTTAAATGATTTACGTTTTCAATGTAAATAATTTTAAAAAATAAAAAGAAACAATGAAAGACTAAAAATATGGTTTTCCAGTAAAGTGAGGCTATAAGGTAACCTACCTCTCTCTACTATGGATGTGGTAGAAAAAATAAAATGGTATCACCATTGATGCTAAATACTCCCTAAGAATTTACCATCCACAAACACAGGCCTGCTCACTCATGGGGATGGTCAGAGAAACCCCTAATGCGAGAGTAAATCAAAATATGTCCGGGTTGGTAATTCTATCATGTGCATTATAGAAACAAAGATTATTTCTTTATGGATGAATACCTCCAAAATTAGGCCCTTAAGATGTTTCATCAGCTATATTTTAAAAGTAATGAACTCAAAATAAAAATTGCCAAACTAATTAAAAAAACAAAATGCCACAAGCAAAAGTCAGAAGAGGAAAAAAGGGGAAAACAACAATTTTAGTCCACCCCTCCCACCCCTATCTCCTTGAGAACACTAGTTAAAATGTTAAACCTCTGATTAGACTAATCAAGTAGCAAAAAGAGTGGTGGTTCACCTTCACAGAAGCAAAAAAAGACAAGGGGATCAGGGCCTCCCTGATAGCGCAAGGGGTTAAGATGCAAGCTATCAAGCTATTGGCAGCCACTGAAGCACGAGTTCAATCCCTGGCCAGGGAGATACCCACATGGTGCAGCAGACCTCTCTTGACTCACCCGCTGCTCCCCTCAGCAGTGTATTTCAGTCAATCCGCCTGTTCTGTTCCCCACTCTGTCTCTGGTGAATCCTCTTACCCCCCACACCTCTGGCCTGTATCCCATTTCTTATATGCAAAAATAAATAAATCTTTAAAAAAAAAAAGACAAGGGGATCAAACTACACATAGAGCAAAAAATTAGAAAGATGACTTCAGCCAGTAAGCTCTAAAAAATAGAAAATTGGCAAATTCCTATGGAAAAAAAAGCACGTTACCATAAGTGACTCATAAAAAAGTAGAAAATCTGAAGTGTTCTATGATGCTTGATAAAATTAAATTAGTGGTTAATGATCTTCCCACAAAGAAAGAAAAATAAATGGAATTTCAATCAAGGAATTCAATCAACTCTCCTAGGAAAATAAAACCAGGAATAGTCTCCATTTCATAAATAAATATATAGAATCTTGCTACCAAAATCAAAAGAGAGAAAAGGACTGATCTGTCTCTCTCACAAACAAAAAATACTACAAATGGAATCCAACAATGTATATAAAAGATATACCTTGTGATGGCTATATTTATGAACCAACTTGACTGGGCTAAGGGATGCCCAGATAGTTGGCAAGATATTATTTTTTTATGTATTATTTAAGATGATGTTACTGGAAGACCTTGTACTTGGTTCAGGGGGCTAGGTGGAGTGGGCCACGGTCACCATATGGGGACACACCACAATCTGCCCAGGATCCAAATGGAATATAAGGTGAAGGAAGGGTGAAGTCTCTCTTTCCTTTTGATCTATGACATCTTTTCCTGCCCCTGACATTGGAGCTCCCATTTCTCGGAGTCTGGGCTCTGGACCTTACTTATACATGGTTGGCTCTCCTGATTCTAGCCCTTCTTACTTGGACTAAATTATACCACTGACTTTCTGGTTCTGTGGCTTGCAGACAGCAGATCATGGGATTTCTTGGACTCCATAACCATGGGAGCCAATTTCTATAATAAATTGTTTTATCTATCTACATATATCCTATTGGTTCTGTTTCACTGAAGAACGCTGACTAGCACATGCATCATAGCCAATCTGAATCTATTCCAGGACTGGAAGTAGAATTTAACACCTAATACTACCATTCACCATTTAACAGATTTAAAAGAGAAATTACTTTGTCATGTCAATAGATGCAGAAAAATCATTCAAAGAAATTCAATGCCCATTCACAAGTATCAAAAATTTTTTAAAAAGTAAGGAATTTCCTTAAGTTGCTAAGAATTCCATCAAAAAATATATAGAAAATATTCTAAATTAAAAAATAGACATGTTATATAGAAAATCAGGAGCAACATAAGGATGGCCACCAGCATTACTCTATTTCATTACAATAAGAAAATTTAAAAATATTGTGGTGAGTGTCAGCTTGTCAGATCAAACACAAACATCAGAGAGCTTGCCTTGTATTGAACTTTATTAATCATTCAAAGGATAATGGTCACCACAAGAGGCAGGCAGATCATAGAAAATTCTGATTCTGCATCACAGCTTCCCAGTTCTTTCATTATTATGACAAAATGATCATCAGTACAGAATTGAGTTCCCTAATGAGACACACTGTACATCACCTACACAAAGAGGCGCAATTTCCACCATAAAACATCTCTGAGGAGTCCAGAAATGATATCACTGAGACTGACATTTTCCTTTGGGGCATGGCCCATAAATCTATAAACACCTGGTTTGGTTACCATTAAAAAAAATAAAACTAGACACCCCACTGATTAGGAGAAAATTTTGCACACAACACTAATGATAAAGGACTGATCACAAAAATCTATAAAGAGCTAATGGGACTCAACAAAAACAAAGTAGATAACCCAGTCAAAAAATGAGCATAAGAACTAAAAAGAAACTTCTCTAGGGAGGAAATGCAAATGGCCAATAGGCATATGAAAAAATGTTCAACATCACTGTAATCAGGGAAATGCAAATCAAAACTGCAATGAGATACCATCTTACACCAGTGAGAATGACACATATTAAAAAAAAACTAGCAACGACAAATGTTGGCAACGATGTGGAGAAAAAGGAACTCTCCTGCACTGCTGGTGGGAGTGCAAACTGGTCCAACTACTATGGAGAGCTGTGTGAAGGTTCCTCAATCTGCTAAAGATGGAGCTTCCATATGATCCAGCAATTCTACTCCTAGATATTTACCCAGAGGACACAGAATCATTAATTCAAAAGGGCACCTACACCCCTATGTTTATCGCAGCACTATTTACAATAGCTAAGCTATGAAACAATCCAAATGCCCCAAAATAGATGACTGGATCAAGAAGATGTGGTACATATACACAACGGAATATTACTCAGGAATCAAAAAAGATAAACTCATGCACACTGCAGCAACATGGATGGAGCTGGAATGGATCATGCTCAGCGAAATAAGCCAGAAAGAAAAAGAAAAATACTGGATAGTTTCACTCATAGCAGGAATTTAGAAAATGTAAATAAGGGATCAGGAAAAAGACTATAATAAAGTAAAAATCAAAATCAACAAGCAACTATAAAAGAGAGACACACTACGGGGGGTGGGGGGAGGGAGTAGGATCAAAACAAGGGGGGTGGGAATTATATGTGGACTATAACCAAGATGAAAATGCATACATTGTGCAAAATGAAAAATGATGTAAAAAATATATAAAATGAAAAAAATGAAAACAAAAAAAAACAAACAAAAAACAAACAAATCAATTCAGCCCAGTCATTCACAGAAGAAAAAGCTGATCATAAACACACATCAAAAAAGTTGTCAACCCTATCAAAATGAGGGAAATGCAAGTTTTAACACCAATAAAATACAATTTTACACCATCAGAAATGTAAAAATTAAACTCTAACAGTACTAGCCTTTGGTGAGAATACAGGACAACAGGAAACTTCATACAATGGTGGGTGGGATGACAAGAGACTCCAATCCCTTTGAAGAATAATTCCAAATTACCTTTAAATCTGGAAATGTCTAGACTCTTGTCAGCCAACCTTCCACTCTCAAATACATATTCTAGATATATATGTGCACTTCTATACACTAGGAGAGCCCTAAAGAGTATGAAGAGCAATCAAATGTACATCTGAAATGTACATCACCAAGGAAATGGATAAGTTGAGGCAAATTAATACTACAGAATGCAGAACAGTGAAGCAAATGAACAGCCATCGCACAACACATGGCTGTAGTTGGATGTCAAAAACAAAATAGGAAAATGAGTCACAGAAAGGCATATGATACCATCACACCATAGATGGCATGATGCCATCTAAGTAGCAAAATGTAATCAATGACACACAAGAAGTTCTCAGGAAGAACTTCTCTGTATGGGAATCAGGGAACACAGTAGAGAAAGTGACATTTGAGCTGGACTTTGAACAGAATTTCTAGAAAGAGACAGAGCATCACGTGTATGTAATTGCAGTCCAGTCTGAGAAAACCCTATGAGCAAAGGTAGGGAGGTTCTATCCATTTTCCAGAGAACTGTCTAACTGAAAAATAAGGCATGCAATAAAAAAATCCTAAGATCAGCGATAAGGCTAGCAGTAGGCTGGAGCCAGCGAACCAAGAGACCCCGCAAGGTCAAACACACAGGCAAGAAAATCCCATTATCCATATCCTAAAGGGACCTCTGCTCCTGTCTGCCTCTCCTCCCCAGTCCTTCCTCTCTGTTCGTCTTCCCCAATACCATTCCGGTTCCCATTACTTCAGAAGTAACAGCACCTGATGCCACATTGTCATGGAGAGTCTCCCTTCGAAATAAGTGAAAAAACAACAGCAATAATCTATCCAGCCCAGAGTGTTCAGCAAACTCCAGAGGCCAGGAGAACCCAGAAAGAGCCCTGTGTGTCAGGGGCACGTCCCTTGAGTGAGGACCTACATGCACGCTATATTTCAACACAGCTCGAGAAACAAGCATTGGCTTTCCCACCTATACTCTGTCAGCTTTTGAACATCTAAGGCCAAATAGAGTTGGGTCTTCACAGGGCCCTACAACCAATATCTTTGCAGGGCTGCTCCTTCATCCCAGTGGGAGTTGTCAGTGGAAATAGCCAAATGATGTTAGACGTGATTAGCTACTTATTTTCATTTTGCAGAAGAGCCATTCAGTGTTCACACAAACACGAGTGCTTTTAAACACCAAAAGGGAACTGTATTGAGTTAAAAAAAAAAAAACCCTCTTAATTGTGATGGAAATAGTTTTCTGTTCAAAGTAACATTTGAGATGTACACATAAAAAAATCATTGGCAGAAAACCAACTTACCCTTATTTTTTTAAAAAATGATTTACCTTTTTCGCGTCAAACTAACATTAAGATATTTAAAAATAAGAACAGAGAAAATATGTTTTGTGCAATATGACTTGAAAGAAGAGCTCTGTGTTACCAGGAAACCAAAGGGAGAAAAAGGGCCCTTATCTTCTCTTGTTATTTTTATATTTTTATCTGGAAGATCTTACAACAAATTGACCTCATCTGAACAAGAATATGGATGCTGTTCTTTGTGAGAAATATGATGTCACTGGCCTGTGATCAAAAGTAAGCAATGATGACTTTTAACTAATCCAACCATAATCTTTTGTCCTGCATGGAAAGCATTCTGGAATGACCATTTTTATAGTTTTAAAACCCAGCTACATATATTCTACTGCATTTGATAATCCCTTTTCTTCCAGTTACATGATTTATAATTGGCATGTAACATTGAATTAGTTCAAGGTGACTGACATAATGATTTTTTGACATAATGATTTGATACATGTATATATTTTGTATAAAGATGTACAGATGTATATATTTTAAGATTTTATTTATCTATGCATGCAAGAGCTGGGGTGTAGGGTAGAGGTGCAGGGGGTGAGAGAATTCACCAGAGACAGAGTGGGGAGCAAAACAGGTAGGTAAACTGAAATACAATGCTGAGGGGAGCAGTAGGCGAGACAGGAAAGGTCTACTCCACCATGTGGGTTAGCTCCCTGGCTGGGGATCAAACTCACACTGCTGAGGCTGCTGATAAGCTTCACAGTGCTGAGACTTAACCCTTTGCACCATCAGGGAGGCCCTGTATATATTTTCGTATATAACGTATATGTATTATGTATCTGATATATGTATACATTTTGGATATGTATATATATTGAAATGATTACTACAATAATTAGAGAACAACCATAATTAGTTAAAATCCATCACCTCATAGTTATAATTTTTTTTCTTGTGATGAGAACTTTTAAGACCTTTCTTTGCAACTTTCAAATGAACAGTATAGCTAACGCCAGTCGCCATGCTGCCCATTACAGCCTCAGAACATATTTATCCCATAACTGAAAGTCAGTATCTTTTGAACACTCTCAACCACTTCCCCGCCTTTGGCAACTACCATTCTGTTGTACATTTCTATGAGTTCAGTTTTATTTCAGATCCCATCTACAAGTGAAATCTTACAATATTTGCCTCCCTCTGACTTATTTTACTTAGAACAATCCACGTGCATAGTGTTCTGTTTGGAGAAGATAACACCTGAATTTGAAAACAAGCCAAAACTTTACATTATCTTACTCTCTTCCAAGTTCAGTGTTTTACAAGTTCAATGTTTCTTTTTACATCTTTAAAAATCTATGTATCCTTTGACAAATAACAACAGTAAAATTAATCCAAACTACAGTATTGACTACTGTATGAAGATTCAAAAATAACAATAGTAAAATTAACCCAAACTACTTTATAACATTTTCTTTTTGTGTGTATTTTCGAATTGTTACTGCCACTTCTGTTCAGTTTAAAGAAGCCCCTCTAACATTTCTTGCAAAAGTGATTTAATGGCAAGGAACTTCTTTGACTTTTGCTTAACTGGGAAACACTTCATCTCTCCTTCAATTCTAAATGTTAACCCTGCCTGGTAAAGAATTCTTGGTTAGAATTTTTTTCCTATTAACACTTTGAGTATGTGATGCTACCATCTCATGGCCTCAGACATGTCTACTGAAAAAGTCTGCCAACAGCCTATGGGCTTTCCTTTGCACATGACAAGTTGTTTTTCTCTTCTGGTTTTAAGATCTTCAAAGATCTTTAAGATCTTAAGATCTTTCTTTATCTTTAACTTTTTTTTTAAATAACAATGTATCTTGGTGAGAATCTCTTTCTGTTCCTCTTACTTGGAAATCTCTGGGATTCAAGTACTTGAATGTCTGTTTCCTTTCCCAGATTAGAGAAGTTTTCCACTATTATTTCCTTAAATAATTTTTCTGGTTCTTTTTTATCCTTCTGGTGTAACCAGATCCCCAAGGACTCTGCCGTGGGGCAAAGTCGTTTTGTCAGGGCTGAGACACACCAGCCTTAGCCCACCACCTGTGGGTGCTCCCCACCTCCCAGGTCCCCAGCAAGACTGACAATAGCAATGGTTCCTGCCCTGACCTGAGTGCAGGCTGGCCTGGGATCTTCCCCCTTTTATTTGTAGCTCTAGATTTCAAAAATGAATTAATCAGATACAAGCAAATGGACCAATCAGGTGAAAATTAAGTGGACCAACCAGGCTCAAGCCCACTTCATTACTTAATTATTTGGATTGAAAAATGAGCTAATTAGTGCTAAACAGCCCAATCAGACACTCAGGATCGAAAAAGGTCCAGTCAGGCTTGTAGGTGAGTCAATCTGCAGGCAGCCTCTGAAGAGAGATACTACTCCCTATAACTCTCAGACAGGTGAGGGATGGAGTTCACATCACACAGTCAGGTTTCTCTTGCTGAGAGGCAGGGTCACCAAGGAAGAAGCAGCAGCTTTTCTAACATGTAATTCACAGTCCAACTCCCCATGCATGACCTTTGCAACTGTGCCCACATTTGCTGAACCTCTCTGAGCCAGTTTCCTCACCTGCAAAATGTGGGCAATAGCGTGTATCTTGCAAGGGCATACAGAAGTTAGAGAGAATGTACACAGCAGCACTATGCCTGATCAACAGTAGCAACCAAATTATTAATATAGGGAATGGCTCCCTCATAACCTCTAAGAAGTTGCTTGGCAATGTCTTCGGGCCATGTTCCATTTCACAATAACCCATTTCCTTGTTAAGCCTCCCTTCCCCACTCTTTATACCCAGAAGAGATGGTTAATATAGATTCTAATTAGGTTTTGCTATAAAGAAAGAGGGAAGGGGCAGGAGGCAGTTTTTACATGAGCTTTCCTCCTGGGTTTACTTACTTCATCTGCCACAAAATATCCTAAGTCCGAAGATGAATTTAAAATGTGAGCTAAAAATGGCCAACAGGCATATGAAAAAATGTTCAACATCACTTGTCATCAGGGAAATGCAAATCAAAACTACCATGAGATACCATCTCACACCAGTGAGAATGGCACATATTAAAAAAACTAGCAACAACAAATGTTGGCGAGGGTGTGGAGAAAAAGGAACTCTTCTGCACTGTTGGTGGGAGTGCAAACTGGTCCAACCACTGTGGAAAGCTATGTGGAGATTTCTGGACCTACTAAACATAGAGCTTCCATATGATCCAGCAATTCCACTCCTAGGTATTTACCCAAAGGACACAGAAACATCAATTCCAAAGAACACCTGCACCCCTATGTTTATAGCAGCACTGTTTACAATAGCTAAGCTTTGGAAACAACCCAAATGCCCAAAAATATATGACTGGATCAAGAAGATGTGGTACATATATACCATGGAATATTACTCAGCATTCAAAAAAGATAAACACATGCAATTTGCAGCAACATGGATGGCGCTGGAAGGGATCATGCTCAGCGAAATAAGCCAAAAAGAAAAAGAAAAATACCGGATGGTCTCACTCATAGCAGGAATCTAGAAAACTTAAATAAGGGACCAGGAAAATGAATAACTATAAGAAAGTGAAAATCAAAATCAACAAAAAACTATGAACCAGAGACACTTTTAGGGGGGCAGGGGCGGGAGGGGAGGGATTGGGGTCAGAATGGGAGCGCTGCAATTGTATGGGGAATATAACAATAAAATTTATTATCTAATAAAAAAAATAAATAAATAAAAAAAAAAAAAATAAAAAATAAAATGTGAGCTAAGAAAATGTAGCTGCAATAGTACCCTGAAAGGCCTATGCTTTGAGTGTGTATATCCATATATACATAATTTTACATAGACACAGATATAAAATATTTATTACATATAATTTTATATACATAATTACATGACATTATATTTTATTTTTTAATGAAATTAAAAAAAAATAGCTGGCACCACCTCAGAAACTAGGGTCATTCAGAGCAGAGCAAAGTTCCCTGCCAGGATTTCAGAGCATTAATCCCTTCATTTTACAAATTAAGAAGCTGAATCTCAGAGAGTTGAAGTGACTTGTCTGAGGTCACCCAGTTCAAACTTCAGTGGCATGTCTCTCCACCCACTGCTGGGCACTGCTGGAGGGAGGAAGGGGGCTGGAAAAGAGGCCCAAGAGAACTGAAAGGTAGCCACACAGAGAAAGGAGCAGAGAAAATGCTGCCGTCACATCCTTGCATCCCACACATGGTTACTCTGGTGAAAGGAAACTATCACCTCTGAAATAAAGTATAGTGGTTAAAGAGCTTAGAATTCAGCCTGGCTGAATGGGTTTAAAATTCTGAGTTTGCCACTTTTCTATTTGTGTGTCCTTGAGAATATTACTTAGCCTCTTTATGCCTAAGTTTCCTCACTTGTCAATGAGGAAAATACAAAGGGCTGTTGTGTACACACATATAAAGTACCTAGAGCAGTGCCTGTATAAATGGGTATAGCCATCATCATCACCATTATCACCATATCATCATCAACGTTATATCACTATCACCATCACCACTACTCACCACCACCCTCCACCAACACCACCACCATCACCATAATCATCACCAACTAACACGCAAACTTCCATGACACTTAGCATTTAATTTTGTTCTCTCCTTTACCCCCAAAGACCATAAGAATGTCAGTAGGCTCTCCATAAACTGTTGATGGGTATATTATAGAACAAACACTTTTTGCAGTAATATCAATATGGGAAAGATCTTGACCACTGGCCAAACCTTAAACAGATCTGAATAATTAGATACGTTAGGTCATAGATCAAAAAACAACATTTTTTTTTACCATTATTTGTCTTCTGTTCACAGATGGAAATTGAAATTTTATTAATTTTTTTTCCAGCTTTATTGAGACATAACTGACATATAACCAGTCTCTGAAGAAGAAAAATTTCAAATAGGACTGTTTGACTACAGAAAAGCATTACACGTAGATCTGGGACAGAATGCTTTGAACACATGTTGGACAGATTTTATTTAGTTGTACATAAATCCTTTAAAGCCTAGGGGATAAAAGATAAGAAAAAGAAAGCAGGAAATCATAGCCATGGGGAGATTGGATGATGAGTACAGAAAGGTAAACAGAGAAATGACACTGTAGTACCTGGGGCAGGAAGTATCTGACACAACCCGAACCTGCATCTGACCTTGTCTAAAACTGCTGCTTCTTCTTGCATGGTTTCAGCAACATGCCCCTTAGCCTGAGATTCTTGGGCTCACAGTCATCCCCAGTAAAAAATATGGAGGGCTTGAGTAGTGAAGGAGGCCGCTGGCAGCTTCTACATCATTCCCTAAATGACTATACCTGAGGTCTAGTCCTAGAGCAGGGCTAGAGAGCCAAGTGAAGATTCTAGAAAGTATGGGCTCTGCCCTGAGTAGGACACAAGGGGACATTATATGACTTGTTAGAAGAGATGGCAGCAAGCACAGGGCTGGCCTGCCCTGGTTAGGTGCCCAAGGCATGGCCTGATCCTCAACCACTGATGAAGCCTCCATATCACATGTAGCACCGAGCCTGACACAGGCAACTCTAGGACAAAATACAGGCCAAATATCCAATCTGAATTTCTGATTTTGATTCTCATTTCTAGAGCCTAACAAATCAAATTGAGTTAAGGTCATGCACTTACAAACTTGGGCCAGTTTCCGGTGTCATTGGTCTGAGACCATGGAGCTCATTCTCTCTATGATCGTGGTCTTTAAGGCCAACAATTAGGTCCAGGATGAAATGCAAGCTGCCGTCCCCAGAAGGACAAGGACCCGGGAGAAGAAAGTGCACTGTTCTACCATAAATGAGGTTTCTACTGGCCCTTTCTTTTGCCTGTGGAGCTAAGATGTTTTTAAAAATTTGGGGGAAAGGGGAGTCACCATAGTTACAGTGGAGAAGCAAGCACTGAGGAGACTTGGGTAGACAACTGACTCAGCCACCAATTCCCTCTGTATCTCAAAATGAGACGACTTACTCCACCACTTTGAACCTGTTTTTCCTCATCCACTATAAGTTTTCTTAAAAACCTTTTTCCAAGTTCCATCAGCTGATATTTTGATTGTTTGTTCTGCTCTCAACTTACAAAATAACTTCTTTCCTACATGGGCAATAGTCAGTAAGAGCTGGCAAGTAAAAAGATAGAAATGAATGGCCAGGCTGATAATAAAACATGATTCAGATACAGAATCAGAAAACAGGAAAGTTCAGAAGCCAAAGATTAAGGAGTTAAAGATCAGAAGTCAGGCACCAGGGAGCCAGGGTCATGAAGAACAGACCCAGAGGTTCAGTGAGAAGATACCACAATCAAAAAGACAAGCATCAAGGGAATTCAAGTATGAAATCACATCTCAGCGAGATGATAGGTTAGAGTTTGTCTATTCCAAGTCGGAAAATCATAAGCTAAAAGCCAGTGAGTGGTAGGAAAATGGGGAGATATTGAGAAAATCAAACCGGAACAACTTCTCCTCTAAAACATATAGTCATGATTACATTGGCCACTATGGAAACTGTGGACAGTGTCTGGTGAAAAATGGTACTTTCCTTTCCTGATAGGGGTTCACAGAATCTAAGTGAACAAAGCAAGAAAAAATTCCTGCATCAGTCCGTTCAGGTCCCCTGAGGTCCACACCGTTTGTGACAGCACGGATGGAACTGGAGATGATGGTTAAGAATGTCAGATGGGGGCCTCCCTGGTGGTGCAAGGGGTTAAGACACAGCACTATGAAGCTATCAGCAGCCACTGCAGCACGAATTCAATCCCCGGCCAGGGAGCTGACCCACATGGTGCAGCAGACTACTCCTGTCTCACCCGCTGCTCCCCTTAGCAGTGTATTTCAGTAGATCCACCTGTTCTGTTCCCCACTCTGTCTCTGGTGAATCCTCTCACCCCCTGCATCTCTGGCCTGCACCCCAGCTCTTGTATGCATAAATAAATAAATCTTTAAAAATAAAAAAAAAAGAATGTCAGATGATTTCATGTAAATGTGGAATGTAAAGAAACAAAGAGGGTGAGTCAAAACAAATCAGTAACCAATCCTAGAAATGTCTATAGAATTGAGGCTACTGGAGCAGGAGGAGGAGGTGAGAGCAGGAGGTAGAAGGGGGATGACGAACTGGGGTGGGCACCTCAGTGGTGGGTGTGGTGTGGTCACATGCATCTGAGGACGTGTGACCTTATACCTCTGAATCACTTAGCACTGTAAGCCAATGTTGCCTCAATAATTTGTTTTGTTAAAAAAAGAAAATCTATGAAACCAAACAAATAAAAGGTCTGTGGCTGAGACACAGGCATTCTTGGGCTCTTTTTGGACATAGCTTTTGCTGCCATTGAGGATTCTTTCAAAGCTCCCAGGCTGTGCCTCCTTAGGCATGCCCTCTCCTCTGTCCGTGCCCCACACTTAATACAGAGCTTGGCACTAAGAGACAAAAGCTTCTACATTATTCCAACAAATATTTACTGAGCACTTGCCATTGGCCAAATACCAGACTAGAAACTTAATATAAAGGTATGCTGAGTGCTGCTAAAAAAATCCAGATATTTGCAGTTATTTTCTGAGCCCACCTGAGTTCCTCGCTACTATGCAATCTAAAGAGCAATATTGAGCCTGCAGAGGGACAGGTCCCCAAACCTGGGTCCTCCAGGTACTACACCTCCAGGTACAGTGAGTGAGAAAAGAATTGGGTTCTGATTCCAGCTCTGCCCCTAACCTACTTTGAGAAGGCCGGCTGACGCTGACAGAAAATCCAGGTTCTTGGCTTTCGCTTTTGCTGTGTGGACTTAATCTTCCCTCTCAGCCTCCTTCACAAGATGTTGGGAGGAGTCAGTGAACTTACAGCTGTGAAATCACTGTGAAATACAGTCTCGCTGGTGACAAGGCAACACTCAGCAAACATGGAGGCTGCACTGGAGTCAAGGCTTCTGATTCAGCCTCGTTCCCTCACCCATTTCTTGTCAGTCAGCCAACCACAGCCAACCAGGCGAATTTTAAAGGCCTGTACAATCGCATCTGGAATTCACATACCAAGCTTCAAATAGACAAGGACAATCTGATTTGGAAATACAGGGAGTGGACAGGTAGTGTTCTCTCTGTGAAAAATGAGCACTGTAGAAACAGCCTCGCTTCTCCCGGAGATGCCTGATGCTTGTGGGTGATTTGTAATGCTTTCACTGAGAAGCCCTCATCCCCATGAACACATTTTGAAGATAGAAATCAATCTTAACAATATAACAGGGAGAGCAAATCTGTTAGGAAAAAATGAAGAGGAGAAAAACCACCTAATTCTAGAATCCCTTTCTACTAGATAAATGGATTCCAGGGAAGTGAGGCCACATCCATATTTTTCCCCCAACCTTACCATTTACTGAGCACTTGCTATTGCTGAGACTGAAGAGAGAGAGTGTCGAGCCAGCCCTTTCCAGCTCAATAATTTAGGCCAGATGCCACCAGAGAGAGACAATCTCCTTTGTCATCTTACCTCAGGGCCTACTCACTCCATCCTTGGCATCATGTACCAGGTCAGTGTTGGCCCAGAGAAGATGAAAGCTAAGACTCTTGCAGTGCCAGTCACAACTACATACCATGCTACAGGGGGCATCACTGCAGTGGCAAGGCTGCTACTGGTCTTGGGCATTTGTGATGTTTCCCATAGGGCAGCAGCACAGAGGATTAACTGAACCTCAGACCAAGAAGGATTCTGCTTCTCAGACCTGGACCTGGAGAATCATGTCACGACCACACATACTGATGCCTGCAGCTGGAAAGCACCGCCAGACATGCTGTCCTGGGACTCTCGCTAGTTTCAGGTGGAGGCAAGTTCTCAAATAAGGTAGAAATCAGTACTTCCTGATTTAACAAAATGGAGGGAAATCAGTAAAAGGTATTTGGGAGTGGAAGGGTGGAAAGACACGCAAAAAAATCCGAGTTGACGTCCACAGAGCGTGCTTACTCCTGGTACGCTTGCTCTTCCTTGCTCAGTTGTCCACATCTCTTACCCTGTTCCGCTACCTGGGGGCCTCAGGAGCAGTGCAAACATTTGCTACAGAACAGGTGTCACTGACAAAAGGGCAGGGCTGTTCTTTCAAACCAGTGTTGTCTTCCTCATGAACTCTCCTCACACTGTCTCCCAGACCCGCTCTAGGGGAGCCAGGGGGACGAGAAAGCTGGCCTCTTTCCCAACGCCCTTCCTTCTGGCCCTCTGTGTGTCCTAGGGGCTTCTCTCCTAAGAAAAGTGAATTCACAGCAGGTCTGAGTTCACATCATTCCATGTAAAGCCCCGTGGGACCCAGCCTTTCAGCAGAGCCAAGCTGGACAGCGCCTGCCAGTGCTCCATGCACCAAGGAGGAGAAATGCTGGGGAGTGAGATTTCCCAGCATCCAAGAGGGAGGCAGCCCAGACTGGATGTGAAGGAACATGTTGAAGAAATGGCAAGGACTTCGGGAAAATCAGGAGAGCCACGTGAGACCCCACGGTCACAGACAAGCTTATCAAACTCACAACGCATAAAGAAGCCCAAAACCTGACATAAATTTAAATCTAAGACAACAAATATCCTGTCAAAACTCCACCCTGGTCCCTTTAAAATCTACATTCCAATTCTCCAGTTGCCAATGGTCAATCTCCAAGTGGAGATAACACAGCCTGACAGTTTTCACTGCCGTGACCGGCATTCTCGGGGTGCTCCATGCATATTAATGGAATTGAATGCATGGCCACAAAATTCCAAATCGGCTGTGATTAATTCAGACAGTGGAAAAAGAGCTTTTTATATGTAAATAAAGACAAACCACAATTTCAGTCATGCCCACGCTTCCCAAGTATCCCTGCTAAATACAATTATAAACAAGGACTCCAGGTGGCAAATAAATGTGTTATCTGCAAACCAACAAGTCAGGAGGTGTTTTCAACATGGCATTATAAAAGCCCACTTGAAAGAATTTGAGATCCATCCCTGCCATTAAAGAGCTTTGCATTTTAATGTTATGTCTCCCATAGTCTGCAAATATTCTTTATTCAATCCCAAAGTAAAGAATAAATTTGGATAAAATCAAGATGACTGAATGAGGAAAAAATATATACTCTCAAGAGTTAGCTAAGGCAGACATTGGACTCAATTGGGAATGCAGTAAAGGACTGTCTAAGTCCTAAAGCACTTGATTAGAGGGTAAGGATAAAAATAGAGAATCAGTTCCAAGTTTGAATTCCTCATATTGTTAAGGCAAAAGGTATTAACTCCTGATCCCATTCTAAAACCCACTATTTCCTAGACTACAGTGTGACAGGTTGAGGTCAAATTGCCTGGAGGAAAGAACATGGGCTTTGGACCATGTTCCAAACCCTAGTTCCATCTGTGGATAAACTGGCTTCACTCTCTTGAGTCTATTCTCTTCTTTGGCTGTCAGTGTCAATGGCCCTATTTGAAGAACTAAAATGGTGAGTCAATGAGGTAAATATGAATAAACTCCTAAGCCCAATGTTCATTACAAATTAGTTCTCTTACACTTCTGAAACTGATGTTTGGACTATATACAGGTTTTTCCCTTTCTGAAAGTAGAGGATTCTTATGAAAACTTCCACAGACCAAAATGGTATAAAGAGAAGGAATTATTAATTTGTACGAAAAAAAAATTTTGCACATTCCCAGTCCCAAAAATAGCCTACTATCAGCCAACAATAAGAAATAAAAGGAATTCAGGTTGGAAAAGAAGTGAAACAATCATTATTTGCAAATGACACAAAACCATGTATAGAAAACTCTAAAGACTCCACCAAAAAGCTATTCAAAACCATAAATGAATACAGTAAAGTAGCAGGTTACAAAGTCAACATACAAAAATTTGTTACATATTGATATGAAAATAATCAATGAGAAGGAAAAGAGATTAAGAAAACATTTCTATTCATAATGATATCAAGAAGAATCAAATACCTGGGGAGTAGCATAACCAAAAGAATGAAGGATTCATACAATGAAAAATACAAGAGGGCCTTCCTGGTGGCACAAGGGGTTAAGACACAATCCATGAAGCTATGCGCAGTCACTGCAGCACGAGTTCAATCCCCTGCTGGCCAGGGAGGTATCCAAATGGTGCAGCAGACCTCTCCTGACTCACCCACTGCTCCCCTCAGCCGTGTACTTCAGTCACTCTACCTGTTCTGTTTCCCACTATGTCTCTGGTGAATCCTCTCACCCCTCCCCCACCTCTGGCCTGTACCCCAGTTCTTGTATGCATACATTTAAAAAATTATTTTTTAAAAAAGAAAGAAAAATACAAGACATAAGGAGATGGAAACATTCCATACTCATGGATGGGGAGAAATCACTAGTTATAATGACTATCCTACCAAAAGTAATATAAAAATTTAACATATTCCCCATCAAAATACTGACAATTTTCTTCAAAGAAATTGAACAAAAAATATTAAAATTTATATGGAACCATAAACCCTCTCAAATAGCAAAAGGCACTTCTGAGAATAAGAGAGAAAAAGAGACATCACTTTAACTGACCTTAAACTATATGATAAAGAACAGTAATTAAAACAATATGGCACTAGCATATAAAAATAGACACAGGGATTAATGGACCCAAAAGCCCAGATATTGAATCAATATCTTATTAAAACAATATACTATTAGATGATGATTTCTATATAAAAGACTTCTGTTTTTGTCTTAATCATATGGTCATATGTTAGTCTAAACTTTATAGGTTAGTTAGAAAATATCCCTTGTCTCCCTTCCCCTAGGTAACATCCTGTCCTTTGTTTCCCCTAGCCCTTAGTTAATCGTTCACCATGGTAAACATAGAAATATTAGTTTCAGTCACATAAGTTTTTGCTAGTAATAAATGACTATTCTAAGAACACTTTTATTTAGCAACTGCGCCTTCTTCAGAATAAATAATGTTACAACCTCTGCTGAAAGGCAAATAAACCCCTGGCTGTTCTAGAGGAAGATGTGATGATTGTTATTTTCCTACTCTAATACATATGCTTATGTACTCTCAGTTTGCTTGTAATGTATAAATAAAGGGCTGCTGAGACCCTCAGCAGGATGTCTGCACCCTGAAAAAAAAAGCCCAGATATAAATTCACGTATGTATCAGTATTTAATTCTTGATAAAGGAGGCATGACCATAAAATGGGGATAGTCTCATTAATGAATAGTGCTAGGAAAACTGGAAGACCACATGTAAAAGACTGAAGTTAGATTGCACACTAACTCCATACAAAAACAAATGCAAAATGGACTAAAGATATAGATATAAGACCTACAGCAATAAAATATATAGAAGAAAACATTGGTGACTCACATCATGACATCAATAATAAAGATTTTTGGAAACTTGACTCCTAAGGAAATAGAAATAAAAGCAAAAATAAAGAATTGGAATCACCACAAATTAAAAAGCTTTTATGCAGTGAAAGAAAATATAAGTGGATTAAAAAGACCTCCTACTGAGTTGGAGAAAATATTTACACATTACATAACTGACAAAGGGTTAATATCCAAGATATATAAAAAAAGTCATACAATTTAACAGTAGAAATAAACTATAAATGGGTAGCAGATTGGAACAGACAATTCACCAAAAAGCATATCCAGAGGGCCAAAAGATACACAGAAAAGTCATCACTTTTAATAAGGAGGATAGAGTTCCAAACCACAATGCGATATTATACCACACCCCTGATAACAGCACATGTTAAAACGATCCCCAATGAGGTTGCTGGAGAGGATGTGAAGAAAGTGGAACACAATTACACTGTTGGTGGAAACATAAACTGATGCTTTCATTTTGGAAAGCAATCTGGATTTACCTTAAAAAATTGAAAATGGTGGGTCTCCCCGGTGGCGCAGCAGTTGAGCGCTGGGTTGCGAAGCTACCTGCAGCCTCTGCAGCTCCAGTTCGATCCCCAGCTGCTCCCCGGCCAAGGGAGGAGGGTCCCACATGGCACGCAGACCTTTCCTGCCACCCGCTGCTCCCCTGTGTACTTCAGTTCTTCTGCCTATTCTGCTCCCCGCTCTGGCTCTGGTGAGTTCTCTCAACCTCCCGCGCTTCTGACTGTACCCAGTGCTTGTATAAATAAATAAATAAATCTTTTAAAAAAAAATTGAAAATGGAAATATCTTATTACCCAGTTACCCAGCAATCCTATCCTTGGGCATCTACCTGAAGGACCTGAAACTATCAACTCAAAACACCCTCTGCTCACCAATGTTTACTGTAGCATTATTTACTATATCCAGGACATGGAAACCACCCAAGTACCCACAGAAAAAAGACTGGATGAAAAAGTTGTAGTATATTCACATATTGGACACTATTCAGCCATAAAAGAAGAAATGATGCCATTTACAGAAAAATGGAAGGAACTTACAGGAACTATGTGTAGTCAAGCAAGTCTGAATGACTAAGACAAATATTGGATATTTACATAAGGACGATTCAACAAAGCAAAAATACTTATAAAAACTAGTAGATAGTAATAAATGAACTGAGGTTTCTGAGGTTAAGAGGGAGGGGGAGGGAGAAGGTAAAATGGGTAGAATGGATGGTGGCAGGGAGAAAAAGTTTTAAAATACATGAGCAGGGACACAGTTTTTAAAATAAAACAGTTGATAGAGGTAGGAGGAGGGTGTTCCAGGGTAGAAGGGAAGGAATTTGTTAGCTCACGGTGGCCAGGGAGCCCCTGAAATGTCATTAGACAAAATATGACCAGAGTCAACGGGAATAATACTAGGAGAGAAAAGCAAATAATTGTTTGGGGCCACATTAGAATAATCTTACATATATTTTTATAAGTATGCCGAAATTCTGCCTGATTCCAACAGTTCCCCACTTGCAAAACCGATCTTGCCATCTCTCAAGCCAAGACCCAGAACTCTCTAAAGATCCCCCCCTTATTTTCTAAAGATACCCCCCTTATCTTCTCACCCCCCCCTTCTCTTCTCATATTTCAGAAAGTCAGCCGGGGGTAGACTTGCTGCGGGGAGTCTCATAATCTTGACTTTGCTTGGAAAAAATAAATCACACCAAATGGCACAGAAACCCGAAATAACACCAACACATAACACACGCAGGCACGATGGGACACATCACACACCTACCTGCATGAGGTAGAAACAATGCACGTTCGCTCACCGCGAGCACACGGTGGGGGCGCGGAGGTGGCGACGGTGGGGTGCTGGGCCGGGGTGTGAGATCTCGGGGTGTCGGGCCGTACAGGCGCGGGGTGCAGAGGCGGCGAGCAGGGCCATCCGGGAACATCGCAGGGTCGCCTGAGCGCAGCAGGGCCGGCAGGTCACTGACCGAGGCCCTCTGCCGTGTCCGTCTGTCCGTGCGTCTGGCGTTGGGTCGGCCGTGGCTGTGGCGGACTGGCTGCCGCGGGGGGCTGGGAGCAGACAGGGCGCTGGCTGTCTCGCCCCCCACTACCCCACCACCCCCCCCCGCACCAACCTCGCCCCAACCTCACCCCAACCTCGCCCCAACCTCGCCCCAACCTCGCCCCAACCTCGCCCCAACCTCGCCCCAACCTCGCCCCAGCCCCACCCGCTCACCTCCCGCCCGGGCCTCTCGCGAAGGCGCTGCCTCTGCGTCTCGGGCCTCGCCGTGGGCGGCAACGCGTCAAGCGGCCGCACCGCCACGGACATAATGTGGGGGGAAAGTCTGTAAATGGAGGCCCTTCGCGGCATCTCGCCGCCTCCCCGGCCGGCGAGTGACGGTGGCGTTTCGCGGCCCCGAAGCCGGCGCGCGGCCCGTTCCCGCCCAAGGCCTCTCCTCACGGGCGTCCTCGCGGGCGGCTCCCAAGGGGCTTCGTCGCCCTCTCGGGCGGGCGCGTCCCATAAACCCCCCACCCCCTCCCCCCTCCTTGGTGGCGCAAGGGGTTGAGCACCACACTATGAAGCAATCCGCAGCCTCTGCAGCACGAGTTCGATACCCCGCCGGCCAGGGAGCAACCCACATGGCACAGCAGACCTCTCCTGTCATGCCCGCTGCTCCCCTCGGCAGTGTGTTTCAGTCAGTCTGCCTGTTCTGTGCCCCACTCTGTCTCTGGTGAATCCTCTCACCAGAGGATCTGGCCTGTACCCCAGCTCTTGTATGCATAAATAAATAAATCTTTTTTTAAAAAAGTGAAAATGCTCTTAGGGTTTCTTTCCATTAGTGAAAACAGATAATAATGTAGCTTTGTCATAAAAGTGAAGTGACACAGGGCGAACTTTCAAAAATATGGGGATGGCAGATAAAAAGATTGATATTTAGTGAAAACACTGCTGGGCTTATTAGTGACTTGGTTCTCACAGCAGCTAGCACTGTGACTTTGGACAAGTCACTGCACTTCCTGATACATCCGCTTTGTCACATGCAAAATGGACGGATAATAGCTGCGATGTTCTCTGGCAATAGAGGGGAATCCAGATTGAAATATGGGACAGATGAAGGTACTAGAAGAGAGAGTTATAATTAGGGTTGTAGAGAAACATTAGTTTGGGGTCCAGAATTGCTGAATGGGGTCAGAAAGGCTGACCTTCTTGGGATCCAAAGATTCTGGATCAAACAGGACTACTTTGTATTATACTTCAAGGCTGTTAGGTGGGGGATGTGGTAAGGGAAACCATGCAGAAGAGATAATCCCTCTCCTCTGAAATCATGTCTGGTAATTTCAGATGTGCCCGACAAAGACAGACATGAAACTACAAAGCACTAGGACTTCACTGGCTCATCTAGGTCAGAATTTATAATGGTGTTCCTAGGTGTTCCCCACACACAAAAGACAGACAACAGACACCAGCATCATAGAAGGTAAAGACTGGCAGTCAGTGTTAGAAGTGTGTTGGTCTCCCACTCACCTTCAAACATACACATACACACACACACACACACACACACACACACACTTACTTCTGTGCCCATGGTGTCTGGACAGAGGTCCGTGGCTCTGCTTCTAGTACTATGTGTCCTCTCTGTCCATCAATCCACTGTCCTGAGCCCTATCTGAAGCAGCAGCCTGTCATTTCAAGTCAATGAGCATTGCACAAGCAGCTCAGGTGGGACTGGATAACAGGCTCACTGGGCTGAAACTATCACAGTCTCATCTTTAAAGTGCCTGGGCTTCAAGAATGTGCATCCTTCAAAAAAAAAAAAAAAACACATTTAACATCAGACCATAAAACTTGAGAGAAATGACTTTTCCCCCTACCTTGCACCTCTCCAAGCATAAAAACACACAAATACCTCCCCTATTAACCAACGAAAATATCACACTGGGACGATTTCAGAATAGGATCTGAAAAGTAATAAAGCATCTTTTCACATACTCTGCCAAAGGACAATTCTCACCAGTCATTCTTAAGGACTCTGCCTCCATGAAATAGCTCCAGGCCCCGTAGCCTCTTGGGGGCCTCTAGGTGGACAAAATCCTGATGAGCTCAGTCTCCCAAGGCCCAGGGCTCCATGTGCACAGATGCCCCTGCCTTCACATGGACAATCTTTCACACACGCTCAGCCCCGACCATACTCCTGCTGGCTAATTCCTCCCCATCCTTAGATCTCAGCATGATTGTTCCCCTCCTCCAAGAAGACCTCCATGACCCCCCAGGTTGGTTTAGGTACCCTTACTATGTGCATCTTCACCTAGTTTTGCATTACCCTGCTCTAGTGTAGTTGTGTTTTAATTGATCGACCTTCTTCACTCAACTGTGGATTCCTTGAGGACAGAGACTCTATCTCAGCCTCATACAGTGTGGCACAGAGATGTGCTCAATAAATATTTGTTGAAAGAATAAGTGAATGAATTCATGGTTGAGGTAACAAACTATTTAGATCTACTAAGGAACAATCAATATGTCTGGTGAAAGGAAAGCAGAAGTATCCAGATGTGAAAATTGGGTACTCTTCCTCCAGTTGACAGCCCAGGTGACTAGCCATGGATGAGTGGGCAGTGCCAAAGGACAGAAGAAAGGGTCATAAGACCAATCAGCTGCACTTTGTAAGAAAAGTGGGAAGGGAACAAAAGAGCACCTACATATATCCCTGTGAAGCCCAATAAATGCTTGTAAGGATAAGTGTTATCAGCATCTTCTTACACATAAGGAAACTGCTGCTCAGAGAAGTGTATAATGTGTCCAGGAAATAGCAAAGCTGGTATTGGAACTTGGACCTGCTGATGCCAGAGTTCACACTTTTCTTCATTCTGCCTCATTACATCTCATATATTCATAGATTTGGATATTTACTTTCACATTCTGGTTAGCAAGATGCTAGCTAGCTAGGAAGCTGGGCATCTCTGTAGCTGACATGGAGTGGTGGAATTGATTCAATGAGCAGATGAATAGGCATTCATACCCATTGCGTAGGGCTTGCAAAGGGCTAGTGTTGCCAAAGATCTTCTTGTCTTTGAAAACAGCATCGAAGAGAAAACAAAACAAAGTTCAGAAAAAGGAATACAGAGAAGAGTCAAGAAAGCCTCTGTTAGATCGATGATTGATAAAATTATTTGAAAACATCACAGCTCACACCCAATCACTCACTGAAAATGCATCTAAAAAATAGGGACATCTTTAACTGTCATTATGAACAGGGCCATGTCACGGCCACAGAACCCCACCCATCTATCAGCAAATAGCCTCCTGCCTCCAAAGACAAAGGTATTGAAAGTCAAGAAAAAAGCTTGGAGGAAATGAAAACGCATCCAATTCCCAGTCAAATGAAAATGGTATGGGCCCAAGGCCAAAGAATATTCTTGGCCTGATGGTGTTCACCACCCTAAATTTAGTCAACTGGTGAGCTTTTTAAAGAAGCATCTTATTCAACCTTTTGCAAGCCAGAGATTTACCTCCTAATGCACAGCTTGCATCCCCCTGAAGCTGGAACACGCTGTCCTTGGCTTTGTCATCCATGGAAAAAGCAGTGCCAACAAAAGCTCTGCTGTTATCACCTAGCTCTGCTTGCCCGAGCAGTGCCTGGAGGAGGTTGTTTAAGGCCATTGCCAAAAGGCTCCCTTCTCCCAATAACTAGTCTACTCTACCTCTCCCCCCTCCCATAACTGCTAGCTCATCTTAATTCTTATCATCAGAGATTCATTCTTATGTCTTCATCACTCTAGTTCCAGAAATCACCTCTGAAGATGAGAAAAATTTAGAGAGGATTTGCACATTCATTAACATGACCAAGGTCTGTACAGATTCCAATATAGCTGCCTCATTTGATCTTTGACAACACTGTGAGGACTGAGAGGCAATATGGAATTTTGAAGGAACACGAAGTTTAAGAGTCCACCTCGCTTGTGCACCCAGGCAAGCTTCCAGCACCTTATATGTAAAAAATGGGATCATGTTATCTATTTTTGCTCAATAAATGGTAACTAATATTCTATTTAAGTGGCTATGAATTTTAGGAATTTTTAGACCCAAAAGAACTACACAGTTAAATGCACAATTCTGGACCCAGGTAGAGAAAACAGGGACTATGCTGGGGAAAGTTTTGGAGAATTGGTGAATAAAGGTGGTATCAAGACACAAGTGAAACGATGGAACATAGAGGGGTGTCAGAGGCAGGAGCCCAAAGAAGAGGGGACAGGAAGGAGAGATGCAGATCACCCAACTGACCTAAGGCAAGGATGTACATGTAGCCTATCTTGTTTCAGTTCATCTGTGGTCCCGCCTAAGAACTAGTGTCATTTTGGCAATGCGATATGAAATATAAATATGAATATTAAATTAATATCAAAGAAAAAAGGTTGGGAATCTTCATAATCATATCTCATATTCATTAAGCAAAATTGCATGCCAAAGGATGATCAAGATCAAGGTTTTATGAACTTGGGGTTACAATGAGATTCTCCCAGATTTTAAGACTGGAAAATATCTTAAAACCAGAACTAATAAAACTCAACACATGACTGAGGGGTGCTGGCAGTCATGTGCAAAGTAGCCCACCCTAGGGAGCAGGCGGTAAATATATTCTAGAAATGGAGAAGGGATCAAACAGGAGGAACTCACACACACACTCACTGTAAATCAAAATGATCCATTAAGTTTACACACACACACACACACTGTAAATCAAAATGACGCATTAAGTTTTCAGAAAAATGAAAGAAAAGTGACACAAATTTTAGTACATTTCATAACATTCTTCAATAGTAGTTGAAGAGAAATAACATCGAACATTTCAAAACTCTATGGAAAAATCATGTCCAACCCAGAATTCTATATCTATCCAAAGATCAAAATGTAGCATAAAGTAAAGGCATTTTCAGGAAAGGATGTGATGGAGGTGGAGAAGTGATTGCTAGTTTACGCGTTTGGATTTCATTCTCAGAGGTGGGAAGACACTGGAGGACTCCAACAGAGAAACAGCATAATCCAATTTATGTTTTGTCTTAGCCTCCATTTTATCTGATATTATTATATCCAGAATATCGCTCTTCTGGCACTGATACTTTTCAATGCTTTTGCTTTCAAACTATTTGTATGGTTGAATCCAAAGTGCCTCCTATAGACAATGCAGAGTGGGATCATGTCTTTCTATCCAGTCTGACAATCCATTCCTTTGATTGCTCTGAATCATACAGTCACATTTATTGGTTGGACTGTCAATTACCATTCTGCCTTTTGTGTTCTATATATCCCATACATGCATCATTGATATGTTTATCCTTTATTCTCTTTAGTGGATATTTCCTAGTGTACCATTTCAATCCTTTCCATGATTTTGAAACTTTTTTGTTGGTTATTTTCTCAGTAGTTACTCTAGGGTCTACAATATACATCTTAACTTATTAGAATCAACTGCGAATTTATACTGACTTCATCTTAGTACAATAATAACAAATCATCCTATATTGCTCCATTCCCTCTCTCATTTTTTTAACAAGAGATCAAAAGTGAAAAGAAGTTTAATAATAACACATATATCTGCTGAAAACATGGCAGAAACCCAACAAAACTGAGTAACTCAACAAAATGTCTCTCCTTTTGGGTTATTGTTACATATATCAATGCCTACACATACATACACAATTAGTCAAAAGGCCCATCAATTGTATACAAGCATACAAATCCAACAATACATGTCTGTAATGTTTTTGAAAATATTATGTCTTCTGTGGAAGAGAAGACATGAGATCACAGATATATTTCCAGTTATTATTTTTTAATATTAACCTTATTTACCAGTTGCCACTTAGGTCCTCCTGCCTCCCCATCTGCAAGCTCCACCTGCAATTATTGCTGGCTCCTCATTTGTCCAGACAAGCTGGTCCCCACTGGATATAAACCAATCAATCGATCTGCCTCTTGCCTCCCATTGGCTTCACTCTTTCAGTTGCTGCTAATCTCTGCTTTCCAGGGACACACTTGGCCTGTACCCTGTGTCAGTTTATTTGCTACTGACATACACACACGCAATCTTCATTCATTATTTAAGCCTTTCTTCCAGCGTCCCTACCTGAAGCAACTTGTAAATGAGCCTTCAGTATGAAATCTCCCTGCAACCAATTCTAGATCTTTCCCTTGGTTCCAGCTTCCAGACACTCACCCCAAATCTACAACTTCCCCATTATCTTTTGCTTTTTATCTGGTCTTCTTGTCCTGTTTATCCTATACCCAGTCTCTTTGTCCCAGTTACTACTTATATTCTGAAGCCAAAAATTTACCCGAATATCTGTTTGTACTGGTTATGACGAACTTGTCCCTCACACATTGTACCTGGCATCAGCAACAGTATACAGAACAAAATGAACCCAAAAATAAAGAGATCCTTAGTAGTGCCTTTACAATAAAGTATCTGAAAAAGAACAGAATTAGACTACAATTTTTAAAAGCTTGTCTAAAAGAGGGCAAGAATCCACGAAAACAAAGGTTTTGATTAATTTATCACTGTATCCCCAGCAAATCAGATAAAAGAGGTCATTTATATGATGAATGACTGAATTAGATTTGTAGTGGTGAACTTAATGTAGTATATACAGATGTTTATTTTTATACCTGAAACATATATAATGTCATAATGCAATATTACTTCAATTTAAAAAATGCTTGGCATGTCATATATTTTCTTTAAATATTTGTGGAATGAATGAATGAGTGAATGAAAATTAGGCTCAGTACAGTTCAGTGGACAGCAATGATTAAAAAAATATGTTTGCATTTATACTCCAGTTAGTCACAAATTCTTGATATAGTGGTTATACCGTGGTATCATACATTATCTCTAAGAAATTATGATCTTACCAGCTTGGGATAATGCATTCATTTATTGTTTTCTCCAGTATATACTCCCACCTCAATCTTAAAGATTTTTTTTTTTTTTTTGCTTCATGCTACCTAAATCATTTACTATCTTAAATTTTGTTCAGTATGCTGGATAGAGCTACTCCAAACCAGACTATATATTTAGCAGCTAGAACACAACCTTGCCTATGGGATTGAAGGCAAGATGGGAGTGGTCTAATGGGGGCTGTGTTTCTCTGAAATTGGTAGTGTAGGTAGGAGGGTGGCCTGGGTGTTGGTTAGAACTGTTTTCAGGACAAGTATTTGTCGAGGCCTAGACATTACCTCCAATAATCACAGATGCTATTGGTACTAACTTTATAAACACTTCCCTCTATGACCATGAAAACCTGTGTTGAGTTTTCTATACGTACCTCTGGATGTGGGCGAGAACGTGGCATTTCCCAGAATTTGTGGTACAGTTAATCATCTTCCATCCAAATGCAAGAGCTTAAGGAGGTGTAGCTAGCTTGAGAAAATGGCACCTATGAAGGAAAGGTAGCATATTGGAGCCAGATTCACCTATTTTTAATTTCTGACCACTAATGTAAGTAACTTCTATTCTCTTCCCAAAAGAGTAACAAAAATTGATTTATTTTAGCCTTGTCTGGTGGGAGACCAGAGTGCATTTCTTTAATAGGTCATATTATCATAATTTAAATTAATGTTCCTCCATGGGTTTTAATATGACCATTTTTATCTCTTATGATCTTTGCAGAAACGTTTAAAAGGCTGAGATTCAGGATTTAGGAATCCCTGAGGTAAAAAGGTGCTACATTTGATTAATTTTGTGTCACGCGTTTGGGTGTCTGACATTCTTCAATTTGATTTTAACCAAGAAAGGCACCAAGATTATAGCTATTGCCGCCACTCATTGGACACATTTGGTCCTGGGATCCCTTCAGGGTTTTTCAGAAACTTTTCTTTATAAAAGTAACTAAATGAAAAGGGTGAAATGAATAATAAGTAATTTCTACCAACAGTACTTTCTACCATTGTCGTATATTCAAATAGCTGACACATCACAGTAATCTAACTGTAACCCCAGGCACAAGAACACCTGACAACATCTCTCATGCCCCCCCATCCTAAACCCTCCCCTAATCTCTTTCAATGTCTAATTTGCATCTATACTTTACAGCAATGACCAGACTTAATCCTGTGCTTAATCTGCTTTAATGTGCTGCCTATGAATGGAGGGTGGCATGGAGGACCCTTACTTGATTTGAAACCCATAAATCAAAGAGTTGTGAAAGAAAGGAAAAGGAGGCCTCCCTAGTAGTGCAGGGGGTAAAGACACAGCACTGTGAAACTGTCCACAGTCACTGCAGCATGAGTTCAATCCCTGGCCAGAGAGCAAACCTATATGGTGCAGCAGACCTCTCCTGTCTCACCTGCTGCTCCCCTCAGCAGTGTATTTCAGTAGATCTGCCTGTTCTGTTCCCTGCTCTGTCTCTGATAAGTCCTTTTACTCCCATGCCTCTGGCCTGTACCCCAGTTCTTGTATGCACAAATAAATAAATCTTAAAAAAAAAAGAAAAAGTCAAAAGATGACCTAAGAGGTCACCTAATACAGTCTCCTTTCTCAGATTTGAATTCATCATAGAATTCCCCCACAATAAGGGGACAGTGCAGCCAACTCCTCCAATCAGACAGATCTAGATTTTTAGGAGCTTTCATTCATTTAACAACCTGCTGAACAATACCAAGTGAGTTCCCAAAGTCTCAGTTCAAATGTAAATTACTGAGAACAGAGCCCTCGGAACTTTCGTGATTTTTCAGTTAGACCTAAATTAGGAACATCTGAGTGTTCACTGAAGCCCAAGAGTGTTAACCGCCATGATTAGGGTAGTGAGTCTGGGCTAGACCCAGCCCTCAGACAGGAAAAGGAAATGAAATCAAAAATAAAAATCCCCAGAAGCACAGGAGGTATATATAGGGTAGAAGGAGGGGGGAACCAGCCGGGACAAAGGGTTGAAGCAAGTGCATAAACACATTTAGGCAGATTGTTCCTGAGCAGCAGGAAACAAGATGGCGTCTCAGTGACGATCACTAGGCTAGGATGAGCAGGAACCACGCCAGATGGCAGAGCTCATGCCAGCCCATCTGCAGCCTGAGGATAGATATCTGAGATGAAAGGAACTTCATGCTGCATCAAATTCTCGACTAATTTTTAGATACTTAAGGAAACTTCCCTTTGAAAGTCATCAATTCAGTTTGTATTTTCTTTCTGTTTCACTTTGTTTTTCTGGTATCTTTTCAAGTTCCTCAGTACCATCAGTCTCCTCAATATCGCATGCCAACACTCCTCTCAACAAATCGCAATTCCCTAAATCTACTCTCTGTGATAAGCAGTAGACAGGCTTCAGTGGAGTTTGCTGGTTACACCCACCTCACTGTTTCATGTAATTCAAAATGCAGCTGGCAAAACTGTCCAGTCTCTCATTTCTAAATACAAACTACCAAAGCCAGAAGTTGAATGAGCTAATAACTCTAGATATCAGTCAAATGTTCTTTCCATGTCTTCAGGAAAATGCAGCCTCAAAACTTGGAAGAAATAAGAAGGGAAAAGTCTCTTGAGAGAGAAAATTTTCCTTGAAGATTAGCACTGAGTTACACAGTAGTTTCAAGCATGTTCCAAATATCTACATAAGAAAATTTTTTGGCAGAGCCCCCTCATATAGAAGAGATAAAGATATAGATGGTTGAAGTGACCCTCAGGGTGCAGTTTCACTGAGCTTGTCCCTCCCACCACCCCTCACCACCACATTCTCCCTCATTTCTTTCCTTTGCAGTTGCTTCTGAAGCAGATCTGCAGAACCTCGGAGTTATGCAATACATGATTTAAAAAATACCAACTAGTGGGCTTCCCCTGGTGGCGCAGCGGTTGAGCCTGGGTTGCAAAGCTGCCCACAGCTTCTGCAGCGCCAGTTCGATCCCCGGCCACCAGTGAGGGTCCCACATGGCACGACAGACCTCTCCTGCCACCCGCTGCTCCCCTCAGCAGTGTATTTCTTCATCAGTCTGCCTGTTCTGTTCCCTGCTCTGGCTCTGGTGAATTGTCTCACCCTCCCGCGCTTCTGACTGTACCCAGTGCTTGTATAAATAAATAAATAAATCTTAAAAAAAAAAAAAAACCAACTAGTGGTTAAACATACATAGGCTTCAGAGTTAAGAAATCCTACTTCCAAATGCCACTTCTCCCCTTTATCTCCTAGGCCTGTTTCATCACATCAACCTAAGCTTCCAGTCCTCACCTATAAAATGTAGATAATAATAGCAACCTCAAAGCCTAGTCTGGAAGTTACATAAGATATTGTATATGAAATACTTAGCTTTGTCTGTCTTATAATAATTCAGTAAGTGTCAGATATTGTTATTATTATTAAAATGACACATTCTATGAGAATCAAATTAGACTCTTTTTTTTTTTTAAAGATTTATTTATTTATTTATTTATACAAGCACTGGGTACAGTCAGAAGCGCAGGAGGGTGAGAGAATTCACCAGAGCCAGAGCAGAGAGCAGAACAGGCAGACTGGCGATGTACACTGCTGAGGGGAGCAGCGGGCGGCAGGAGAGGTCTGCCGTGCCATGTGGGACCCTCGCCCGGCGGCCGGGGATCAAACCAGTGCTGCAGAGGCTGCGGGCAGCTTCGCAACCCAGCGCTCAACCGCTGCGCCACTGGGGAGGCCCAAATTAGAATCTTTTAATAGTGGAAACAAGATTTTGTAACTCTTTCCTTCAGTTTCTTCTAGAGCATTGTTTCCCAAATTGTGTTCAGCAGAGATATTTCATGAATAAAAGCCTGTGGTTAAATCTATTAGGAAATATGTGTCTACTAAAGCCTCCGAGAGGTCCTCAGTGCATCCCAAAGGCCAGCAAGTCACATGATGAAGTTCCATTTTCAAAAGGTCACTCTTGCAGGACTGGGGAGAATGGAGTGGGAGAGGTGTAAGTGGTGGCAGGGACACTGCTTAGGAAGCCAGTGCAAGATCCGGGGAGGATAAAAATAAGTGATCAGAGGCAGAGAAGAGGGAAGAGGGGAAGGAGATGAAAGTGTCACAGATGAAACCCAAGTCTCTGGCCTGGATAAGGGTGTCAGTGGTGATGCATTAGTGGAAATGGAATATAGAGCAAGGAGCAAGGCTGGACCGGGAAAGTGAGCTTCACTCTGCACCAGTGACCTTGCAGATACATCGCTTCCCAACATTTTCCACTATAAGGGAAAGAAAACTAAGGAGAGTAGGGGCCTCCCTGGTGGCACAAGGGGTTAAGCACCACACTATGAAACAATCCGCCCCCTCAGGAGCACGAGTTCGAGTTCGATCCCCAGTGGCCAGGGAGCAACCCACATGGCGAAGACCTCTGCTGCTCCCCTCAGCAGTGTATTTCGGTCATTCTGCCTGTTCTGTTCCCCACTCTGTCTCTGGTGAATCCTCTCCCCCCTGACCCCCGCATCTCTGGTCTGTACCCCAGCTCTTGTATGCATAAATAAATAAATCTTTAAAAAAAAAAACCTAACTAACTAAGGAGAGTAAAAAAGGGCTGTATTAATTCATGTCACAAGGAGGAGGGGTGACTTGAGCTCGGATACTGGAGCAGTGTCCTTTGTCCACCCTGTGCTGGTGTCATTTTCTCTCATCTTGGCGAATACTCTGTACTACTCTGGTTAGGTGGGGATCTTTCTGGTTCTAGAGAGCCCTCAAGATATGACCGCATCTCCCATGGCCTTGCCCTCGAAACCCACTTTGCAATCTTCGCTCAAGGTCCTTCACCCTCTGATGGAGTCGATCCTGTGGACAAACACACCAGCTGGATCCTCAGCTAAGTCTGGCACCTGTCTAGGCCACAGGGACTTGTGGAAGCCTTAGAAAAGCTAAAACATCGAAGCTTTGCAGCCTAACCATGCGGCAACACCCAGGTTTGGTGACATCCTTACATCCATAGACAGGTGTAAGCGATGGCTGCCCCCAGAGCTGCAAGTGAGGATCAAGATTAAGAGAAGCCTTTTCCCTCTACATTCCTCTCACTTCCTAAAGTGCCATCCTGTTCTGGCCAGAGCTTGGAGATGAGAAAAATAGGGACACACATCTTTGGTGCCTCTTTCCTCCGTCTTCCCAATGGCCCTGGGTTGGAAGGGATGAAGTTTTCTCTAGATGAATGTGCTCAAAATTTTGGTATGTTGGGCCTCCCTGGTGGTGCAAGGGGTTAAGATGCAACCTATGAAGCTCTCTGCAGCCTCTGCAGCACAAGTTTGATCCTGGCCAGGGAGCTACCCGCATGGCGCAGCAGACCTCTCCTGTCTCGCCCGCTGCTCCCCTCAGCAATTATTTCAGTGGATCCACCTATTGTGTTCCCCACTGTCTCTGGTGAATCTTCTCACCCTTCCACGCCTCTGGCCTGTACCCCAGTTCTTGTATACATAAATAAATAAATCTTTAAAAAAAAATTTGGTATGCATCAGTATCACCCAGTAGTTCTGCTAAAAAGGAGATTTCTGAGTCCTAGCCCTAGAGTTTCTGCTCAGTAAGTCTCAAGCAGGAGCAGGCAATCCGTTTCTAAAAATTTCCAAGATGCTGATACTGATGATTTGGGGGCCACACTTTGGAAGCCAATGCTCTCAGTCACAGATGAGTGTCCTTAGCTGACTGAGGAGAAAGTCCTGAACTCAGAAAGGCAAAAAAAAAAAATTACATTAAAAAATTTTTCAAAAATATACCCATTAGATGAATATTTTGCAAGAATCTTGAGAAAGTTTTTTCTCTCCAAACAAATGATTTTTCTTCCTCCAATTATAGCTGTGTCATCACAGCGCCACCTCTCTCCACCTAAGAAGCTTGGTACTTAACCTGAGGTTCCTTTTCAGTTGTCCCTTTTAGATATTTTCCAGTGAACCTTGCTTCTCTTTTTTTGTTTTTATTTTTGTTTTTTTTTTTTTTCCCCACCTCTATTCCTTGTATCCCCTTTGATCCTTCTGCTTCCCCCTTCCTCTTAGGCTCAGAAATCTCACTTTGCTCAATATCTCTCTGGTAGTACAAGGGTTAAAGTTTCAGCTCTATCAAGTTATAAGCTATAGCCAGACACTGGGGTCTGAGTTCAATCTCCAGCCAGGAAGCTGACCCACATGGAGCAGCAGACCTCTCCTGTCTCACCCGCTGCTCCCCTCAGCAGTGTACCTCAGTAGATATGCCTGTTCTGCTCCCCACTCTGCCTCTGGTGAATCCTCTCACCCCTCTGCACCTCTGGCCTTCACCCCAGCTCTTGTATGCATAAATAAATAAATCTTAAAAAAATAAAAGACCCTGGCATCCAAGATAATTCTTGTTTATTATAAGTGACACCTGCCAATCTGCCTCTATCTTTGATCTCTCCTAGAACTGGGCCTGAGGCCCTGTGTCAATTACCCACTATTTACACAGTCACTGCATAGATATGTTTGCTAATCTACCACATACTAGTTACCGAAAAGAGAGAACACAACCAATGAATAAACACATTGTTCTTTTTCAGATGGGAAACAGAAATTGTGAGGTTAAATCCCTCACCCACTTTCACATCTAGCAAACGACAGAAGTAGCTTTTGATTCTGGATCTTCCTCTTTCTGAGACTGGGCCCTACCTTGCTTTGGCCAATACCCTCCTCCCTTTGACCCCAATGTCATTTTCCAAACAACAACCAAATCTCTAATTCTCTGCCTAGGTGTCCTACATGTCAATCCAATTCTTACACTCACTACTGGCATTAGCACAAACCACACAGGTTAAGAACTCACTCCCACAAGATGACAACTATAAATGGGGTCCTCAGGATACCTGCACTTTTGTCTAGTCGACTATAAATTTAATAGTTCCCAAGCCTCATCCTCAGGTTCAATAATTCACTTAAACTACTCACTCATAGGACCCAGGAAAGCAACATACTTAAGAATGCAGTGTTACTACAAAGGATATTCTTCAGAGCTAGACAAACAGAAGAGATGCTAAGAGCAAGAATGGGGTGAAGGGTACAGCTTCCATGATCTCTCCGGGTGCACCACCTTCCCCAGTGTCAACATGATCATAAACTTGCAAACTACCCAAACTCTGCCATTCAAGAGTTTCATCAAGTCTTCATGATGCAGGCATGACTATTGGTCATAGTGACTGAGCTTATCTCCAATTCTCCAGCCCTCCCTAGAGCTGGGGCTGGTCTGAATGTCCCAGCACTAATCACAGTGCCTTGTCAGCCTCTGCCTCATCCTTGAACTGAGGGGCCATGCTGATTCAGCTCATGGGCATCACCCAGGCATGGGAGAAAGAAGCTCTTGATGAAGAACAAGGCCCTTCAAAAGATCATGAAATTCCAAGGTTTTTCAGAAGTGCTGTATCTGGCAGACTAATAATCTACCTACCTATCTACCTACCTACCTACCAATATCCCTATATCTGTGTCTCTTTAGCTATAGATCGATCTAGAGCTAATACCACCTGCCATTCTGGAGTGTTCGATCAAGAGTTAGATAGATTGACAGATAAAGAAACTCCTATCTCTATATAAATATAGATATAAATGGATCTATAGGTATGGGGAGATAGAGATAGAGCCTTTGCCTCCTTTGCAGGAGGCAAATATCTATATTTATAGAGTTAAAAAGATACATAGAAATGTACACACATGCATGTTTTAATTATACCCCAGCCCCCTTCCAAGAACCCTGGGCATGAGGGAAATGTGATACCTGCCATGACACTGCCCTAAAGGGAGCTACCTGCTTGGAGCTCACTTACCACTTCTGGACCCCCACCTCACAGGGCTGTGCACACCTGCCATGGCAGCCTGTCTGCTTACTGGAAAGGTTACCGCCCTCTTGTGAGGTTCTGCCTGCTGGACTCATCTTGTTCCAGAACCCCCAGCTAGCTGTGCCTCCACCACCCCTTCCTCTCAAGCCTGCCTCACACCAGGGATCTGGTGTCCTTGAGAGCTGACTCCACCCCAGAATGGGGTGAATTGTGCCCTGTTCTACCAGATACCAGAGTGACCCAGACGGGCCCAGAATGCATTTGACTCTGCCAGTCATTGACACAGCAGGCCACCGGCTTTGACATTGAAGAAGTTAGCAGAAGAATTGGGTCAGTATGAGTCACAGCAAGAAAAAAACCTATAGAGTATTAGATTTAGAGAATATTACTCTCCAGTATTATTAGAACACCTCTCTGACCAGGCTGGCTAGGCCTGCATCAGCGTTTCCATTATAAATCCTATTTTCAAGGGTTTATGACTTGCTATAAAAATTCAATCCAGGCTGAAAAGCAACATGGACATTGGCAGTCCAAGAAGCAGTTTGATTCGAAGAAAGAATAAAAAGTTGAGAAGAAACAAACATAAAAGAGAAAAAGGAAACAAGTTGTTTAAAAAGAGGACAGTTAGTGCTCTGCCCTGTTTTCCTGCCCCCATGTGAAGTGAAGGTGATTTTGTTTTTAAATTTGAGTTTTCACAGGTTATTAACTCCCATGTACACAGAGGCCTCCAGAGACACTGAAGCCAAATGTGTTTAGCTCCGTGATGTGTTTTCCGACTGGAAATGCCTTGGCAGCTGCAAGTGTTCAACCTCCTCCACAGGGGTCCCCTGGGGAGCAGTCTCCCCTCATGGGCTGCATTCGTGAACACTCTACAGGGACACACGTGGACTCTTCTGGTTTCATAGAAGGAAGGGAAGGTGCAGGAGGTTCCGTGAGCTTAATTCTCTGATGAGAAGGCAAATAATGATGCAATATTCATTTTCTGAAAATAACACAACCATCTATGCCTGTCTCCGTTGTTCCTCCCAACAGGAGGCATATTTGGATGAGCATCTAAGACCTCTATCTATCCGTGGCTATTTATCCAATTAAAATTTCAAAATAAATGATGTAAGAGATACTCAGCACTTGTGTCAGCATCGCCACTAACCCACACTTCCATGAGTTCAGGAATACCAGGCCCAAACCTTAGAAGTGCATTCTAGGAAGGCCCAAAGACTCACCTGAGTTCACCTTGCCTAGTTTGAAGATGGTCTTTGCCTCCAATTTTCAATGAAGATATCTTCAGGCAGTTCAGGGGAGCAAGGAGAAGACAGCAACCTGTCTGGGGTCTACACTTTCTCCATTAGAGGCAACCCAAGAAGGGCACTATAGGCAGGAGGGGGAGTGAGGGGGTTTATCTTGGCTGGGATTACACAACCAGCCATTTCACTGCTGCCTGGTCCCTGGGTTATTTGAGAGAGCATTAGAACAGAGCAGAGGAAATGATGGGGGAGGGGGGAACACTACTGCCCATCCAATCCTTGTTGCCCTTGCAAAGTGGGATTCTGATTCCAGAGAGGTGAGCTATTTGCCACTCAAGGTTGATCTCAAGAAGGGCTGAGTAAAAGGAACCAGGAATGGAATCTGTCTTCTATTAAGCATCATTCTGTGCTAGACAGGCATGCCCGTTGTTTTTCTACACTAATTCATATAAACCCTATAAAAACCCTATAATATTGATATGCTTTATCCACATCCCTAACACGAAGACATTAAGACAAATGAACTCACACAAGGTTAAACCACAAGCAAAATGACAGAGGCAAGACTGAATCCACAACTTCCTGATTTCAAGGCCCTTGATCTTACACATCAGCTCCAAGCAGTACTTCAATGGATAAATTACAGACTGGAAATGAATTTGAGATGGTCTGCAAGTTTCAAGCATGATGTTATCTGGGGTAGGACCAGAGAGAGGCCAGTAATCATCTGCACAAAGGAAGGCAGACTTTAATTATGCTAATTCCTCAAAGCTAGAAAAGTAAGCTTAAATTCAGAAAATAAAAAGCTCTGGGATTATTAAAAAAATCAAAATAAAAAGCATCCAACTACTTTTCTAGTTTTATATATGAACAATCTTACTGTGAACTCTGAAAGATAAGAGCTTCCCACTTTTATTTTTTTAAAAGATTTATTTATTTATGCATACAAGAGGTGTGGGGGTTCAGAGGATTCACCAGAGACAGAGTGGGGAACAGAACAGGCAGACTGACTGAAGTACACTGCTGAGGGGAGTAGCGGGGGAGTCAGGAGAGGTCTGCTGCACCATGTGGGTTGTTCCCTGGCAGCTGTGGGTGGCTGCGGACAGCTTCATAGGTTGCGTCTTAACCCCTAGCACCACCAGGGAGGCCCCCGAGAGCTTCCCACTTTTAAAGGCAGTGTTGGTAATTAGGTTACTGCCTCTCAACTTTCAGCTGCTATAACGATTCTGTGATCACGGGCGAGCTGGGCCCCTGCAAACTCCAGTTCTGCTTTAGCATTTCAGTCAATCTGCCTGTCCTATTCCCCACTCTGTCTCTGGCAAATCCTCTCAACACCCCCACACACACCTCTAGCCTGCACCCAGTTCTTGTATGCATAAATGTGTAAAAAAATTTTTTTGAATAATAAATTAATAAATAATTGGAGTGACTCACTTTGCTAAATGGATCCTGACTGACACAAAGTCCTCTGGAGGAAGCTTCTCAACCTCTTCCTGAAGTTTAATTCTCCCTGAAAATTCTTTCTTTATACTGGGGGGATTTCTTGCTTTTAAATCTACAAGTCATGCATTTCAGGAAAACTGAGATGACATTAGACTACCCTAGTGAAAGCCTTTAAGGGAACACAACCCTGACAAAAGCAAGTAGGCATTTCTCCAAAGAAGATATACAAATAGCCAACAAACACATGATAATGTGCTCAACATCGTTAGTCATTAGAGAGATGCAAATCCAAACCACAATGAGATGCCACTTCAGACCCACTAGAAGGACTGTCATTAAAAAAAATAATAACAAGTGTTGGTGAAGATGTGAGGAAATTTGGATCCTTGTATTTTGCTAGTAAGAGTGTACAATGAATGGTTCAGTCACTGTGTAACTGAAAAGTTTGGTACTTTCTCAAAAAACTAAACACATAATTGCCATAAGATCTGGGAATTCCTTCCCTAGGTGTATACCCAAAAGAATGAAGGACAAGTACATGTACACCAAGTTCACAGCAGCACTGTTTGTAACAGCCAGAAGGTGGAAACAGCCTAAATGTCCATCCATGGATAAAAAGATAACAAATTGCAATTTGTAAATACAATGAAATATTATTCAGTCATGAAAAAGAATGAAGTATGGTGCATACTATAATCTGGAGAAACCTTCATACATGATGCTAAAAGAAGCCAAATATTAAAGCTCACATGTCATATGATTCCATTTATGAGAAATATCCAAAATAGAGACATCCATAGGTAGAATATAGATGGATGGTTTCCAGGACTACTGGAGAATATAGAGTCACTGCCTAATGAATAAGGCCTTTACTTTGAAGTGAGGAAAATGTTTTGGAATTAGATAGAGCTGATATTCAGACAACATTGTGAGTGTACTAAGTTTTACTTAAAACCTCCTAGTTTATGTCATGTTAACTTCAAGTCAATAAATTACTTTGAAAGGAGGGAAGGAAGATGGCTGGAGGGAGAGAGGAAGGCCAGAAGAAGAAGAAAAGAAGAAATTGGTTCTAATAACATGACTGAAAACTTGGATCAAGCCTTCTCTGAAGTCGATAACCCATGATCTTGTCAGTTAAAACCCAAATAATTGTGTTTTTTTTTTCCCCTTGGCTAAGAGGGTTAATTCACTTAAGAGTTGGCTTTCTCTCCTTTTCAACCAAGATTTCTGAATAATACTTCCCTCCACTAATTGTAATTAATTTTTACCCCAGGAACCACTAACATTTCACTTTCTTTCCCTCTGCAGCTGAAAACTCTCCAGAACCTGGAGCTGTCTCCTCTCTGGGCTGAATCATCCCTGTTGTTTCAACCTTTTGAAGCACTGCTTGAAAAGCCCTATTTGACTGGTATCTGAACCAGAACAGCACAAAATATTTTAGAAAATTCCTTGGCAGAAGTCAAAGATATGAGATATAGAACTCTCTCCTTCTATCATCAAAACAAAAATGGCTGCTTTGTCTCACCAGAGATATTTTGCCAACTCATCTAGCGAGGGGTGAAGGTTGAACAAATAATCTGAAAATGAATCCTCTTGTACTTCAGACCTCCTTCCTGCTCTCTCATAATCACCTGGACATTCCTTATGTATTATTAGTGAAGGGCTAATTACATTTTGATGTCATAGGCTCAATTTTAACTGTTAGTTTATAATTGAATGACTCCAAGTGGAGGAAACTAATTGCCTGCATGAAAATTTGATGTGATTCTGTCAGGTATCCATCTGGACCTGAGAATATTCCTACAGTCCACAAGTCCATCACTTTGCTAATTGTCTACAAGAGGTTGGATTTTATTAACTTGCCTTACCCTGGACAGCAAGCTTAACAGAGGGAGGCTGGCATGGGACTTGGGGCAACTAAAATGTCACCAAATGGGTGGCATCCTCGGATTGCAGCCACTGCATTGTGGACTTCTAGTGAGTCCGAACCTGGGACACGAAGGGGAGGGAAATCAGACATGGGGGACTGTCATGTCCAGCATGCAGTAAATCTTTATTGTCTTAGTGCTCATCATATACTATTTTAATTGCAGTAGGTGTAACATCAAAGCATACCATCTAATGATAACATGTATGAATGATTAGTCTATTTTCTTACTATTATCTATTTACTTCAGACAGTAGGGTAGGTGGTTAGTTCTCACACACATAATCTTATCACCCCCTAGCCAGAGCCTGGGAAGTTCGTTCATTATTTTTGTTATTCTCAAACTGTGGAAATGTACGCAGGTCACTTCCAGGCTCTCAACACCAAGTCCTGTCACCCAGAGGTTTTCCTCCGAGATGCATGTGTTTTCACATGCCTTAAAGACTTGGGTCAAGGCCCTTCTGGCTCACTGCGCAGGGTCTCTCCATTTTGTTATTCTCAGACTGTGGAGATGTAGAAGCCTGACTCCACGCAGGTCACTTTCCAGGCTCTCAACACCAAGTCCTGTCACTCAGAGGTTTTCCTCCGAGACACATGTGTTTTCACATGCCTTAGGGACTCGGGTCAAGGCCCTTCTGCTTACTACGCGGGGTGGCCGCCTCCAACACTGCAGAAACCCTGAAACATGCTGAGGATGGCAAGGAGCAGGCACACTTGTTGTAGGGCAAGGTAAGGGGCACCTCAGGACCACCAAACCTGCCTGTTCTAAATGGGTTCTGCCATCCACTGCATCAAGATGAAACATACTCTATTGCATAAGACCTTCAATAATAAATAACTTTAATACAATTAGTGTGCAATAAAGAAAAGAAAGGAAAATGTGACCCAAAGTGACCCATCCCCTCATGGGAAATTGTCCAGTAGGACAGGATTGGCAAAAAGCAGAGCCACTGAGGCTGGAAAGCTTGTGACAAGCCTAAGGCACCTTCTGGTGGGGGGCCATAGGAAAAGTGCAGAAGGGAACAAGCAAGTCTGCAAGGAAAAGAGCAAAATCAAAATCCAAGTCAAGAATAAGGCTGCCATTGTCAGCTTCCCCACAGATCTCTCACCCACATCTCTGTCTCTTTCAAGTGTCTCCTTCCATGTCCCCCAAGTGCAAGGCTGAGAAGCAAGTACAGTTTCTTCTTCACATGTCTCTCTGCTCCATGTGCCCCCTCCAAGTCCACTTCTTGATCTCTTTCTTCTCCCTTCTCTTAGTCTTCTCTCCTCTCCTCCCTGCTCAGCTCCACCCTTTCTTGGATGGGCAGGGAACCTGGAACCTCTGCTTTCCCTGGGAATTACCCTGTTACACACTCACCAGTAAAGGGAAATACAGTCAGCCTCTGATTGTTTGACAGAAAATTCTAGGCAAGGCTTTTAACCTCTGGCATCCATATTTTTGTCCTGAACAGGAAGCAGGTGGAATTGATTTCTAAGGTCTTTTTTCAGAACTGATATTTTGTGTTCTGCCTATTAAGATGAGATTGGTTATTCACTGATTTCACCCATTATAAAGAAACATGGTGGGTCTTTATTCATCTACAGCTACAAAAACGTGAACCGCAACATGAGGTAAAAGAGCCCCAAATAAAAGCAAGACTTTTAATTTATTCAGTCAGTCAGACCAAACTTCCAGGGCTATTTTTGCAGGGAATATTCCAGAATTCTTTTCCATAACCTCCTCAGCAAGACCACGCAGAACCTCAGTTCATGGACATCGGTAGCCAGGGTAATGCAATGGATGCTATATAAGAAAAATCCGTACAGCTCAAAATTAATAGTAAATCACGTCAAGACTTACCTTCTACCTGCCTGAATAAATGGAATTGTACGTTTATAAGATACTTTTCTTGGGCCAGAGATCAACTTACTTCCCAAGCTAGAGGATTTGATAAAAGGACAGCTCATTTCTCAATCAACATTATGGAAATACCAAGAGGACAGAAAAGGAAAAGCAGTGGATTTTGTATTTATTATCTGTGACATGGTGTCACTAAATGTGAAACACTATTAAGGTGACTTCAGTTTGTGGTGTCAATCAATAATGGATGCTAAGACGTCACTGGAAGTGTAATGAGATGGGCAAAATGTGTTTCTTAAGAATTCTTTTCAGGGCACTTGTTCATGTGATTGGAAGAAATATTTGTGGAAACTACTTAGGGTTGGAATGAACCTTCACCCACCCATGAATACGTCAAGGATGCGCCATGGCATGCCTTCTGAGAACTGTGATTGGGTTAATATAGAAATTTCCTCTTCTGTGTTGGGAATACAGCCTGGCCTGGTAAATTGCTCAGAGCCATAAGGGAAGCTGAGCTGGGCAATCTGCAACCTTTCCCCAAAAGACAGGTCCTCAGCCTCTGAAGAACAGATTTTTTGGGAATGCCTGATTAATACCAACTTATTAGCATAGTCCTGGAGTGCTCCAGGGTTTTAGCCCAGTCCCAGCCCCTACGGGTCTGGGAGGAGGTGGGTGTACAGGGAAGGAATCACACACAAATCAAGACTTCTCCTTCCATTCAGTTAGTCATGTGACTGTTAACAATGAGAAGAGAACCAGGGGTGCAAAGCACAGTGAGATTTGGTGAAAGCAAGGACTGTTACAGGACCCCCAACCTTCCAAACCTGCCTGCTCTAAATCGGTTTTGTTATCTATAGCATCAAGACAAAACATACTCTCACACTCCCGTGTGTAAGACCCCCAAGGGAAAGGAATGCTAATACAATCAGTGTGCTGCACAGGGGAAGAATATAGTTTCCAAATCAAGCACCCAAAGTTACCCATCCCCTCAGGGGTAAATGCCCAGAGAAACAGGGTTGGATGGAGGCAGCCACCCAGATCCAGACAAGAGACTAACATCGAGTAGTTCCTTTCCCTGCCGCTGAGGAGAGACTGCATTGGGGTACCCTCTCATTACCTAGGAGCAAACCCACGTTAGGAATAAAGACACGCAGAAATGTTTATTTTTTTGTTAGAAGTAGCTGATGAGAGAGTTCTCTGTAAGGAGAAAGCTCGCTTTGAGAAGTCACTGGATAAACCCAGTCATCCTAATTTGGAAGAATCAGCCTCCCTGGCAAGGGGACTGGATGAAGTGCTGGAGTTCCAGCAGGGAGGCGGAAAGAGCTGCTTTACATGAGAAAGAGAGGAACAGGTGGACGCCAAGGGAATTGGGAAGACCCACAAAAAAATGCAAGCCAGAGTTCTGGGAGAAGGGCTTTGAGGAAAGCAGAATCCCTAGCTAAGGTACAGGGAAGGGGCTTTGTAAACAGAGACAAGAGTAACAGGATTTCTGAGGCGAGTGCTGTGTGCTTGGCCAGGGGGTCTCCCCTGGGACCCCACTAATGTTCAGTAAATCTAGTTGAATTTCTTTTGGAAAACAGTAAAGAAGTTGAATTTTGACTCAAACTCAGAAAGTGCTGGAAACACTACACACTCATGAGAAAAAGGACTGCGGCCTGTCTTTAGAATAAAGTGGGGAAGTTGGGATGTAAAAAGATTAAGTGAAAAGCCCTGGCTGTGTCCTAGGTTCCAAAGGTGGAGAGGCCCGACAACTGCCTCCACTTCCTGGGAGGAGAGGACCAGGTCTCTGGTGAGGGGCTAACAAGGCCACCCGGCCAGCGGCTGCATCCCAACTCTGAAAACAAAAGATTTGGCAATCAGAAGGTTTAGATGACAGGGCAGACTTATAAGCAAAGTGTTAGTAGAAAGGAAGTATATCTGTGAGTCTGTGAAGGGGAAATGCTGACATAAAGTACCATATAAAATTGGAGCTACCAAGGGCCTCCCCAGTGGCGCAGCAGTTGAGTGCTGGGTTGAGAAGTTGCCCGCAGCCTCTGCAGCACCAGTTCAATCCTCCTGCAGCCTCTGCAGCACTAGTTCAGTCCCCCAGCCGCCGAGCGAGGGTCCCACATGGCGCGCAGACCTCTCCTGCCACCCGCTGCTCCCCTCAGCAGTGTACTTCGTCAGTCTGCCTGTTCTGCTCTCTGCTCTGGCTCTGGTGAATTGTCTCACCCTCCCGTGCTTCTGACTGTACCCAGTGCTTGTATAAATAAATAAATCTTTAAAAAAAAAATTGGAGCTACCAAGAATAAGGAAAGAATAAGGAAAAGAATGAAAACCTAAAGGCTCTCTGGGCTGGAAACTGAGAGGAGACAGGAGCTGCCGGTGCGATGAGGAAGGAAGGATGACTAAGCAGCGGTGTTATACACAGGAGGAGCACTGCCCCAGGACCCACAAACCTGCCTGCTCTAGCTGGGTTCTGCCATCTGCCACATCAAGACAAAACATACTCTAGTGCCTAAGACCTCCATGAAAAGCAACTTTAATACAATTAGTGTGTGATAGGGAGAAGAGAAAGAAAAGGAATAGTTTGCAAATCAAGCACCCAAAGATACCCATCCCCTCCTGGTCTAATGCCCAGCCAAACAGGGTTGGCACAAAGCAGAACTGCTGAGGTCCAAAAGCCTGCCACAAATCTAAGGCACCACCTGGGTGGGAGGAAAGGAGCAAAATCAAAATCAAGATAAAGGCTGCCATTGTCAGCCTCCCCATGGGTGTCTCACCCACATCTCTGTCTCTTTCAAGTGTCTCCTTCCATGTCCCCCAAGTCCCTGGTACAAGTCCAAGGCTGAGAAGCAAGTGCAGCTTGTTTACAAGTCTCTCTCTCTTGATCTCCTTTCCTTCCTCCTCCCTGTCTTTCCAGCTTCCCCAGCTTCCCCTCCCTGCTCAGCTCCACCCTTCCTTGGGGTGGGGGCGGTGTGGGGGGGGGGACCTGGAACCTCCCCTTTTCCTGGGATTACCCTGTACCAGTGAGAGAATGGTAACAGCAAGTTCTACAGAACTATCTTCAATATCTTTTGTAAGGTCTGTAATTTTACCTCTAACAAGAAATATGAATTTTCAGCCCCAAGAAAAGAAAGAACGAAAGGATTGAGGAGTCGAACAGGAAACTCAAGTCCATCTCCATAGCCTCTACTCCCCTGTAAGCCTCCTACGCAGAGAAGTGAGGTCAGAGGAAACTGCACAGCTCTCTCCTGTCCCCTTGGGCCATGAGGAAAGAAATAGGACAAACTTGGCATGGGGTCCTACCCACCTTGTTCTGTGGGACACCCCATTCCCTGCCCCTCCCCTGGCAGACTTTTCCTGGGTCTCAGGTCCCTGGTTTCCACCCCTCACAAACGACAAGGCTGCACGAGGCTAAAATTTCCCTGTACAGAAGTAGCTCGTTGCTGCATTTTATAACTTAAATCCTACAGTCTCTTTGAATATGACCTTTCCACTTCAGAAGGATTTTATTAATTTGCAGCACAGCAATGGTCTCCAGGCCTACATTGCAATTAAGAGCATCAACTGTGTAATTTCAGATCAGCTCTTTGGTGTTCCCAAAACTTCAATATTGAAAAGAGGGATCATTTAACTTGAAGGAAACAAAGGCTCCCGCAGCCATCATGTCAACAAATTTTGAGTAATGGCCCAAGTTCCCTGGAGAACTAAAATACAACGTGGGATTTTTTTAAAGCAGTCACTGACGGTCATGAAATTGTTGAATTACTTTATACCATAAAATGAAGAGTCGACAAGTGAATCTGAAGGGAGAGAGAAAGACTAGGGGGATTATAAACAATATATTATGTAGACGCATTTCAGAAAATGAATAGCAGAAGCTGTGACTGTGACTTGTACCCCGGACCAAAGTCTCTGCCATTGAATCAAGTAATTATCATTCATTAATCTTTGGATCAGGAGAATCTGCCTGTGATCAGGCGCCCCAGTATTTGCAGCCATGATTGTTAGGGCAGATTTGTCATCCCAAACAAGAAGATTGTCTTCCTTTGTAATGAGTCTCTTAGAGACCAAATGCATTGTGGGAACCTCAAAAACACAACCCTTCGACGCCATTTGTTTCTCTAGGTCTATTCCATGTGACTAAACCATACCAAAAGTAAAATAAAAAGTGCTTTTCCCACCTCATCCTCTTCACCTCTCCCCTACATCTTACTCATGAATTTATTTCAAGCAGTGCCCATAATGTTAAATAGAGATCTCAGCATTTATTATTTCGTCTTTATCTTGCTGGATGTGATCAATATAATTCATGTCCTTCCACTGCCAGGGCACACCAAGGAAGCAGCTAACAATGGGCAGGTTACAGAAACAACAAGAACTCGTTATTAAAAACCCCATGGGTTTGAATCTCTGTTCCATCAGTTATTATAGGAAATTGTTTCATCTTTCAGCTTCTCACCTGTAAAATGGGGGAGGGTAGTTGAAAGAACGCAAATGTGGGCGTTCAACAATGGGGGCCTCACCCCCCCACCCCTGTTCTTGAAGGGTGACTAGGGCCAGCCAGAACGGCTGCACTTGTCTCCACTGTAGCACAATGCATGGCCAGAGACTAGCAAAGGGTGTGGAATTCTTGAGTAGCAGGTACCTGCTTCATTTGAACTCAGAGCATTCACAATCTGCACATTGTTTTTTATCAAGCACTAATTGCTTTGTACACATCTGATTTGTCCAGTGGGACTGAAGTTTCTAGCCAGCATGGATTCAGTTTTGCACCGTTTCGTTCTTTAAAAAAAAAACAACATATCATCAGTAAATTCAGCCATAAATATGTTTTACATATAAAGTGTTTCTTCAGATTGTGAATTCATTGCATTATTGGGGGGATTAGTCCTGCTGCTTTATTAGAGACCAAATAACAGTAGCTTAAATGAGAGAGACATTTAATTCTTTCTCAGTAAAGATCTAGGTTGGTCTAATCCTAGCTGGTGCTCCATCTGTCCTTTAAAGTGACAAACCCATTCACGGGGTTGAAACAGGCTCACCACCAGTTGGGAGAGGAAAAAAGTGGAATTCAAGGAAATTCTTTCTTTCTAAGAGCATAACCACAACCTTACACACTATTTAATACAGTTTGGTCAGTGGCCATACCTAGCTGCCGCGGAAGCTGAGAAGTAGCATATCTAGCTGACAGAGGTAGAGAGGGGCAGCCTTGTGCCTAGCTGTAACTCGAGGGTTCCAGGACAAAGAGAAAGATGGAAGTGGTGGAGCCTGGAGGCAATGAACAATCTCAGCAAGGCTTGCTAGATTAGAAATCAAAAGACCTCATATAAAATTCTAGATGACTGATTTCTTTAAAAAAAAAAAAAAAGAGCTGACAAATTCCAGTCTAGTAGTAGTTATTGGAGCAATTGCTCCTTTTAGGGAGCACGTACAACACCTGTTTTGCTGTAATCCCCATCTGGCCATTATACACACATCATACTGAGTCTCATTATTCATCGTATCACTTGCCCAGTCACTGTGGGCATCTAAAGTGGAAACTCACCTCTCAGGAGACACCTCTGGTGCACCCACCGCCTACACTTTTCCTACATCTTCTCAGTTTACCTTCATAACAATGTTTCTTCTTTTTTTTAAAAAAAAAAGATTTATTTATTTATTTATACAAGCACTGGGTACAGTCAGAAGTGTGGGGGGGTGAAAGAATTCACCAGAGCAGGGAACAGAACAGGCAGACTGATGAAATACACTGCTGAGGGGAGCAGCGGGCGCAGCAGGAGAGGTCTGCGCACCATGTGGGACCCTCCCGGCGGCCGGGGATCGAACCGGTGCTGCAGAGGCTGCGGGCAGCTTTGCAGCCCAGCGCTCAACCACTGCACCACCAGGGGAGGCCCCATAACAATGTTTCAAGCTAGCTTTCTTTCTGCTGTGGTATGACTGAATAAATTAAGGTTCAGAGAGGCTATATAATGTACTGTTTATCTAGAAAGTGGCAGATTAAACAACAACAACAAAAAAAAACGTAAATTCACACCAGTCCTGAGTCTGACTCAAATGTCCACTCAGGCATGTGGTTGACCATTTTCTTTGGTAAAACAGTTTTCTTCTTTCCTGCCCATGGCATATTTAATATTGACTCTTCCACTAAAATAATAGTTCTGTTAGCTAGTTCAAGTTATTCCAGGAGTATAGAGTGCCCAGAACCAGCCAGCAGGTATGGGGAAATTCTCCTCCCCCTAAAGGTGCTGTGGTTTCCACTGAGAATCCAGAGGGGTCCCTGTACCCCCAATAGCCCCAAACACACCCGGCACTGTCCATTCCGCTGCCTCCCCTCTCCTCAGATCCCCGCTAGCTACTTCCCTCTGGATCCATCAGGGTGCAGAACAAATCCTGCCTCTTCTTAGAACTTCAGCTCTCACTGTTGACTCTGGACAACCTGTTCACAGTCACTCCTCTGACTCCCCAAACTAGAGAGCAAGCCTGCCTCACTGGACGTGGTGCCAACACAGAGAAAATGCACCATATGTCTAAAGTGGCTGGTTAAAGCTTTATTGAGCTTTATTAAGCTGTATAAAAGAATATATATAAATATCTTTCTTCTTGATGTAAGGCTTTCTGTTTATAACTTTATAGGTTGCCATTTCTCCCTTTTCCCTGAAAACTTTATGGCCACTGTGGTGTGGGAAGCAGTACAAAAGGAGTAGTCAGGCATTTGCCTAAGAATCCCAGGATCAAGTCCTTGGTCTTGGCTTTTGTTTTCATTCATTCACTTATCCATTTGTTCATTTGTTCCATATTATTGAGCATGTACTATGTGCCGAACCTTGAAGTGGACACCAGAGACATAGAGATGAACAAGATGGTCCTATTCTAGTGGAGAAGACACGAGAAAACAATCACATCACAAGCGAGGAGAGCGCTGGGAGCAGACTGAGCCCAGAGGAGACACACCAAACCCAAGCCAGGGCAAACAGACTATTTCCATGTGCCTCGCTTCTCTTCCACAGCAAAACAGAAACTGTTTACCCTCACCGGCCTTTGTGCAATCAAATGAAGCAAAGGCTTGGAGTTGCGAGCTATCTTTCTGGAAATGCTTGGTTTTGTTCTTCCACTGGTCTTGACAACCGTCATCAATCTTTGTAGTGCTTACCCTTGTTTGCCCAAAAACAGGGACTCAGAGCTACAGAACAATCAGAGATAAAATTAATGAGAATCCACATTTCTTAACTCTTCTTTTTCAGCAATTGCTCACTGTTTAACTGGAAAGATCACTTTAAGTAGGGATAAATGGAAGTGGAAACACTGGAAAAAGACTAAAAGCAGAGATGTAGGAAAGACCCCCACCATTTGAGACATTCGTCTGGGATAACAGCTCTCACACCGGGGGGGAATGCCCGCTGTAGGGTGACCTCACCACTGTTCGGATTTCTTACGGAGCTGAGGTCACGGTGGCCAGAGAGCCGAGAGAGCTGTGGTGCAGAAGGGTGAAGGATGACACCTTTGCTTTTCTCACCACCACAAGAGTGTAAGTGTAAGACTCTGGAGAGTTTTTTAGCAAAAACTGATTGATAGTCAGTGTTTCCTTTGCACTTATTAAGTGCCTCACAGTATTCTAAATGCTTTGCACATATTTTTATTTATTTTTTAAAGATTTATTTATTTATGCATACAAGAGCTGGGGTGCAGGCCAGAGGTGTGGGGGGTGAAAAGATTCAATAGAGACAGAGTCAGGAGCAGAACAGGCAGACTGGCTGAAATACACTGCTGAGGGGAGCAGCGGGCGAGTCAGGAGAGGTCTGCTGCACCATGTGAGTTGCTGGGGATCAAACTCATGCTGCAGAGGCCGTGGACCACTTCATTGTGCAGTGCTGAACCCCTTGCACGACCAGGGAGGCCCCCCATTCCCCTTTTTTTAAATCCTTTGTATAAATACTCCCACACTATGCCAAAGAAGCAGGACTGGGGTCTTTCAGACATAAGTCTGCTGCCGTCCTCAGTTTGTTGACAAATTAAACTACTTTCCTTCTCAAACTCAAACTCTGTTGAGGGAAACTGAGGCTGGTGTTCTGTATCCTGTCCACTGATCTTCTCCAAATGCAGAATAAGAAGGAAATGCAAAGGGCGATCTTGGCACCACCGGGAGCAAACATCCCTGGGGATGGAGGACCGAGTGAGACAGCAGATTTGACAGCCAAGCAGCAGCGCACACCCCAGAGAGACACCCCTGCCTCCTGCCATTCACCACTGACTCATGAAAAAAAAAAGCAAATGCAGAGCTGGAGGGTACCAATTATGTATTGTTGCGAACTGGAAACTAACAATGACATTCACTCAAAAATCCAAAGGGACTGTGAGTCAGTTCTGTGAGCATGACAAGTCCTGGCGAAGCACTTCAAGAAACTTTTTAATTTAAAAAAAATTATTATTTAAATCAAACCTGAGTATGGCTAATTGTTCTACAGTTCACTCAAAGAGTGCATTGAGCAAATTTTATTTTATTTTCCCCTTCAATAAACTAAGAATCTTGAGTGGAGCTTGTCACAGATAGAAGCATGATGGGGATGGAAAAAAATGAATAATGGAATAGTCAGAAGGGAGATGCCTTTGTCCTAAGCCTCCCTTCAGGGAGGAAAAGCCAAGAATTCAACAAAGCCATCAAGCTAATGGTCTGACCTGCTCTTTGCATATAAAAACAAGATGCAAAGCATTCCCCACAGGTACCTTTGAGGGCTATCAATTACTATTGGGGGGAGAGGAGGTAATAGCCAACTCCCCCACCTCCTGTTTGGACTGGACAGGTCACTGTGCATGGAGCCCTGCCCTCCCAAGAGATGCCAAGCCCCCTGCACAGTATGTACAAGGATGCAGCGGTCCCTCAGGGCCTCAAGCCTTGGAGGAGACAAAGGCATCTGGGCCTATTTCCTGGAAGAGAGGAGAAATTCTTTCAATCAACTGACGTTCCAGAACCCACACTTTGGACCAATTACTTTGAACTCAAAGACCATCTCTTTCCTCCAGGAATGTATGGGTTACTGAGACAGAATGAAGGAAATGAAACTATAATGAAATGTGATTACCACCATAGAGGCAGGCACGTGGAGCCAAAGGGTAACAAAGAAAGGGGGGACACCAACCAAGTTATGAGAATCAGGGACAGGGAATGAGCCAAGAAGACTTTTGTAACTAATGTGAATATTTGAACTGGGTTGTAAAGGATAAGCAGGAGTTTTCCTATATTCACAATCTCTACTCATCTATAAAATCTCTTAGGTAGGGGATGAGTGTTGTTCCCAGCTGTATTTCTAGCAACTGGCATTTTGCCTGAGATATTTACTGAGTTTAAGCAGAAAGGAGGGAGGAAAGGAGAGAGGGAGGGAGGTATTCTATTTCACAGGCATGAAGCAAGGATATAGCAGACATCCTTCTGTTAAAGGTGGTCCCCAGTAAAAGGGGGAGTTCCAGGTTCCCTTCCCCACCCAAAGGAGGGTGGAGCTAAAGAGAGAAAAGAAGGAGCTGGAGAAAGGACAGAGGATGAAAGGAAGCAGGATGGAGAGCCAGAAGGAGACCTGGAGGAGGCACATGGAGCAGAGAGACATGTGAAGAAACTGCACTTGTCTTTTGGTCGTGGACTGGTTGAAACAGACGTGGATAAGAGACCAGTGGGGTGACAATAATGGCAGCTTTTATATTGGTTTGATTTTGCTCTTTTCCTCCCAGACCTGTCTGGTTGTTTCTGATCCTTCTCTGTGAGTCCCCACTGAAAGGTGCTTTAGACCTGTGGCAGGTTTTCAGGCCTTGCTCTGGGCCAATCCCATTTGGGTGGACTTTTACCCATGAGGGGATGCGTAACTTTGGGTGCTTGATTTAGAAACTATAATCTTTGACTTTCCTATATTGTTTACTAATTATATTAAAGTTCCTTTTCATGAAAGTCTCATATGTTTTGTGTTGATGTAGCAGATGGCAAAACCTATTTAGAGCAGGCAGGTTTGCAGGGAATGGGGTGCCCCTCTCCCTGTCCTGTAACACTTCAACTTGCCCATACCTATTCGCTGGAATCTTCCCATTCTCCTCATAGACATGATATTGACAATATATTACAATGTACTGCTTGATCCTGGCCCCTAGACAGAGATGAGTGGACCATTGATACAAATGGGCCAATCAGAGTGTGTTCCTTGGAATTTGGGGTTGGGGCCCAGAAAGAAACTGAGTAACTGAGTCTATAGGTCATAAACTAGGGAGTTAGGGGAGGTCCTGTCTTCCAACATGTGAATAGGGAACGAAAGAAGCCAGTACACAAAGAACAAAGAATAAAGTGGGCATGCAAAGAAAAGCAGAGACGAGAAAAAGAGAAATATGAGACAGGAAACACCATCTGAATTTCTACTGCCTCCCAGGTCCTGGTCCCTGAGGCCCCACAGCGTTATTTCCTGTCAGTAAGTCCCACTATTCGTCTTCCTAGTAAATTTTCACATTTTTATTTCAGCCAGTTTTACTTGGTTTCTGATGTTTGGAACCAAAAGCATTTTATCCAATCACAGTGAGAGTTGGGTTGGGAGGATTCCAGACACAGGCTCAGCATGAACTAAAACACTAATGTCTGAAAGATTTAGTTATTTGAAGGAACTGATCCTCCATTAGTTGAGACTTGGGATGTTAGAAAATCCCAAAAGAAAAGGGACCAGGAATTTCCTCTGGAAGTTCCTACATTTGGAATGTGTCTAGCAATCATGGTCAAATGAGACAGGAGTTCATGTTACATCTAGGAAAAGAATAGCTCCCAGGGGCTTGGAATGCACAGGCTTTGGGGCCTAAGTAAGTCTGAAAATTTGGAAAGGGGACATCAACACAGAGAGTGGATAGCAGCACTGATATCAGTGGATAGCAGTGACTGATCAGCACCAAACTAAGACAACTTTTTGTTCATTTACAATAAAATTGGGTATTTGCACAAGACATTACTATCTGACTATAGTATCACAATGTTTGTATGCATACTGATTAGAATTTACTGATAGTCACCCCTCCCTGCACTAGAACTTCTAGAACTTCTAGAAGCTCTTCTAGAACTTCTCAACCACACTGAAAGTCATTAAAGTTGCACCTGATATTTTTTTTTAGTATTTTTTAAAAGATTTATTTATTTATGCAAATAAGAGTTGGGGTACAGGCCAGAGGTGCGGGGGAAGATTCACCAGAGACAGAATGGGGAACTGTTAGAACAGGCAGACTGACTGAAATACACTGCTGAGGGGAGCAGAAGGCAAGACAGGAGAGATCTGCTGTGCCATGTGGGTAGCTCGCTGGCCAGCTGGGGATCGAACTCGTGCTGCAGAGGCTGTGTGTTGCTTCACAGAGCTGTGCTTAACCCCTTGCACCACCAGGAAGGCCTGCTCCTGATACATTTTCAGCCCTTCTTCTACCATTAGGAAGAAAATCAAAGTGCACGCTATAGGAAGACAAATGTCCCAGTACCCTCCTACTTATTCATACTATGGGAGTACATCGTGCCCACATCTAGAAATGCCAGCTCAGTATTTCACACACTTAATATATATGTAAGGTAGAGTTTCTTAGCATTTCAAAATGGACGCTCCCTTTGCAAAGGATGGGCTGGAAGTTTCCTTCAACCAGCCTTCTTGTCCAGTGCAATGAAAACATGATGGGATTTTTCCCAAGTAACACTTATACCTACCCTCCCAGGAATGCAATTATTGTATGTCTTGGGCTTGACCTATATTGAACTTAAGATCTTTGATGAAAGCAATTCCAAATCACAGATCTAGGAAGATTTTCAAGGAAGTCAAAAGAATTGAGGTTGCTTTATTTTGCAGCATCAAACACAGGAAGAGATGTGGATCATGCAAACCTCTCTTGGTTTTAATAATTCACTGTACGGTGTTATCTATGCTCACATGCCCAAAAGCCTGGGTATTGAGCATATACTCAACAACATCCCAGGCACATAAATAAACCATCTTCTGCTCTCATCCTGGGAGGCAGTTATTGATCTGGGCTGTGATCTTTTCCTATCTGACTTTCTGAGAATTTCTAAAATAGCTCACCTTAAGGGAATTAGTCTCAAGTACTTTCTTTTGTCTTTTGGCCAATAAGAAAAATCATCAACACCTTGCAGAAAATGAATTCAGGAAGAAGAAACAACACATTGGTTGTGACATCTTTACAAGCAATCTAAGAGATGAGGAAAAGTTGAGAGTCTTTTTGTCACCAAGGCAACTTTGCTCCCTCAAGAATCAGACTCCAAATTACAGGTCTGTGGTCTTGATCAGCTAAAATCCATGTCTCTGTGGATCAGCTGGGAAAATGCCCTGGGACAGAAGTTCTTCCCCTCCACACATACAGTAAGTAATCCATTTTGGATAACTGACTGGAAATGTAGACTTTAGTCCTAGCTCCTATTGGCACTGTCTCCTCAGAGACAGTTCCTCAGGACCTCAGTATCTCCACTGGTCAATTCCAGACATTCCTAACCTCCTTCTTCCTGCTAGCCTCCAACTACAGAAGTTATCAATGCTGAACATGAACTCTGCTAGCCTTCCTTGCTGTCAGGGTTCTATGAAATATATGGGGAAGCCAGCTGGGAAATTCTGGTTAAGAGCTTCATCCTTGAAAAACCAAAAAAATCTGATACAGAAGTGTTATTCAAATATTCAAAGATCCCTTACAACTCAACCATAAGAAAACAATCTGATTAGAAAAACGGCCAAAAAACCTGAGCAGACTCCCAACAAAGAAGATACGGCAGATGCCAATGAACATGTGAAAAGATGAGCCACATCGTAGATCCCCAGGGAAATACAAATTAAACCAAGATATCACTCCACACCTTTAAGAATGGCCAAAGCTCCGGAATACTAACAATGCCAAATGCTGGCAAAGATGTGGAGCAACAGGAACTCTGATTCCTTGCTGGGGGGATGCAATACACTCCGCCACTTTGGAAGACTACTGGTGGTTTTGATGCAGTTACAAATGACCAGTCTCTTAGACAGGCATTAACAAGTTTGTCTTTTCCCCATTTCTTGCAATTTCTCCTTATTTAGCATAAACGAGATTAAGTTTGTCTTTCCCCCATTTGTTGCACCACCTTTCCCCCATTTGTCTTTCCACCTTGTTTGATAGGTTTATCTTCATGACCTGGTTTCCCAGATTGAAGAAAAACAAGCTGGCCTCCCGTGCGGACCCCTTCCCCTTCCCTTACGAAGAAAAACAAGCTGGCGCCCACCTGTCTCCACGCTGACCTCTTTCTACTCCCCTTCGCAGACGCCTGTCCATCTCCCTCTTGTATAAATACCCCTGCCCTCTGCCAAAGAGCAGGACGGCTGTCTTTCAGACCTGAGTCTGCTGTCCTCCTCATTTGTCCACAAATTAAACCACTTTCCTTTTCCTCAAACTCTGTTTCCTTTTATTGGCTGAGGGAAACTGAGGCCAGTGTTCGGTAACAGTTTCCAACAAAATTAAAAATACTCTTACCATATGACCCAGCAATCATTTTTCTTTTGTTTTGTTTTTTTTAAAATGTATTTGTTTATGGAAACAAGAACTGGAGTACAGGCCAGAGGTACGGGGGGTGGGGGCTGGTGAGAGGACTCACCAGAGACAGAGTGGGGAGCAGAACAGGCAGATCTACTGAAATACACTGCTGAGGGGAGCAGCAGGAGGGACAGGAGAGGTCTGCTGTGCCATGTGGGTAGCTCCCTGGCCAGCCGGGGATCGAACTCATGCTGCAGAGGCTGTGGCTAGCTTCACAGTGCTGCGCTTAACCCTTTGCGCCACCAGGGAGGCCCCCAAACAGGTCTATTTAGATGCCAGTGTTTTCTTTGTAAAGACCCCCTAGAGGGGCGAAGAGTTGGAGCTTACCCTTGCTTTGGACACACAATGACTTGTCTCATCTACTCTGCGCCACCCCTTCTGAAAGGAAATTTTCTACTGTCTGCACTAAAGACAAGGCCCCTGCTTACTGCTGAATCGACTTTGGTTTCCACAGATCCTACTAAGTTCTTCATGCCACCAGCTTGCGCTAGGTGTCTCCAGGTGCTGGTGATGGAAGACAAGAACAGAAAAATAACTAAAAAAGGAGGTGCCACAAGACCAGAAACCTGGCTCACACAAGGAGGTGGGGGCAGAAGAGATTAGTATAACCATCGACACAGTTGCAGAAACTAGTATCCCTAGGGAGGACACTAGTATCCTGAGGCGCAGGCTAAAGATTTGGAGATTGAGCCCAACAGAACCCCAGAAGTCTCTGCACAGGCTCAGGGCAGCACTCCCATTGCCTACCTGTGACTAGGCAGGTGCCTCTTTTTACCAACTCTCTCCCTCTGCAGGGCAGCAGCTTCCTGCCTGCCCGTGACCTGTCATGGCCACCTGCCTGCAACCACGCAGGCCTCTCTTAGCAAACCTGTCCCTTCTGGGGCAGCTCTACCTGCCCGCTTGTGTCTTTGCAAGTGTCTTTAACTGTTTTATCCCTTCCTTAATAAACCTGCCCTTTAAATATAACTAATGTCTCTGTCTCATGGAGAAACTCGCCGGGAAACACACCGCGTGTGGCTGAAACGGGAGCTCTGGTGAAACCTTTACCCAGAGTGAACCCAAGGGCCCAAGGGCCCTACATTTCAAACCCACAGACTCCAAAAACAACAACACTCACAATGCACAGGGTGTTGGGGGAGTGACCCAACATCACCCCCCAATTCTCTGAGTCCAAGAGACACACAATAGGGCAAAGGTTGCTCTAGTTCTGAAACAAGGAATCCTCGGACTAGGCCAAGACGAGGGCGAGACACCGAGGGTGCCAATTTAAGGAGGGGTCACTCTCGGATTCTCCGATGTGGCCTTGACAGCAGGGCCTCTTTCATTTTGAACCCTAGGCCGAGTTGGCCTGCCCCCTGCAGGCACCCTGCCTGTTGGAAGTCTCCCCACCCTCCTGCTATGTGGAGCTTTTCTGTAACCTAGCTCTAGAATCTTGTTTCTAATTCATTCACTCGACATAAATCTCCAGGCCTTTTCATGCCACCCGTGTTTGGTGTATTTTGACACAGTTTGCACCTGAGAATAGTTCTTAAAGTTTTGTTTAACCATCCATTTCTCAACCTCTCCATGTTTTAGTGAGAAAAAAACACTGAAATATTTATTTTTCAACTCAGAAAAGAGCAAACAAATCTAAACGCGAGGACTGTGTCTTACGCAGAGGTGTAGACAGGTTTCAACAAAGGGAGATGCCTGTGTTTGTGTGAACTTAAAGATGCTGAGGAAAAGCTCTCCCGAAAATAACCTGCCGGAGGCAGGATGAGCCGCGGTGAGCACTACAGGGCGAAGGCCTGCTCTGGGTTTCAGGTTCTGGTATTTGCTGCTTGACTTGAAAAATGAATAAGACACAATCCCCGCCATCAGGGCCAGACAGCTAATAGGGCCTTCCAGCCTTAGGGGCGCAGGGGTGGGGCTGGAGGGGAGGAAGGGCCTGGGAGACAGAAGGGAGGAGAGGCACTTGAGAGGAGTTTCCAGAGAAAAGCAGGAGGTCGCTGGCCGTAGGAAGAGGGAGAAGAGCAACCTAAGCAGGGGGTACCGCAGACCTGCTCCCGGGGCTCCTGAACCGCTGCAGGACTGCGACGGCCTCCGTTAATGGGAAATTAATAGAAAAATATGCAGGAAACATCTCTAGGGCGAGACAGCCTGACCTCGCTTGGAACATTCAAGGGTCAACCCACTTCTCAGCGCGCCTTTATCCTGCCTCGTCTTAGAAGGGGCGGCTCTGTCCTTTTCCTGATGCCCCACCACACGCCCCCTCCGCCGTCCCTTCCTGTTCCGCCTCCCTCCTCCTCCTCACACGGATAGTTAAAACACTTTTTCCTCAACGTCCCTTCCTTCTTCCTCTCTCCCCACCCCCATCTCCTGCCACTGCTCTTCCTTAGCCTCCTTCCCTCTGGTTTCTGTGTATTCTCTGCTCACTGCCGAGCTCTGCGCACCACCCTCTTGAGGATGCCCTCGCTCCCTGCTGCTGCACTGACTTCTGTCCCATGATCTCCAGCACCCAGAGGAGGCTGTCCAGCAGAGTTCTGACCCAGGCCGGCCTGAGGCCATGCGTCCTGTGGTGTCTGAGCGTCAGGGCCTGTCCTGCTCCTCGTACCCACATGCAGGGTGCCGGGGCCCCCAGCCCAAGGGCATACACCCACAGCAACAGCTGGGTTCAGAAGCTACTTCTCAGTGCCCGGAGCAAAGGCACTGAGGAAGAACAGCAGTTCTGCTTGGAATTGCCACCTGCTGGGCCACATTTTGGCAAGTGAAGCTGGAAGAAGGGAGTTTAAGGATGAGACTAGCCCCAGCCCTAGAGGGTTTGGGGTTCAGATTTAAGCTAGGGAGAGGACGACAGATCTCCATCTACAAACTCAGGCATGAATATCACATTTCTGCCTCCTCTTTGAGTCAACTCAAATCCAATGCTGAGGCCCCTTCAAAATGGTGGCATAAAACTCCATCTCAACTGAGGGGCTGTCCTTGGGGTGCACAAACAGCCCAAGGTCTTCTGTGGGACCAGTGCATCAAGGCTTTCCTCTTGGATCTGGTCATTCATTCACACAGGGAGCACCACAAGCACCCAGTGTTGGCCACAGCAAACCTCTACCTTTTCTTTTTTTCTTTTTTTTTTTTTACAAGAACTGGGGTGTAGGCCAGAAGTGCTGAGGGTGAGAGCATTCACCAGAGAAAGCACGGAGCACAGCAGGCAAATCTACTGAAATACACTGCTGAAGGGAGCAGCGTGCAAGACAGGAGAGGGCTGCTGCGCCATATGTGGGTCACCTACCTGGCCAGGTATCAAACTCAGGCTGTGGTGGTGATAGCACTGAGACTTAACCCCTAGGCAACCTGGGAGGCCTCCAAACCTCTACCTTCAGAGCTGAAGGCAGGCCTGATCCCTCATCAGCTAGTGACAGTGTCCAGCAAGGAGCCCAGCTCCCAAGCCCATGCCATTGGCCTACCGCTGCTCCCTCTCACACAGGCAGGCTCTGGACTTGCACAGTCACCTCTCCTCCTGGGGGCTGGCTCAGCGCCGCCCTGCCCACCTGTCACAGGGGACCTGTCTGTCCCGTTGGGGAGCTCCTTTATGAAACAGCCTGGCTAAATGTGATGAATCACGGGGTAATACATCTGAACGTGGTGGGCGGGTGGGGGCAAGAGCTGGTGCTGGGTGGTGGGGAGGTGATTTGAGCAAAGACAGAGCAAAGACATCAGTTTCCAAGGATGGCTACTGCCCTGGCTGAGAGCATCCATCACTGACAGGAGGTACAGAGCAGGGAGGGCCACTGGCAGGGGAGGCGTGAGGAGATGGGACGAGGCAGGAGTGTGTCTTTCAGGATTGATATGGCAGAAAAAGAAACAGCAATATTTCCACTTGAACTTTACACAGACAATCAGCTTTCGGGCTGGAATAGATGCAGGGAGAGCTGTGTGCTCAGAAGGCCTTCTTCCCTTAAGGAAGAGAGGATCATGCAGGGCCTCAGAGAAGAGCCTTGTGAAGCAGGACAGCCTCCTACAGCGCCAGGGGGATTAAAGCAATGAAGCTACTCTGCAGGATACCACAGTGGGGGTGCAGTCATTAGACATTTGTCCAGCCCCACAGGATGAGCAGCAACAAGAGTAAACCCCAACTGACCTGTGAAGCCTGGTGACAGTGACAGTGTAGGTGGACTGATTGAGTGAGACATATGTCAGCAGAGGCTGATACCAGGGAAGGGTGTGCATGAGCGGGGCGGCAGGGATCCGAGGAATCTCTGTGGCTTCCTCTCAATTTTGCTATGAACCTACAACTACCTAAGAATGGTATAAATGAATGAATGAATGTTCTTTGAAAAGGAGGCCAATGCTGGTGTCCCACACTCACTAGCAAGGCGCTCACTCTAGTGGATGCACTCACGTCTGACATGGCCCCATGTTCCTGACACCCCCATTCCAACACCGCACAGCACCTAACAGGCTAGGAGGCCTTCACACACCCCATCTTGCTGCCCAGGTTGGCTGGCTTCCTTGGCTGGTTCAGGGGGAAGGAGCAGGCGTCAGTCAGTCCCAGGACCTCCAGACCCAGACCCTGCTCCTTCCATGGTGCCAGGATTGCAGATGGCTCTGGAGTAGCTAACACCCACCCCAGCCTGGCATCCGCCACTGTGTCCCCCTTCCAGAGCACTGGGGTGTCCTGGTCCCCCCCCCTTTGGCTAAAGTTTCTCTGTCTCATCTCCCAAGCCCTGTGACTGGAAACTGCCACAGAGACCACACCTATCTCCCTCCTGGCCCCCCTCTCTGTGCTCACAGATTCACCAGTGGCTAATACCATTTTTCAAACATATTATTTCCTTTAGAAATCCTTATATACAAAGATTCTTCAATAGAGATGCTTAAACATTACTTATAATTGGGAATGGAAAAGTAGCTAATGGTACATCTTTATAAAGGAGCACAATGCAGCTACTCAGAATAATGCCATCGTATTAAAACCATTGATCCTATGTTGCAAAGGTGGAAAAGGTAGATCACCAGCAGGAAATACCAATTTTTAAAGAAAACCGAGCTAGAAGGGACTAGTTAAGTAGCCAAAAAGCAGGTAGATGGCCAGGTAGGTCATTATATATAGCTAGATATTTAGCTCCATAATTACTTAGACAGCTACATCTATATTTTTATTGACATTAAGAAAATGTTTAAAGTGGTTGCTTTTATATAATAACATTTCAGAGAATTTTTCCTTCTTTATACTTTTTTGTATATTTCCAATTTTCTGGGTTATTTCAGTTGTAATAAAAAAAAGTATGAATTTCTATAGATGGCTTTACAAAATAAACTAAAGAAGGTGTCTCAGGTGCTTATAAAAGTAATATTTCCACCTAAAGTTCACAGAACAAGGGCAGGGATGATAGTGGTAGAGCAGACAGAAGCCAAGATGAATGATTTGTACTTTCCATAGGCCAGTCACAGGAAAGATGAGTCCTTCCTCACAAACCCAGAGAGAAAATTCTCTACATTCTGTATCTCTTCTCACCAGGGTTATCTAGATTATTCTCTTTTGCCCTAAAATACTGAGTTTTCATTTGATGGCAAACCCTCATAGGCCCTCAACTCCAGTCCCCAAAGACCTCCTTGCCTGATGAGTGATTTGTCTTAGAATTCTTCATTTGTTGGTGACAGAAATCAAATGGAGACATGTAAGAAAAACACATTCACTAAAGAGACGAAAGGTGATTCTCACAAATGCAACAGCAAGAAGGGCTGCCAGCTTCTACTCAGGCCCCTGCTCCATTTTCCTGTGTCTCCACTGCCCAGCTCCCTGCATCTCTGCTCTCACCCACAGGAGACAGTGGCACCAGATGCCCAGCTCAGGATCAGTCCCACAGACTAGCTGGAGAAAAGCTAGTTGGCTCAGCTGGGCTCAGACATCCATCCTGGTCACAGTGGAGCCAACAGATGGGTTCCTGGGAGCACCTGTGGATGGAGGGGGTGCATCCCAGGATGGGGGAGCTGCCAAGAGCAGAGGGTCTACCCAGCCCACCGGGTTGCTGGCTGCCCAGCCTCTCACATGCAGTTAGGGACTCACAGGTGCACAGCCACGTCCTACATCTCAGGTCTGTGGGTGCCGTCAGCCAAACTCAGCTGCGAGCACAGGACCAGCCCCACCTCTTGCGGCTCTCCTAGCGCCCCCAATGCAGCACGTGGGAGGTTTTGCATCCTCATTGTCCGACTGCTTGACAGGATGCCAGCCATCATTAGCACTAGCTAATAATGTGGTGGATACACCCTAAAACTAGCTCTCAAGTGATGAAGCCAAATAATTCCGCTTTAGAATCAGAAACCAGGAGGAAAGATGGGTTTAAACTCTCTGTAGTTTAAGGAGCTATTTAAATGGAAGACAATTTAACTAAGGGGTGGAAAGGGCGTTTTCTCCTCTTTGGCCAGAGCGAAGAGAGGAGAGACAGGGAATCACCTCCATTTTAACAGCACGCAGTTTTCCATGCTGGAGGCCTATTAAAAAGATATTTCAGTCCGTGAAATAAAGCAGTGATGTTTGCCTAAGAATGCGAACAGAATAGAATTTAGATCCCATCTCCTCAGGCCTACCTCATACCATGCTCACACACATTAAGAGAATGCCATTTGGGATCTTGTTTAATTAGATTTTTCTAATCTTCCATATATTTTAATGAGCTCGGGGAAGAAAAATCTCCAGTATTTAGGATACAGCCTCTATCAAGATGATCCAAGAGCTTTCTTTCCATCAGGTTGCTCTGTTTTGAGGAACAAGGGTAAGGAGGCATTTAATGGGATTTCTGACAGGCTGTAGGGATTTCCCAGCCTTCTAGAGGTGCCTGTCCAAGGCCTAGTTTCAGCCTCAGGGGCCACGTGTTATGGAAGAAAGATGCAAAGCCCTTCAGCAACACTTCTGCCAGTAAGCCCATGCCATTTTGCCTGTTGAACGTGACTACGAACCAAAGATTGAAGAAGAATCTACAAATCCAACGTCAACCAGAGTCAGCAGGCTGCAGATTGAAGGGCAGAGGGTTCTGCTGACCGGGAGTCACTCAGCAAAGGACACATCACCCCAGGAGTCTCCCACCCTCTGCCCAGACAGAAGAACAGGGACACCAGCTCCTCAGCAACATGGCTAGAAAGCAAAGGTGGGCCAGGCCCATCACCTCCAACCACCTGTGTCAGCTTGCTGGGCCCCCACAGGAAACACCACACTGGGTGCTCAAATGACAAACATTTATTTTCTCCTAGTTCTTGATGTTCAAAACCAAGGCATCAGTGAGACTGGTTTCCTCAGAGGGCTCTCTCGCTGGCGAGTAGACAGATTTTCCCGCCCTCACATGGTCATCTCTCTGTACGTGCATCCAGGTGTCCCCACCTGACCTGGACATCAGTCACACTGGTTGAGGACCCCCACTAATGGCCTCATTTTAACTTAATTACATGCTTGAAGAACCTGTCTCCAAATGTGGTCACATTCTGAGGCACTACAGGCTAGGAGGCTAACCTATGAATTTCAGGGGACACAATCCAGCCCAAACACCTTCCAAGGAGCAACCTGAGAGTGTCTCTACTTCCTCCAACACCCTCTGATTCCATTTTGTTGTCAAAGCAGCACTGTTCTCACAGGCACAAACTCCAGACAGACGCCTGCTCCAGATGCAAGCAGGGAGACCTCAGGTAAGTTACTGGTGCTCTCTGGGCCAGTGTCTCACATACAAATTGAGGATGATTATCCTTTACCTGAGTCCTAAGTCTTTTTTTTTTAAGATTTATTTATTTAAATAAATAAATAAACAAATTTACCAGAGACAGAGTTGGGAGCAGAACAGGCAGATCGACTGAAAGACACTGCTGAGCGGAGCAGCAGGAGAGGTGGGCTGCGCCACGTGGGTAGCTCCCTGGCTGGGTATCAAACTCATGCTGCAGAGGCTGCAGACAGCTTCATAGTGCTGTAACTCCTTGCACCACCAGGGAGAACCCTTGAGTCCTAAGTCTTATACATAAGATTGCCAGGACAAATCAGTGGGTCCACATATGTAAAGGTCTCAGAACAACACCTGATGTTAATGTTAATGATGATTACTATTAGTTGAGTTCCTAGGCACCCTAGCTAATTGCTGGTCCAGACTGGAGGTGGGAGAGGATCCAACAGATCCTTGAAAGCATCCTTGAAGGTGCCCTCCCCACCAAACCCAAACACTAATGGAGGATATTTTTGACCTCATAGTGAGTGTGACTACAACGGTCAACCACAAATTTGGAAACAGGTACCCATCCACCGTCCAGAAGCCTCAGTCAGTTCACTCCTTTAACTTAGTCCCCTAAGTACTTAAGGCTTCTTTCTGAATTGAGAATTTGCATCCACTTATAAGTCCCTTTGTACAGGTTGAATTGACAGGCAATAAATTTTTTCCTTTTGTTTTTCTTGTTCTTGCCAAACAGTACAAAGAAAAGCTTAAACTAATCCCTGGAAGATAAAAAGTCTTCAAGTGACTCTTCTTTCCCAAGTCTATTTGGTCTTGCCTACGGCTAATCAGTTTGCTTGTCAAAGCTGCCCCTAGACCTGCTGGAAATACACAGCAAGGAGGCACAGGTGACGACAGAGCAACGCTTGCTGTGATATGCTGGTTGGGCTGGAGGGAGGCCCTCAGAGGGTGAGTAGACAGATAGCAAGTGGGATTAGGACCTCCACAGCAGAGTAGACAGGGTTAGTAAAAGGGTCAGGGGCATGAGGAGCTAGAGGTCATATTACTGGCAGCAGTGGAGGGAGCGGTGAGAGAAGAGATGGAATGAAACCCATCAATACCAGCTCTTTGGAATTCCTTCACTTGCAGAGACGGGCCTCTTGGAGCACGCCCATGGGGACCCACCTCGCTGCCCTTCCTTATTGAATACCGGTCCTGTCACCATTCCCATTTACTGCTTATTTCCCTAGTCTCTGCCCATAAGCGGGCTGTGGAACGCCTCCTAGAACATCTCAGTGACCGCAAGAAGTTCCACTGGACAGCACAGTCTTTTGAACTAGCTTCTGGACTGGTTTGGAACTAAGATACACCATAACCAGTGTTAAAGGAAATTAGAAATCTGAAATGAATTATTTGCTGTAAGGTCATTTTTGCCTTTGCCACCAAAGCACCAGAACATGCTGAGGGAGGACCTGACTTAGACCATGTTGTCAACATCTTCAGTCTCAAATATTTCTTCTGGGTTTCATGCAATTCTTGGTAACTATTATTTAGAGCTTAGCCCTCTCCATGTTGTTGATGTTTTGGTGCCCTCCTATAAGTACACCAGCCCATAAATATACGTTCGTTCCATCACTCACAAAGATTTTCAGTTCCTTGAATGCAGGGGTTGGGTCTTTTAACTTTTTTAAAAAAGATTTATTTTTTATTTATGCACATAAGAGCTGGGGTACAGGCCAGAGGTGGTGGGGGCGGGGTTGAAAGGATTCACCAGGGACAAAGCGGGAAGCAGAACAGGCAGATCTCCTGAAATATACTGCTGAGGGGAGCAGCGGGAGAGACAGGAGAGGTCTGCTGCACTGTGTGAGTCAGCTCTCTGGCCAGCTGGGGATTGAACTCGTGCTGCAGTGGCTGGCGATAGCTTCACAGTGCTGAGATTTAACCCTGTGCCACCAGGGTGGCCCTCCTGTGGGTTTTGCCGCCAGTCAGGGAGCGGAGCCACCTGGGCAGCCAGGGACACGACCTCCCCACCAGCTCCTGTCCGACTGCTTCCCACACCCTAGTCCTGCTGCAACTACATGTTAGCATGACTGAATTTTCATGTGTTTTTGGTATGATTTGGTAGGTTACTTTAGGGTCTGGGAACATTCATATTTTTTCCATATAGATTAATGGTAAGTACTTCCCTCCCTGTCACTTTGGCTTCCAGAAGTTTTCACAGGCGCCCTCTACTCTCAGATAGGGAAACCAGCATTTTTAATGCTCTAGTTTTACATCGGGTGGTGAATTCATGTTTTCAATTTAATCACATTTTTTAACATTCAAGTGTGACCTAAATTATGTGCCAAATATTGCAGAATATAATTAAAAATTCTGCAGAGGTTTTGGTCTTTCATGACAAGTTCATTTTAACTGTTTCATATTTTACTGCTGAATACATTTTACCTTTTCCTGCATTTCATAAACACTTCAACAACCACTCTTATTCTTTCAAGAAGAACACAGCGTAGGGCCTGGAAACATTATGGCGACATGCCTAGTCCTTTCCCACGGGTGAGAAAATGGGTGTCACACCCTTGCAGCATCCTGATGAGATTGCTTTTCCACTGCAGCAAAGATGGTCATGGTGACATGAGTACATAACACCAGTGCAAGCCCCAGGCCTGAAGGCACATATCCTAGTAGGTTGACAAGCTTGCAGAGGAACATGCTCCTTCCATGCTCTCCCCATGCTCCCTATTCTCTCCCCACTTCCCTCCCAGGCAGCAGTGCAAGCAGCCGGGGTGTACCCCGGAAATGGACTTTGAGGCTCCCTGACTTGATGACATCAATTTGGCGGCTCCTATGTGCCCAGGATTGTGATGGGAACTCTGGACGCAGTGAAACACTAGAAGACACCACAGATGGGCCTCCCTGGTAGTTCAAGGAGTTGAGTCTCAGCATTATGAAGCTGTCAGTAGCCACTACAGTATGAGTTCGATCCCCAGGCAGGGAGCTGACACATATGGTGCAGCAGACCTCTCCTATCTCTCCCACTGCTCCCCTCAGCAATGTATTTCAGTAGAATTGCCTATTCTACCCCCCCACTCTGTTTCTGGTGAATCCTTTCACCCTTACCCCTGCACCTTGGTCTACATCCCAGATCTTGTATGCATAAATAAATAAAATAAAATCTTAAAAAAAAAACAAAAAAACACCACAGCAGCTATCCAGGAGCTCACCTTCTCATGGGAGAGGCAGAGTCAAGGAATGGGCAACAATGTCAAAAAAAACACCACTAACTCAGATGTGGGAGAGTGAACTTTAATTGTGGAAGGACTGGAAGGAGCTCCTAAAGGTGGGGAGACAGCTATGAATCTGGTAGTACTGAATGGCATACTCAGTACATGCTTATAATTTCTGAACTGACCCCAAATTCCATTAAAACACAAGGGAATATATATTTATGTAATAAGGATAAAGGTATGTAGATATAGGGGTTATAGATACCCTATCTAGATAGATATGGAGACAAAGAGGTAGAGATAGATGATAGACAGACAGACAGACAGACAGACAGACCCATAACAGCATGGGACAGGAAGAGCACTGTCAATACGCCAGGAATTTTAAGAAGTGTGTGAATGCATCCACCCACCTTCACTGTGGGTGCCATACCCTTAGATCCAGGGATACACAGGCTATATAAAACATGATAAATTTTGCTCTGCAACATTTAATATATTTGACTTTGAGCAATACTAAATTAACTTTTTATCTTCTGAGCATTCTTCAAACTGAAGGGGGAAAAATCCTGACTCACAATCACCTGAGAGAAAAAGCAAACCACTCTGAAGATGGAAATCTTTTCAACCAAGGGATAACAAAAATCCAGGTCATCGGACACTCTGTGGGATTTCATGGTTAGCTTCCTCCACGGAAAGAGGTGGTTCTACAAGCACCTTCTGGGGCCTGCTTGTCCAGGCCTCATCCACAAACAGGATCAGTCCCCATTTCCATTAATCTCTTCAAAGAACTAGAGAGCTGTTCCTGCCAGGTAGAGGCACATGGTATTCCCTAGCAAGCTTGTCAGAGCAAGGCTTCTTGAATTACTCAAGGCAAGGAATGGGTGAGAGCTGCTGGTCTGAGTTCCCAGCCTGTCTAACAGCAGACAGTCAACTGCCAACACTTGGTTCCTCTCTCCAGGGTCTGATTCTTCTCTGGTTTCTTTTGATTCTCTACCATTTCCAACCCGGGAAGTAAGCGCTGCTGGCCGGGATGGTAATTAGGTGTGATTTAAATGCTGCATGATTTGTACAATGCTATAAACCAATGCAAAATCAAGGGCAGTTTGGTCAAGAGGAAAATTTATTTGGGAAAAGAAGAGGAGTGGGGAGAGGTGGCCCAAGGCCATCTGCTTCAGAGGGATCATTAGGATTCTGGTTTCCCTGGGAACATTTTTAGAAAAAGCATTTGGAAGGGTGACTGAAAAATAGCAGCAATTCTGAGAAAGAAGCAGGAAGAGAGTAAAGGCTGAGCAGGTCAAGCGCTCCAGATTAAACCAGTGCTAAGTCAACCCAGCAAATGAAAACTCTGCAAAAGATTCAACCGTCAGGAAATCCTGCAAGTAAAAAGTAGCCATCAAAGCAACAAGGATGACCCTGGCTCTAATAGAATGTCTCCTCTCCACTGATATTGCACAAAGCCTTTCATCAGCAGGGAGTAAATGACATTAGAGCAGTTGGAGAACAAGATGTTTGGGAAATGTGAAGATTTTTCTTAATCTCTGACCTCTGACTATATGGTCATTTCTTAGTGCCTCTATACCTGTAAAAATGAAGGGTTTGGGCATATAACTCCTTGGGTGTAAATATCCAGGGAGAAAGAGACAAGCTCTTAAAGGTCTCAAGGAAAGAAGAAAGTGTTACAGGGTAACCCTGATATAAAATGTGTTGCCTGACTGTGGGTTCTCACCTGCATGCTTAAAGGGGACTTAAACTGCAGGCACACACGAAAGGCTAATCAAAGGTTCATTTGCAAAGAAAGGGGAAATGAGGAAATGAACAACTCAGGGAGAGAAAGAGATAAATTCTTAAATGCGCCCTACCTGTTCCACTGACCTGGAATCCCAAAAGACCCACCAAGAACAAGCACTACATGGCCAAGAGAGGGAGACAAGCGAGTGAGTCCCACTCACATGGCTGGTTACAAACACAAGCAGAGAAAATGGCTGCTTAACTCCGCCCTTAGGTCCTCTCGACCTCCCGTTGGGGATCATGGGATTTGTAGTTCCCAGTGTCTTGATGGAGTGGGGGTGGAGTCCACAGAGCCTGTATGGAGTTTGCGCAGGACAGCCTTTCCCCTTAACAATTGGAGCAGGGGGAGGGAATAAGAAAGGAAGGAAGAAACAGAGGAAGAAAGGGAGGGGAGTGAAGGGGGGAGTGGAGGGGAGGGAAAGAAAGGGAAGAGAAAGGAAGAAACAAAGAAAGAAGGGCGGGAGGTAGGAAGGGAGGTGGAGAGAAGGTGACAGATTGAAAGAATATTTTAAAAAGTACAAAGAAGAGAATGTGGTTGGGCTCTGCTTTTCAGGTGGTATTGATTTGTGAACAAACATCATGAATGTGGGTCAATAAAGATAGGAGATGGTTTCTATAAAATTATCCATTCAAAGGTATTTGCGCCATGTGATTTTTAATAAATATGGCACATTTAAGATGTATACTTCAGCTTTAATAGCTTCTGTAATGCCAACTAAATTGGTCCATGCAGCCTCATCTTTACCACCATCTATTATAATCGCTGCAATCACCCTCCTCTGTTGGTTAAAGGACAATCTCTACTTCATGTCATTATCCTTACACTGAAAGAGCACAATGCAAATTGTGATTAGGAGTCACATATAGGCAATTCCAAGTTTCCTGCCAGAATTTGGGGTTCTCATTAAAAACTTCACTGACTGACCCCAAGTTTGGTTAGAAGAGTTTAAATTTAGTTCCTAATCTGGCACACAATGAAATGTAATGGATAAGATTAAGTAGACAAAAACACCATGAATTCACCCTCATTATTGTGGCTTTGCCATACCTATCTTTCTTACATCCATAAAAACATAGTTTGCTAACAAATGGTTATTATAAACTCAGTTATATCCAGAAGCAGCATCCTGACACTACTCCTTAAGTAAGGACGTAAGGACATAAAAATTTTGTATATGCTACTGTGGATTACACTCTGTCGCAAGTGTTCTGTTTGCCCTTTCCTGGAACTGAAAATCATTTTAGATCTACTCCCATCCAACAGAGCTGGAAGAAAAGGGCATACTAAAAGCTAAACACTTTTCCCTTCCCCTAGCTTGAAAATATTTTTCCTAAGAGGATATAGAGAAAGGGTTCATTCAATGAAAAAAGTATAGTGGTATCTTTGTATACGTAATAAAAATATCATCTGCTTTTTTACATATCAAGACATTTTATTTTTAACTTTCAAGACAGAGTCTTGCCAAATGTCAATATTTCTATAGCAGCCTTTAGCATGTATTGCCTTTTGGGAAAGGAATATATGCAAACATCCTTCTTTTTCCCCAACCTGGGATTCCCCAACATGTGTTGTTGGTGAGCTTGAAATCTACTTCTATCAAGGGCCTGATACACTGGTCTCTAGAAAATTGCTGAAATGTTTTTTTTAAATCCCCTGGAACTTGAAGCAGAAATGCCTCTGGTTTCTTCCCAATGCCACCTTCCCACGCCTCCCGGAGGAGTCTGCTAGATCTTCTTTCTGCCCTTTATGCACGAGAGCAATCAGTGTTTGCATTTCACCCCAGCACATCAGCACAAAATGTACAGAACCCTCCTGCAATCACCCTGGCTTATGCAACTGTAAATAACTCCAAGTTATCAAAATCTTAGCATCTGAAAGGATATCATCCAATTCAAAATTCTCATTTGATAACTGAGAGTAATGAGTCCTAGGGAAGTGAAAGGACTTGTCTAATATCATCTACCTTATTGATAATGTTGAAAAATGCAGAAATTGGGCCTCCCCTGGTTGAGCGTTGGGCTGCGAAGCTGCCCGCAGCCTCTGCAGCACCAGTTCGATCCCCGGCCGCCGGCGAGGGTCCCACATGGCATGACAGACCTCTTCTGCTGCGCCCGCTGCTTCCCTCAGCAGTGTTTTCAGTCCATCTGCCTGTTCTGCTCCCAGCTCTGGTTCTGGTGAATTCTCTCACCCTTCCGCGCTTTTGACTGTACCCAGTGCTTGTATAAATAAATAAATAAATCTTTAAAAAAAGAAAAATGCAGAAATTCACTAAGCAAAGTCATGGCCATTAGCCTCCTAGTTCTTGTCATATTAGAAAATAATAAAATCACATTATTTTATTCTAGTTTTGGCTTCACATTAATTCATGCGAACTTTCTCCTGAATTAATCTGTGAACCCATGAGTCTTTATTCTGTGAATGGTAACATTTTGCTAAGAAGGGAAATTCTGGATTATTTCTCCACATTTTGGCATGGCCACAGAGAAAAGATTTTGTGCTCATACTCTGGTCTTCTTTCCACCGATTCCTTAGCTTCTCCACAAGATTTCTGATTGCCCAGAGCCCAGTGTTCATTCCACCATGTTTTTGCAGAGGGTTGTGCTGTGCTTCAAACAGGAAGGACACTTTGCTTCCATCCCCCTCCTTTCTCACCCTGCGCTCACTTCCCTTCCTTTTCCTCACCTTCCCCTCCTTCCCTTCTTTTCCCTCCCTCCTCCCTCCTCCCTCCTCTCCCCTCCCTCAACATGAGCTGTAGGCTCAGTTCACTAAACTTTTCCGCTACTTAATGTCCATCAGTTAGAAAACGATGGCTTTATTTGCCCATCCATCCCCTCTCCCCTCCATTTCACCATCTGACTTGGGCACCAACCTGGCCCTAACCCAACAGCGTAAACCTACTAAGGGCTGCACCCTGGCAGCAAGCATACCCTAGCTAAATGTCTAGCTCTTTTTATGTATGTACCTGGCATCAGTCTGTCCTTGAAATAGAATTCAAAAATGCCCTCTTTATATTATGGGTGAGAGGTGAGAATCAGTAGAGATTCAGAGGGAAGGAAACAAAAGATGAATTTCAGCCTAAGTTGAAGCCATGTGATCACCCGACCCAGTTCTCCCAGAGAACCCTGCATGGGGGACAAGGTGGAGGGAGAAACACAGTGGCTAGTCATTGGCTTTTGCCCAAGTCCTGTTACTACCACTGATGTTACTAATGTGTTCCTCTTATGGTCCTTGCTCTTTGTATATGCAGATTTTCTGGAAGGAATATTAAAGGAAGAGAAGTGAGTGGTTGGATGGCTAAAGAACCAACTCCTACTCCAAACCCACCAAACTAGCTCACTCCATATCATCACAGAAGAAGCAAGATGCAGATCCTCTTAAGTGAGAAACCTAACCCAGCTCCTGAAGGAAGACATATGCAAGATGTCCCTGTTCCATGATCTCTGCTCATTGTTTCCTGAAGCCATCTAAGAAAGCATGGAGACAATCTCCCCATTTGGTTCATTTCTGGTCTTTGCTCCAATAGAAATACTCAAGTGGTTTGGACTCACTGGCCAATTGATTAGAAGAAATTTCCACTCACTCCTACCTTAGGCAAGACTGCCCTCACCCCACTCCAATGGAAAAGACGAACCATTTTCCTTGGGGTGAGACTTCTTTAGAAGGTGACCTAGATGATCCCTCAGGTCCTGCCAAGAGTAATCAGTCTTCTAGTTCTAGTTCTGTCTGTGCTGGTTTAACTGAAATTGATATATATATAAGTAATGAAATTGTTCTGGACAGAAAAACGTAAATGAAAGTGATACTTGCTATGTTTAAAATATGGTGTCCTTGGAAGATTGTACCACTAGGGCAAGGCACCCAAAACCATGGTCTTTAAGGTAAGAACTAGGATTGGCCAATGTGCTCTTCAGTGTAGTAAGGTGAAGTGGAAAAAGCAGCCCAGTCAGAACCCAGGCTAGTCCTGCTGACCTTTAACTCTGAGACCTGAGGCCAGTACAACCTCTCTGGATATTTTATATGTGCCTCCTCCTTATAATGAAAGAGATGAATAACATATCTCCTGGGGCCCTTTTAACTCTAGGACTCCATAATGTTAATGAGATGAGAGGATAGTGCTTATTTTTTCAACCTTGAGATATACACATAAAAGAGGCACAATTTATTGCCAGTTTTTGAAGGATCCACACTCAATAAAAAGTTTGTCAGATAATATTGAAATTCAATCCATTAAAATAATTGCTTCCCATATGCCAAATTCACACTAGAATGTCCCAGTCCATTATGAGTGATGTCGAAAAATCTTACATTAACAATGTAATGTTGGACCTTTTCCTGAAAAATCCTGGTGCCTCTCATTTCTGTTCCATAAGAGCAATTAACATTCCTCTCAGTGAAAACATGAACAACGACTCGGGGTCATAAGTAACCAAGAAGTCTATTTTCATTTCCAAGGATAGGAGAGACAGAAACCCAGGGGTTTGGGCAGAAGCTGGAAAATAACAGAGATGTTGATTGTGTTTTTAAAATTCCAATTTCATTTTCAAGCACAGACTGTGCCCAGAAGCAAGACTCAACAGCAATCGACAGCAAGTGTCCTTAATTACTTCTTTCCCAGGCTTCTCAAACATTAGCAGCCTGGAGAGTTGGTCCATAAAACTGGCCGGAAATCACTCTGAATCCTTTTCTAATCATTTACTTGAAAAGTAGGCATAGTTTCACTGAGATGTGATTCCCCTAAATAATTATTCAACAGAGTGAGGCTCCCATCTCTAAAATCCTCCCAGACCAGTGGGATCTCAGAGGCAGAAATGAAACTAAATTTTGTTTCCCTTGAGCTCTCAATGCTATGGTTCTCTCGGCTTCCCTTGCTCTATATGCCAAGATGGAGCACTTAATCCCTTGGAAGTTCTGGAACAGTCTAAACATAAAACAGTTTGTCTTATTGCCTCTACTACTAGAAACACATTGTCCCAATTCGTAAACTGAAAAGATGGTGTAGGGTAAGGAAAAATGCCAGGACTTTCTGCCCTCCCGCCATCAGGATAGAGGATGGATCCTTGCGGTCCCGAATGCATGCCTGATGGTAGGCACCTGGAGTAGGGTGTGGGCAGAGGTAGATGGGATTCACCTGGGCTGAGACTGGGCTTTTAAGGGCGGCGTCACGGGGATGCCAGCAGAAGCCAAAAGAGAAGCTGAGAGAGAAGGCCGGAGAGCCCAAAGTGAAGACCGGCTGGGAGCCCTGCCAGCCTCCCAGCCCCCCTGCCTGCCGTGTACCTGGTAATCCCAATAAAAACCTGCAAAAGCCACTGAGGACTCTGCCTCCTTTACCCGGTCTGCATGGGATCCTAGAAAACCTGCTCAGTGCCCATTCCTGACCCTACAGATGGATATCCTGAGGATTGGACGTGTCATAATCTGTCCTCTGTGGCTTCCTGTTGCCTTTTCTTGCTCTCACCCATTTTGTCTAGGCTAGTACCAACCCAGTAGTGTTGCTGTTTCTTCAAATATATTTACAATGCTCAATGTTGTCATTTGATTTTGGTCAAAGCATTCCTTCAATAGTAATCAGTAACACTTGAAAATATAGGAATTAATTTTGTCTCCAGGAATCAGTCCAAAAGGTCTATTACTGGCATAGACACTTTGATACTAAGTGGGTAGAGACTTGAATAAATGTCCTGACTAGCAATGTCAGATACTGTGGGGTAAGAGAAGAGGGAAGCTGGGGCCCAGGGTTGCGAGATGAAAGAGAGACAAAGAGAGAACAGAGTGATGAAATTTATTTGGACAGAAGGAATATTTTAAAGCCTGTTAAGCTGTCATAAGACATCATTTTAGGAAAACCACCTGTGGGGTAGGACACCCGAGCACGGTCTGTGCTCACATTGGACTTGGCAGAAGTCAAGCCAGAAATTCACCTTGAGGAGACCAAGTGTTCTCGGGCAGATAGGGCATGGCAAACACCTGCAGGAAGATGCCTGAGGGATGTCCGTACAGACAACTTCCTGCCACTACCTCCTCTGCATAGGACAAAGGGGCAATTCTGCAGCTGCAACATTCTCACCCCAAATCCATGCAAATAGTCCATTGCCCTCGAGAAGGCTGGGTCAGCCAGATGTGGCAGAAGCCACTTGACCTGGCTGCAAATCTGCAAATCTTCCCTCCTTCCCAGGAGTCCCCACCAACCAGCCCGTCCAGGTTATTTTGAGCTGTAATACAGAGTCCTCGAGGCTGCCAGGCTCTTTGCAAGATCAACCTCTTGCCAAATGTCACAGGATTCTGTGAGTTGTCCCCAAATTCTTGCCAAGCCTCTGTCTGGTTCTGACATCAAATTCCTACCAGAACAGCCCCCACCTATGAACCCACAACTCACTGCCTCCAGCTGCCACTGAGTGCTGGAGATGCAGATAAGATGGAGCTGGGAGAATTCTATTTCATCTGGAGGTGATGAAATTAACCTACTCACAGGTGAAAAGACTAGATCCTGAAAAATGTTCCTATTTCTCTCCCATGAGTGCCTGCTACACTAACCTGTTAGAAAAAAAGGGGCGATCTAATATCAGAAATAGTTAAAATGATATTTTTCTTCATTTCGGCAAGGGCTGCCTGGTTCTGCGGAGGCCTACAGCATGTGGGCCAAAGCGTACGTTCGCACGCTGCTCCAGCTGGAATGAAGGAGAACCTGCTGCATCTATTGCACCTTTGTGGCTTTGGGGTCCCAGGAACCTGGGCTGAGAAGGTAGATCTGAAGGGGCTGAGATGCTCCCTCTCCCCTCCCTTCCAGATCTCACTGCTCTTCGTTTCATTCCGCTCCCATGGCAAGAAAACGAAACATCACTGAGCAATAATCCCTGTGTGAGCACTAGGTTAGGAAATGAAGAAAAATATCACTGACTCAGGCCCTAATAAAGCCGAGCTATTGAGGAGGCTGGGAATTTATGGCAAATTCCCCTCCATGGAGCCTAATGACCATCCAGCTTCTCTGCTCCCTTTTAACCAATGATTGAAGTACGTGTTTGCAGCCTGAGGCTGCTCCGATCCCAAGCTCACTCACTTCCAGTCAAGCACAGGGGGGATCACAGGCTCCCAGGGTGAGAAGCATGGGTGGGCTGCAGCAACAGCGTGACATGCCAGTCCAGCTGGGCCCATGGGGAGGCAGGACAGGAGGAGAAAGCTCTTGGCTTGGGGCTGCCCAGGCCTCTGGAGGCATGGAGAGGCCTGAAGGCCAACCACAGGGCTCTGGAAAGGTAAAGACAAACTCCTCATAAAGAGCCATGCAAAGGCGCAGTGACAGAGCAGGGCCATTACCATAACTACCCCATGCGCATTTATGGACTTGGCTTTCCAGGTCCGTGCCTCCATTCTACCGAAATTCAGCAAATTCCAGAAAGCACAACTTCTCACACCTCCATCTATTTTTTATAATACACATTAGCAACAAGAAGCATTGGAGTGATTAAGCCAGTGTTACTATTAACAGTCTCTGAATGATTTATGACAACCCTAACAGAAGCTGCAGCTTATGGGCATGGCTAACTGGATACATTAAGCGTGCAATAAATGATATAATTTATAAGTATGGCATTTCGATGAATCCTGACTAAAAAAAAAAAAAAAAAAAAAAGACAAGACAAAAAGACCTTAACTGGTTCAAATATTTAAGAAAGCATCATTTTTTAAAAAAGATTCTTATTTATTTATGCATACAAGAGCTGGGGTACAGGCCAGAGGTGGGGGGTGTGTGTGAGAGGATTCACCAGAGACAGAGTGGGGAGCAGAACAGGCAGACTGCAATACACTGCTGAGGGGAGTAGCAGAGGAGACAGGAGAGGTCTGCTGTGCCATGTAGGTCAGCTCCCTGGTAGGGGATTGAACTCGGTTAGCCTCATAGTGCTGAAACTTAACCCCTTGTGCCACCAGGGAGGCCTAAAAGCATCATTTTTTTGTTTATTTTAATATCCTTTATAAGTTGGCAAACTAGGGTGGTGGTTTTGAGCTAGGTGTCCTTCCAAAGTCAGAGATGCTTGGCCTCCAAACTCAGTCCATGTGGTCACTTGAACTAGTTACCAAAATAATTTCTTCAACCTCTTTTTCCTTCAGTTGCCTCAACTTTAGAACAAGAGGATGCACTGTAAGTCATCAATGGGAACTGCATTAAGTAAAACCATTCTTGAAAAGTCCCTATTCCCGCAGACGGCAACAGCCAAGCACTCCATGATTTTAGTCTTTGCTAATAAAACACCTTTTGTTTTTATATTAAATACCTGCCTTTTCTTCAAAGAAAATAAAACGCTGTGGTAACCAGGGCCGAGCTCACATGGCAGCTGTGGCTCAGATGGTGATTTCCACACCTGGTTGCACATCAGAATTCTCTAATGGACCCACAAAGCAGATTTCTCTGTCAGAGAGGATCAGAAACTTCTGGAGGAGGGGTCATGGCCAGAAGCCATATCTATGAAAAGCTTCCCAGGTGATCTGGAGAGCAATTGTGGGGGGAGCCACTAGGTTAGACAACTAGGGCCCAAGAAAAGAGTCCCAGCAAATGCTAAAATACATTCATCTCAATTTTATCTCACGTTGTTATCTCCAAGTCCCTTAAAAAAAAACAAAAACAAGAACTATTTTAGAGAATGCCTTGGATATGTGTGTAAATGCAGTAAGATAAATACAAATATGCAAAGAAACAACAGTCACAGAAGGAAGACACCCCTGGCAGCCAGCGAAGTTATGCATCGCTATGAACAGGCTGCAGAAAACAGACATGTTGTGTGATGCAAGAGGAACCACGTCGTCCTTAGCTTTATGTTCTCTTTGGTTAAAATTCAGTGAAGGGGGGCCTCCCTGGTGGCGCAAGGGGTCAAGCACCGCACTATGAAGCAACCCGCAGCCACTGCAGCATGAGTTTGATCATCAGCCAGCCAGGGAGCAACCCACATAGCGCAGCAGACCTCTCCTGACATGCCCGCTGCTCTCCTCAGCAGTGTACTTTGGTCAATCTGCCTGTTCTGTTCCCCACTCTGTCTCTGGTGAATCCTCTCACCCTCCGCTTCTCTGGCCTGTACCCCAGGTCTTGTATGCATAAATAAATAAATCTTTAAAAAAATTCAGTGAAGGGCCCTGAGGGCAGCTGCATACTGTCTCCATCTTATGTGTCCCAGAAGCCTCTAGAAGTTGTGTAACATCTCAAAAAAGGGGGTGTATGTGGGAGATGCATATGGATCCGAGCTTCCTCCACAATTATCCCTTAATTCTGGTCCCTTTGTGCATACTCTGCCTGCCTCATCAGTGTGTGAGATGGAGGTGCCGTAAGGCAGGAACTGCGTGTGGTTTGGCGCTTTCTGCCTGGCACAGAGAGGAGAGCAGCAGCAGAGAATGAAGGAGACTGTGGCCATCCATGGGCAGACCTTGAAGGACCTGGTACGTTTATGTGGATTTGCTCCTGCAGGATATGGACATACAAAGCAGGGATGAGACTGTCTTTATTTAGCAGGTGAGCCTAGTCTGAATTTTCCTTTTTGAAAGATGACCATGACTACAATATGGAGAACAGACCAGAAGGGATAAAACAGGTGACCAGGAATAAGTTAGGAGGTGGTCCAGCAGGAATAGAAAAACAACACAAGATACCATCCGGCTCATCTACACAGCCAAGCCAGCATGAGGACACCCTTCCTGCAGCACGTCCACACAGTAAAACCTGAAATGAACGGTGCTCGGGCAGATGAAGCTGCTGCTGTAACAATGGCAACATCTCCGTGGCAGGGACCAACATCAGCCGCCTCTCCCTTACGTCATTTTGTGAGACAGGAACCTTGCAGGGACCCGACTCCTTCCATATGGTCCTCTCCAGTCACTGTGAACAGGGGAAGAAGGCCCACGGCAGGGCTAGAAGGGGTCCACGTGTGTCCACTCACACTCCATTGCCTTAAAGTCAATTACATGCCCCTCGCCAGCCCAGCCCTCACCCGAGAGCCACAGACGCTGGGAAATCAAGTCCCGTCAGGAAGACGAGAACACAAATCTAGGAGAGCTCATTAGTCTCTGGGGTCTTCCTAAATCAAATAACAAAATCAGGGAATTTACTCGCATTTTTCTAAAGACTCGGAAGCCTGTTAGGTTTTGTTTTTTCTCCTTTACTGATTTCAGGAGCCTTTGGCCAATCAAGTGTGCAAGTTAAGATCCAGGAAGCTCCTGGTCCCTCCTGCCCTGCCCTGAGTCCAGCTGCCTGTCAGAAGCCTCCCAGACCCATCAGGTGGGGCACAAGAGAACCAGGTCAAGACACTGAGTGAGCAGGTGCCCAGGCAGGGCCTGAGTCCAAAAGTTAGAGGTCTGAGGACAAAGAGGCAGAAATCTGTTGAAGGGTCCCAAGGGACAACCAAGCAGAGGTCTTTGCACTCCCCCAGAGAGCACCAGGGTCCCTCTGCCCCCGGCACATCTCCCAGCACACATCTCCTGGAAGAGCTCCTCAGGCCTGCAGGAAACAGCTCTGTCTTGCTCTTAGCTGATCACCAAGGCTGTGAGAACTCCCGATGTCATAGGTAAGAATAAAGATCACCGGGCCTCCCGGGTGGCGCAGCGGTTAAAATCTCAGCTCTCTCAAGCCACTGCAACACAAGTTCGATCCCCGGCCAGGGAGCTACCCGTATGGAGCAGCAGTCCTCTCCTGACTTGCCCACTGCTCTCCTCTGCAGTGCATTTCAGTAGATCTGCCTGTTCTGCTCCCCACTCTGTCTCTGGTGAGTCCTCTCACCCCCGCAGCTCTGGCTTACACCCCAGTTCTTGTATGCATAAATAATATATCATTTTTTAAAAAAAGAATAAAGATCACTGATTATTACCCTCTGATTTTGTTCTCAGGTCCTGGTTTCTTATGTGATTCTCGCAATAACCTTCTGAGGTACCTTCTACCCTGACTCCCCTTTTACAGATGAGGGAAGCGAGGCTAGTGGTTCAGTCCTCTGAGCAAACCCTCCCAGCCAATGAGGACCAGACTGGGGGTCAGTTAGGCCTGTGTCCTGAGAACAAAGCCCTGAAACCCCCTCACAAGTCCTCCGACAGGGCTTCTGGTCCTGCAGTTAGCAGTGGGGGGTCGACCTGAAGGACTACTCAAGGAGGATACAGTGGCTCCCCGTTTCCTGGGTGCTCACCCAGCAGAGGACGGGGTCAGACCAGTGCTGTCCCCGGATGCTGCGTCTGCCACCCGCTCACCGCAACCTCCTGATGCCTCCTGGCAGGTCCACAAAGGTCTCTTCCGTGGACATTCAGGTGATTCTTGCTCCCCAGCCCATGAACATCGAGGGGGTAAAGTAAGACCAGGTGGCTGTTCAAAACCCAGGGCCTGTGGTGGCCTGTGTGGTGGGGAGGCTTGTGCCTGCAGATCATCCACACTTGGGAAAGCAGGGCGGGCAGGGGCCCTGAGATCCTGCCTGTCCCACCGCAACACCCACGGGAGGCCTGTGCAGATATCCCACGATTCTAGAGTGAGCAGGACAGACGAGAGGACGCACAGCCAGCCAGGTCTTCACAAGTCCTAGAGCAGATGGCCCCAGAGACGCCCTGAGGACAGAGAGGGTGTGCGCGTGGAGGAGGTTGGGGACACAAGACCATCGCGGGGGGCGTGAGGTCGAGCAGCCTGTGAGCACAGGCCCAGCCCGCCAAGCAGACGCAGGGTCTGATGAGCGCTTTGGGGTCAGAAAGCACACATTTCTATTCCCCTTTTTCTTAACGAGTGGCTCCCGGAGGCAGGTCACAGTGTCCCCATCCACCCGGTCTGGACAGAGCCAAGCTCGTTAGAATCCCGATGGAACATGCTCCGTACACTTAGTACCTAATGCAGCGCTCAGCGCAGACAGATGCTCTGAAATTACTTTTAAATGAGCACTTTGCAGATGACCTCTCCTCCTTCCCTGCACGCCCAAGCTGAAATAAAGAAGCCAGCGGTGAGCGGAACACGCAGTAACCTTGTTACAGCACCATTTGATTTCCTGAAGCTCCGTCCGCATCCTGTCCAAAGGGACCTGCTAATGACAACACCTCACAGACGCATTATAAGGTTTAAGATGGGTTCGCCCAAAAGATACATCAGTGAAAAACAACAGCTAAATGTCCTGCTGTCCCTCTAACCCTCGAGGGCTAGGAAGGGGAGGCAGCAGGGTGGGCAGAGAAGGCCTCAGAGGTCAGGCTTTGTAGCCTCCCCCATTGACTTCACTGTGTAGGGAGGGACAGGAGAGAGCTGATTTCCCTCCCCTTCACTTAAGAGCTACCAGCACTACCTCAAGTCTCCAAACACCCAAAGGCAGTGGAGCTGTTGGGACTGGAAGCACATCCTCACACCCCTATATTCCTGCTGCATGAATTAATTGCTTTCAGGTACCAGGCCCCCTGCTACGCGACAGGGAGGAAACAAAGATTCCGCAGGAATCTTCCCTGTGGAGCTCCGGATCCAGGGGGTGGCAGACAAGCAGGAGTCACAGCAGCACCTGGGCAGGGGATCAGAGAAACTTGTGCCCCCACCTGGTCAGACGCAGAGGTCCCCCGCTTCTCTGTGGGGTGTGTGCCAAGAGTCCCAGTGGATGCTTGACACCACCGCACCGAACTCTATATACTGCTTTTCTCCTACACAGTTATACGTAGGATGAAGTTTATCAATTAGGCGCAGAAAGAGACTAACAACAACAACAATAAAACAGAACAACTTGGACAATATACTGTCATAAAAGTGATGAGAATGTCACAGCTCTCAAAATATCGTATCGTACATGATGTTTTTGAACCTCAGTTGACCAGGTTGCCAAACCACAGAAAGTGGATGGGGGGTGACTGTATGGCTTCATCTCATCCCATATGCTCTGAACCCAACTTTGACCCCCCCCAGCTTCCCACAGCTCAGCCCTGACAGCTGCTTGACCAGGCGCTCACTGTCCGTTCAGAGACCGTGGCTGTGTAGGGAGGGACAGGGGAGCCACTGTCTGGGGAAGAACAGAGTTTACGCTCCATGGGGTACAAACAACGGAGCTCAGGAGCCAGTGCTTCTCCCTTTGGCCCCCCAGGAAGACACCTGAGGTCGACTCTGCAGGGAGCTGGGGTGGAATTGTGTCCTCCAGAAAGATGTTGAAGCCCTAACCCGTCGCACCTATGAATGTGACCTGATTTGGAAACAAGGTCCTTGCAGGTGCCCACATCAAGATGATGGCATTAGGGTAGGTGCTAACCTTAGGCACCCACTGGTGTCCTTACAGAGCAGGGACATTCAGACACAGAGACAGACAAGGACACCCAGGGGCAACACCCAGGGACCGCGTGGGCAGAGCCCCGGGGATGCGTCCACAACCAAGGACACCTGCTAACGCCTAGGAACTGGGGAGAGGCCTGGACCAGACACCCCTCCCAGCCCTCAGAAGGAGCCAGCCCGGCAGACACTGTGATCCCAGACTCCCAGCCGAGAAGTGTGATGCCGAGTGTCTGTCTCTGCTGCCCCGTCTGCGGCGCTTTGCTCCAGCAGCCCCAGGAGAGACAGAGCTCCTCGAATGTGCCAGGGAGACGGCAGTTCCATTCTCACGGCGAGGACCAGCTGGGCAGCCACCCGAGCGCTGGCTGCACTTGGATCCCCGTTTCAGCTTCCCCTGCCACTTCTCTTAATCCCTTGGGTCCCCAAATTAAGTCCCCACATAAGGCACCCCACCAAGTCCTTGAGCGGGGCTCTGCTTTCTAACAGGAAAACCAGACTAAGACATCCGCCCTGCGGTCAGCCTCCAAGCTGGGTCCCTGACTGACCGACTGGGTGGAGGGCGGTGATCCTGGACTCTTCCATGAGTGAGAAATAAACTGGGCATTATAGCCACTTAGCGTCCCTGAGCCACACAGGGCAAGCCTCCTGGGGGGCTGAGGCTGCTCCACTCACCTCACCGATAAGTCAGGTCCCCTCAGCATAGAGGTGCCATCAAGTAGGAATGCCACGAGACTGGAGCAGAATTTCTCTGGTCACTCCCCACAGCGCTCACTTCCTCACAGACATTCCTCATCGCCATTACTTGACAGTAATCGGAGGAAATGTTCTTTCAGGCTCCCTTTCTTGCCTGCTAGGAAATCCAACCACCTGTACCTCATTTTCTTATCCTATCTGCCTGCCCCATCCATTCCTCCAAGAACAAGGGGCGATTGGATTAGTAGGGTACATTTGCATAACTGTTCCAGCTATTTTCCTCAGTTATTGTAGCATAACTAAGAGTTATTCTAGAAGAAATAAGAAAAACTCCTATATATGCTCAAAGCCTGCTAGCGCATAATATTATGCTATCATAATGTCTATGTTTACATCTTAAATCCTCGACTAGACAATAAACTCCTCCTTGTGAGGTGGCTCCAGTAGTCTGTGGCTAGCCAAGCCTTTCTTGCTTTGTTCAAAGCAGGAAGTGAATAAATATTTAAGAACTTATCCTTCTTGCATTTACCAAATCCTCTTTGCTTTCAAGTACTATCCCAAATACGGCACTGTTTCCTAAGATAATTGCTCCGCACACGCTCAAGTGTTGCTTGTAATGCTGCTGTGGGAGCCTGTGGCGGATGTGGGGGGCGTGGGGAGACCCTCAGCCTTGGCCTTGTCTCTCCGTGGGCGCAAGTGGAGTTCTGCGCTCCCCTCCCGGCCCACCCTGCGCACACATTCCAATAAAACAGCGCCCATCCATCTGGCACTCGAGGACTTGGGAAGGGAGACGGAAGAAAGGAAGACAATCTCTCTCCCACCTGCAGAAGAGCTGTGATAACAATCCTATTTTTAGCCTGGAATAGAATCACATCAGGTGCTAGGTATGCTGGGAAAGGGAAGCGGGGAGGGGGGCTGGAATGGACCAAAAGTTCTGTGCACACGCTCTCTCCACCTGGCTGTTGCAGGGACCCTCCCAAGCATGCTTGCTCGCTGGATGTACTTAAAATCTTGAAGTGGGTGAGAAGCTGGCAGCATAGAATTCTAAAACCTGCCAACAATTTAATTCGCTGGGTCAGTATTTATTCAGCATTGTGTGCCTGCAAATATTTGGGCAAGGTTTGAGTGGCATCGGCGTGGAGGGCTGGAGAAAGGCAAAGGTGACCAGGCTTACATTTCACTGCTGGGGCCCAGTGAGTGCTGTCAGCACTGTTTAGACATCGGCCACCGGGGGAACAGGTCTGCCCTAGTTTCTAACATCCTAGAAAGCTCTATGTCTCCCCAATGACACCAGGAAAGCAAACCAGGCAGATAAAGTGGTGATTCAGTGGCTGCTCTAACCCTGGGCAGCTCCCTCTGCATAGGAAGGGGGCCCAGAGTCCACTTGGCTGTAAGCAACTACAATAAACCAACCGTAGGTGTCACTGCTGACCCCTGTGTTTGCTGGTTTCCCCCTTCCAGTGCGGATCATGTGGAGAATGCTGGTCAGGGCTGCCTCCTCTGGATCCAGAGGCCAGAGGGTTTCAATTTAAAACACTTTTGGTAAATAGTTTCTGCTCTGAAGCTCTTGACAATTAAAAAAAAAAAATAGTTATCCCCCAAAGCGATCCAGTGGCTATTGTGAAATTTTAGACGGTATCACTTCGGTTGTAACATGCTAGCCACTGAAGGATGCTCTCAGCAAATCAGCACAGTAACATTGATCTGATGGCACTATGTGATCTGATCAATTTATTTCCCTGACAAACAGCTCAATACAGTGAATCTTATCGGCTCGCTAAGACTCTATACATTTAGTAAGAGGGTTTTCTCTCTCAGAACTGCCATGGCGATACTTTCTTTCTCTGCAGGTTTGACATTTTAACTCTCAGGCCTACTTGTGGCACGCAGTTGGAGGACCCTGGTAGGAAGCAACCCCGGTCCCAGCCATGAGGCACAAGATGCAAAGGCCCTTATTCTTCCAGGACTATGAAGATCTTGGGGGCACAGCTATAAAGGTGCTGGGACCAGAGGCAGAATGCATCCATCTGGACTCAGAGACAAAGCATGTGGTTGCCCACCTTCCCTGGCACTTTGGTCTCCTGGGGTCTCCCACTGTAAGGCCCTCTGAGTTGAGTAGGGCTGAGCTATGGGAGCCTCTGGGGGGCAGCGGTGGGGACACAGAGAACAGAGCACCTACCTGGGAGCCAGAGGCCCTGCCAGGCCAGGGAAAAGATTGTACCAGGGCCCTTCCACGAGCGCACTTGCTTAGAGGAAAAATAGGTAGGTGAAGAGGTCTGAGACAGCCTTAATAAAACAATGAACCCACAGATCCTGCAGCCCTGAATCAGCCCTATGGAAACAGCTCGGAGGGGAATGTTGAGCCTGTCACAGATGCCAGCGGGGGAGGAACCTGCTTCGTGTCAGGGTGTCAGGCAGCACTCACTCTGGATGCCACAGCCGACTCCAGGGACCAGGAGGCTTTGCATTGGTGCTGGTAAGAAAAGGCAACTCAAGGGGCCTCCCCTGGTGGCACAGCGGTTGAGTGCTGGGCTGCGAGGCTGCCCGTAGTCTCTGCAGCACCAGTTCATTCCCCGGCCACCGGCGAGGGTCCCACCAAAAAAAAAGAAGAGGCAACTCAAGGAAAGCCTATACAATCAGAGTATGGGACGGCACAGGACCCTTTGGGTGTCTACATTACTCTCCCCAAAGGGCCAATTTTGCCAGTGGAGAAGCACACAGGGCCTTCGTGGTGTGTGTGAGATATACACCTCATGCTTGCAGGGTGTGGGAATGATTTCCTGTCCTGCACTCAGGCCAGGGTATAAACAGGGACTCTACACAGGGGCGGCAGGGGGATGGTGGCAATAGCTGGCAGTCACCTAGTCTTGTCCTGAAATTTAACAACTCATCTTCCTTCTAGGCCCCACAGTCCACCAAAGGGCCTCGCCAGGTTGCTCAGATCCTGACACACAACCAGTGACACTGCTCCTCCATGCGCTGACCAGACAGCTGTGCAGGGACTTGCACCGCAGTCTACCCATACGCCGTTACCAGCTCTACGTGTCTAGTAGGTACAGAGCATGAGTGACCACTAGCAGTGACAGCCACAGTCCTCTACCTTAAATGTCCTATAGCCAATTGCTTCCTACAGCACACATTTGTTGACTTTCGCTAGTCTTCTAACTGATTGAGGAACTATTTGAGGCCCATCACCCCAAAATGGACAACATTCAGGCAAGGGAAAAGACAGGCAGAAATTTCAGGGTCACAGGAACTGGTGGGCCAAAAGCCATTTTGAAAATGGTCCTCGAAAGTGGCTCCCATCTCGGCAGCACTGCCCCTGCACATGTCTGTAAAACACGCACACACCCACATGCCCCCACACATACACACGTGTGTACACACATAAGCACACATGCCTGCTGTTCAGAACAGCCTCTCTTTTCTGTTCTCAAAGCTGCAAATTCCTAAACCATGATGTTGAACAGTGGAGTTGCGTTGTGACCCAGCACCTCCACTCCTAGGTACATCCTCGAAAGAAATGGAAACGCTTGTCTGCACAAAGAACATGTGGATGAATGTTGATAGTAGCCAAAAAGTGGAAACAATCCAAGGTGAATAGATAATAAAGCTTATTTGCAGAATAAACAAAATGTGGCCTATTCATAGAGTGGACTACTATTTTTTTTAAAAAAATTGATTTATGTATACAAGAAGTGGGGTATAGGCCAGAGGTGTGTGTGTGTGTGGGGGGGAAGAGGATTCACCAGAGACAGAGTGGGGAGCAGAACAGGTGGATCTACTGAAATACACTGCTGAAGGGAGCAGCAGGTGAGACAGGAGAGGTCTGCTGCACCATGTGGGTCAGCTCCCTGGTCGGGGATCGAACTCGTGTGGCAGAGGCTGCAGATAGTTTCATAGTACTGTGTCTTAACCCCTTGTGCCCTCAAGGAGGCCCCGAGTGCACCACTATTTGATAACGTAAGAATGCAGTACTGATGGAAGCCTGCTGGGAAACACCATGCCAAGTGGAAGAAGCCAGACACAAGGACCACACAATAAGCAGAACAGGCAAATGTAGAGATCTCTCCAGCAGGGAAGCTGGCTCTGAGGACTCTAGGAGGTAGGGTCCAAAAGGCCAGAAAAACAACAGATGGCAGCCAGCACATGCGCTACTATCAAAGACCCACCCAGATGTGAGACCGGTGACCCTATTCTCCAGAGGGAGGAAGGCAATCGACCTGGGTCTGGCTTATCTAACACACGGGCAGATCTGATGTTGAGGTGGGGAAGGGTCAAATGCCCCGTTTGACCTCAATCCACCTAGTCTTCTGGGGAGCCACTCCTTTGAGAGATAAACATGGCATGTAGACTGCTGCTTGCTCAGCTTTTTGGGTCTCTATTCTGTAAGCCAGAAGTCCGGAGAGCAGGAGGGATGACCGGTGCCACACACAAGGCAGGATTTAGGAGGAGCTAAGAGTCTTAGGAAACCAGAGCAGCCCACTAGGGTGGGAACCCCAGAGAGTACTTCATCTTCTTCCCAGCGCTACCCGCTGCCAGCATGGACTCGGAGCTGACGTGCTGAGCCGCAGCTCTCCTGTGACCTGCGGGAAGGCCTGGGTCTGGGAAAGACAAGATGATGCTTCTGGCCCTCTTCCCAGGCCCTCGCATTTGATATGGGCCTCGCAGGACCTGGAGGTGAGACGCCTGGGATCCAGCAGCTGTGGCTTCTCTGCATTGCTTGGCAACTTGCATCACATTTTCTGAAGAAACCACCACGTGGAGGCGGTGGCATCCAAACCACAGATGGCTCTCAGAAGCAGAACCTTATTCTGGCACATCTGGACCCAATCTGAGCCACACGTGAGGATGTTATCAGCTGCATCTTACTGGTAAGAATCTGAAATCGGAGGATCCTGGCAACAGAATAACTTGCTAAGGTCACTCAGTGAGTCAGTGTTAAAGAGGGACTCGAAACCTAGATGCACACCTTGAAGGGCTGTCAGCCTGGCGAGACTCGAGAGTGTGGCTGGTGCAGGAGTGTGGCTTCTGGTTTCTCCGGCTCTCTCTAGCTTCCCTAGGTCTGCTGTGACAATTGCCACACAGTGGTGGGTTTCCAAAATGTATCCTCTCACTGTTCTGGAGGCTGGAAGTCCAAAGTCAGGGTGCCAGCAGGTGGCCACGCTCCTTCTGCAGGCTGTGGGGTTGGAGGCCTCTTGCCTCTTTCAGTTTCTAGTGATCTCGGTCATCCTCAACATTCCTGGGCTGGTGGCTACATCAGTCCACCCTCCGTCCCCACCATGGCATGACCCAAGCCCTGTGTGGCTCCATGCCCGGTGCATGGGCCTGTGTCTTCTTTCCTTCTCTGACATGGCTACCGCTCATGCCGCAGCGGAGCCCCGTGACGCCAGAATGACCTCACCTGAACAAGTGACATCTGTGAGACATTATTTCCAAACACAGTCACACTCGAGCACTGGTTTTCAGGGGACACAAATGAGTGCATTTGGAAATAAAAATGAATCATTCTACTGCAAAGAGGCAAAGAAACATCTTGATTTGGACACCTCAACTCTGCTTTCTTTCCAGCAGACATGGCTCTGTCCCCTTCCACCAGGTTGCCTCTGCTGTAAACTCCATAAAGCTTTTTGTGTGATCCTCAGGCTCCCGAGTGTATGGAATGGCCGATGCTAAGCTGCAGAGTAAATGACCATGACTCAAAAGCCCAGCTCCACGGCTTCCCAGCTTTGCTCACTGGCCACGTGGACATGCACTGCCCGGCCCAGGAGTGCTGAGTGAATGTTGGCTGTCAACATTCCTCGCTGCTTCCAGTCTGGGTTCCTGAGGCACCTACTTTCTCACCATTGCCCAGATGCCCTGGGATTGTTTAAGCTCATGTCGGTCCCTTTTCTGGAGACCCCTTCCCCCTGTTTTGGCTGGAAAAAAATCCCATATTTTTTGAGGTCCTGCTCAAATTCACTCTCTCAGCGTCACCCTCCCCAATGGGGGGGGGTGTCTTCCTCCTCGGTGCATTCACAGACCTGGGGCTTTCAATCTAGGGCATCCTTACCCCATGCCCCTCCCATGGCCAGTGTCTGGACCAGCCGGGCAGATCAATGCGGTACCCGGGAGAGGAAGCAGGGGCTTGGTATAGGACAGGGGTACGCAAGGAGTGGAGACAAAGCCAGGATCATTGCCAGTCTCATCTATTCAGGAATGTGTACAATGTTATATAGGGTTCAGAGGAGGAGGTCTCTCGTTACCTCGAACAAGGAGAGACCACCAATACAAACAAGCCACAAGGAGCAAGCAGGGGGCAGGGTTCAGTCATCACAATAGGAAACTTGAAACCTTCCCTGGAGCTAACATTCAGTACCTGCTTCAGGCACGAACTGGGATGTTCAGGTCTGGGCCCCAGAAGTGGCTGAGCACAGTGCCCCGCACCAGCAGCGAGTCATCAGAAATGGACACAATCCTGAGCGACGGTGCTCCAACTCATTCCTTCCCTTCTCTCTGGCTCCCACAGACTCGCCATTGCCCTTCAGTCCCCTGACCTGCCCAGCGGCGCCCCTTCCTCCTTCTCCCCCACTAATTTATAAATAGGAAATGACAGCTGCACACAAATATATCCCAGAGGCCAGGGATGCTCTGAAGATAAGGTCAGACACATTTATTTTTTGCACCTTCTGACATATCTGAACCCTATTTCAGCTTCTTCAAGATGTAAAACTCTGGCTTCTTCCTCAAGGTCAGTGAAGGCTTTGCTCACCTTTTACTATTCTTTGTGGAAAGTTTCTCTTTAGGCTGACAGCCCTTCCCCAGAGAATGCACACCTAGCTGAAAAGCGCTTCATTTGAAACAATTGCACCATTCCAAAGAGGCCAAAGGCTTCCCGATTCATCCATATAATGCCAGGTCTGACAAGACACATATTTGGATCTTGTCCACAGAGGTCTCCATTGCCAAGTGAGGAAAACATCATTACATACGTGTGTTTATGGGTGTCGTGAGAGTGCGGGGCCAGGCGGGGGTGGCTAACTGGTTTGGGGAGGCAGACATGACCGTGTGAGGAAGTAATGTTCACTCAAAGATCTTGAAGGATGAGGAGGAGCTGTCCAGGAGAAGAGCATGAAGGACGGCTTGTGCAAAGGCCCTGCAGTAGGAGGGAAAGGTTATTGAGGCTCTGAGCCAATATAACTGGTGTGGCTGGAGAAGGCAAAGTGAAGGGCTGCTGATGGGCACATCCGCAGCACACCTGGGGCCATCTTCAGAGCACCTAGCAAATCAAGGGGAAGGTTTTAAATCTTATCCTGAGAACAGTGAAAAGCCTCCGAAGAGCTGTAAGTACAGAAAGTAGGTGCTTGTACGTGATTTCAGAAGGTCCTTCTGACTGTGGAGTGGATACTTGCTCTGGTGGTGGGGCACACAGAGGCTGCTGCAGGCACCCAGGCCGGAGCCCACGGAGGCGGCCTCCTCATCACGGCACAGTAAGTTGAGTTGAAAAACTCTTCCCCAAGCAGGACAGAAGGGAGTGGAGGTGGCGCATCAGGAATGACAAACAGCAGTACTTAGTGCACCTTATCTATACACTGAGAACCATCATGGGACCTTTCAACAGGAAACACTGGTTGAAAGATCCCAGCAGAGGTGATGCTTTCTATTCCCTCCACTTTCTCTCTCTGCTCTCCTTTCTTGCCTCACTGCTCACTGTGACCACCTCAGCTCCTAGACCACCAGCTTGGCAGCTTGTGGCTGGTCCCCCAAAATCCACTCTGCCGCTCTTCCACAGGAGCAAGAATGGAAGCCAGGAATGTGTCTGGGCACGAGGCTGTCCAGGCATACTACACTTGCCAGCATCTCTGACAGTGATGCGAGCTAACGGATGATGCCCTGATGCTCATCATGGGGTTGGTGACACAGCTACTTTCGGTGTGCAGCCTTCACGTTGTGGTGGCTGCTCCATCCTCTTGCCAGAGGTGACTGCGATTCAGCCTCACCCCTGCACGCAATGAACTGGTAGGTGCTGGAGAATGGCAGAGCCAGGGATGGATGGCACTGCCCACTGCCCTAAAATGCTCATCATGGACAGAAACAACCAATGCATTCATGTCCTTTATGTCACTGACTTGGGAGTCTTTTTGTAACAGCAGCTTAGGTTATGATCCTGCCTTTCTATGCCACTTTTCTAACTGAAAGGCCCTCATTTCTCCTTCTTCCTCTGCATGCATCCCACAGTCCCTACACACACACACACACACACACACACACACACACACACACACACACACACACACACACACACACACACCCCAAGAAGTATCACAGAGATTTTTGCTTTTTACAAGAATCAATAGGCAGTTTGGTTTCCTTTTCTTTCCTTTTTTAAAGGAAAACATTCCAAATGCCAGAGAAAATCATAAAATGCAGATAGGCAACGAGGAAAATGATGCATAATCTCACCAAAATATGCAATCACTTAGTGGCTCATTCTGTATTAGTCTGTTTGTGACCTTTCTAGGCAATGTGATGAATATCTTTTCATATCAAAGAATAAGTGTTACAACATGATTTTTTAACAGATGCATAGTATTTTATTGACTCTGCCCTAATTTACTCATTCACTCTTCAATTATTGGAAATGAATATTGTTTCCAGGTTGTTTTTTTTAAAATAATAAACTAGGCTGAAATGAAGAAAGTTCCACATCTTATATTACTTACTTGTCATAAATCTCTGAATACAGATTTTCTGGCAAAAGGGAACACAAAATTTACAGTTTTTATCTATATTATCAGCCTGTCTTCAAGAAATGGTTAAAAACAGGGGCGACGGGCTGATTTTATAATTACTGCTATACTCTCATGTACTGTGTCTTTAAAAAGATCCCCGCCCCCAGACCTCCTACCCTGGAGACCCCCGCTGCACTGGAGGCCCCAACATCTCTTGGCAGGCACCAGTCCTGCTTCATCCTGGGGCCTGGGTGTTAGCTTTGCTAATGCAGCTGGCTGTCCCCGGTACAGAATAAAGACTAGCATGGCAGGAAAATCCCACCATTCCTGTTATTTTTCACAGGCAACGTCTTGAGACTCTCTGAACAGGGCTATTTTCCATTTTCTGAGAACTCAATAACCCTCTCCCACATCGAGAAAAAAATCAGAATACAAACTTCTTTTTTTTTTAATATTTATTTATTGATTGATTGATACATACATACAAGCACTGGGTACAGTCAGAAGCGCAGGAGGGTAAGAGAATTCACCAGAGCCAGAGCGGGGAGCAGAGCAGGCAGAAGGACCGAAGTACACTGCTGAGGGGAGCAGCGGGCGCCAGGAGAGGTCTGTGCGCCATGCGGGACCCTCCTCAGGTGGCCGGGGAGCAGCCGGGGATCGAACCAGTGCTGCAGAGGCTGTGGGCAGCCTCGCAACCCAGCACTCAACCGCTGCGCCACCGGGGAGGCCCAGAATACAAACTTCTTAAGGGCTTCCTCTCAGATCTCTGCCAAGATGTAATGGCCAAGCACAAGCAAGGTCTGAAATGGTTCCTAGCAGGTGCTGACCAACCCAGCCGTGCCTCTCCCCCGCGGGGAGCAGCAAAGCGACTGTCCATCCAGGTAGACACAGGAGCACTCCAGGAGACCTGGTGCTGGCTGACTTATCTTTCCACAAAGCTGTCCACAAAGTTGGATAAAAAGGACTCTCTCCAATATGTGAATGGGTCTCCTGATGGAAGATGTCTTAGTGGGCGATTTTCTGTGTTTGCCCTTGCTCTTCAAACAGCCCAGGCACAATCATTCTGAAGCCTGGAGATCAGCTTTGAGTGTGAAGTTTTCTCTTGGAATCTTCTCATTCTTCCTTTTCTCAGCCCTCATTTAATGTTGGGCCACAGGTCCCAGTACTTCCTCCAAGTGCCTGTCTTCCCCAGAGCCATCCTCAAGTCTGCTGGTGGCTGTTGTCGGGAAGCTGTTCCAAGAGGGCCCATATACGCTGAAGGCATGGGACATACTCACCTCCTTGGCCTCACCTGTAAACTGCCCCCCCCGCACCCAACCCCAGGTATCACAGATGCCAGCACTGCAGCGGGTCTCCAGCATCTCTCCAAAGTTGCCTCAGTAGCCTAGAAATGCTCACTTTATTCACCTGGGGCAGATCTACAGAAGAGACGGATGGCAGCTAAGACCCGCGGATCGGCTAGGGCCTCAGGGGAACATGGATGCTCCTTTGGGGGGTAGCAATTCAAATATTTTTAGATGAGAAGGAAAAAACTGAAAGGGAAGTTTGATTGCTATAGTGTGGGCCTTCAGGAAAGATGCAACACCGTAGGGGTGAAACGTTCTCCGCTGTCTCTCCTCTCGATCTGCTGCTGGGCGCACTGTGGCTGCCCCAGGCCCGGCCTCTGTGCAGCCCGCTCAGGTCTCCGTGCCACACACTTGTGGCTGCAGCGGTCACTCCCAGCTCCGCCACGTTTCCAAGGTTCCTGATGTAAACTCCCTTGCAAAAGACTCTCACTGACCCAGGTAATTCTGTCCTCTCATGTCCGCAAAGTCAGACCCCACTTGGCTGAGGGTGGGCCTGCCCCTGTATGGTCAGCTGGGGCCATGCGGTCAGAGGGAGCAGAGATCTTTATCAGGCCAAGCCCTACCTGGGTCTCTATGTAGACATTTCTGTGAGGATGGTGTCTGTGTTGCCAGATATGTGAATCCTACATAAGGATTCACATTCTCACTGGGAGGAGAGGAAAGGAAATTTGAATAACCCAGAGAGCCCATGCTGAAGGCTGAGCCGCCCTAACACATTCTGCCTGTCAGGTGTAGGAGGCATAGAAAGCAGGAGGAGAAAAAGGATTTCAGGGAAACAAGAGCCGTTTCTTGGTAAGAAATTCTGACCTGAGATCTTTGAAATCTTCAAAGTGCCAGGAAGTGAGTTATCTATTGAATTATCCATTCAGGAAGTGAGTGCAGGTTCTCCCCTGGGAGCTTCCAGACACAAAGGGGAGCCTCCGCTCTCCTGTCTCCTGCGTTGTCTTCCAGGACATCTGGAGGTGTGTGCCTGGGAGGAGGGTGGAGCTGAGCATGACTCACCTGAGGAGCTGGTTGGCGAGGCTCCTGTGCAGGCGGCCAGCATCGGGGCTTTTGTCCTTGCAGGAGGACTCACCTGGAGGAGGCAAACTGAACACGGCTCCCCCTCCTCCTCGCCCTTGCCCCTCCCGTGCCTTCTGCGCAGAGGGGCAGCTTCCCCCGCCCTCCAGTGGTTGGGCTGGACCAGCCTGCCCTTGTCCATCCCAGGACTTGTGAGAGAAAAAGCTGACTGCAAAGCTAAGGCGAGTCAGAAGTCCTCGCTCAGAGTCCCTCCTGAGTAGCCAGGCCGACAGCTACATGTCCAGCACACTGTGAGAAAGGCCGGGCTGCAGACAGTTCTGAGGTTCAAGGACAGGGCCAGCTGGCTGTCCTTCAGGCCGTCCTCCTACCAAACCGGGGATGGTCTGTGTCCTCCTCCCAGGACCAGGGGCATTGACTCTCCACCATGACTATCTCAAAAATGAATTTCAGGGCCTCCCTGGTGGCGCACCGGTTGAGTGCTGGGTTGCAAAGCTGCCCGCAGCCTCTGCAGCGCCAGTTCGATGCCCGGCTGCTCCCTGGCCACTGGAGGAGGGTCCCACATGGTGCACAGACCTCTACTGCCGCCCGCTGCTCCCCTCAGCAGTGTACCTCGGTCCTTCTGCCTGCTCTGCTCCCCGCTCTGGCTCTGGTGAATTCTCTCACCACCCCCCCACCCCCGCGCTTCTGACTGTACCCAGTGCTTGTATAAATAAATAAATAAATAAATATTTTTAAAAAAATGAATTTCAGACCCCAATGCAGCCCACAGCTCGGCACCCAGTGTGGCAACTTTTCTACTCCTGATGTGGCTACACGGCTGAGCCCCATCCCCCACCAATATTCAGCTGAGGCCGTGCAGGGCAGGGGAAGAGGCCCAGCTTTGGAATTCGATGGACTGGTTCAAATTCTGCGTCTGTGTGATGTGGAAGTGAGTCACTTAATCTTTTAGTCTGTTTCCTTATCTGTCAAATGGGAAAAATAATCCTCTCCTCTCAAAACTGTTGCCTTGATTCAAAAAAGTACTGGCTGAAAGTGGCCGAGCCTGGTGCCAGACACAGAGTTCTGCCGAGCGAGCAACCCTCATTCATCACTCATCCTTCCAACACACACTCCTACCGCAGGCAAGTGAGAGGAGACAGGCACTGGGTTAGATGCTAAGATATTGGGAAGTCAGGCAGGGAGACCGTCGCGTCTACTATGGCACAGATAGCCACCGGTGTGAAAACAGAGAAGACTTGTAACTCAGGTCAGGAGAGGAAATCAAGGAAAGCTCCCCAGAGGAGGTGGCAGCAGTGAGCCAGGAAAAGATAAATAAGTTCTGATGGGGAAAAGGGTGCTCTTGGCCCAGAGGGAGCCGGTTAGTCAAAAGCCTTAGGTTGGGAGAGTCTGCTGTGTGGGACCCATGAGGCTGTGAGCTAAGAAACATCCTGCAGCCAGCTGCTTCACCCGCAAAGCAGAAGGCATCCATGTATCTGTGCTATGATGCAGGTATGAACACACATGAAAAGCTATGAGGGCACATGCTTCTTAGCTGCTGCCTCAGTATATGCTGACAGTGAAATCTGTGGCCTGGAGGAAGCCAGTGCCAGTGAATAGGAGGCGATCTCAAATTTAACAACATTTTTACTTACAAGTGGATGGATTTCTGGTAAGTCCAGGGGGTCTTTGAAGCCAGGCTGATTTATATAGAGCAGAGACATGCAGGCTTGTTTTCACTAGGAGCAGGAGATAATAAATAGCTGAGGATGAAAATTCTAATTGACAAAAGTGGTTCGACTAGAGGAGAAAATAAAAAACCCGGATGAATTACCAAGCTCAGTGGGCTCTTGGGCAATGTGTCCAGTGTCCAGGTGGAACACGCAGCCGATCGCTCAGGGTAACTGACAGGCTGGGGTTTCAATGACTCCTCTGTGCAAAGACAGGGTCAAGACTAGGGGTTAAGAGAATTCCGTAATTTAATAAACCCTCCGCAAGAAAAGCAAGGTTGTCAGTTTCTTGTCTTTGGCCTCCCTATACAAATACTTCTCCATTAAGGCCCAGCACATCTCTAATTAAATCTAAATTGCATTCTAGACATAGACATCCAAAGAATTCTGTTCCGCAAAGACCCAGACTGTTGAATTGTGAGTTAATATTTGAAAGCCCTTTAACTCTTCCTTCCCTGATGTCCCATCTTCCTGGTTCACCTGGGCGCCAGGAGCCCTGCAGAGAATATAACGAGCCTCATTTCTCCTCCTGGCAGAGAGAACAAATCACACTTCATAAAAAATGGTCAGAAATCTTCAAATGACTCATCCCATCAGCAGCATGACAAAAACTAGCGATGCACCGGATTTGGGGACACGGCTTTTCCGTGGCAGAGGACGGGGACATGGCGCCAGAGAGCAGGTCGCCAATTAAGGCACACACAGACTGCGAACTGCAGGGCTCCACCGTCCCCCAGGAAGCTCTCATCCTGGATGCCCATTAAAATCGCCTACAAAAGACGTAAGGACACTAAGGAGACAGAGCAAATAAAATGATCCAGAATGGCAACTGGTGAAATGTGAATGCGGTGTGTAGAGGAGGGACTGGCACTGGCTCAGTGTGACTCTCTGGGCGTTGGTAATTACGGTGTTATGTAAGATGGTAACATTTGGGGATGCTTGGGCAAAGGGGGGAGGATTTAAGGGACTATTTTGCATCATTTTGGTAAATCTGAAGTACTTTAAAAGGAAAAGTAAAAAAAAAGAAGAAAAAGAAAGGAGTCAAAGGGAAAGTCTCCCAGAAAACCTTTAAATACCAATGTTGGGGTCCCACCTCAGCTCCATTAAATCAAGCCTCTGGGTATGGAATATGTGTGTCAGTATTTTTAAAAGGCTCTCGGTGATTTTAATGTGCAGCTAGAGTGAGACCCACTGCTCAGGTGAGGTGAGGGTAGGTGAAATGAGGCTGATCCCTGTTTTACCACAGGCTCTGTGGCAGGTCGTTCTCTGCAAAATGGAGCTACTTGTCTCTACCTCAGGATACTGTCTCTACCTCAGGATACCCCTAGTGTGAAGGTGAAAGAGAATGTGGAGAGGAAAGCTTTATAGTTTCAGGAATTATGGAAGCTCAAGGTGCCTGAGCCATGGCTTCCTGAGGAGAAGCTTCAACACTTAGTGCTCTGGTGACCGCAGAGCACAATGACATACTGACAAGCCAGTAAGGGGCAGCTTCAAAACCGGAGCAGTGCCATTATAAGTAGGGTTCCTGTCTGACAGTCACCTCACCCCGACCTCCACCAGCACCTGCATCCATGGGCCGCACACATTTGGACCCCCATAGTCATTTCCTATCCTGATTTATGACGTAAGGGATACATGGTCTCTCCACTTATTAAAAGGAACTACCTTCCATTAGCCCTTGACCCCTCACCTACAACAAGGTGCTCAATCTGTGCATGAGAATCACTGGAAGGGCTTGTGAAAACACATTTTGCACTGGGACACTCACAGCAGCCCTAGTCACAACAGCCAAAAGGTGGAGATGACCTAAATGTCCAACAACTCAGGACCAGATATACAACACATGGTCTAGTCTAATATTAGTCAGCCATAAGGAGGACTAAGTACGGAAACATACTATAATACAGATGAAACATGATGCTGAGTAAAAGAAGCCCGACACAAAGGGACAGCTATTGTATGTTTTCATTTATCTGGACAGGTCTGTAGAGACAGGAAGGAGATTAGTGACTGCACAGACCTGAGGGACAGAAGTGAAAACTAAAGGGTGTAGGGTTTTCTTTGTGAGGTAGAAAAATGTCTTAAAATTGATTGTGGTGAGGGCTGCTATACCAAACACTACTGAACTGTATACTTTAAATGGGTGAATTGCATCTCAATTGTTTCAAATAATTTAAAATGTACAGACATCTGAAAAACAAAACACTCCAAGAATCCCATATATTGCTGATTCAGAGTTTCTGATTCAGTAGATCTTGTGGGGAGTGGGGGCTGAGTATTTGCATTTCTAACAAGTTTTGAGGTGATGCTGCCGGTTCTGGGGATCACACTTTGAGAACAAGTGATCGCTAATATTCTTGTTAGTCTGGTTGCTGATAAAATCCAAGAAGTTTCTATTCATGTCTTCTGGATCTCTAGAAAACTACATTTCTTTTTCTGCTTTAAACTTTTCATATGGGGCTGGTCAAACTTAGCTTGAGAAAATGAAGTCTTTTGACTGAGGTTGATACCTTAACAAGTTCATTTATTTGTTGTACAGGGTTCAGACCCCTAGTGCTAGACACAGCCTGGAACAACTAAGATGGACTCAGCTGCGCCTGGAACAACTAAGATGGCTTCTTTCATATGCCTGCTGCCTCAAATAGGATGGTTGGAATGGCCTGCAAGTGGCTGAGCTTCTCTCTCCATGATTCACTAGTTTAGCTGGATCTCAAGAGCAGTCTTTGATTTTACTAGTGATAACTTTTTCTTGTGCACTATGCCCCACGTATATTCAAATGAATCTTTGGATGATTTATTTAATCATCAAAAGGACTGTTGGAGGTGGCTATTAGTATTAGACTTTATAGTAGACTAGTATGAAGCTCAGAAAGGAAAATGTCATGTCCAAGTTCACCAGCTAAGTAACTGGCAGGAACCAGTTAACTAACCAGCAGAAGAGGGCGACTGGCAGTCCAGTGTAGACCTCTTCTGCTCCTAGGCCATTTAGGTCAGTGGCCTAGGGTAGCCCCGATTTGATTTACAAGGCAGGAGAGTGGCTTTTAGATCAAGTTGACAGGCAAGTATGTATCTTCACGCCCAGTACCCTCACGCCCAGGACCCAGTATATTCCCTAGACTAATTTCTTGCTCTATGGCTGTGTAAAGCACAGTAGGTGGGGCCATTCTCTGATCAGCTGAGGACTCTATCTCCAAACTCAATTTTTTTCTCCCAATGTAAATTCCCAACCTAGTTTGGTAGTGGGCAATGGGCTGTTAAGGGTGCGGTGTAGTGTAAATGTGACATCATTCTCAGTCCTGCCAGGTGCATAAGCCTTTCAAAACAAACCTCATTGACCTAAGTGAATTTTTAATTAGTAGGATGTTTCCATTCAATCACCAAGTGTTTGCTGAGTGTCTATGTGTCATTCACTGGTCTAGGAGCTGGGACTCAGCAACCAACAAAGAAGTCACTCTCCAGCCTCAAGGAACTTGCTTTGGTACTGGAGGAGGAGGAAGGGAACATAAAATGCACAAAACACGTATCAGGTGGTGGTAAATGCAAGGAAGGAAAGTAAAAGAAGAATGATTAGGTGATGAAAGGGTGCTATTTTCCACTGTGTAGTCAGAGAAAGCCTCTCAGAAGGTGATTCTTGAGACATGCAAGTACCCAAGAATCAAGAACTCTAGGCCAAAAGAACAGCAGGGCATCCAATTAAATGAAATGGAGGGAGTGAAGGGAAAGTTGTATACGAGGTCGACATAGAACTGAAAGGAGAGCCTGGAGGCCATGGAAAAGACACTAGGTTTTATCTGAAGTGAGAGGGGAAGCCATTAGAGTTCTGTGTGGTCACATGATCTGCTTTATGATTTTTAAAGGACTGTCTTGGCTGTTGTATGAGGAAAAGGGTAGAAGCAAGGAGACTGATTAATAAGTTATTGCAGTAATCCTGGGGATGATGGCTTGGAATAGAATGGAAACTGCAGTGGGAATGGTGATGAGAAGTTTGCTTTGGATGTATTTCACGAGAACTGACTGAATTTGCCAATGGATTGGATGTGGATGTGAGAGAGACAAGGCAAGAATGCCTCCAAGGTTTTTGGCATGAGAAGTCAGAACAACAGATATTTACTGAGGTAGAAAAGAAAAAGGAGAGGAAAATTTTGGGGAAAATTGATAGTTCATCTTGGGACGTATTAAGCTTGAGATGCTTATTAAACATTCAAGCAGGATGTTGAATACAGCTGGATGTGAGTCTGGAATACAAAGAAGTTGGGCTAGAGACATACATTGGAGAGTCATCAGTGTATAGATGGTATTTTTATACACAAAAATGGATGAGATCATTCAGGAAATGAATGTAGATTAGAAAAGTCCAAAGTTGAGAGCCCTCAAGGTCTCTACTACCCAGAAGTCAAGAGCATAAGTAACACTCAGAAAATGAGACTGAAAAGAAGTAAATTTTTTACTAAATGATATTGGATCAGTCGGACATCCATATGCAAAAAATGTTCTTCAAGCCGTATCTTGCATCATATAAAGGGTTAACTCAAAACGGAACATAAATCTGAATGGAAAGCCTAAAACCATAAAGCTTTCAGAGGAAAAAAAAATGATACAAATCTTTGTGACCTTAGAATGGACATTCTTAAATAGGATACCAATTACACAATCATTAAAGAAAAAATAAGTATCATCCAAATTAAAGCTCTCTTCTTCCAAAAACTATCAGGAGACAGTTTAAGGAAAAGACAAGCCACAAATTTTGCAAATCATGTATCTGGTAAAGGAACTGCATCCAGAATGTCAGAACAATTAGTAAATTTCAGTTAAGACAACAACCAATCTAGTGAAAAATGGGCAAAATATTTGAATATGCATTTTACCAAAGAAGATATATGGATTGCAAACAGGCACAAGAAAAGATGCTCAACATCTTTAATCACTGAGAAAATGCAAATTAAAATCAAAAGAAAGCACCACACACTCATTAAAGACGGCTACAATTTAAAAAATAGTTCAATGCATGACTATCATGTGAGGTGGTCATTCCAGTCCTAGGTATTTCTCCAAGAGGTCTAAAAACATGACCACACAAAGATTTGTATACAAAAACTCATGCTGGGCCTCTCTGGTGGTGCAAGGGGTTAAGACGCAACCTATGAAGCAATCTGCAGCCTCTGCAACACAAGTTCGATCCCTGGCCATGGAGCTACCCCTATGGTGCAGCAGACCTCTCTGTCTCGCCCGCTGCTCCCCTCAGCAGTGTGTTTCAGTCAGTGTATTTCAGTGTATTTCAGTCAGTCTCCTTGCTGTTCCCCGCTCTGTCTCTGTGAATCCTCACCCCACAAACCTCCGGCCTGTACCCCAGTTCTTGTATGCATAAATAAATAAATCTTTAAAAAAAACAAAACTCATGCCAACTTTATTTATAATTACCAAAACTTGGAAGTTTTTTTACCTATCCATGAATGGATAAACAAATTGTGGTATAAGCCATACAATGGATTAGTTTTCAACAATAAAAAGGAATGAACTACGATTGATACATACCACATGGGTGAACATCAAGATGATGCTGAGTGAAAGGAATCAAAAAATGAATACATCCTGTGTGATCCCATTTAGGTAACACTCTAGGAAATGTAAATTAATCTATAGAGACAGAAAACAAAATAGATCAGTGTTTGGGAAAGGTGGGAGGGACGGGCTGGCAGGGGGACTGGGAAACTGCATGAAATAGAAACATGAGGAAACTCTTAAGGGACATGGCTGTGTTCAACGTCTACTGTAGTGATGGTTTTAAGGACAGATGCACATTGTCAGCATTTACCAAGTTGCCTATTTTAAACCTATGCAGTTTATTTGCTATTAATTTTTTTAAAGATTTATTTATTTATGCATACAAGAGCTGGGGCACAGGCCAGAGGTGTGGGGGGGTGAGAGGATTCACCAGAGACAGAGTGGGGAGCATAACAGGCAGATTGATCAAAGTACACTGCTGAGGAGAGCAGCAGACGAGTCAGGAGAGGTCTGCTGCACCATGTGGGTAGCTCCCTGGCCGGCCAGGGATCGAACTTGTGCTGCAGAAGCCATGGATTGCTTCATAGTGTGGTGCTTAACCCCTTGCACCACCAGGGAGACCCTTCACAGGTTGCATCTTAACTGTTTGCGCTACCAGGGAGGCCTTATTCGATATCAAATATACCTCAATAAACAAAGGAAAAGACCGGGAAGGGAGAAAAGCATAGACAGGGAATACAGACAAGCTTTCTTTTTTTTTTTTTTTTTTTAGAGGCATGTTTTTTTTTTATTTATTTATTATATTTGTTTGTTTGTTTTGTTTATACATGCACTGGGTACAGTCAGAAGCGCGGGAGGGTGAGAGAATTCACCAGAGCCAGAGCGGGGAGCAGAGCAGGCAGAAGGACCGAAGTACACTGCTGAGGGGAGCAGCGGGCGGCAGGAGAGGTCTGCGCGCCATGTGGGATCCTCCTCCGGTGGCCGGGGAGCAGCCGGGGATCGAACCAGCGCCGCAGAGGCCGCGGGCAGCTTCGCAACCCAGCACTCAACCGCTGCGCCACCGGGGAGGCCCACAGACAAGCTTTCTTGAGGAGTTAGGCTGTAATGAGAAAAGGTGAAAGGGAACTGGGGCTGGAAAGGGATAGGAGGGGCAACTTATCTTCGCAAGATGGAAGACACTACCTCATGTTTGGTTACTGTGGGAATAACCAGTAGGGAGGGGATTTGATAATGTGGGACAGAGAGAGGTCCAGTGCAGACGTGAGGTCTTTGAGAGGATCAGAGGAGCTGGGATCCAGCATGTCCTTGAGCCAGAGTGGCAGGTACCTGGAGAGCATGTGCACGAGATGTAGGTGGAGGCTGGGGAAGGACTCTCTTAACTATGTCTTTTTTCCCAGTAAAATCAAAAGGAAGGTCATCAGCCAAGAGTGGAGAAGGGGAAGAGGTTTTGGAGGTTTAGGATTAGAGGGAAATTGTGAAAGAGTTGTCTTGGAGAGCAGGAGAGAGTAAAAGTAGGAAGCAGCACCCAAGTACCACTAGAGGCCGAGGTCATGACTTCTCTAGTGAGGTTCATCGCTAGGTTGGATGTTTTTCTTCCTGCACATCCTGCCGCTAAGGTGCTGCTAACCTGCCTGAAGAGTAGGCCCTGTTGTCAGACTTGGGGCCCTCCAGATGTCTTACTGGCCTTCATCAAAATCCTGTTTTTCTCCCCCTAACTCTCTCTCCTTGGTGCTTTTCCTTAACATTAATCCCTATGGAGGGGACTGCGGTGCTTGCTGTCTCTCTGCAGTATGTCTAGAACTTAGAGCAGAGCTGATACTGCAGGGGTTGCAGGGACAAAGTCCGCGAGGACCTCTCTTCACCTACCACATAACAGAACTGCACCTATCTACAACCTACATATCTGTGCCAGTTTCTTCTTTGCCCCCCTCCCCAGTGTCACAAGCAACATATGACACCTATGGGCACTTCACTCTCTGGCACTGGGTTTGGAGCCAGTGGGGACCACCAGGAGGGGTCCAGAGAGGTGGAGAGTGAGGTGGCAGAATTTATTATCCTGGCTGGTTGCATGTGTCAAATGAAGGTCAGAAACCTGCTGCATCCCCTTCCCTCCTCCCTTCAGGGTGAGGAGTAGGAACGCGTCCATTACCAAGCTCAGGCAAACCATCCCCTTGTGGTTTCCTTACACCCTATCCTGGCTATGCAGATCCCCCTCTCATTAAATCCCCCTAGATTATCCTCATTTGTGTGCACCATCTGTTTCCTGCTGGGATGCTGACAGAATCCCTCTCTGTGAATAATGGTTTTAATAACTCTCTGAATTCCATTAGAGCCTTGCTCCTCAAATGTGGCCAGGGGCCAGCACCTGGGAGTTGTCAGAGATGCAGAATCTCAGGTCTTACCCTAGACCGCTGAATCGCAACTGGCATGTCTAAAACATACTTAGTGCGACCCAGGCACACTGAAGTGTACGAAGCACTACGCTTGACTGTTCTGGAGTCTTACTGAAGTTCTTTAAGGTACCGAAAACCCCAAAGACAGACAGGCCCAGGCAATGGAGTCTCAAACTCAGGCAGTAAAGGAGACAGACTGCAGGAGAAATTTAAGAGGAGGATTTATGGGGAGAGGAAGTCTCAGGGAGAGGACCTAGAGGGTCAGGGAGCTCAACAGCCGGAGCCTGCAGGTCTTGGCCGCCCCAACTTGGCCAAGCTCCATGGATTTGTTTCACATTCCACGAGCAAGTGGGCCCTTCACCATTTACTCTTAACCTCTGCCCACAGTACTTGCTTCCTGGTCTGGCTCATAATCTTAGTTTGCTGATTACCTACAGTTTCCGAGCATGTTATTTGCCTGATTTGTCCCTGTTTGAGCAGAGCTTTCTGCACCAGCCTTTCTCTCAAAGACTAATGGCCAGGCTTTGTGTAGCGGCCAATTCCTGATTCAGCAGGCACAGGCACAGGGTTATATGGTATAAAACATGTCTGCCCTGGGCTGCCTGCTCAGCAGGGGCTGGGAAAGAAAATCACACTATGATTAGACGTCTAATTAAAATGATCTGGGAAGATAGGAAACTGTTTTCAAACCATGGTTACAAGTTCCTTTCCTTTTACCTCCACTAGCACTTCCCCAGGCTGCTTCCTCCCCATACTTCCCAGAACATCTGCATCCTCTGGCAGGCTCTGCCAGGCATGGAGATGACTTTCCATGCCCAGGGTAGTTCCAATGTTGTGTAACAAAATTAATTACATTTAATTAAACGTATCCATTTTTTATAGCCCCAAACAAATCTAAAATGCCATGTTAAGCTTATGAGATGGCAGTCCTCCAGCAGATCCTGCTGCTGTGTGACTCTGCTCTCAGAGACCTACGCAATTTTAGGGATCACTTTACACCAGTGAGTCTGACGAATGGCTTCTCGGCCATGGAGAAGCATCATGAAGAATGAGTCTTTGGGTCCAAGGCCAGCAACGCCCTATGTCCTGCCTCCTATCTGCTCGCCTGCAATAGCCTCTGCACTCAAGATGATAATCTTCCCCTTCTCATCTTTTTTCAAATTAACAATTTGCTTCTCTTTCCCTGACAATGGGGGCTACAGGGGAGGGAATTATTTGTATTTCTCACAAGTACCGAGCCCGGCATACGTAATTGCTGAATTTATCATTTATTGAATGAACAAACATTCTCGCTCATGGTTATGAGTTTCTCTCTTGTGTAGTCATCAGGAGACAACGGAGGTGGGGAGCTACAGAAATGGCTGCTAGAGGCCCCAGATCCACATCCCTGCTTCCTTCAGTCCCTGCGAGTAAAGAATTTCTTTCATCTTCTGTATATCACTCTGAGGAAAAAAGGTCTCACTGTCCCTTCCAGAGAATTAGGCCCACCATTAGGCGAATCTCTGTGTTTGTGGCTACTTTCACTGGCCCGAGTTGTTGTCCAGCCCTGATGTGAGAGGTGAAAGATCTAGGAAACATGGTCCCACACGCCACGGCAAAACACAATGGGTAGCCAAACCAGTAACTGATTTGGTCCATTTAAATATATATATTAGTTACTTGAGTTTTCTATCAACATTATTCTGATGTATTAGTTTTCAAAATAAACTAAAATTGTCAACAATATATACATTTGTCAAGAGCCACTCAGTTCCAGAGACAGAATACAGTTCAAACTAGCTTATGACCCAAAGGCATATTATTCAATGTTTACATATACAGGGTAATTCAACTGATGTAATTCCTTTCTTTGGTTAGGAAAAAACATCCGCAGCGGCCTAAGAACATTCAATGGTAAATCTTCTCACAGACGCCTATATCTTTCTGGCCTTTGAATACAAGGTCCAGAGACCCTTTACCAGAAACTTCCAAAATCTTCCCAGGTTGTAATGCTCTGAATTCCTTTCTTATTTTCCCTATTAGAGGCATTCTTCCCTTTACAGCCATTTCTTCTAGTTCTCAATTCCTTCACTTTATGTCCTTTCTACCAGAGATGATGTGACATATTGATAATATGAGGGACCTTTAAAAACTGTCTTGGTTTATTACTGTCCATTTACTCATTTAGTAAGTATTTACTTTTTTTTTTTTTTAATGCAAGAGCTGGGGTATAGGCCAGAGGCATGGGAGGGCGAGAGGACTCATAAGAGACAGAGCAGGGAACAGAACAGGCAGACTGACTGAAATACACAGCTGAGGGGAGCAGCGGGCGCGACAGGAGAGGTCTGCCATGTCATGTGGGTATCTCCCTGGCCGGCTTACTGGGAACCTATCACAGCACAAGTGCTATGTCTGGCTATGCGGATGCCCAAGATAGAAAACACAAGTCAGTTTGCTCCCAAGAAACGAGTCACATGTAAAGGGCTCATAAACAAGTGTTACATCTGCATGGTAAGCACTATAACAGGAATCACACAGGTCAGCCATGAAGACAATTCTAGAGAATTCCAGAGAAACGTGAACTGGAAGCACAGTGACGGTTAGATCACTGCAATAGTTACAGCAGGTGACGAGGGAGATCTGAATTCCACGACAACGGAAGAAACAATGGCTGAGGGAATCATCACAGAAGAGAAATCCAGAGGAGCAGTGAGTGAAGGGAGGGAAAGAGAAGGGCAGGGTTGCCACATTCTGGCTTTCATGACTGGTGGTGTCAGTGCTGCTCATAAGAAAATGGATGTAAAAGGAGAAACTTTCCAAAAAGGGGCTTGGGGCTGAGGTAGAAGTGTCTGTGAGAGGGGCGAGGCTAACCACCCCTTTCTTGGGTTCATGAGTGATCTGTACCTTTACTGAAAATGATTGTTTGTGCCTAGAGTGGGAAGTGGGAAAGGGAGAGAGTAGCGAGAGGGTGACAAATCCATGATAAAGTCAGTTATTTCACACCAAGGCCCAGCTTTTTTTCTTTATAAAGAACCTGACGTGTATTTGTAACCAAAGAGGTTTCTTTGTATTTGGCTTTTTGCTCGAGGAGCCTGTTCTGGGTGCCTGCTGATCAAGGCACTTGCAGAAGATCTACAGTCAGTGAGGGGCTTGCCAAGAGACTGGGTTTTAGGTCACAAAGTCTTCAGATTCAGGACTTCTATAGGTTTTATTCAAGGTTAGCAAAGCTGTTTAAGTTAGATGCTAACTGAAGAACTGGAAAAATTCACTTCTTAGGAATGGGCCAACTGTTTTAATGTTAAGAATCTTTCCTTAAGCGTGCTCTCATATCACTAGACACAATGAAACCATTAATATTTTATTTTATAGGAACTATGTTTATTAATGATCATCTCAATGAAAAAATACTCATTCTTCCTCAGGGTTGGTCCATCACCATCTGTCTCTTTAGAGATGTTAAACACATCCCAAGTGTGAGCAGTCTGGTTTAACAGCATATAGAAACCTCTGTATGGTACGCAAGACAGGAATTTCTAACAATGAAACAAGATCTTCAGAACTTCTCAGTAAAACAGAGGAAGCATTTCTGAAAATAAGATGTAGGAACTTGTGTATAAGATCTAACAGAGAACATGCCAGAAAATGGGGCTGGGAAATGTCAGAATCCACCCTCACCCTGAGTTCTCTCTGGGAAGGCACACGCATGTCCTGCAAGGGCTTCGAGAACCATTGCTTCTTTGGGGAGCGTGCGTTTAGGCCACGGGACTCAGGTTACCTGAGTGACCCAAAGCTACTGTTTCTTCACTTTTTTGTCCATATAATTTTCAATTTCTTATCCACGAGCAGAAGTTTCAAGGAGAAGAGCAGAAAGTATTTAACTTTGACTTTTGAGCAGATGTAACACCAGCTCTTCATCCTCAGCTAAAGACAGGCCCGTATCCAGAGGCTCTAGGTTTTCCCACTTGGTCTTCTTTCTATTACGGCTTGTGTGTCCCACGTCTTCCACGTCACTGTTGTGCCTTTTTCTCATTGCCTGCTTCTTCATGGTATCACTGGTGGGAACAAATCCAATGATTTACTTTATAAATAAATTGTTATGAAATCAAACACTTAAAATAAGACAAAAATACCAATAACAAATAGCTGGTAATGTTTTTATTCAAGGAAAGAAACTGCAACAAACATCAGGATGTCTGGGTCGCAAGCAAGCACCTTCCCATTAAAGAGGAGACACGGTTTGTTATGCACCATGCGCTGTGCACACACTGTCTCATCCAATCCGCACTCTCATTCCAGGAGGCTAGAGCCACATTATCTACCACTTAAAGGCACTGAGAAGCCTACAGTCCAGCTCCAGAGTGTCTCTAACCTCTGCCTGTCTTACCACTTCAAACCACCTCCATTTTAAAGCTGGTCTCTAGTAAGTAGCAGTCTGTGAACCAGCTGATACCAGGATGCCAGGAACTGATCCTACTATCTGTTGTACTGAGTTGTGATATAGAGATTACAAGTAAAACAGAACTTGAACAGTTCAATTACAAATTTTTTAAGATGTCAAATTATTCTCACTTAAAATCCGTATGTACGAAACATACAAAATATTAGTAAACTAAACATTATTGCAGGATTCTGCACACACCTGAGGCACAGACCATAAAAATAAAGTTTATTTCTGAAGGTGGCTTTTCTGAAGAAAAAGCCAAACATCCTCAAAGCCTTTTAAGATAGCATTATGTTCAAACATGACCCAATGACTGGGTCAAGACGCCAGATTCAAATGAAACCCGCCCAACAGCAATGCCACTGCAGCCATTTCCATGAGCTCCATCAGGGTCTGGCAGTGTCCTCAGGCTTCACACCAGGGACGTCAGTTATCTTGGTGAAAGCCCTGGATGTTAGGAGCATTAGCCTCATCTACCGTCAGGTTGAGAGAAGTCAAATGATTGGACCCAGATCACACACATGGGATTGGAATGATTCAGTTCCCAGTCAGGTCAGTGAAAGCAATCTTAGTTGACACACTTCAGTCAACAATTGGATGACAGTAACAAAAAGAGTCAGCTTCGAAAGAGCATTGACTTCAAGACAGTCAGACTTTGGCTGAGGAACATTTCTAAGCTTCAGTATCCTTCTCTGTAAAGATGGGATCTATGTCATTTATTTATTTAACAGAACAGCTCTAAGAATGAAATTATATAAATTTAGTTTCTTGTCTATAAATAATCCCCTTTAAAATAAATTCTTACATTGATATATAATAAGCAGCAAAAAAAAAAAAATCACAGAAATATTGCATTATATTCCAAACACATCATATCTTCCAAAGGACAATAAACTGGTCAAGTTCCAGCAGATCCTATTCCTCTGTGCACGAGAGCCTGGGTCACTAGGGCTGTGCCTGATCAGCACTTAGGATCTGCCTGAAGCAGCCTGTTAACAATTCTCTATCATGCTCCAGAAATGCCAGAGCTTGGCTTGGTACTAATTCTCTCTCATCACTGAAGGAAAGACAAACCAGACAATACTACGACATTAGTTAGCTACACAAATAACTGCATTTTAAGAGTGCCTGGAGAGAGAAACGTGAAAATTCCTGTGGAAAAGAGTCTTGAAAAAAGTAATGAGTCCTAACCTGTTCATGAATACGGTTGGTCTTGGTGTCAATTCTGCCGGGCTACAGTGAGTGCCATGATTTACTCAGTACAAGGTAACAGTGATTTCTGTCCCGCTGATACTTCAAGAGCACCTCAGAGCAGCTCATCAGAAAACATACTAATTAGTGGGCTTGACTAACATGTCCATTAACATGCTCCTGCACATTATTTTGCCTCCAGGAAATAACTTCTTCAGATAACAAGAGAGACGAGAAATTTATGTAGCCCCGAAAGTTTCTCACTAGCAGCCTGGCTTCTTTGTGGACAAGTTCAAATTCTAGAAAGGTATTTTACTCTATTTTTCCATAGTAAATAGTGGTAGTTCTATTTACTAGTGGTAATAAACTATTAAAAAATAGTATATACAGCCTATAGGTAGATCACCCAAAAGAGGAATAATGTAATGAATTTATAAAATAATTAGTAAGTAGAATATAAAATAGTCACAATTTGATCTCTTCAGAAAAGGCCTCATCTAAGTGGGTGGCATCAGACAGCAACATCTGCAATCTGGCTGAATGAGATGTCCCTCATCTTCTTAATGACACGTGGCTTCCACCCCATGGACAAAAGTGCCTTTGTGGGAGCTGTGATAACTAGCACCACATGCCAAACGACCAGGGTGGAGTCTCTTTCAACCAGGCATTGGGTAATGTAATTGGCACGAAGACCTCAGACCCAGTTTGAGTTCCCCTTGCCTGTGGGAGAATAATGTCTTACACAATCACCCACAAACGAGAGCAATTCCAGAAGTCCAGGTTTCCAGTGGTGAAGTTCCAGCATGCTGATAGAGCAGAAAAAAGCAAGTGCAAAAAAAAGGCATGGCGAAAGTCATACAAACACTTTTGACTTTGCTCACCTCTGCTGTCCCCCAAGGTGGCATAGCTCAGGGCCAAGAAAAAAGTTAGAGGTTGTGAGGACGTGTACAACTTGCCCAGCTGTGTGTAACATGACCAAGGAGGCCCATTTCTGTCTCATCCCATCCAGAGTGCGAAATTGTGAGCTGCATGCTGCATGACCAGGAGACAAGAAGAGACTGGGACAGTGGTAGATAGGGCTCTCAGAGGGCATTAAAAGGACCAAGTCTATTTACTGCATCATGGATTCCATCAAGATGCTTCCCTATAATGCACTGGGGATGCCTCATATGGCTGTCTCCAAATAGTCTACTGGGGCTCCTGGGCTGATTCTGTGGTCAGCTCCCTGTGTTTGTTCTGGATAGCAGTGGTGAGACTGTGTTTTGGCAGGTGGCTAGAGCACAAACTGAATCTGTGGTTCAGCAAAGACCCAAAACTTCACCTTTAGTGCCACCCTTGGGAAAGCAAAAGGGAGGTGGTCAGCATTCAAGGCATATAAACTTTCTGCCCTAAGAGACAGCAAGAAGCATGGAAAAGATGTATCCATAAATCCGCGAAAGCCTCAGAATGCCTAGCAGGGCTGACAGAAGGTATTTCACTCCCAAATAACATTAGCAAAAGCTGGAGGAAGTGACTGCTACTACAATGTGCTGACAGCAACACAAAACTTCAAGGAAGATGAAAATATCAAGCAAATAAGAGGCCAACAAAGGATCACAATAATCTTTTAGTAGCCAATCTCAGAGACATGAAGATCTTCAATTTAACATATTAAGAATCCAAAATAGTTATTTCAAGGTTCATAAAATACAAGAAAGCAAAGCAAAGGCAACAAAATCAGGAAAGCAATGTGTGAATAAAACAAGAAATTTAACCAAGAGAAATAATAAGAATCTAAAAATTCTGGAGATAATACAAAGAATGAGATGAAACACACAAGACAGGATAAAGAACAAAATGGAATGAGCTGAAGAAAGTACCTGTAAGTTAGAAAACAGGAATTCTGAATTTATCCACTAAAAGGAGAGCAAAGGAAAAAGAATGAAAAAGGATGAGAAAGTCTACCTGAACTATGACATCTATGAAAATGAAGGAACTTGCAAATTATTGGAATCACAGAAGAGAGGAAGGAGGAGGCAGAAAGCTTATCTACAGAAATCATATCTGAGACCTTCCCAAATCTGGGGACAGATTTATACATCCAAGTTCATGAAGCTTACAGGTCCCCAAACAAACTCAACTCTGTCAAAAATCAAAGACACAGACAAACAAAGAATGGAATGATATACCCAGGGAGGTGGGGGGGTGGGAACCTTGTTAACCAAGAATATTCTATACAGCAAAGTTATCCTTCAGAAATGGAGAGATAAAGGCTATTCCAGACAAAAGCTGAGTCAATCACTATCACACTAGCATTACAAAGAATCCAAGAAAGAATTCAAGTTGAAATGAAAGGCTGCAAATTAGTACAGGAAAATAACCAATACACTGGTATAGATAAGTACATAGTTGAATTCAGAATTTGCTAAATGTGTAACATGGTGGAGCGCTCACCACTTAACTTTATTAATGTTCATGGGGAGCTTACTGGATCCAATTAAGAACTGGGACTGCAATAATTCAGAGCTGCCAATCTTTTAATAATCCAAATAATGAAAGAGGTTTCTGGTGTTTTAAAGAATAAGTCATACAACAAAACACCAAGGAAAAATATCAGACTGTAATATGTAATCTGGACCAACAATAAGAGGAAAATCCTACTTGGTGACTTAAGTTTTGGTGAAAATGGCTCCATAAAAACTATGAAATATTTGATCCGATTTATTCATAGCCAATAATTAAAGAAAAAAGATCTAACATTGGAAGGTGAATTCAATTTTTACATCTTAATCGCTGAGATTTTTAAATGGAATGTAACTTTCCTACTTTATCAATTTTCTGAACCCACACCTCAAATTCTTCAGAAATTAGGCTGATTTTTTTTCTGATAGGTTTGATTTCCTGCTTTCAACGTTTTAATTTCTTCAGGTGCTTGTTACCTAGCCACCCAGAGTAAGAAAGTAGTCTGTTAGCTTAGGAGACACAGAAGCAGAGGAAGACCTGGTGTTCACACTCAAGGGTCAGCCTTCCTCTTGGCACTCCTTACATGTAGCCCGGCTCTGAGATCACACACACGGCCATGTGTTCGCATCTGGTTCCTCTGTGAATGTAGCACTTCTCCTGCCTTAAGACCCAGTTTCAATTCCTCCTCTTCCATGAACGGTACCCAAAAGGAAAGTGATCTCCCCACTCCCCCCAGTCCCTACAGCTCAAATTGTTTTTTAGTGATTTTTGCACCTAGCACTGCTACTTTCTAGTAACGAAGTAATTTTTCCCCCCACCTATAATATATGTTAGCCATGAGAATGTAAAGTCCTGGGTATGGGAAGGTAAATTACTACAATCACTGAGCATGATTTGAAAGCACTTCTCAAAAATCTTTCAAGTATGCATGCCCAGCAAATTCTCTTCTGGGAATTTAGCCCAAGGAAATTAGGGATATTTCAAGGATATTCAAGGCAGAGCTATTTGTACTTTCAAAACTTGGAAACTCAGACACCCAGTCATAAGGGATTAATTTGTTAAACAGTTTATAAAATTAGAAATGAGACACTATGCAGGTACTAAAACAACATTTCAGGAATTCACTGACACTGCAAACAGTTATAAAACTGATACAGAATCAGAGTCCATCTTGGCTTTAAAAAGGCTGCATGTATGTTCACACAGAAAAAGAGCTGGAAGATTTTTTTTAATGTTCTTTTTGTGATGTGTGTGTGTGTGTGTGTGTGTGTGTATCTTCTGATTTTTCTGCAGCAACCTTATAAAAAAAGAAATAAATTTAAAGGGAAAAGTAGTTCTAGGCAGCTAGCTATATCCATTATTCTTCATAATTCCACAGAGTTCAGAAGCATAGAGTTGGTGTGCTCACAGGCTTCCACCCAGGTGCTTGGATCCATGGAATGTGGGGAAATGAGAGACTTCTGAGGTCAGGACAAATGGGTCATGGGTTATGGTTAGTATTTAAAAATTATTGCAACTGTGTATCACAAACTACATTTTGTTATTTCTTGGCTTCTGACTAGAATAATATTAACTGAACTTTATAAACACTTGACACTTCAGAAGCTTGGTTTGACAAGAAATTATGTCTTTGTTAGGACTGAAGCAAAAGTTCTCTGCGATGCTGAAAAGGTCAAGACTCAAGAACTATACTCCATGGAGTCCATGCAGAAATTTTTGCAGTAGATTCAAGTAGTTCTACTTTTCAGTTCTAAATATTAAGCTTCTAAGGAAGTCATGCCCACTATCCTTCAGGAAAAAAAAATGAAAAAAGCTAAAAACCAGTCTTCTGAAATCAAGGTTCTTGCTGAAATATCACATATTAAATTTTAATGTAGCCCATATAACATTCCTCCCATTTCTGCCAACCCTATAATATGCTTAAAGGGGGATTTTTTTTTTTGGTAAAGTACACCTTGGCTCTTATAATTTTTCATAAAGATTTCAGGGACTGCCTTCTAGTACTACTTAGTATTATCTTTAAGGATGCTCACGAAGGCACAGGCCTGCCTCTGTAACCTATATGCCCCTTGTTCTCTGAGACTACTTTTTATTCTCTGAACATGCAGTAGGTTCTCAATTTCTTCTGCCTCCGTTTGGAATTTCCCCTCCCCCCCCCTTTTTTATAACAATTCTCACTCCTTACCCTCATCCAAAACCAGATCAAATGTCACCACCTCCTCAAAGATTCCACCCTGACTCCATTTTATGCCTAGTTTATGCCTTTCCCTCGGTGCTTATCCTGAATGATATTAAGTAGGGCTCTCTTCCTTGTGTCTATCAAGTTGTTAGCTTTTTGATGTCCAGAGCTTTTTGTCTTCATCTTTGAAGAAAACCTAAATAAATGTCCACTCATCTGAATGGTAAAAATCATGACCTTGGTGGGGCTGTTTGAAGTCCCGTGACTGTTGGGAACTATCACAAAGGAGGCAATGTTTCAGTGGATGCTGCTTCTAATTTGACTTCCAATAGAGTTGCAGCAAAAGGCATTACTCATGGAGTAATTATTCATGGAGTACCCCCAGAGGACTTGGGCCAGTCTGTGAGTACACAGGCTCCAGTCTGCTGACTGTCCTCTGGTTTTAATTACTCAAGTACCCGATGCTCTAAAATTTGGCTTTGCATTTGTTTTAATGGTATTATGGCTAAACTCAGCAACTCTTTTCAAAACTCCTGCCTTCTGCTGAGTGAATAATACTCTGTGGAAAGTTGAAATGTTACCATTCCTATACCTCTGCATGAGATGCAAAGGGCAATCATTCTAATTTTAAGTACTTAAAAGTTGACTACAATCTCCCCACTTGATCTCAGTTTTCTCTCCTTTTGTCCAATATTTAAATGTTGATGTTTGCAGCTTCCATCCGTGGCCCTCCTACTATTTCAATTTTACATAATTTTGAGTATTCTCAAGCAGTTCAACATTTCAACAATCTTCCACATAATGCTTGTGACTTTAAAACATTCAACTTTAGCCCAGAGTTCTTTCCTGACCAGATCAGCATATTCAGTCGGCTTCTGGGCATCTCTAGCTACATTTTTAAAGAAGGCACCTCAACCCCAACACATCCCTAACTATTATGTGTTTTCCCCAAACTTGTTCTTTCATCTATTATTTCCTTCTGAGTGAACTTCCTGCCTGCACTAAAAGGCAGGATGCCATCCTTGAGCAACATTCTTCTTCACAGAGACTGATCATTTCCTTACCAGTATCTTTCAAATTCATCTGAGTTATCCCAGTGCCTCTGCAGTATCTTACTTTAGGCCTTGTCATTAGTTCTCCTCTTTTACCTGATTCAGCTCTGAGAAACCTTTCTGGGCCATCCCATTCTGGACTGCGCCCTCCCAGGCGACCCCAGCACTATGCACATCTACATTACACCATGTGAAGCATCTGCTGGGACTATGTATTTACCCGTTCCCCTATATTTGCAACCACAATGCTGCGGTACTCAAGGGCTCAATAAACATTTAAGTGGTTAGTAAATCCACTGGACTGAGCTTTTATTTAAATGAAGTCGGCCATCACTGGTCTTATCTCAGAAGAGAAACCTCGCCCTTGAGAGGTTGGGAAGACAATTCCTCAAAGGGCAGCTCCACTCATAAAGACGAGCTCTGCTAATTCATGTTTGGTGGGACAGGATTTCACCCAGTATAAAACTAAAATGAAAAAATAAACCATTTTATTGTGTCTTCTCTGTTTTAAAAATTAAAAACACCTTTATATTATAAATATTCTTATAGAATAACTAAAATCTAAAACACTGAAAACACAAAATAATGGCAAGGATGTGGAGTAACAGGTACTCTCATTCACTGATGGGGAGAATGCAGAACGCAACAGCCACTTTGAAAGGCAGTTCAACAGTTTCTTTAAAACTAAACACATTCTTACCATGCCACTTACTATCATGCTTCTTAGTATTTACCAAAAGAAGTTGAAAACTCACATTCACCTGCACATAAATGTTTCTAACAGCTTTATTTGGAACAAACCAAGATGTCTCATTAGATGAATGGATCGACAAACTGCAACACCTCTAATACGATGGAGTATTATTTTTTCATATTTTATTTTTTACATCATTGTTCATTTTTAACAATATTTGCTTCCCCCCACCTCCTCAGGTGTAGTCCCTCACCAAAGTACCTGTGCACCATCACCACAGTTCCCTATGCTCCTCCCTCACCCCTCTGATTGCTCTCCCTCCTCCTTCCCTGCAGGATGTCTCTGATTTATAATTGTATGTTTTTGCTTTGTTGTGTTTTGTTCTGTTATTTTTTTTTTAACATTGATGCCTTATTTGGTTTCCCTATATTTCTGCTATAAGTGAAACCATTCACTATTTTTCTTTTTCCTTCTGGCTTATTTCATTGAGCATAATTCCTTCCACATTGCTGCAAATGGCATGAGTTTATCTTTTTTGATTGCTGAATAATATTCCATTGTGTATATATACACTACATCTTCCTGATCCAGTCATCTGTTTTTGGGCATTTGGGTTGTTTCCAGGTTTTGCCTATTGTAAATAGTGCTGCAATAAACATAGGGGTGGTCTTTTGGATCAATGTTTTTGTGTCCTTTGGGTAGATCCCTAGGAGTGGAATTGCTGGGTATACGGTAGCTCCATTTTTAGTAGACTGTGAAACCTCCAGACAGCTTTCCACTGGTCCAAACTGGTTGGACCAGTTTGCACTCCCACCAGCAATGTAGGAGAGTTCCTTTTTCACCACATCCTCGCCAACATTTGCTGTTGCTAGTTTGCCATGGTATCTATGTGTGGTTTTGATTTGCATTTCCCTGATTATAAGGGATGTTGAACATACAATAGTGTATTCAGTGATTAAAAAATGAATTATGAGAGCATGCAGAGAACAAGGAGAAACTTTGACAGCATATTGTTAAATGAAAAAAGCTAATTGGAAAAGGTTGCAAATTATATGATTTCAACTATATGACATTCTAGAGGAAGCAAAACTATGGCTCCATGGTACAAAGACCACTGCTTACCAGGTTGGCAGTGGAGAGGTGAGAGTGGGGAGGGAGAAGAGGGAAAAGGGAGAGAGGAGAGACAAAAGTAGAGCACAGGGGATTTTCAGAGCAGTGAAATTATTCCATGATACTATAATGGTTGACACATGACATCAAATATTTGTCAAAATCCAAAGAATGCACAACATAAAGAATGAACCTTACTGTAAATTACAGACTCTGGGTGGTAACAAATGTCAGTGTAGCTTCATCCATGGTAACAATTCTGTGGGCGGATGTCGACAATAGGAAAGACTATCTGTATGGGGATTTAGAGGGGCATGAGGGAAGTATATGGGGACCCCACTTTTCATTCAATTTTTTACTATAAAAACTAAAATTGCTAAACAAGTTTATTAATAAAAATTCACACAGTTCAAAAAAGTTGATACACCACCAACACATTATAACTAAAAAACAGAAAACACTTTAGTGTTTTCTCCACTATCCCTAAGAATGATAGGCTGCTGCTTTTAATTCATAACCTGAATTATGTCAGACCATCTCCACGTCACCTTCCTGTTCTCATGAGCCTCATGCTCCCACACTCCTTTCTGAGGAGTTACCACTTTGGGAGCTGGAATAACAGCTGTTTCTTAGCCTCATCACCTTCCATGAGGCCAAACAACATCTCAGGATGATACAGGGCTGAAGGATGATGGGATGAAAAGAAGCCAGAGAATCACCTCTGGCAGGAATATACATAATTGAATAGTCATGATTATGCTACTGAGGTAAATGTTTAAATTTTAATAAAGTGTCCAAGAGACTCATGGTTAGAAGCTTGGACTGAATTATTTTTACTTAAAGAGAAAGCTTTTAATAGCTGTTGAGGTCTCAGCTCACAGATTTATCTAAAATACCTCATCTATGGTGAAATGTCCCAATTCTTCTGTCACCATCCTGTAGTTACCAATTTTTTTGTTTACTTCCTCACAGTTTGTTTCCCTCACTGGAGCATAAGCTTTAAGAGGGCTGGGATCAGTCTCTTCTTTCCTGCTCTTATGCCAGCCACATAAAAAACTTTGTTCACTGAGTGTCTTAATACCGGAATGTTCCAGAAAGACAACAGACAGGAAAGGGGATTTCCCATGCTCATATTTGGTAATACAGACTCTCAATCTATATGTTGAATAGAATTTACTACAGGGCATTATTTTCACTAACTCACTCATCATTTCAACCTAATCCATACAAGATTCTTCAGACTGCTTTCTTTATAGGGGCTGCCACATTATATATCTGAGGCTTTACAAATTATTTTGATGAGGGTGAAAATGGAAAACATATCCCAGAGGATGTTAAACTCTATTCTTGTAAATATATATACATATATATGCACATTTTAAAAATTCCGTGGTTTTGCTTTTAGTAATTAAAGTGATTACTATATACTAATGACCGCATTATGTATCATACTCTATTTTTTTTAAATCTGCATTAGATTTTCATAATAACTGCACAGAGTAGGAATTATTTTCATTTGACTGATGAATAAAACTGAGGGTGAGAGAGATTGACTTACAAAGTCCACAACTTGTAAAAGAAAGATTTAAATTTGAATCGGTCTGACTCCAAAACCCAGTTTCCCCAGAGAACCAAGTACCTGCCTTTGTTCTAACATAGATTTAATTTCATAAAACTCCTACTTCTCCCCATGTTGCAGAGTTTATGGCAATAAAGCACACAGATCAACATTTCCAAAGTGCATGCAGTGGTGCATGTGGGCAAGATATTCAGTGTCTGTTCATCGAACTTGATGTGATTCATGCCTGCTACAGTATAAATCATACATTTCCACTTGCTAGAGTAACTGTCTTTGTAATACAGATGCTTCTCAAACCATCCTGCCTGTGGGTGACAGAGAAAGGCTGAAGGACAGAGACTGATTCACTAATACAATATTTTTCCTTATAGAGGAAACTAATAGGTCTTATTCCACTTGATATTTTTATTCCCTCTCTGGCGCTTAGGAAGCTTTAGCCAACAGACTTACAGAGGAGAGAAGGGGTAGAACCAAGGTCACATCTCAACAAGGAGGAGGCAATCGTTAGTACGTGCTGGGAATAGGAGGATCAGTCATGGTTATGCAGCATATTTTAAACAAATGACATGGGAATTAACTCCAATAAAAAAAAAACCGGAAACCTGGAAACTGCATCCCCTGTACCGCAAGGAGGCTGCAGTCAGCACTGCAATTCCAAGCCTCAAGAAAGCCCCACAATCCTGTCTCCTAGGACTGTGGTGAAGGCACCATAGAAGAGAAAGGTCAGAGGGGGGACCTGTCATCTTCTCTCCTGGTGTGTGCTCCACAGAAACAGCAAAGTGGAGTGAGCGATAAACTGCCAAGGACACTAGGACAAACAATTCCAATAATTAAGTTATAAAATTGAGAGAGAAATCATCAGGGATTCTGAAGCCTGACAAGGAAAAATAGACCCTGCAGCCAGAAAGTGTCAGGATGCTCATGTGCATGCGCCTGACTTCTGCAGCAGCTGCATGTACCCACATGCAATCTGGTGTGTCCTGGTGTGTGCCACACCAAGAAACAGAGGCTCTGCATCAGTGTACAAGAGGTTGCTTGGAGGTAGCACACCCCTTCATATTTAGGGTGTCGGTGTAGCTTTTCTGCCTCCCTGCTCTCTCTCTCCAAGGAAAGAAATGAGGTCGAACTGTGAACAGAACTAGCTACAAGCAAGCTGAGGACTGAGGTGAGAACAAGAATATTCCCTCACACAGAAACCCTCGGTGTCCTCTTGTCATGTGCTACAGGGAGTTCAGCCCCTGAGCACCCAGTGTGTGCCCCTTGATTGACAAAACTCTCCTTCTTGCATTCACATCAATATGTGTTGCTTGAACTTCTTCCTAAAGAATTTTCAACTATTAATAAGTGAAGTTGGGATCAGTAAGAAAATTCTCAGAAATCTTCATATCTATCCTTAAATACTGGCATCATGGCATCTGAATATATTGTGCCAGAGACTCTTCCCCTTCTCATAAATTTTCATTTACAAGGCTGAAGCAACAGTACTAGTGAAGATTAATTACCGCAGTGCCTTCCATAAAGTCTGCCCTGCTTCCTCTGGTGGTGAAAGCTACTGTGCAGACACAGGAGTGAAAATGTTCCACATCCTTAATGTCACTCTTCTAGCTGCCTGGTGCTAAAAAAAAAAACCCAGATTTGTGAAAACAATTTAGTCAAAAAAGATTGACTGGCTCAGAGTTCATTACAAATATAACTACAAGAGCAGGAGAAGCAATGTCCTCTTAGAATTCTAATAACCAGAAGGTCTGGGGCGATGAGCAAGAAGTGGGAAGCAAGAGACAACACATCACACGCCGATCCATGTGCATATGTCCTCCTAAAGACACACGTGTCATCTGGCACTGGGAAAAAGCTTTGGCTCCCCCATCGCTGTTTTTCTGGCTCAAAAACCCAACTTAAGAATAGGATGAGATACCATGATCCCCTCTTCACGATAAATGCATGACTGAGTCTATACTGCCCATGTGCCCACACCCTCGCCGTGTGGACATCCATCTCAGGATAAACAAGATGCCCCCCAAGCCCATTCAGAGCATACAGTTAATCCTTGCACTGCAGCAATTTAAGATATACACAATTATTTCTTATCTCCCAGATTTAAAAAAAAAAGTAGACACCCATAAAAGTTGGACTTCTTTGTTGCTATTACCCATTTTTCTTGATACTAATCAGTATGTAGAACATTGCGTGCTCCCCAGAAGCACATCAGCCTCTCTCCTCAAACTACTTTCACTGATTAGTTTTCAATATTCAAAGATCATCACCTCACTCAAGCATGTCTACAAGTTCCTGCTATCTGGCAAAATTAAGTTTTACAATTTAGTTTTACTCTTCATTAGTCCTGCCAATGATTTCAAGAAAGAAAATCCAATCTCCAACAAACTTGCCCATTAAAGAATCACTTAAGATGATAAAAATAAAAGGAAACAGAAGAACAAGAACCAAAAATTCTGAAAGGCACGTGGGATAAAGAAATTAATGTGCAAGTAAGTGATAGTGTGTTATCCATCATTCGGCATGAATGCATTCTAGATGACACGTCGATTGCAATGGAGGAAAGGGTGGGCCTAAGGCAGTGTCCTCAACTGCTGAAGTGACAGAAGAGTAGGAAGCACAGAGTGAGGACAGAGACGGCGAAGGTCAAGCAGGAGGCTCCCTAAACAAATTTCTCAACACATCTTTCCCACCCAGTCCTTACTCCAAAAATAATACTTTCCTTTCTCAATGGGTAGCAATCTTTTCCCTCCAAGTCCCAAGACAAATAACATTACCTTTCTCCCCCTCAGCCTCGCTATCCATTGCACAGAATACTGTTATTTTTTTGAGAGCAATGGCAGAATGGGGAAAACAAAAGCAACACATTTTTAAGAAAGTCAAATAAATTAATTCCTTGTGTCACCTACAATTCATGTTAAGTTCTGGGCAAAGCTCTATGAATTTTGATAGTTCATAGAACTATCAAACTGAGATTTTCTCTTGAAAGATGCTAGGCATACTGGAATTGGGGATTAATCTCTTGAAGATGGAGAAAAGAATGGCAGGCTCACAGTTAGGTCAATATATCATTAAGCTGAGCTGCTTCCTTTCTACTACTCTCACTCACAACTCCCTTCACCTACGAAAAGGAGCTCAAGCAAGTGGAAACTGTAGTCAACAGTATTTTTCTTTTAATGATCACCATACCATTAATACAGTCAGCACTAGTAAGTCCACTAAGACGTACATAAAGCATATAATGTGCCATATGCAGTCCCAACCAAAAGTATTTAAGGAGGAAATAAAAATGTTTCCTGGGAATTTTGTTTCTCCAGAAATTCATCTTTGACTCACACACTTTTCTTTTCCTACTGAAAAGCCTTCCACACAACACAAAGCTGACCATTAAGTCATGGAAGGGTAGTCCCTGGACAAAATTACCTGAAGAGATGTTAGGAACAATACCAGAAGAAACTAGAGATAACATAGTTAATTTTCTTCATACAAAAGGTAACTTCTGTATGCATGAAAAGGCAGTTCGCTCAAAAATAGCAAAATTAATATGGAACATATTTTTAAACATAACTCCAAACAAACAAAAATTTCCCAAAAAATAAACACACAAAAAAATTCTTGATCAGTCTTAATTCAGAGCTGTGCAAGATGAGGTAAAAAGAACATGTAATTCAATTAGATACAAAACAGTTTGCTCTGTAGAGGGTATCCATTCACATAGAAGGCACTGTGTCTGTAAGAATTACTGGTGTAATTGGTCTTATGCTACCTAGAATAATCTACCAAATATCCCACCACACAATTCTTTTATAAAGTAACCTGCCTTAGACACTGCATTCTGTGAAGAAAAGATTGATATGAGGCAATAACCACAACCTTTTCTGTTTTTGGTTTTTTTTTTGTTTGTTTGAAAAAGGCTAAGACTATAAATATTAAAAACTTAATTTGACTGGATAATGAATATCTGGAATATCCAGCTGCTTCTTTTTCATCGTATTTAATGCTTTGCAAATTTTCACATCATTAGCAATTCACATGAAAATGGCCATAAACCAAACATGATGAATGCTACCAGATACACAAAAATTAATCTCTTATTACATGCTCAGAATCAAATCTCTAAGCTTGTGAGGCATGGCTAAAAGGAACAACTTTATTGAAAGAAGCTCTTAATTGGAATATGGTTAAAAACACTCTTGTTTCACTTCAAAACCCACATTCTCTAGAAGCGCAAGTTACTCAAGTCCCTACTCAGTTAAGACTTCGGAATTAGCCTAGACACCGTTCCCTTCAGGAAGATCTGCCTGACTCATCAGGCCCTGGTTAGTTCATCACCAACATGCACTCCATGGTCACCCTCTACTCCCCTCCACTGCACCTCCCTCAGGGCACAAATCACCCCATGTGTCCATCACATTCTCTTGCAACTGTTTCTTAGCTATTCGTGAAGTCCACTGAATTAAAGCTTTGTGAAAACAGGAAGGAGGTACCAGCACTTACTAAACTAGGCACATGACAGGCACAAAACATTCTTCGTTGAAAGAATGGATAAAAGAAATATGACAACAAGCCAGAAATGAACAAGATCAAGTGGAGAGTTTTAACTCTTAAATAAATAAGTAAAATATAATTTAAATGATGCAGAAGGTTCTTATTCCACTTCTTGGCACTGCATACAGAAGCTTGTTGAAACATTTTATTGTGAAAGTGGTATAACTACCTTATATGAACTATTTGGAGATAAAGAAAAATCACTTATGAGCACACAGACAACTGTAGTTATTTGAGGTATTTTTCACCCTTAAAATGTATAAAAAGCTACCTCAAGTACTCACTGGAGACAAGAACACATGATTCCCAGGTAACCCATAAATTCTATATGTCACAGAGTCTACTACAAGGCTTCCTACCAAATCGTTCCACTTTAATAACAATAACTATGCTAATCCTGCAGATTCAAAGGAGGAATCACAACTGAAAGTCAGAGTAAAGCCCAGCTGGACCAACTGGTAAATGGATGAAGGTGCGAAAAGAAATCAGAAAGCATCAAAGCAAGCTCTCCTTGCTACACCTGTTTTCAAAAACAGTACACAAAAGCTTGAAGATTTCAGACATCTCCCCACACTGACCAAGTAGCTGACATCCTTCTGTTCTGCGGGTAGATGGCCCACTCCCCAATTTCACAGTTCTGACTCTGAAGATAAATGGAGCCATCCAAGCAGTATTCTTAAAAGCTTTTAAAAGGAACTCAAGGTCACATTATTTCTCATTGTCCCTGGAACGATGCAATAAACAAGACATCTCTTTCTGTGATGCTCCCTTAAAGGAGTTGGATGATGCACATCACAATCTCTTTGGAATGTCAGTGTTAGAGATGGCAATTCTGATATCCCACAGAGGGCTGAAAGCAGTTTAAATTCCACTGCAGCTGAGCTGAGGAGGCAGCGAAGTACAAACTGTTTAAAAGCCTAACAGACCTCCCTGAGGAGGAATTACTGACCTCAGATTCGGTCGTTGTCCACTACACCTGCCCCTCCTTGCCCCATTCATACTAACTAGCTTTCCCTGTGAAGAAACAGAAGTGTTACTCATGCTCAATATTTGTGGGTGTCACCTAAGTGAAGGAAAAAGAAGACCCAGAAGAAACTTTCAAAGAAAATTGCTTGTGGAGTTAGGTTGGAAGAGCCATTTTCTAACTGGTGTATCTGACTGGCATACCTGAAGATGCAAAGTTAATATCCAGAGAATAACCAACTGTCAGAGTACAGATGGCCAAGAGGCTGGAACACTGGGTGGGCCTACAATTATTAAGTCGAGGCTAGAAAAAGTGCAGCAAATAAAGCCCATGATTGTGCCAGCAGGACCCGCTGAACTGACCTCACAACATCTTACCAACTAGTCATGTTTACGTGAGGCAAAGAAAAAAAGATGCAGCCAAACTGGTGCTATTATTATGAAAAGAAATTACTACTCTCAAATTCTAGTGTATATGGATTTACTAGTGAATGCTTTTCCTTATCCAAAAGAATTTTGGTTTTTGTTTACATATATCTTTATTCACTGCCACTGCAGTAATTTTAAGAGAAGCAAAAAGGAAAAAAAACAGGAGGGAAAAAAAGAAACTGAGATTGCAACTAGAAATTTCACAGACAGACTTCCTATATAACTTATATCTATATCCTGCCTCCTAGTCTAAGAGTGGCAGACAAAGCCCAACCTGGATGAGAAGCAGGGGAAATTAAGCACCAGTAATATACACCTCCCAATCCTGGTTTCAGTCCAGGGGTTCTCAATTGTGGGACATTTGACACCTGGCAATTTCTGAAGATATTTCTGGTTGTCCCAGATGGGAAAGGGCTAGTGATTGAGGCTAAGGATGATAAAGAATAGTCTACAACCACCTCCAGATTCCTTAAACAATTATCTGGGCCACGTTGTCAGTAATGCTGAGGTTGGGAAACCATGGCCTCATCAAGTCTCTCCTATGTTTAGACTGTGGACCAAGATTTCAGGGGAATGACATTAAATGTGATTTCCCAGCAGTGTCCCTGAGCTACCTCTCCTAATGCTACAGTAATTCTACATAATTTGATTGCAGTATTAGGACTACAGAATCTGTCCCTGACTTGTACTGTGACCATAGACAATTTATTTTACCCTTTTGCCTCTTCAACTATAAGAAGAAGGAGGCTAGACTAGATAATCACTGTGTTGACAAACGAAAGACAAAACTGTCAGGAAAACCCTAAAATGTGCTGAAAGAATAAAGCCCTGTGGGTAGTCTCTTCCACAAAAGACATTTTTTTTCTTCAATATAAGATAAATTTACCAATTCATTTCAATCTCTGATAATTCAGAATTAACTAGTTGTACCTGAAAGTAAAGTATTTTAGTTTCCTTTAATGCTTAAATATTTTTCATCTGAACCTTTAAGATGTTTTGGCATCTCAAGGTACACCTACCTTCTTGTCTACCTCCGCTACAGTACCTGAGCTTGGCTTCTTCCAATTCTCCAACCATTATTTCAGAACCTTACTAATACCAATTACATTACCATATATAGACATATATGAGTTATATGAAATAATTTTATATATAAAATCAGTTTATAGTTCCACTTATTTTTTACTCTATAAACCTCTTTAATGAATCAATTCAATATTTCAAGGCCTTCTCTGCGTCTGTGACATTAATGTTGGGGGCAGGAGCAGGGATTAGAGCTTAAAGTGTTGTTATAAAGACAGTTTTTGGCTATCAAACAATTACAGGCTAATTAAGAGGATGAAATACGTGACACCGTGAGAGGACAAGTCATATAACTAAGTAGTTGCAGAAAATGTCACTGTGAAGGTTAGAAATGCCAGGAGAATGACATAGATTAACAATGACCCAGAAACTATCATTAAAAATGTTAGGAAAATATCTTTATGAATCAGATACAGAAGGAATGCTGACATCTTGCCCATGCTTTCAAAAGTTACTCTTTGTTATAAAGGTAATATTAGAAAGATGTGCAAAATATGACTGCCTAACAAACTGTGAGACCCGATTAATGCTCCCACCATAGAGTAAAATTACACAGAAACATTTGTTAGTTAATGGTATAAAGACTTCCATGTTAATTAGACCACAAATTCCAGGCCCCAACAGGTGCACCAAGGCATCTTCTGAAGCAAAGTATGCACCTTTACTCTTACAGGTCAATTTCTAGAGATTAGGAATATGCCCAGAACCTAAATTATGGAACCTCACTGCATACATACATTTGTGTGTTTTTCCAAATTCTTATCAAGTTATTTTCTTCTGCAGCGTCTTCTGTGGTGGTAAAACTACTGTCCACTCCCTAGTTGATCAAAGGCAAGCACCTCAAGTTTCTAAAGTCTTTTGGGAAGATGGTACCTTGGTTAAGTTAAATGCTATTCTATATATATATTACAAAATAATTCTCTATTTAAATGAGCACAAGATTAAATGAAGGGTAACTCGGAAATGGAAATGATCTCTACAGCATTCCCTCCTGCAGGGATAATCTTCTTAAGATCTTTTCATATTGTTGTTCTTACTTAAAATGGCAACACAGCTCTCAGAGGCCATTTCTCCAGTTTTACCCTCCCTGGGCTAGCAATGGAGGGGTTCAATCAAAGCCTTCTTCCCCTCTACCCTATGAACTTCATTTGCCATTAATAAGTCCCTTTCCCCTCATAAATTTAGACTAAGCTCATCTGTTTAGAATGTCCATAAAGTTCAATGTCCTGAACTTTTAAATTAATAGAGTCTCAGTGTAATCTAACACACAGCCCTGTGAAAACGAACGCTGACAAGTCACACTATTATTCATCATATTTCATTGTTTCTGGCATGGTAGCAAATAAGTCCACATTACAAATGAGCAGATTTTAAACAGAGAATGTGTCAAGTCCTGTTTATGTGTAAGTTTTCCATTACTCTGTGTGTGTGTGTGTATGCTACTGAATTTTATATCAAAGGATGTGAAGCTATAAACTGCCCTTATTTAAAATTCAGAGGATTTTTACCACCACTCTCAGAGTCCTGACAGAGAATCAAAATAATCCTGCCTCTGTTTGCATTAAATATACCCCAGTGCATGAAATACTTAATCATAATGGATTCAGAAAGAGACAAGAATAAGACCATAAAAAGAAAAAGCAACTCTCTGTTCATTCATACATCTGAGAAGAACATAACTCTTGTGACTCTAGACATCTTCTGAACTTTTTAAAAGGAGATGACCCGTGTACTTAATAACAATGATAAAAATGTACCTAATTTTATCTTCCATATCTTCACTATCTGATTCTTCAGAGCTTCTGTGCTTATCTGGATCCGGAAGTGTGCTTGGGTCAAATCCATCACCATCATCGTCACTCCAATCCAGAAAGGCTTCTTCTTCATCTTTGGTCTAAAAAAAACCACACACAAACAAGGAAAACTGATTTAAGAACACAGTTGAGAAATCATCAGGCCTTATTTCTGTAGCTAAATAAATATCCCTCTAGCTGAGAACCTCAAAGTAGAGCCCTCATACTCTGGTGAAAGCCTCTACGACTTTCATTTGCAAAGAGACATAATCATTTGCAAAGAGAAGGAAAATCCGTGTCATTTCAGAAAGTAAATCACTATTAAGTCCATTAAAGCCAATAAGAGGAAAAACTGTCAGATGTATTACTTCCATGTAACTCAGCTATCAGAGAAATAAAGTGCCACACACGTAAGTCTCAAAACTATTAGCTGAAAATATAAAAGTCTAGAAAAGAGTAGAGAAATATCTCTCTGATTATTGTACAACACTATCCTCAGTCTCAAAAATTACAATCAGATCTACAATAGTTCGTTAATAGTGAAAGGCCTTCAAAATTCAAGAATCAGTACCAAGTGCAACGAACAAAGTAAAAAGGGAAACTATGCAGTTTCATGCAAGTAGGTGGGAAAGTGGGTCTTTTTTCTTTTGCTATATGATGGTTTATTTTAACTAAAGAAAAAGTAATGCCAATAAACTAGATATTTATATGATAAACACCCCTTCTAACAAATTTATTTCCAGCAGAACAGTTTTGTCACCTAGTTGATAAGCAAGCACGGCCACATGCATGTAACAGGTTATAAGTAGGACTAAAAAAAAATAAAATCTGAATGACTTTGTTTGTTACCATCTTTTTTAATTCTTCACATCATCTGGGAAAAACTTCAGTGATCCTCTGATTTCAAATATTGTATGCTTTTTTCCTAAAAATTTAGTAACAACTTAGGATAACAAAGCAGGCCACTGTAGAAGATCCTAACACTCTGAACAGCTCTCTGGATAATGTCTAACCGTAACAAAAGGAAAAAAGAAGTAAAGAAAATAAGGACTAATCACTGAGGCACAAATCTCATCAATTCCCTGGTAAAGTTTCCTGCTTAAAAAAAAGCAATGTATGGAAACAAGTAACAAATGGGGAGAAAAAAAGGCTGCCATTCAAAATAGGAAGCAGCCTGCCTGACAGCATACACACAGTCTACTTGAAAATAATCAAGGGTATCAACCAAAACCAAATGTCATCATATACTCAAGAACACTAATCTCCTGGGCTACATTAGAGTTCTAATTTTCCATGCACTTAAAGGAATTTGCTGTCTATATGTGTCGAGCAGAGTCAAAACAATTCTCAAGTTTCTTGGTGTCAGGGCATCTTTACAATTAAAAAGTATGAAGGACCCCAGAGAGCCTCTGTTAATGTGGAGTCTATCTGCTGATATTTACTGTATTAGAAATTAAAAATAAGAATTTTAAAAATTAATTTAAAAGAAATAGTTATAGTCACTATATATCAAGAGCAGATTTTTATGAAAAAAATCTTTAAGTTCAAAACCAGAAGGATATTTTTGCAAGTTTATTTCATGTCTGGCTTTAAAAGATAGAGCCTCGAGGGGGCGGAGCAACATGGCGGCGAGGAGACGCTGCGAGTAAGATCTCCCATTAAAAAAAGTGAATAGGGAGGAAAAGCGGGAGGTCCCAGTGAGAACTGGGACACGGAAGATAAACAGGTGATGCCAGCGAACTGCCCGAAGAAGAACTGGCCATAAAAGAGGACTAGAAGGGAGGGAAGCGCAGAACCCTGCTCCCCTCCCCCGCCCACAGAAGGGGCACTCTCCGACCGGCAGAGAGGAGGAAACAACAAACCAAAACGGCCCACAAGAACAAACGACGCAGCAAGCAGGACTGTGAGTGGAAAGGAACTATTGCAGCCACCACACCCCGTGAACGGGAGCTGAGGCGAACCCTGCAGGATCCACCGCAGCGGTGAGCAAACGGCTCCGGGCGCCATTAGAGAAGAACAAAGACCCCGGGAGACTCGCACACAGCCCGGGCTGCCAGTAAGCCTGCGCAGAAACGCGGCGCGCTCGGCTCGCTTGAAAAGCAAGTGCAGACCAGGATCGCAGCTGCCCAGGTCCCCGCGCCTGCGACCTAGGCTTGCGGGGAGACGCGCGGAGGTCCTCACTGAGGTGAAGGTCCCTCCCTGAGCGAGCAGGAACAAGGCGCCCAGGCAGGGGAGCTGTGCAAAAGGCGCCATTCCCGCGCCACTGAACTGGGCTACAGCCCGCGTCCTGGAACTGAGGGCTTTGAACTGAGACCCGGGGCACGAAAATCGGGGCGTGGTTTCTCCACGACGGTGGGGCACAAGGCAGACACAGCACCCCAAAGCTGTTGAGGTGTACCCTACCATTCCCGCTCTGTTCTCTGTACCACGGGGTGGGGGGAGGCGAAAAACAGCCCCCCAAGGACAATAGGAGAGATCTCTGGCGCCACCTAGCGACCAGGAAAAAAAAAAGTCACTAATACCCTATAAAACAGGACATTTCTTAAGACTGCTTGAAAAGGGCAGAAGGTTTCTGGAGGACCCAGTGGCCAGCCGGGAAGTTATTCCACGCCAGGCCCTTCCGACCAGCAGTCTGAGCCCACAGAGGGAGCAGGCACCCACGTCCGGGGCAGACCGGGTGCGCAGAAGAGTGTGCCTGAAACCGGAGGCGCAGGAACTGCATCCCGCTTTGCCATTTGAGAACAGGGACATTTCTTCAGTAAAAACTGCCTAAAACCAGCAGAAAGCTCCCCCAGAAGACAGAGATGGCTCCTGGAAGAGCCAGAGGGGAGCGGAGAAGTTCACCCAAGATGTCAGTCAGTCCGAGCAACACAGTGTCCCAACGCATACGACAAATTAGAAAACAGACAGTAGGGAGTAGAAGAACCACACGCAACCTAAAAACTCCTCAGGAAAGAAGCACACCACAAAAAGAAAACCACTCCCCAGATTGCAACGACAGCAACTTGGAAGAACTTCTGAGCCTTCCAGAAAGAGAATTTAAAATTGCCATGATTAAAAAAGTGATAGATCAGAAGAAGGAAATTGAGTCCCTAAAGAGGGAAGTAAGAGAAATGCAGGAGATCAAAGAATTAATGGAGGAACTAAAGAACTCTGGGAAAAGCAATGAAAGCAGAATAGATGAAATGGAAGAACGAATAAGTAATCTTGAAGACACAGAAATAAAAAGAACCAAAACAGAAAAGGAAAGAGAAGTACGAAGGAAAAAGAATGAAGAAAGACTTCGGGAACTATCTGACTCCATGAGGAAAGGAAATATAAGAGTTATAGGAATCCCAGAAGGAGAGGAGAGAGATGTAGGAACAGAGAAAATATTCATGGATATAATGAAGAGAACTTCCCAAATGAGAAGAAGGAGCTGAAAATTGATATACAAGAAGCAAGAAGAACACCAAACTTCCACGACGAAAGGAAAAACACAGCAAGACACATAATAGTAAAGCTCCCAAGAATCCAGGACAAGGAAAAAATAATGAAGCTGACAAGAGGGAAGAAACAGATAACATTCAAAGGAAAGCCAATCAGGCTGACATCAGACTTCTCCGAAGAAACACTACGGGCAAGGAGAGAGTGGAGGGACATAGTCAACAGACTCCAAGAAAACAGATGCCAACCAAGAATACTCTATCCCGCAAAGCTCTCTTTCCTCCATGAAGAAAGAATATGGACCTTCCCAGACAAAGAGAAACTCCGGAATTTCATTGCGACTAAACCCCCACTCCAAAAAATACTACAAGGAATCCTAAAGCCAGAACCTCAGAGGGACGAATAACAACGAAAGAAGACCAAAAAAAAAAAAAAAAGTTATTAAAAGAATAAAAGAATAAATAAATAATAAATAAATAAAAGAATAAATAAATAAAATCAAAGGAAAGACAAACATAATGGCAAATACAGATGCTAACATATCAATATTAACTCTAAATGTAAATGGACTAAACTCTTCAATAAAAAGACACAGAGTTGCAGCCTGGATTAAGAAACAAAACCCAACCTTTTGCTGTCTCCAGGAAACACATTTAGCTACAAAAGATAAAATAGGCTCAAAGTCAAAGGATGGAAAACAATCCTACAAGCAAATGGGCCAAAAAAGAAAGCAGGAACAGCTATACTTATATCAGATAAAACAGACTTCAAACTCAAAAAAATAAAAAGAGACCCCAATGGTCACTACATTATGATTAGGGGACAATACTTCAAGAAGAAATAACACTCATTAACATATACTCACCAAACGAAAGAGCACCAAAATATATCAGACAACTGTTGTCCTCTCTGAAAACAGACATCAGAGAAAACACATATGTAGTGGGAGACTTCAACACACCACTATCAACAATGGATAGATCAACAAGACAAAAAATAAGTAAAGAAACTAAAGCTCTAAATAAGGACCGAGAGCATTTGGGCTTAACAGACATCTATAGAACACTAAACCCCAAAAAAACGGAGTACACATTTTTCTCAAGCTCACACGGATCATTCTCCAGGATCGATCACATACTGGGGCACAAGACAAACATCAACAGATACACCAAGATTGAAATCATACCAACCATCTTTTCTGACCACGAAGGCATCAAACTAGAAATAAATCATAAAAAGAAGGCAAGGAACTATCCTACCTCATGGAGATTAAAAGCCACACTACTGGAAGACCACTGGACTAACGAGGAGATCAAAGAAGAAATTAAAAAATTCTTTGAATTGAATGACAAGGAGGACACCAATATCCTAAATGTATGGGATGCAGCAAAAGCAGTAATAAGAGGAAAATATATAGCAATAGAAGCTCACATCAAAAAACAAGAAAGAACTCAAAGAAACAACCTAATCTCCAAGCTCAAAGATCTAGAAAAAGAACAAAAAAAAACCCCAGAACCAGTAGAAGAAAAGAAATAATAAAACCAAAGCAGAAATAAATGAAATTGAAACTAAAAAAACAATCCAAAAGATCAATGAAACCAAGAGCTGGTTCTTTGAAAAAATAAATAAAATAGACAAACCCCTAGCCAGGCTCACAAAGGAAAAAAGGGAGAGCACAAATACACAGAATCATAAATGAAAGAGGAAATCACAACGGACACAGCAGAAATCAAAAGAATAATCAGTAACTACTATGAACAGTTATATGGAAACAAGTTCAACAATCTAGAGGAGATGGACAAATTCCTACAACTCTACAATCACCCAAAGCTAGATAAAGAAGAAAGAGAACACCTAAACAGACCAATTACAAGCAGCGAAATTGAAATGGTAATTAAAAACCTCCCCAAAAACAAAAGCCCAGGACCTGATGGATTTACAAATGAATTCTACCAAACATTCAAAGATGAATTAGTGCCTATCCTTCACAAACTCTTCCAAAAAATTGAGAAGGAAGGGACAATACCAAACACGTTCTATGAAGCCAATATTACACTAATACCAAAACCGAATAAGGAACACACAAAAAGGAAAACTATAGGCCAATCTCCCTAATGAACACTGATGCAAAAATCCTCAATAAAATTTTAGCTATCAGAATCCAACAATGTATCCATAAGATAATTCACCACGACCAAGTTGGATTCATTCCAGGGGCACAAGGATGGTTTAACATCCGAAAATCAATCAACGTTATCCAACACATCAACAAAAAGAAATATAAAAACCATATGATAATATCAATAGATGCTGAGAAAGCTTTCGACAAAGTGCAACACCCATTCATGATAAAAGCCCTTGAAATTCTTGGGATACAAGGAACATACCTCAATATCATAAAGGCCATCTATGACAAGCCAACAGCCAGTATCATTCTCAATGGTGAAAAGCTGAAAGCAATTCCATTAAGATCTGGAACAAGACAAGGATGTCCACTCTCACCACTGCTTTTCAATATAATACTGGAAGTCCTAGCCAGAGCAATAAGACAAGAGAAAGACATCCAAGGAATCCAAATAGGAAAAGAAGAAGTCAAACTATCACTATTTGCAGATGATATGATAATATACATAGAGAACCCCAAAATCTCCACAGAAAAACTAATTCAACTCATCAATCAATTCAGTAAAGTGGCAGGATACAAAATCAACACGCAAAAGTCAGTAGCCTTCCTATACACAAACAATAAATCTGAAGAAGAAGAAATCAAAAAAACCACCCCTTTTATTATCGAAACAAAAAAAATCAAATATTTGGGAATAAATCTAACAAAAGAGGTAAAGGACCTATACAAAGAAAACTATAAAACACTGTTAAAAGAAATAGAAGAAGACACAAAGAAATGGAAAGACATCCCCTGCTCATGGATTGGAAGAATAAACATTATTAAAATGGCCATCCTACCAAAAGCAATATACAGATTCAATGCTATTCCAATCAAAATCTCAATGGCATTCTTCAAAGAAATAGAACAATTATTGATGAAATTCATATGGAATCACCAAAAACCCGAATAGCCAAAGCTCTACTGAAAAAAAAAAAGAAGGAAATGGAGGCATCACACTCCCAGACTTCAAACTATACTACAAAGCCATAATCATCAAAACTGCATGGTATTGGAACAAGAACAGACATACAGACCAATGGAATCGAATAGAAAATCCAGAAATAAACCCACAGATTTATGGTCAACTAATCTTTGACAAAGGAGCAAAGACTATGCATTGGAGCAAAGAAAGTTTGTTCAATAAATGGTGCTGGGAAAACTGGGTCGCTACATGCAAAAGAATGAAGCTTGACCACTACCTCACACCATACACAAAAATCAACTCAAAATGGATTAAAGAACTAGACATAAGACCTGAAACCATAAAATACATAGAAGGAAATATAGGCGAAACACTACGGGATTTGCACATCAAAGACATCTTTACAGACACATCACCCAAAGCAGTGATAGTGAAGACAAAGATAAACAGCTGGGACTACATCAAATTAAAGAGCTTCTGCACAGCAAAAGAGACAATAACAAAAACAAATAGAAACCCCACCAACTGGGAGAACATTTTTGCACCCAACACTAATGATAAAGGACTGATCACAAAAATCTGCAAAGAGCTGATGAGACTCAGCAACAACAAAGAAAATAATCCAGTCAAAAAATGGGCAGAAGAGCTAAAAAGAAACTTCTCTGAAGAGGAAATGCAAATGGCCAACAGACATATGAAAAAATGTTCAACATCACTTGTCATCAGGGAAATGCAAATCAAAACTACCATGAGATACCATCTCACACCAGTGAGAATGGCACATATTAAAAAAACTAGCAACAACAAATGTTGGCGAGGATGTGGAGAAAAAGGAACTCTTGTGCACTGTTGGTGGGAGTGCAAACTGGTCCAACCACTATGGAGAGCTGTGTGGAGATTTCTGGACCTACTAAACATAGAGCTTCCATATGATCCAGCAATTCCACTCCTAGGTATTTACCCAAAGGACACAGAAACATCAATTCCAAAGAGCACCTGCACTCCTATGTTTATAGCAGCACTGTTTACAATAGCTAAGCTTTGGAAACAACCCAAATGCCCAAAAATAGATGACTGGATCAAGAAGATGTGGTACATATATACCATGGAATATTACTCAGCATTCAAAAAAGATAAACACATGCAATTTGCAGCAACATGGATGGCACTGGAAGGGATCATGCTCAGCGAAATAAGCCAAAAAGAAAAATACCGGATGGTCTCACTCATAGCAGGAATCTAGAAAACTTAAATAAGGGACCAGGAAAATGAATATAAGAAAGTAAAGTGAAAATCAAAATCAACAAAAAACTATGAACCAGAGATACTTTTTGGGGGTGGGGGGCGGGAGGGGAAGGATTGGGGTCAGAATGGGGCGTCTGCAATTGTATGGGGGAATATAAAAATAAAATTTAATATTTAAAAAAAAAAAAAAAGATAGAGCCTCAAATCTGCTTCTGCTGTTGTTCTGAAGTATATGAAGAAAATCTAGTCTCTCACAGAGGGTAGTTACCAAAGAGGGGAGTAATTTAGTAGTCTTTTCAGATCACTGCAGTTACTTATCTTCAGTGTCACAAGAAACCTGGATGAGTGGTAGTTCCTTAAACTGCAGTTGCAATGTGGAATATGAAGTCTACCAGTGAACTCTATTATATAAGAATCCATTATCTACTTTGTGCTCTGAATGGGTATTTTACCAGTGAATAACTTCATAACATCACACATTGGCCATTTGAAAAATAATGATTCCAGAATTATGCAGATCTTCCTTATGTAGATCTTTAAACACAGACATACTTCATTATACAATATTTTTAAAAGCCACATTTTTTAATGTTCCCATCAATATCAGATGAAAAGCCTTTTAAAACATGGGACGCTATTGGTGGATACAAGTTTTCCCAAGTGACACATTAAGAAAGTATTGCTGAATATAAGCTTTCCAAAATTCTAATTCTTTCTAAGCTCATATTTTATCACCATAACAAATATTTTTCAGTTTTTTTCCCTTGAAGTATAAGCAAAAGGCGTTATATTCCTCTGGCTGCTTTCAAATTGTTCTCTATCATATTGCAATCTCCATCACACAGCACTTCTAGGAATGCTTTTCTTTGTGATCATCCTTCTCAAGGGTCTGCAAGCTTCTTGGATCTATCAATGTTTTTCATTAACTCTGAGAAGTTTTAGCCCATTATTTCTTCAAATATCTTTGAACTTCTCATCTCACTTTCTGTGGTTGTAAATACAGTGTATACCAGACTACTTTACAACACGAAGTAGTTAACACCTAAGTTCAGTAACAGCCAACTTCTCCTGGGGTACATTCATTTTTCTCCCTGGGTAGGGTCATTTCTACTGGGTGTTCAAACTTGTTATTTCTTTTCCCTGGTATTTCCAAACTGCTTTTGCGCTTATATAGCATTTTTTTTCTTTTTTAAGTAATTGTAGTCTTCAGCACAAAGACTTCCAGGTTTGTTTATGTTGTTTTGTTCTTAACATAGCTATTATTGCTCTGCTGAGATTACCTGTTTATTCATTTAAACCATATTTTCCTTTAATTCCTTGAACATACTTTCTTCTAATACTTTGTATTCAAAAGAGCTGCTCTGAAGTTTTTTCTAAATTAAAATCTGGGCTAAGAGTTTCTATTGACTGTGGCTTTTTTTGGGTGTGGGTCATAGTGTCCTGCTTAACTGTACACCTCGTAGTTTTGTTTTGTTTTTTTTTAAATAAGACTAGATAGCATAGACAACATAGTTTATAGAAACGCTGATTTCTCACTCAGATTTCACTAAGGATTATTGTATTTATATTCTAATAGGCAGCCTCCTTGCTTGGATTCAAGCTGCAAGCTCTCTCTTAACCCATGGTACTCAGCAGCTTATGTCTGTTTTATTCTTGTAACTCCCAACCGCTATTTTTTAGCATGTTTCCTATGGGTCTCCTTGAGCCTGTGAAATGTGACATTTAGTCAAAGATTTAGGAAGAATTGGGTTCACTCACCATGATTTCCTTGCTTCTAGGGATTTCTCTAATTTCCAGTTGCTGTGCTGGCTTTGAGATCTGTAACTCTAACACTTCAAGTGGAATAGTTTAACTGATTTTAAAACCAAATATTATTAAGTCCCTTTAACATTTATTTTAGAGCAAGTGACCTTCATAAGGTAACTAGAATAAGAGAAATAAATTATAAAGTGATACTTAGTCTAAATACCTTACTCAGCATTCTAGTGCACATGTTTATTTGAAGGAAAATATAATTCAGAATGATGAAAAGTTACCTGTCTTTTTGTCTGTGCGACATTACACACCTTAATTCATAACAAATGAATTTCAGTGGCCAATCATTTTTCAGAAACTTGATTTCAAGCTATTAAAAGTGTAGGGATGTTGGGAAAAAGACATTTTATGTTGATCATTTCATCTTATGATTCATTTTCTGAATGGTTAGAAACAGTGTAAAATGTAACATAACCATATTATGAAAAGTATGTAACTCATACCTTTAACTTAGTAAAAAGTAAACAAACTACTATTATCTACAACAAAACCGAAGCATAAATAAAAGTCATTAAGTGAAGAGGGCTTTACCATAATGAAAACATTCTGGAGAATGTTTGTCTTTCTGATAAGCTCTGTTTAGAAGTAAGCTCTTCCCAGCCAGCTACACAAGGTGGTAAAGAAAATGAATATCCTAGCTGTCCTCTCTCTGCCCTTGTGATTTCAGGAATCATTTAAAAGATAAGAAGGGTGGTACTATATTTATAAATTATCTTCTTCTGGACTCATTTTTATAAGAGACAGCACAAAAACTCTGATTTACCTTTCACCTCCCAACTGATTGTGACATATCAGGACACATAAACTGGAAAGTTACTGATGTAAGTAAAAGGGAACTTAGGGCAGTATTTTATTCAATTATCTCAAGCATCTTAGCAGGAAAGTGCTTACATTTGTAGCTTACATCTCACTGCATTGTGACAGCAATGGGAAGTGTGTGCACAATCTGAAGGCAGGTAACAATTTAATCCAGACGAGTGAAGGGAGTCAATGAAAGAGGTGGGCAGTGGAGATGGAGGTAGGAGACAGGTATGGGACATGTCAGAAAGGGACAACTAGACTCTGTGGACAAGGGTACATTACATATTTAAGAAACTCAGTATGCAGAGAAGCATAGTTTTATGTGGTAAATATGGTGGGATAAAACCAGCTTAGTAAATACTGTGAAGGTAACCTACAAAAACACCTTCACTCAATGGATCATTATTAAGGAGCTACTATAGGCACTAGACACACTACTAGGTTATGGGGGGCGGGGGTGCAGGGTAAGGGGTGTAATAGCAAACAAGTCAAAGGCCCTGGAAAAAAATGAACTGTTCTAGGATAGTGAGTTACCCATACAAGCGCTTAAATGAAAATCAGGTTCTGCTATTTCTGGGGGTGGCCTATCAAGGGTGAATGGGCCCCACTTGGCCCTGCATAACAGCTGGCAATACAGTCTTCAACTTATAGATCTCCCAAAGGTTTTAATTATGGATCCCAGCTGTCAACATGCTTCTTTTTCTTGTGCCACTGCCAGGTCAGAAGCTGCCAGCACTCCTCCTTCACTGACCAATCACTCCCCCGTCTTCCCAGCCTGCTTGAAACAAAGCAAGAACCTCAATGCCATACATACCCACATGCCTCTCTTAAGGCACAGAGAAAGAAAGTAGTTTACACACATAACAAAGAGACCAGAGTCACCTTTGTGAACTGGCTATTCCTGAAATATAGTTTTAGAACCTCTGAGGAAACAAGGTCACCTAAAATAGGTATGAATTCCTAAAATAGTTGCTTGGAACAGTCAATTATAAGTAGGGCAGATGAAAATATTCAAAAAAGAAATGTTACCCAGCCAGTTTTTGGGTTCGATTTTAATAATGGCAAGAAATGCAATATAAAGCGGTATTCTTCCACAATCAATTTGCAAAGTAGTCTAACTTGTATCTTGAAGATAATCTTAATTAATCTTCAAACCCTATGAAGCAGTAAGAAAAAGAATCATTCCCATTTTTAAAGTTAAGAAATGGTAATTCACAAGACTACCCTAACCAAGTTACAGAAACCTGGACATATTCTTGGTCTTCTCCTACATCACCTCGAATCTCAACTTCACCATTAAAGCTCTGGACTTGCTGTTGGTACAATATTTCTTCAGAATCAAGCATATTTTGAATGCCTCAGAGAACTGTCAGGGTGCTTTCTATGTCACTGTGTTTCTCCATCTCCACTTTCACTACCCTTGTCTCTTGTGCCTTTTTTTTTCTTTTGGTGAAATATTGCACAAGTTTTCTAATAAGTCTCCTTGCAACCACCCTCCCTCTCCTCTGATTACTCCCATCCTCAGGGTTGTAATTAGATTTTTTAATGTTTCAAATCCGATCATGTTTATCACCTGCTTATAATCTTTAAATGATATTTGCTTTCAGGTCCTGGAATAAGTCAAGTCACCTTTCTAACTCTAGAGTTTTCACACCTGTTATTTCTGTCCTGGAATGCTCTTCTATGCCTCTTGCTGCTGTGTGCTATTTCCTTACAACAAACATGGTCTGTTTTTGACATTAATTCTCCAACACCAAGTAACTGTCAGCCACAAATGGGATTCTTTAGCTACCTGTTTTTCTGCCTGGGCCACTGCAAATTCAGGGGTTCTCACAACCTTCTCAGGTTTGAGAATTCTCTAGACTGACACACAGAATTCAAAAGGTGTATTCTTTCTAATAAACTGCTGATCCTAAGTGAACAATTCAGAAACAGTGAAATAGAAAAGATGTCAGGGCAAGGTATGGGGTGGGAGTGAGTTCCATGGAGCGAGGCCTCACAGCCCTCACTCACAGCTAAAGTCAATTAAGCACAGAAGGAGTAAATTCTCTATAAATATTTGCTAAATGAATCAAATATTTTTAATTTTTCTGAATTCAAATACATTTAAGGTGAAAATATTAAAGTACTTATTATTAAATAATGAGTATATCAGTCATTACTGATAAAGGTTTATTTAACATTAAAGGTTTTAAGTTAAACCTGTAAGTTAAAAATCTCACCAATTTAGATCTTACTGTCAACCACTTAATTGTTTCAGATTTCTCAATTATAAAATGGAAATAGTTTATAGTATTTAGGCTTAAGGAAGTTGTAAAGATTTTAATTAATTGCAGATGCTGGAATATATGCAATCAATATCTTACTGGGAAAAATAAGTTGTCAGAAAAGAAAAATGTGTGATTATGCCTATAAAATAAATAACAAACAGTAAGTTCCATTTAAAATTCCCTCTAAACAGGCAAGAAAACTTTATGTGAGAGTCTATGCACATAGTAAAGCTAATAGACACTCAAAGAATTTAGTTATGTCTACACAAATGGACTTATGAATGATCGAATTCCTCTAGATAACTCTCAAGCCTTAAGCACTCCCTTCAGCTTGAATTTATAATCATTTCTTGAGTGGTTAGAATATTTAGTACATAATGGGTATGCAAAAATGAATGACTATGGGTTTTTATGAGAAATTTAAAGTTTTATAATAGGATACTGTATAAAATTCCTTTGGCAGAGCGAAAACAAAGAGCCATAACCTATCTAATTTTTAAATATACTTCTATGAGAGCATTTGCAATCATAGCAAAAGAAAAAACAAAACTGAAATCCTAATATTAAAATTGAGAGCATAAAGTGTCTCAATAAGAAATGTAATATTTTTGAAGCTTTTTAATAGAAAAAAGTTATATAATTGCAGAACACTGCAATTATATACATTGCAACATTGGAACATTTTTGAGAAATGAAGAGTTGATATGGGGGTACAGACAACTGATGATTTCCTTGTACTGTACAGAAAGTAAGGCATCATTAATTATCAGTTATAAATTTGATTAGGTCAAAGAGCTTAAATGTTTATAAAAGGGAATTTCAATCACTGCACTAATGAATGATAAAGGAGTGATAGGCAAGATTGCTGGTGAGTGAGAAGGAAGTCAACTCAAAGTCAAAACGAAGCCTTTGTTACTGTATTTCTGCATTCTATACCTCATTTATAAAAATAAAAGTAAGCTTTATGAATTGTATTTAAACGCTATTTAATTCCATTTAGCATTTTAAAAAAGATGTCAACTAATATGGTATAAATTAACAGCAGAATGTCAATACTGACATTTCAAAATTTCATGAGGAAAGGGAATTCCAAAGTTTATATAAACTGTTTCTGATCCTGATGTGAACAATTTAAAGAAAAGCTTAAAAATGAGGTATTCATAACACATTCTGTTCTCACTGATCAAACTTCAGAATGACTTTCTAAGAAAGTATTAAGATAATATTTCAGTTCGAATTTTCAAATAAAAATTCTGATTGCTGGAGACAGCCAATTGTCCTCAGCATTTAGAGAAATGGATTTTTTTGAAATTTACTGAAGGTATAAATCCCAGGTACAAAGTTATTTAGAGAAGAAATTATTGAAAAGTTTTGTTTCTGATTTATGAGTACAAAATGGTTAAAGATATTATTAAACGTGCCCATTGAGTGAGAGCATCTATTTACTAAGGCAAATATGCAAAAAATAAATACAGGAGCAGCTGCCAGGGCTGAGAAATTATTGTTCCTGCACTATAAAGTCAAATTTTAATACCCTGGCTCCTTTATTTTTTAATAATAATGACTTTTTTTTAAGATTTATTTTTATTTTGCATACAAGAACTGGGGTATAGGCCAGAGATATTGGTTGGGGGAGCAGATTCACCAGAGACAGAGTGGGGAGCAGAACAGGCAGATCTACTGAAATACACTGCAGAGGGGAGCAGCAGGCGAGACAGGAGCGGTCTGCTGTGCCATGTGGGTCAGCTCCCTGGCCAGGGATTAAACTTTCATGCTACAGTGGCTGCTGACAGCTTGATAGTGCTGACTTCAAACCCTGTACCACCCAATAATAATGGGAGGCCCAATAATAATGCCTAAATACCAATTAAAATACTTTCTAATATTTTCAGTTTATTTCTGTCTCTTGGAAATTTATCCCATAATGGTGGTATTCAGCTTCAGCCTAATAAGACTTATATTCTTGGTTCACTGGTATCTGACTTGTATTCATTGGTTCATTGGTTTATTTTGCAAACCTTTAATATACACCGGCTGAACTACACCTGCAAACACCAACTGTGATCAATGGCTCTGGACTCTTTTTATTAGGCTCCTGCACAGAAACATCTGTCCCTGCAACAGCCTACACTTAGCAAATAAGTATAGCCAATGTGAGGAAAGCTCTGGCCATCAAAAATCAAATCTGAGAAGACAGAGAGGGATGCTGGGGCTGATAAAAGCAATATCCAGGGGAACCAGAATTTGGGCAAAAGCCATCACTTATACACTCCCCGCACCACCCCTCTTTCTCTCATTGAGACAACACTGGTTTATAACACTGCAGGATTCAGAGGTATAGGACCACGCCTCTTCAGATGTAAGTCACCACACAACACCCACCACCAAGGCACCCATCCATAATCCTTTCACCACGACCAATGGGCCCCCTCCACACTTTTCTCTTAAATCAAGCAGTTTACCTGATTATATTCAGTACCTTCTTTATTATTTCCCAAGCATTAAGAAACAATAGGAATATGAGTGGAAGACTATGAAGGGGTGATATAAATAATACATGAAGTAGGCATACTTAAAGATGGCAGGCAAAGAGTTGGCACATAGATATTCAAAGCCTCAAAGAGCAAATACCAAATTGGGAAGGAGTTTCAGAATTTGGAATATTCATTCAGCAGCTGTTTAGTGCACACTAATTTTGTCTGCTATAAAATGATATAATCTGGCACACAGCATGCCAGAAGATATGAGTCAGCATTTAAACCTTAATAAGACTTTCAGCAATATGAAATTTCTTCTTAAACTGCCTTGCACAAAATTCATTATTCTTGCTAAAATGCTTACTCACTTGCATACTTAATAAATGAATATCTCAGAGTCCTAAGGGAAACTAACAATGCTACAATTTCATAGTACCCTAAGTAACAGTGCATCTGTTATGAATTATCTTTGTTTCTCATTTTCTTCTTTCCAGAGGAAAAAAATGCATTAAGATATTAAATATAGTACAAATTACAAGTCCAGTTTGCCATTCTTCTCACAATAATGGGTCACAAGACCCCAATGTGACCAGTGACTAGCTATGTCCCCTGAGGCAATTTATGAACTTAGGCAGTTTCTGTTTCCTTATCTGTATACTCCAAGCATGACCTCTATGATCAAGGTCACTGTGAGTATTCAAGGAAAAGCATGTGAGGTTTATAGAAACAATTATTATCATGATTAACAGAAATGTATAAAGTAGAAAAAGACAATCCAGTGGCCTGGTGGTCTGATCCTTCATAATACTTTTCTGCTTTCTCTGAACATAATTCCAACATGGGCAGAAATGTGAGCTAGACTTAAATCCTTAGGATGCCATGTATTCATATCATGAAAATACAAAAGGATTATAAACAAAAGAATATAATTGAAGCTATAAGGACGCTTAGTGTTCTGATGGGTAAAAGTATCCACTGAGGGAAGACAGTTTAAGCTTAAATAGAAGGACTGAATTGTAATCCAAGTAGTAAATATTTTGATAAATGGAATCTAACAATAAGCAAAAGAGTACAGACCCAACAGACTACACACTCAAATGACTGAATTTACAAAAAATTCTAGAAGAGAAAAAACATATACAAACAGAAAACAGACCAGTGATTGCCAGGAGCTGAAGCTGGGGAGAGCAGCAAGGAGGATATTTTGTGTAATATGGAATTATTCTGTATCTTCAATTGCGGCAAATGCATTACTCTCTGTACTTAACGAAACCCACGGAAGTGAATATGACTAATGGTAAATTAGTATATAAGAAATAAAGGACCCCAAAAAAGAATATTTTGATGATATTGAGAAGACTATTCACAATGCATTAGTACAGTTAAAAAAAGCCCCACTAATAAAAAAAATTATGTAGAGAGGAAACTTTGGCTGGTGGTACTGGATTGCAGGACACTGCCCCCCTTTATTGACCTAAAGAGTTTTACAATACTGTTCTTGAAAATCAAAAAGTTGTATTATTGTTTTTAGTAGATCCTAAAAGAAGTTGTATGGACTCTCTAATACAATAACAGGGAGGGCTTTAGATTAGAAGTTCTGAACACCTGGGGTTCCTGAAAGACCTAAAAAACTGAAACAGGGGGCCTCCCCGGTGGCGCAGCGGTTGAGCACTGGGTTGCGAAGCTGCCCACAGCCTCTGCAGCGTTGGTTCGATCCCCAGCTGCTCCCTGGCCACCGGAGGAGGGTCCCACATGGTGCGCAGACCTCTCCTGCCACCCACTGCTCCCCTCAGCAGTGTGCTTGTCTTTCTGCCTGCTCTGCTCCCCGCTCTGGCTCTGGTGAATTCGCTCACCCTCCCGCACTTCTGACTGTACCCAGTGCATGTATAAATAAATAAATAAATCTTAAAAAAAAAAAAAACAAAAAACTGAAACAATATGAAAAATATCCTTACTAGTTACATTCACGCATTCTGGAAGGGAGGAGAGCTATAACTTTCAATAATGCAAGAGCCACCACCCTACCTGTGCCTGGATCAAGAACTACTGCTTCTAAAGCTGCCTGCAGCCTCTGCAGCGCCGGTTTGATCCCCGGCCGCCGGCAAGGATCCCACATGGCACACAGACCTCTCCTGCCATTCCCGTTGCTCCCCTCAGCAGTGTATTTCTTCATCAGTCTGCCTGTTCTGCTCCCCGCTCTGGTGAATTCTCTCACCCTCCCATGCTTTAACTGTACCCAGTGCTTGTATAAATAAATAAATCTTTAAAAACAAACAAACAAAAAACAAAAAACAAAAAATGCTCTATCCATACAACAGAATAATACTCAGCCTTGAAAAGGAAGGGATTCTGAGACATGTTACAAATGGATGAACCTTGAGGACATTATGCTAAGTGTAATAAGGCAGTCTCAGAAAGAAAATGCTGTAAGGTCTAGTATCCAAGAAGCTGAAGGTCTAGTATCCAGGAGCTGAAGGAGTTTGCTGTTCATTGGAGACACTGTGTTTCAATTTTGGCAGATGAAAAAGTTTTAGGGAGCTGTTGCACAACAATATGCATATAGTTACCATTACTGCCTTGTGCCTTTAAAAATGGTTATGATGGTAACTTTTGTGATAAGGGTATTTTAACACAATTTATAGAAGAACTATTTGATGCTATCACTTTTTAGATTACAAGCAAACACAAGCATTGGCACCCATGAAGACATGTGAAATTTTTTAAATTTCCTAAGATTAAAAATTTTTAAATTTTCAAAAAGAAAAATTTCCTAAGATCATAGAACAAGTTGGTGACCAGAAGTAAGCCTAGATCTTTACTTTTTTAGTCCTTCAGTCAAGGCCAGACAATTGCCACTCCCTCTTGAGGGTTACAAAAAGTAGTATCTTTCCTTCCCACCACAAAGGCAGGACAGACTTATGACACTAAACTGAACTCGGGTATCAGCTGTAGAATTGGAGTGACTTCAAAATAGAATTGCATGAGAGCTGTGATAACGACTGGGTACAATAGTGCTTTAACAATGACTTGGTACCCATCAGGCAGCTTGCAACTCTAAAACAAGTACTGGTTAGCAGTTTAGGATAAAGGAGACGGGAGAGTAGACAGACCCTGATCCATGCTTTATCATCACGGTGACACACCGCAGGGAATGAGCCTAAAGTTTCCTAAATGGTGCTAACAGAAAGCAGGGTTAAATCATCACTGACAGGAAGAAAACATGGAAAGCATACTGCTCTCTAAATCACTATATCTAAAAACCATTAAGGCTGTGTGGCTATTTTTAATTCTGTTTGTTGATATCTTTTGCCTTTGCAATGAACAGGTGTGCAATTCAGAATGCATAAACAACTAGAAAGAGCTGCTCTACGACAGTTCTTAGCAGCTATTTTATTATGCCACGGTCTAAAATGGATAATATAATCACAACCAAATGGATCTTCTTTTCAATTAACCAGTTTCTTGAAGTTCTGGCTCACTTCTTCTGAATGATTAGATTTGGGTGGCAAGACGTATACAAACATTCCAGGATTGCTCAGTAAATGGAGAACTGCTCTGAAGAGGAAGTGGATATAACTTTCCCTTTGGCACAAATGGATTATTACACACCGCAAAGGAGGAAAACAACTTGGTATTCTGGGCAGAGGGCTGATAACTTCTGGTTTATCTGAAAACACTTTATTGAATTTTCGGAAAGCAAGACAGCTGGAATACAAGCATTGTGCAAGTTTCATATCTGAGTATTATTCTATTAAAATGGGACTTTGAGCTTTCCTTGACCTTATATTCAGAACTGTTGAGCTTTGGGTGAAAATTCTGATTTCTTGAAATATATTTGTTGATTATTATTAATGCCTAGTGCTATAACAATGTTATTCAGTAAACCTATATCAGTAGTAGTAGCAGAACCACTTACATCTTACCGATCTCAGTAAGGACAGTATTACAATTTTATAAAATGTGTGTTAAAAATCAAAACTGACTTATTGAAAGATAGAAATAGAATTCCTACAGAAAAGCTAAATTTAGGACCAACTGCTACATAACATGTAATAAAAAATAGTGAAACCTTTATATCCACTGCTAAGAAATAATATTCAGATAATGGGAAAAGATCACTTAACAAGAGACTAATAAAAAGTTTTCAGACCTCACTGAGTTTATATTCCAATAACATACAAGACTTGAATAGAATACAACACAACAGGACTACAACACAAGTCATGCCTTGTGCACCAAGCAAAAAATAAATTCTTTACTTCATGATGCAACACTTAACCATGTGGGAAAGTTTCCTGAAAAGACTATTACATAGACTTAAACGAGAAAATGGCTCTTTTAAAAAATCAGAGTAATATTTCAAACCTTGCTAAACTTTAATTACAAATTACCTAACATTTCATCTTTTATTTCAAAATTTCCTAGAATAATCATGCTCTGGGGAAAAAAAAAAAAAAAAGCCAGAGCATAAATGCCAACTACAAACTCAATATTCTAAAAATTTCTACACACACAGGGTGAAATATTTTCACTATTTTTTTAATAAAAGGAAGAAAGCAATTACTCAATACCCATACATAGCAGTAAATGGAGTCATTTCCTCATAAATGGAAATTATAAATTGATGAGTTCCTTTAAAATTTCACATTAACTATTTAATTACCAGGTCTCAGTTACATTTTCCTGTAAGTGTAACCAAATCCCCACCATGGCCAGAAGTCATAGGGTGAGGCAGCTTTGTTGCAGCTGAAAAACATGCCAGCCTCAGTCACTATCTATTTCCTACATCTTTTATATATATATATATATATATATATATATATAAATGTTAATTTTCTACATCTTTACCATGTTCACCTTAAAAATTAAGGTACTTCCAGTTCACTCACTACTTCCAAATTCTTACTCTTCCTGTTATCTCTAACACTTCTCAGCACCAACCAGGCACATCATGTTAAAACATGACAAGTACAATATAAGTGTATTATGGTATGCTCTCATAAGCTTTCCCTCTGTACCTCCAAATCAATTAGCTATAATTTTAATCCAAATTTGGTTTTCATGAAGTTCACTTGTGTGGTGAAAACATTCAAGGGCTAAATTTTCTCTCTCTACAGTTTGCAACATATTCATTTTATTAATGGGTTTGAATAGAGGTACAATTAAAATAATCAAGTTTCCATTCAGCAAGAAAAAGGTAAACAAAATGCTTTGTCTACACAGAGAAACATACTTTCTGGAGATGAATACCTGGAAATCATAGATAACTCATCCACTGCATACATTTGCATAAAATTTCTAATCGTATTACTTTCTCTAGTTACAAAAAAAAAAAAAAATAGCACATTCTGCATTTCAAAATTCTATTTAACAGCCAACACTTCTCTGGTAGGATCTGACAAAAAGCAATTTCTATAATATTATTCAGGTACTGGGCTGAGATTAAATCACTCATCCATACATAATTCTTTAGAGATAAAGAACTCAGACTACAATATCTAGAGATCATATATTTGAAAATAGTTTATTTTGTGTAGTTTTCCAAAAGAATACGGTTGGTAAATACACTACTAACAGGAAAATTATAAAATATTTTGGTGTATTTTTAAAAGGTTTAGGCAATATAAGTAGAAAGACCAAAATAATTATTTAATGGCTAAAAGTTTAAGATAAAAATGTCTAGAAAATAAATATTTGCTTAATGAATGAAAGCATGAAAGTATAATAGAATTTCACATAATTGAAATTTCATATATTTGGAGAATTTAAATAAAGTTAGTGGTAAAGCTAGAACACAATCTTTTATACAAATTAAGACAAAATTTTTTCCACAAAAGATAATTTAATCAATTTCTCACTTTCATCCATAATCTATACTACCAACTCAGTGATGTTAGTAATAACCTTCTTCAAGTCAATATAAATTCTTAACAGTCACTATGCCAAGAATCTACTATACAAATTTATGAACTTGCACATGTCTATTCCTTTCTCCTTTCTTCAGCATTTACTGACCATCCACATGCCAGTTTATTGGGTAACAGATTTCAGTAGAGAAAAGCACCTGGAAATAGTTAACTATATTAGTGTGAGCACACGAGCACACCCAAAGAAATCTAAGAGGACAATGAAGATATTCAAAGAAGAGAGCTGAACAATCTTAAAGATGAAATGGACCCTACAAGCTGAGGAAGATAACCTGGAAACATAAGATCCCGAGCTGTTAAAAAAAAGTATTATCTATAAGAATGTTGGTGTGTATGTTCAATACAGTTTACAAAGCAAGTATGGAGCACACATCTTAATTCTTAAACAAATCTGAGAGGCCTTTAGTTCTATTTTATAGACAAGGAGACTAAGACTGAGAGATCTACAGCAATGTTGGTAAAAGGCAGGGTCTATACTGGAATCAGGTCTTCTAGCTACAAATCCTATGTTCTTATGACTAAACCACAATATCTTGAGTTGCAGAAAGCTAGACTTCCAACTATAGTGATAACCCTCAAGAAAATCTACTAGTCAGGCTTCAGGTGTGGGGAGGTGTAGGTGGGGGTGAACAGATAAATCTTGTCAGAGATATCAAAATCTAAATCCCATTCCTACTCTACTACCATTTCAGTACATCCAACTTCCCTAGTAAAATGTTTTGGATAAGCGTCAAATTCCAAATTAAGAATAAAGGCACAGCTGTACAGTCTTTCAGTAATCTATGTACGCAAACCACAGCTTTGCAGAGTATTTACAGAAAAGTTCAAAACATGGTAATTTTTTTTTAGTTTTTTTTTTTAGATTTATTTATTTTTATACAAGAACCGGGGGTACAGGCTAGATACACGGGAGGGTGAGAGGATTCACCAGAGACAGAGCCGGGAACAGAACAGGCAGACTGACTGAAATAGACTGCTAAGAGGAACAGCAGGCAAGACAGGAGAGGTCTGTCGTGCCATGTGGGACCCTCGCCAGCCAGCTGGGATCGAACCCGCACTACAGAGGCTGCGGACAGCTTTACAGTGCGGCGCTCAACCGCCTGTGCCACCAGGGAGGCCCAAAACATGGTAATTTACAACCATGTTCAAATACAGGAAGTGAAATGGTGCACAAATTTTACAACTTAGAAAAACAGTATATTTTACTCACTTACACAATCACTGGGTATTGGGATGGTGACCTGTCTGGCAATACAACTTACACAGCTAAGAGAACAGAGACATAACAATTAATGTGTGTAAATATTTTAAGATAACCAAGGCCGTGAATGGGGTTTGCCACCACTATCAATATTCATGCTAGAATTTCAGAGTATTACTGTCAACCCTTAAAAATTTCATTTGAGGCTGACAAGGGGAAGAACAGGTAATCTATAAAGGAATCCCAATTAGACTATCATCAGACTTTTCTGAAGAAACTCTTACCAGCAAGAAGAGAATGGAGTGATGGATTCAAAATATTACAAGATAAAAACTGCCAGCCAAGAATACTCTATCCTGCAAACTCTCCTTCAAAGATAAGAGATAAATAAAGGCCTTCTCAAAGAGAAACTTAAGGAATTTGCCACCATGATTCTCCCCTCCTTAAGAAATATTAAAAGTAGTTTTAGTATCTAAACCAAAGAGAAAGAAGAACACAAAGAAGTTACAAGGAAAAAAACACAACCACAAATTTGTGAACAAAGTAACAGACTTTCAAATATCAATGATCACTCTACATTTCAATGGACTGAACTCACCAATGAAAAGACAGAGTATCTAGTTGGATTAGGAAACAGAATCCAACTTTCTGTTGGCTCCAGAAAATGTACCAAAGTTCCAAGGGAACTTAGACTAGAAATAAGGGGTTGGCAGATAATTCTACAAGTGAGTGGGACCTAAAGGAAGGCAGGGACAGATATCAGATAAGAGAGATTTCCAGCTAAAAGAAGTAATGAGGACAGGAAGGGACACTATACAGTGATTAAGTGAGCAATACACTGGAAAGACATAGGCCTCATTTCAGCAAAATATCTTAGGCAATTAACATGAACTCTGAAAACAGACATCAGAGAAAGTACTTAAATGGTTAGAGACGTCCAACACTCCCACTCTCACCAATGAACAGATCAAACAGACAGAGAATAATTAGGGACACAATTTTAAACAAAGAATTAGACCAATGAGTCTAATAGATATTTATAGGATAGTGTATCCCAAAATAGCTGAATACACTTTTTTTTTCGTGCACTTGGGTCATTCCCCAGGGTTGGTCACATACTGGGACATGAAAACTGAAATCATACTATACTTTGTGGTTATCTTCTCTGACCATAAAGGTATTTAACTGGAAATCAACTACAAAAAAAAAAGGCAAGGAAATCTGCTGACAGATGGAGACTGAACAACACACTGCTGAAAGACCACTGAATCAATGAGGAAATTAAAAAAGATATTGAAAAAAAACTTTGTATCAAATGATACTGGGACACAATCTTTCAGAACTTATGGGACACAGCAAAAGCAGGACTAAGAAGGAACTATATAGCAATACAGGCCTATATCAAAAAACAACCCAATAAAAAGCTTAGTTTCTCATCTCCTGGAACTAGAAAAAGAAAAAGAACCCCCAAAGCTAGTAGAAGGAAGAAAATAATAAAATTTAGAGTGAGGATAAATTAAACAGAAACAAAAGACTGTCTAAGAGAGCAATGAAACCAAAAGCTGGTTCTTTGGAAAAAAAGAAAAAGAAAAACAGACAAATTTCTAACTAGGCTTACAAAGGAAAAAAGGGACAAAACTTAAAGTAATTTACCACATCAATAAAAAGATAAAAACCATATAATCATATCACTAGATTCCCAGAAAGCATTTGGTAAAATCCAACATCCATTTATGATAAAAAGCCTTTGAAAAACTGGAGGTAGATGGACCATATCCATAATAAAACATAATAAAAGTCATACATAAACCCACAGCTAGCATGTTCCCAGTGGAGAGACACTGAAAGCCTTTCCATTAAGAGCCAGTGTAAGACAAGAGACAAGGATGTCCACTCTCACCACTACTATTCAACACAGTATTGAAAGTCCTAGCTAGAGCAATGACACCAGAGAAAGCAATAAAGGAATCCAAATTGGGAAGAAGATGGGCTTTCATTATTTGCAGATCATATGTTAATATATAGAGGAGCTTTTTAAAAAGTCCATAGGGGGAAAATATTGAAGCAATAAACCAGTTCAATAGAGTGGCAGGTTACAAAATCAATACACAAAAATTAGTTGCCTTCCTAGAGGAAAAAATTAAGAGAAGTTACAATCAAATCAAGAAAAATTAAATACTTAGAAGTAAACCTAACAGGGACCTCCCCTGGTGGCTCAGGCAGTTGAGCACCATGCTGTGAAACTGTCCGCAGCCTCTGCAATGCTGGTTCGATCCCAGCTGGCCAGCTGTTCCCCACTCTGTCTCTGGTGAATCCTCTCACCCTCCCGCGCATCTGGCCTGTACTCCAGTTCTTGTATAAATAATCTTTTTTTTTTTTTTAAAGAAGTAAACCTAACAAAGGAGGTGAAGGACTTACATAAGGAAAACTGTGAGACATATTAAAAGAATAGAAGATACCAAAAAAAGTAAAGATATTCCCTGTTTGTGGATTGGAAGAATCAACATTGTCAAAATGGCCATCCTACCCAAAGTAATTTATAGATTTAAAGCAATTCCAATAAAAAATGTCAATGGCATTCTTCAAAGAAATGGATGAAACATTACTAAAGTTCACATGGGACCACAAAAAACCACTAAGAGCTAAAGCACTCCTGATGGAAAGGGGGAAAATGGTGGCATTACACTTCCAAAATTCTAGCTATATTATAAAGACATAATTAAAATAGCATGTTACTGAAACAAAAACAGATACACAGAACAGTGGAATAGAATTGAGAACTCATAAATAAACCTACATATATGTGGTTGGCTAACTTACAACAAAGGAGCAAAGACTATACACTGGAACAAGGAAAATCTCTTTGATAAACAGCGTTGGGAAGACTGAACTGGCATATGCAGGAAATAAAAAAAAAAAAAAAAAAGAGGGCTCCCTGGTGGTGCAAGGGGTTAAGAACGCAGCACTATGAAGCAATTGGCAGCCACTGCAGCAGGAGTTTGATCCCTGGCTAGGAAGCTGACCCACATGGAGCAGCAGACCTCTCCTGTCTCACCCGCTGCTCCTCTCAGCAGTGTATTTCAGCAGAGCTGCTTGTTCTGCTCCCCACTCTGTCTCTGGTGAATCTGCTCACCCCCTGCACCTCTGGCCTACACCCCAATTCTTTTCTGCATAAATATTTTTTTAAATAAACTAACTCAACTATCTCACACCATATATAAAAATCAATTCAAAATGGATAAAATATTGGATAGAAGACCCAGAACTAAAAATACATAGAAGAAAACATGAAACACTGCATGACATAAGCTTCAGCAATCTTTGTGGATTTGCCCCCATTGGCAAGGAAAACAAGAGAGAATATAAATTATTGGGTCCACATCAAATTAAAAAGCTTCCACACAGTGAAAGAGACTGCAACTATAGAGACACCCATATGAATGAAAGAAAATATTTGCAGATCATACATCTGACAATCGACTAATACCAAAGATCTACAAAGAACTCCCACCACTCAATGAAAAGAAAACCAATGACCCAATCAAAACATGGGCAGAAGAGCCAAACAGACACTTCTCCAAAGACGACATACAGATGGCCCACGGGCACATGAAGAAATGTTCACTATCGGGCCTCCCTGGTGGCGCAAGGGGTTAAGACGCAACCTATAAGGCTGTCCGCAGTCACTGCAGCACCGGTTCGATTCCCAACCAGGGAGCTACCCACATGGTGCAGCAGACCTCTCCTGGCTCGGCCGCTGCTCCCCTCAGCAGTGTATTTCAGTCAATCTGCCGGTTCTGTTCCCTGCTCTGTCTCTGGTGAATCTTCTCACCCTCCATACCTCTTGCCTGTACCCCAGCTCTTGTATGCATAAATAAATAAATCTTTAAAAAGAAAAATAAATGTTCATTATCACTTATTACCATGAGACACCATTTCACACTTCTGAGAATGGCCCATATCAAAAAGGCCAGAAGCAACAAATGCTGGTGAGAATGTGGAGAAAAAAAGAATCCTCTTACTTCACTGGAAGGAATGTAGGTTGGGCTGACCCCTATGGAGAGCAGTATGGAGGTATCTCAAAAGATTAAAAATGGATCTGCTATATGAACTAGTAATTCCACCCCTAGGTATTTACCCACAAATATAAAAACACTAACTCAAAAGGAAACCTGCACTCATATGTTTATAGCAGCACTATTGATAATTGCGAAGATATGGAAACAACGTAAATGCCCAAAAACAGATGAATGTGTCAAGAAAACGCAGTACAAATACATAATGGAATATTATTCAGTTGTTTAAAAAGATAAACTCATGTCATTTGCAGCAACATAGATGGAGCTGAAAGGGATTATGCTCAGTGTAATAAGAGAAGTGCAAATACAGGACACTGTCATCCTGTGTTAAAGGTAGAATATAGAAACACAGAATACAGAAGAACCAAACAAAATGGTCAGACAAAAACAAACTTTAAAACCAATCCTTGAAAACACATCATAGATCTTTCAGAGAGGGAGTAAGGGAAGCCACAGTGGACTCTGGAGAAGGACTATGGGTTCTTTGGTAATGGGAGTGCTACAGTGACTACACCTGAGGGGAGAATCCTATACTGTCAAGACACTGGCGAGGATGTGGAACAATGGCACTTCAATAACAATAAATAAACAACAAAAACAAAAAAGAACCCAGGCTTATGGGTACAGGGCTTCATTTGATATTCCTTACAGACAGATGACCTTTACAGTCGAGGATCTATACTATTAATCGTTTCATATCTTTATTTTCATTCTAATCTTTATCCTTCTGTTGAGATTTGTTTGCGAAGTGACTGGCAGGGTTATTAAAATCCATGAGTCATCTAATCTTAAAAATAAGGTGTGGAAGTATTAATAGCACTATCTCAAACTAAGCAATATCCATTTCCTCTGATCAAAGAAGTTATAAAAAAACAATAGTAGCTTAGTAAATAAAAAGGAGAGAAAATTTGAATATATTCTAACCAGTGACTTTAGCAGCCTATGATTTTCAGGTTATTTCAAGTGTCAGTCTACATTCTGTATGGAGAGAACTCATGTCATCTGCTCAGGCTAACAAATTTGTTATCCCACAAACAGTATTTCTTAGGAATAATTCACTGACAAAACTGTAACAAAAATAAGACCCCTCCTTTCCCAACTAACAAATATGCTACATGGAGAGAAATATAAATAAAGGCAAAGACTTTAAGATTTTAAAAAATTCTTTGACATTTTCCTGTTTTGGAAATAATGTTACTTCATTCCGGAGAGTAATAAATTCTTGGGTGATTCATAGCCTTGACTTTTGTATTTAGAAAAGCAACATACTACATGATACCTGCATGGTCTGTAGACAGCAGTAAAGTATTCCTATTCAAAAGCTTTAAAATTATAGAAAAGAATGTAACTTCCCATTTATGAAAATTAAAAAACTGCTTATGGAAGTAACTAGTTCATTATTCCATTTTTAATGTTTCCATGTGTCATTTTCCAAGAGTTACCTATTCAATGGCAGAAGGAAGGGGGAAGGAGGGTAGCCCAGAAAACAAATTTGGAAATGTAGTAATGAAACAATAACCATCAAATGTCCAGTATATTTTTATCTATTGAAATGAGTTTTTTTGTGCTAATAATGTTTTCTGGTAAACAGTAACAATAACAACAAAAAATAAAATTCAGAGAATTATCTGCTAAATAACCTGGGAGTTAAACAACTGCAAAAAGGTTTAATCTGCTTGCGGAAACCTCTCTCTTAACTCTGCTCATGTGTTTTCTCTTTCATTCCAAATAAATAAAAGCTACTTTATTTCTGGTGACTGATAGCCTGATGTCACTGATATTTTTAGATATCAAAGGAGGCAAAGCAGTTCTATAAATAACATTCAAATAAGGATGGATTTTCATGGCAAAATTCTAGTCCTTTCAGAACAGCTCAGAGTTTAAGGGAGCTGAGGCTTTTTATTTCCTATCCACTCAAAACTTGGTAATAAAGAATGAAATTGTTTTCAAATTTTTCAAATACAATCTTACAGAGGCTTGAATCTCTGTAACTAAAAAACAGTTTTACAGAGGGCTCATCACGGTAACAGGAAAAAGAGAGAAGGGGGTGGGAACAGAGATGAAGAGGGCGGGGGAGAGAGAGAAAAGAGAAAGTGAGGGGTAAGAAAGGAAGAACTGTAAGTGGATTTGGGGAAAGAAGCATTCTCAGAAGAGGACCATCAAGGGTAACGGTGCAGAGGTACCAAAGAACTTGAGGTGTTCAAGTTTTGGCCTGGTAAACTTAGTGAGTGATGACAAGAAGACCTGGAGAGGTATTAACTTAGTAGAAATGGGCACAGACATCTATAAATGTAGAATTTGCTTAGCCATAATAAATCTGAAATGCCTAACAGTTACCTAAGGGAAAATATGACATAGGCAGTTAAATATATGAGTCAGGAGCTCAGGAGAGAGGTCCAGATTAAAGACAGAAATTTAGACTCATCAGTATTAGAATGGTAAGAGTGGAGAGAGAGAAGTGGTCCAAAGGCTGAGCTCAGATGCAACCCAACAACTAGAAGTCCAGGAGTGGGGGAGATTTTAGGAAGAGAGATGTTTCCAGGAAGAGAGGTTTCCGGGGCAAATTTGAGAATCTGGCATCCCAAATGTTTAGTGAACAATTGGGTTGAATGTTGAGAGGTTCAGGAAGATGAAGATTGGAAAGTGACCACTTGATAAGATGGAAATTATGGATATTTGTGAAAGAGTTTGGTAAAGTGTAAATATAACATCCTGAGTAAGAGGCCTAAAGAGATGAGGGATGAGGAAGTGCTAACAGAAGCACAGAAAATTCTGTGGAGTTTTATTATAAAGGGAAATGGATAAATATGATAAAACTAAGGTCAATAGAGGTTTTTCCCCCTTATGATGAGAGATACAATGTTTGTGCTAGTAAGAATGGTCACATAAAATGGAAGAAACAGATGCTACAGCAGAAACACGGCAGAATTCAAGAGCAAAGTTCCAAAGCATAAGGGAGGGAATGGGACCTAGAGGCAAAGTAGAAGACGGCCTTGGTGAAGTGGCGCTTGGGATCATTTACAGGCGGCAACAAATGGAAAAGCACTCACGCAGGAAGGACTGTGATACACAATAAGCTCCTGGACTAGCACTATTTTTTTTTTTGGTGGGACCCTCTCTGGTGGCCAGGGATCGAACCAGCGCTGCAGAGGCTGCGGGCAGCCTCTCAGCCCAGCGCTCAACTGCTGCGCCACCAGGGGAGGCCCTGGACTAGTACTATTTCTCAGCAGGAATCTGACAGATTCTTCCAGCAAACATTTTTTCCCACATTTTTAAAGCCAATCATTTTAGATATATGCACACTAAAAATGAGAACCTTCATGAAGTGGCTTCTAAGTCTACTTCTGTCAGTTCATCATCTAAACAACACAAATCTACTTTGTCTTCGGCTTTATAAAACCTCAGCTGCCTAATTTACTTAATAGAGTGCTATGAGTACTAGTACAAACTATTTTAAAATTATTTAGAAATAGCAGTAAGTATCACACAAATGCACAGCAATACAGCATGGACTGTAGAAAATTTACACAGGAATACTTAGCAACTGATACAAACAGTATCTCTTGAATTTCTGAATGCTTAAGGTAGCTATTTCTGTATTAGAAATTCATAGAATCATGGACTATTTAAGTTAAATGGCAGCGTCCCAATTTGAGAGGCAGAGGGGTGGGAGTAGGTAGGTATAGGTTGAGTACCAGTTCTCTCACACACTGGAAAGCTAATTATTTAATCCCCACTAGACCCCAGTTTCTTTATCTTTATATGGGGTGACGTCACAGCAGAACCTGCCTCATCAGGTTGCACATTTGCATAAGTGTTCAATAAATATCTGCCACTGTGATTGCTACTGTAGATAATTTAGTTTGACCTCCTCCTACTACAAAGGAGGTCACAAATTGGGAAGGCTGGGGGTCCCCTGCCGCGGACCAGCCTGCTACTCTCAAGTTGAGCAACATCCTAGGCTCATTTATTTTTTTCAGTGCTGTTACCATTTATAGTAAACAAGCTGCAATAAGGTTTGATTTGCATATATTACTACAGAGATTAAAAAACTACAAAATTATTTAAATCACATCACCTTCCAAATTTATGTTATCTCCTGAAAGTAAATAAGAAAATATCATATGGAATTTCATTCCATTATAGGTTGATCTAAAGGTAAAAAAATTTCCAATGAATCTCATAATTACTAATATCATATAGAAAATAAAGACTTGAACTATGATCATTGCTGTTATGAGTCATATAGGGAGTATGTAGGAGGGAAGGTATCTTCATTTTTCTTTGGTTTTCCAACCTAACTTAGCAACCTGCTGAGGTACAATGCAAGTTTTAATGGAAACCAGTACAAAGTATCCTTAAACAAAAGGCATGTCAGGAAGAAAAACAATATATTTTACTTGTACTCTTTTAAAATCAGTGTTGAAGGATTTTGATAATAATCATCATTTAAAAATGGTAGAAACAACAAAGGGGAATAAATGCAGAGGATGGCAATATTGAATGACATAACCTTAGATGTGAAAGCAACATTTCGAAAATAAATGAAGAAATGTTAAAGATCCAGAGATTTTAAATGATTTGATCAATCATTTGATCAATCATTTAAATGATTTTGATCTGACTTCCCGTCTATCAATGAAAACAACAAAATTTACCCTCTAACTGTATCGTGCTTTGAGAGCACGCTTCAAATTATCTTATTATCTACACACTTGAGGATTAACCGCTTGCATTATAGATGTCAGCATGCAATTACGGTGATATTTTAAAATGAGTTTCTTCACAATGCAGAGTCAAACACAAGTCCTCTTTTGGCAAATAGGTTGCTTTGCTCCCTATTCCACCCCCATGCCCACTGACCCTCGGTGTTTCTTTTTACTAACCACTATCTCCATTTTGGGGTGAGATTCAGAGTTAGAACATGAACAGAATACCCAGAAATCATGATGTTTGAGAACGGCCTTTTAGAATTAGCACAAAAATGAGTATGCTTCTGCCCGTTCCCAGACTTTTTAAAAAAGATGGGGCCGATTTTGACCAAACACTGCTTCCTGAAGGATTAATATAAAAGAGCAATGAAATGACTTCTGGGAATTTTTGAAAAATTGGACTATTTCATATAGTTTAGGGAGGCTGGGATGCTTTTAGTTTTCTTTCTCCTGCACAATTCATAATTACTTCATGGTTAAGCAACCTGCAAAATGCTCAGTCCTCCACCAGCAAGTAAACAGTTATATAAATCACTTAGTTTACATTTAAAAATTTGACTACTTGGTAGTCAACTCCTAGGGGTTTACTCTTGATATTCTACTCCAGGATAAAACAACATCTGGGAACACTGCAAAGATTTTATTTAGGATAGATATCCTTTAGTATCATAAAAGCACTAACATACATACATATACATAGATATAGATATATCACAGAATTTAAAGGGTTAGGATTATTCAAACTATAATTCTGTTGTGAGACAGAGGGAGGAAAGAAATGTTCCCATAGCTTAAATGAGAACAGAGAATGTTACCCAAGAGGGAAGAAGCCAGCCAGGAAGATGTTTATTTGGGAACTGCCCTACACCACATTTTGTCATATTCTAAAAAAATGTTACCAAAAATCTAACCTGACCCAATGCTAGATATTAATTAAAATAGTGAGGGCTAACTGATAAAGAGTTCTAGAATTAGGCAAACCCAAATTCAAATGCCAGCTATCAGATTTGTGTAACTTCAATTAAGTGGTTTTATCTCTCTGAAATTACTTCCTCTCCTGACACCTACGGTCACACATTTAGGTGAGAAGATTAAATGAGAACCTGGCCCACTGGCTCAAACAGCACGTACACAATAGATGTTAGCTTCTTTTCTCACTCCCTCCACTAACTATATTTTAAAAATGGGGAAGAGTATTTGTAAAGTCAAGTCTATATAGACCAGGCAGGTCTTTGGAAATGGAATACAGGATGTAAAATATTAAGAAACATGAGCAGCTCTCGTATTAAGAGGTAGAGGAAGGGAAACCACAAAACAAAGTGAAAATAATACATGAAGGATCTGGCTGGATTTCTAAACAGAAGTTTAGCTAGTAAGCAAAAGTGAAATGTGAAGTCTTAAACAACAGACTGACACAGTGACAGCAGCACTGGTCGGATTAATTTTACAAAACTATGCAAGACTGTGAAGGGGTGTCAGAAGGTTGCTAGGAGCTGCATTAATGCAAAAGACATCATTCACAATCTATAATGTGTGGACTGTGCTCCCAGAAAAACAATTCAAGGCATTCTGAGCCACTTAGAAAGCTTTTTTAGTAGTACTGTTGGATGCATCAGAAATCTCAAACTGTAGTAGACGGCAGTGAGCAAACGGAAGGGAAAGAAAACATTCAATGTACTTAAGGAAGCAAGTACTGGATTTTGACTAACTTCTTAAGATTAAACCTAATGATGTTGTGAGTGAAAAATTAATTTAAGTAATTCATAGCATCTCCCTGTTGAACAGGCAGGTGTTTAAAAAAAAAAATTCTGCTGGCCTGTTAGAAGAACAGTTCTAACCTGTTGTAATTAATGGTAAGAGAGACAACATTTAAGATAATCTTTGAAAAATGTCCCACCTAACAAAGAGAAATGAAAAGTTGACGCAAAGAACTAATTATTTATAGTTCTGCTCTCTAGCCAACAAAAATAATCCTCCCTCCTTTCCATCAAACACAGAAAGTTTTATTTAGAATATAAACTCTGTATCGGTTCTCAGCCTTTTGGGTAAGATCAAGTGTAGAATATAAACTTTGATTCTGCAATATCCACAGTATTTCTAAATATCACATAAGCATCGAATGTAAATGCTCTTAAGAAAGCATCTATTCAGGGCCTCCCGCATGGCACAAGGGGTTAAGCACAGCAAGGGGTTAAGCTATTCCGCAGCATCTGAGCTACCCATATGGCACAGCAGACCTCTACTGCCTCACCCACTGCTCCCCTCAGCAGTGTATTTCAGTCAGTCTGCCTGTTCTGTTCCCTACTCCGTCTCTGGTGAATCCTCTCACCCCACAACCCCGCACCTCTGGCCTGTACCCCAGTTCTTGTATGCATAAATAAATCTTACCAAAAAAAGGAAGGCGGTGGCATCTATTCAACCCTTTCCAAGAAGAGATGGTGGCTGTCTGCCTTCCCTTAAAATTTCCAGAGTCCACAGCTCTTGAGGAAACCATTTCAAGGTGTAGGACCTAATACTTCTTTCAGGCAACAGTTTAAAACCACTTAATTTTTGTCTTGTACTAAGGAAAATGGAATTTTATCATGATCCTATAAAAATATATTTAATATCTCTGTTTTATTTAAGTCTTTTCTCCTCTAAGCTAGGCACTGGTCAATCCTTCATCCTGGTTTTATGAGGTCTGTTTTCCCAGGTTCGTGCACCTCTCTTATCAGGCTCACCATTACAATCACACTGTGCTTATCTTGAATTCACATCTAAGGTCTCCACATCACAAGGCCACAAGTCAATCCTCCTGGGAAGCAGCTGTGCCACCCAACAGCGTCCCAACTATCAGAAGCGGGAGGAATTACCACAAAGCTGTCAGTTTGACTATCCAAAGACCTTTCCATGGAATAAAAATGGTGAGCTTTTTTAGTGCTGTAAGATTCTTGTGCTCACAATGCATGTGGTACACCGAGAAAGTGAGAGTTTAAAGAGCACTTCAAAAATGATTAAGAGGAAATTTAAAACACTCAATACATATGGCTTCCTTCAGCGAAAGCATAAAGGTGCATAAGTCTATAAATATATTGCTAGCGATAAAAATAAATTTTTTCAGGTCAAAGAAAACAATGTAAAAATGCTTTTAACTATATAAGGAAAATTTGGGGACAATATCAGAAAAGACTCCAAAACAGCAAAATGGAAGAAACCTATTTCCGGAGAGGTAGTTGTAAGTATCACATGGGAATAGCTTAGATTGAGGCTTGAAAATTTAGTGAGTTCCACATCTTTCTGGAGTCTGGTCAAAATCAGATATGTCACTTTCCTGGTTTAAACTCCTTGGGGTCCCCTATTAATTATGGCTCAATCCGAGAGCACAATGTTATTTTCATCACCCAGAAAGTCTACATTTTCCTTGTTTGGAGCAAAGCCTACCATTTTTTCATCATTCAGCTGAAGTGATACTCTCATTTGAGTGTAACTGTGATCATACAGTAAAGCTGTTTGTATTTTGGCTTTGGCACCACAGAGTGAGCCCTTTAAGATGAGTATGATGCCCAATTCCTTTTTCTGTCTCCTATTTCTAAGACAGTGTTGTTATGGACTAAATTGTGCCCCCATCATGTCTTAGAAGTCCTAACCCTTCATATTTGGAGAAAGAGCTTTGAAATGAGGCATTCATATTAAATGAGGTAGTAAGGGTGGGGCCCTAATCAAAAAAGGATTAATGTCTTTCTATGAGGTGAAAGGCACACCAAGCAGCTCTTCCCTTCCCCACCTGCCAAGCACATGTGCTGAAGACAGGCCATGTGAGGACATAGCATAAAGGCAGCAAGCTGTCTGTTTGCCTGAAAGAGGCTTCACCAGAACCCATCCTGATAGCACCTTGACTCTGGGCTTCAGTCTCTAGATTGAGAAAGTAAATTTCTGATGTTTAAGCAACCCTCTCTGTGGAGTTTCGTTATGGTAGACAAAGCTGACTAATGAAAATGCCAAGAAAGTATTCTGTGAAAGAGTTTCTCAAAGTGAGCCTTAAAAGATACACAAATTAGGGAATTCCCTTCCCTACCAGCACATATTTTTTAAACAACAAGTCTTAAAGTTGGAAAAGTATGCAATTATACCCATAAAATCTGGTCTTGAAATCGGGGTTGCAACTGTATGGGGAATATTAAAAAAAAAAAAAAATCTGGTCTTGATAAGTGTAAGAAGCTGCAAAATATTTTGACATGGTCACCTTGAAAAGGGATATCGTGACAAGGCTAACTGGATGAAGCCATATCAGATGACCCCCAATAGAAGGCAAAGTCATTTTTTTTTAAAATTAATGAGTATTATGTAAAAAGATAGAGCTCTTAATCTAGTTCTGGCTGTTACCTATCCAGAGCTGGTAAGAGTGGCCAGGCTGGGGGCAGGGATACCTATTTTATTGCCATAACTCAATAATACTACCAATGAAAGGATTTGTGTCTTTTTTTGTACTTCAGCATGTTTCTGTATCAAGTTAGCCCAGCCAAATGTTATGTAATGGTGTGTTACTGCTTCTAAAGCCTGCTGCAATTCTTATTCCAAGATCTTCCATCAGAGGAGCTGTGCAGGAGTTATTATTTCAGGAAGATTATATTACTATTTATGAATATGGTTCCTTCGCAGAAGTTTGACAAGGAATCTAAGCTAGAGTAAAAGCTAAATGTTCATATATATAGGACACTATCCCTTTATCTTGGGAAGAATATAGCAAATCAATTCAATGCAATGTTTATAAGATTTAGAAAATTCAAATAGGAAAACATTGCCCTAACCCTTATTCCAGTTAGTGCCAAAAATGGAGCTCTCTGGAAGCTGTACGAAAAGCAAAAGAGAGGCTCTCCTTACTTTGTTGCTCAATAAACTGAGATTTAAATAAGGTAAATAATCTGTCCAAGTTTACTGGCTTAGCAAGTGCCTGAACTAGACTGGGAAAAAGAAAAAAATAAAAAGGCAAATGAGTCTGTCAGCAATGCCCAAATTCTCTGGACTAAAACATGGTTTTGGAAATCAACTCATAAAGCAACTATCTACCCATAGTAGTTCATCCTGGGATAAACCCCAAAAGCCCTCAAGATAGAGAATTCCAACATAACAATATGTCAAATAAAGATCTTCCGAAAGAAGTCAAGTAAAATACCTCATAAAACTTGATGGGCTACTGTGGAAAAAAGGGAGAATGAGTTTCAAGTAATCATAATTTCATTCCAAAAGGGAATCTGGAATGTCACATTAGGGGAAGAAAGCAAGAAAAGAGAAACAGGTTTAAGACCATACTTCAGGGGAAAAACTGGAGCTTTCTTTCCCTAGCTAAGAGAAATGGGTAAAAAAAGAGATGAAAACTTTCTGCAGCAGTAATTTATACAGAACTTCTGACATGCAATCTAAAGTTCACTGAGACAACTTGTTCTTTAAAGAGAATGTTTCAGGGCATCTCAGCCTACTTGGCTGGCTTTTCTTCCAAGGAAAAACCAACAACAGTAACACACACACACACACACACACACACACACACAATTTCTATCCAATCCATTTCTTTTAAACTCTTCCACATTTGAGGATGAAGATGGATGTCATTATGCTACCCATATACAAATTCAAAATGCCTGGTTTTGAATAATGTGGGAGCTTTAAGACAGTTAAATCTGATATTTTATCTTGGGAATTATTTTCAAATTGTAAGTAGGGGGAAATAGCTTTCCTTTAAACACCTTCCTTCTTCTGAAATAAAGGAAGGGAGGAGAGGAAGGGTGGGTTGGAGGAAGATGTGAAAATGAAATCACCAAGACACAAACAGAAGCAAGAAAAGGACAAAGAAACAATAGCTAGCATCATCTGGCTGTGCCTTAATAAGCTTGCTGGATGTGAAATTTCTTTTCCCTGGGCTAGATTGTTTCACTTCAAAGGATCAGATGAGTTCTGCCAAATGTGGATAGCTACCACAAATGGCATATCAAATGCATTTTTCCACTTTTCAGTTATCAGGACAAAATTCTCTAGGCCAGGGAGTTGTGCAAGGGTCCAGAGGGCCCCTATGGTGAAGGCCATGTCTGCCCAGGGCCAAGTGTCTACATTCTCAAATGAACACTTTTCACAACAATGTGGACAATATAAATTTACCTTTAGAAGGCAGCCCCTCTTATCTGAAGTAAAAAATATGGTATAAACTACTTTCTGGATAAGATGTCAAATATTAACAGGTGCTTCACAAATGTTACTTTACTTATTCCTCTCTTGAACTTTAGGACTAGGAAACAATGACAGATATTGGACAGATGAAAAAAAATATTATAGACTCAGAGAATTTAAGAAACTTGCCTAAGTTGACACAGCTAGCGCATGAGGAGAAGGGTTTTCACCCAGGTCTTTAAGACTCAAAAAACAATGCTGTTTTCCATCACTTAGTATTTTTCTGTCAAGTGAAATATCTACAGTGCCCCTAAAACCGTTCCTCTGATCTCATGGCTCTACAGTCGCCTGGCCATTTTGTCCATGAATAGGGCATAGAGGGAAAAGAGATTTGAAGGATGAGGATTCCCCCAATATATAACCTGCACAACTTCAGACATCACTTAACCTCCTTTGATGAAAGAAAAACCCAGCTGTCAGGTAAAACTTGGTGACAACAGGGAGGTATCTCCCCACAAAAAACTAAAAATGAATGAAAACAAGGGTCTTCTAAGAATCAAAAGAAAATTCAATATAAAATCAGAACAGAGACACACAAATACATCATTTAACATCATTGCATACATTATTAGTTTAAGTCATGTGAAACTATTTCCGTCATAAAAAACCACCAGTATCAGTCATTTTAAAAGAGCCAACCTATACTTAACATCCCCACAGCTCATGTCCACACACATAACTGGACAGCAGCAGTGCTTGCAGCAAAGGTTTGTGGAGAACACTGTATGATCAAGGGCAGACACAGCTGGCACTTCAAGTCAGGTTCCCTGAATCTATGGGTCAGCTATATGAAAATAAACAGTGAAACTCATACATGCCTCTTGGAAATCAGTCATTTGCTTCTCCAAGCTCACTGTTAAGCTCCAGTTCTTACTAATACAACAGTAATCCCGATGTAGCTTACTGCGTAGGAGGTGTGCCACAGGGAACAGCTCCAGTCTGGTAAGCCAGGACAGACATGGACTCTTGGGGCATCGGAGACAGCTGGGAGGGCATTACCTAGGCCTCTGAGAAGACGTGGAGACCCTTTCTGTCTCTGAATGCTCTCCTGGACCCCTGTCCTATATTCTGTGCAAACACTGCAATATTACAGGCACTATTCTGCATCTGTGCACTCAGCACAGCAGCAGCTGCCACAGACTCTCTGATGTGAGCTTAAAAACTAGAACACCAAATCTCTGGCTGAGAGATCCTTCTGGGTTTACAAGTCCTGAAACTGCTCCTCTATAATGACAGAAAAAGAGGCCTAGGGAGTTCTGAAAGTGCGATCAGAAGCACCTGCAATTTTTTTAAAGCTTGTGACCCATCACTTCTCTGGTTTCCACTGGGACCTGCACTTTCAAGCCCTGACTCATTCGCTCTCAGCAGAGACAAAAGCCTTAAGATACAAGAAGTCTAGTTTGACAAAAACATACACTGAAACATTAGGCAAGATCTGTGTGTCAACAGACAACTAGCATAGATTGACTAAAACCAGCTAGTCTCTTCCTTTTAAATAGAATTAAAATGTTGTTCATAGTAACAAAGATTTCACAGATACTTTATGTCCCTTCCTGGGTGTTAGTCCTTGAAATACACCACACCATTTGCCCTAAAACTGCTTCCTGGCATAACCACCGCCCTTTAATGACTGTTTTACTTTAGTTGTGTTAACTTTATAAGCGTTACTTCATTTAAGCCCCCAAGCAGGACTGTCAAATAGGTACAATTTTAATCTTCATTTCAGAAATGGGGAAACTCTTCTAAGGGTTTTGATAAGTAGCCAAAGAATCCAACCGCAGACATCCTGATTCCAGCGCCGGCTCTCTACCAGCATACAGAAAGGAAGTAAACTGAAGTGCTATAACGTTTTATTAATCTGGGCCCCACCACTCTGATGTGAAGTTAAAAAACAAAAAAGGAGTCCCCTTGAAATTAAATGGTGAGGCATCAAGTGAGACCAAGTGTGTTAGGATGCTGGAAAGGTTTGTACCACCGAACAGAGGGAACTATCTTTAGATACCTTGAGGTATCTTGAGCTACTACCCAAGGCAACCAGCACGCCTGTGAAAGCTCTCAGCTGCAGAACACGTGCACCTTCTCTGAGACTCTCAATGACCAGAGCTGTGGCTTCTGAGTGTCCTGCTGGGCCTCAGAAACTGTCTCATCAGTCCGAGGGGAGGGCAGTGGCTCCTAGCCGCAGTGAAATGATGTCTGAAAGTACAACCCACACCGCTCTGGCCCTCATGAAAAGAGTCACTCCACCTCTCAACACTTCTAGTGGGTAGAAGTTCACCCACAAGGAAACTTTTTCTTCATCAAATATAGTGAGTTTTTGTTTTGTTTGTTTCTTTTTCAAATGCCATGCCATCTGGGGTTAATCATCTATTTTATTGTACTTCCCGTGGCTGTAAAACACTGGAATTTTTCCTGCTGCTGTGAAAGCATAACAGTTTAGGGGACTAAAGCAATGCTCAGCAATCCTACAGATTAAAAAGAATGTGTCCTTCTTCAGGGGATCGGGCAAGCACACCTACCGCAGATAGCTAAAACATCAAACAAAAATAGAACACTGAGCATTCTTTGAATGAAACCAAGCTCTAGCACTGTTTGATCCAACTTTGTCCAATACCTAGAAGATTATCAAATAAAGTAACTTATGTGGGATTGGTATTGGATAAACTGTTTTGATAAAACCATAATTGTATTTATGCTTTCTTATGAGGCAGGTTGTATCAGGGACAAAATATTTAACCAAGTCCTGGGTCAAAAAAAAACAAAAACAAAAACACACGGGCAGTGCAGACATCAGCAGGCATTCATTCTGAGTTCTCCTTTTTGGCCAGCCAATCATTTAACCTCTCTAGAAAAAGATAAGGAGTTCAAGGAGTTCAAGATTTTTATAAAGGAAAAAGAAAAGCAGACTCAGATCACAATAGAGTTTGTCCTGAAAAGGTGTTATCAGGTAAATTAAAGTGTTGTTGGTTGTAAGACAGAGAACATGTTGTAAGTAGAGGCAACCAGAAACCCGGAGAAAGAATAGTCCCATAATGGTTTACTCCTAGATAAAAGATATGCTCGATCAGACAGGAAGTTAAAGTTAAAGTTATCTCCCCCAACTGGAGCGCCAATACTGACAGTGAAGAGGAGGAAGGGAAAGAGACTAAGACTTCATGATGGGGAGCGAGATAAAGTGCCAAGTGCGCATACACGCAGACACACACTCCTGATATATATGGTGTTCACGGACAGACCATTAAGACATCCTCCAGACAGTTAACTTGACCTTCAGATATTTACAACATCCTTGTCTACCTACTTAGAAGGACAATAAGACACCAGGGCTCAATTTTCCAGCTGGGGGGGGGGGAAGAGCCACTTATTCAAACTTAAACACCCTAATAATTAGACTAACCCAAGATGACAATGTAAAATCTCATGGTGACCTTCCCCTGATTCCTAAGACAGTAACAAAGAGCGGTATAAACACTCAGGGTGATTCATCTGTAAATTATGCCCATGTTGTTTCCTCTACAAATATGTATCCATGGAATTCACTCCAGACCTCCTATCTCAAATTCAGCATAGGTTGTCTTCAATAAAGACAACTCCTAGTTTTAAGAAGCTTTATGGCATGGGGGCAAAAAGGATGAGAGGATGAGAAACTACATAGGAAGGAGTATGAAAGAGAAATCGAATTAAGAAAAGTAGGTGAGTGGGAGCGTTGATAGAAAAATTAGCATCTATACTTTTGAAATAACAACACAATTTGCACCTGAATATTGCAAGTATTTCCATTTTCAGACTTAAAAACACAAAGACACACAGACACACACACCAGACAGCACAGTATACAATGAATGTATAAATTTTTCTTAAAGAAACAAAATGGTAATAGTGCCAGAAATAATGGAAGTCAGCTGAGAAGCAAGCACACAAAACCAAAATGGACTCATGTTTTTGCTGTCAGAGTAAGTTTGTTTTACAAACCAAACCTGCCCAAATCTGGGGAGAATAGTAACTCAAAGGAACCCTGGTATTATGCAACTCAAATACTTTTTATTGGCTACACCCTTATTCTTCTATGCCTACACTAACTTATAGAATGTTAATGTTAAAGGAATGAAAAATGTTTTAGTATCCTATGCTTACACCAATTTGCTTTTCTATGAAAGAGCTGAACACAGTGAAGAAATTGCTTGTTTTACAGACACTAAAATATAACACAATGATCTTAAAGGATATTAAGTGCAAATAACCATTTAATGGAAAATCAATTATGTAAAATTAGTTGACTTTGATTGCAATTAGTCATCAATCTCTTTTATATACTTGTGGTTTATCTTGTTTATATAACATTATACCAGTGTTTGGTATTCACAGCAACATTTGACAAGATGAGTTTTCAAGAACATATTGTACAAAAGTAAGAATAAAGATAACTGCAAAATAGTTAACTCAGAGGGCAAATTCAGAATGTTGCAATGGATGTCATTTTAGTTAATCACTATTCTCAGAGCAATCATTTAACTTTTTAAATTTCTTAGTACCTCACTGAAACTTCTTTATACATAAACAAGAGGAAACTATTATGTATCACTGAAGCTCAACTTTTTGTTCTTAATTCTTGGTACTGGTAAGGAGTAAAGATGTGGGCTAGTGGCTGGATAGGGGAAGGAAAACTGAAACTTACTGTAAGCTCTAAAACAGTAGAGAGCAAAGATTTGTCCCCTCCCCCTTAGTGCTAGGGTGATTAGCAGAGCACGCTGGAAAGGAAAGGGGGTAGATGAGGAGTTACATTGCATCTCATATTCCTACCAGGAGAGTTTATTTCCAGGTTATTTCTCAGGGTACTGCCCGAATGTATTTAATGAGGGTAATGAGGGTGCCCGAATGGCCTAAATTTGTCCAAAACCAATTGTTCTGGTGACAACATTCATTGCACCCACCCATTTCAACGTGATATGGCCACCCTAAGTAACAATGGAAATCAAACACAATAAATAATAACTTTTCTATGGGAAAAAACATGCTCCAGCTTGTAACTGAACCTAGAGACATAACACGTATCATTAGAGACAGCCTGTATTTAATAATTCCCATGTAGGCCTGTGAACACTGCTTCCTAAAATCCCTCCCCTTTGTTTTGTTTCACTTTATTGTTCTTCCCCTGGAAGGATCCTGAAGTATCCTTAATATTAATGTGCCTTCCAATTAACAGCATTTTAAATTCTGCTGTATGACTGATTTGTAGGTGTCAGAGTAAAAACAGGTAAATGCATTAAAGAGTTACTACTTTATTCACTCACTCAAATACATAGTACTTACTACATGCTGGGTACTAGTCCAGGCTCCCCCTATGGAGCTCTCTTTCTAGTGGGGATAAGATAAGCAACAACAAATGGGCATATAATATATGTTGTCTAGTGAGGTATGTATTATGGAGAGAAGAGTGCAAGGTGGGAATATTGAAGGGAGTAAGGAAGCAAATCAGATAGCTGTCGAGAGGGCAAAAGAGTGGGCAGAATCAACTCAGTGTATCTGAGGACTTCTCAGGAAGGACTGATGTGAAGTGAGTTAATGGCAGTGGAGTGGGAGATAAGATCAGAGAGGGAGTTGGAAGCCAGATCACTGATACAGCCCTTTGTGGCTTTGTAAGATGGGGAAAATTTGAGGGCTAGGTTCTGGGCAGAGGAGTGATATAATATGACTGACTTTTAAAAGCTTGTTCTGGCTACTACATTAAGAATAAGCTGGCATGGAAAGAACAGGCAGGAAGGGAGACAAGTAAACTAGTTCAAAGGCTGTAACAATCAATTATCAAAGCTAGAGATGATTTTAACTTGGATCCAAGTGAATGAGAAGTGAAGGGTTTCTCTAAGATTTCACCTGAATAAATGGAAGGATGAAGCTATTTCCTGGGATTTGGGAGCCAAAACTTGGAAGTGGTAAGGAGAGTGTGACTGTGTTAAGTTTGAGATTCCTACTAAAAATCCAATTGGAGTTCTCCAACGGGCAGTTGGTTGTTATGAGCACAGATTTCAAAAAAGTGGTCTGAATGTATACTCTAGTTCAGGATTCTAAAAATTAGAACAGCAAGAATGTGAAGCTTAATTGCATATGAGTCTGGCAGAATCTAAAAATAACGCCCAGGTTTCCAGACAAGAGAAAACAGGTAAATGATGATAGAGATGTTTTTCAGCTTCAGTCTTCTCCTAATTAACATCCACATTTTACCCTAAATTTTCTAGAGTGAAGTTAAAATTTCAACAATCAAAATTTTAGTAATAACCCTTTAACACATTTTATAGAAATATATCTTTATAAAAAAACAACAACAGGATAGTTAGCAAACATATCAAACTTAACCTGGTAAAAGAAACAAAAATTCTTCTGGAAAAATTATAAGTGACCATAAAAGCACAAAACTGAGATTTTTAAAGTTGATTTGTACACAAATATGTTTAAACACTCGTTTCTTCACTTTAACATTTCAGACTAACACTGACCTATAGTCTGTTCAAAGTAAAATTTGGAGAAAGACTTACTATGCTTTTAAGACTTTCAGAAGGGTAAGAAATATATGTTAATGAAAGCTTATCAATGAACACACTGCATCATCATCATAACAGAGAGGAAGAACTCAGGCAGATCAGTAACAATTCACACTTGACAAAAGACCCGCTAACATGTCTTATTCTGAGTGATGTCTCTGAAGCTTAAATATCAGTATTTTCAAATCTGAGCGCTAAACAATGAAAAATACATTCTCAATTCAGTTCCTTCCAAAAGGAAAATGAGTGATGAAAGCTATCAAAGGTTATGACAGAGCATAATAGCAATTTTATATCCTGGCCTTGCTGGGTAAATGGACTGGAATTTTACAACACAACCAAAAAAGGTATCTTAGAGAGAATCCAACTTTACCGTGTATACAGCTTTCACATGAAAGTAAACTCCTGAAGCAATTATTTGGGTTTTCCTTTAATTCTCTGTCTGGTCTCTCCCTTCCATTTCCATCACTATCATTACCTCTTGCCCAGATTTCTGAAAAGGCCAGTTAACAAAACTCTTCCTCTATCACTCATGTAGCAGTTAGAAAAACTGAGCTTAATTCCTAACTGTGGGTTTAAGTCTGGGACAGGGATGCTGCCTCTTTAAACCTCAGTTTCTTATCTGGGTAAAAGCAGTAAATAGTTCCTCTTATCAACCCTTGGGCAACATGTTAACTAATGTAGGTGAAAGTTATTTACAAAATGCAAGGAGCTCTGTGAGGGTATTATTTACCATATTCCCAGGACAAAAATATCATGTTATCATGATAAATTCTTCAAGGACACTTCACTGTCTGTTAGAGCCAAGTTCCTGGGCCTACTGCTCGAGAGGGATCCAGAATATAACCACAACACACTCCTCTGGCTTTACCTCCCTATAAAATAACTCACCTTCAAGTCACATTTATACCAGTGTTTCAGACTGCACGTCTTCACTCATTAGTGAATCAGAAATCAGTGAAGTTAAAATTTCTACTTTCATAGTCATTTTTTTTAAAGAAAGAAAAGAGAATGGGGCCTCCCTGGTGGCACAAGGGGTTAAGCACTGCACTATGAAGCAATCCGCAGCCTCTGCAGCACGAGTTCAATCCCAGCTGGCCAGGGAGCAAGCCACATGGCGCAGCAGACCTCTCCTGTCTCGCTCGCTGCTCCCCTCAGCAGTGTATTTCAGTAGATCTGCCTGTTCTGTTCCCCATTCTTGTCTCTGGTGAATCCTTTCACTCCCCGCATCTCTGGCCTGTGCCCCAGCTCTTGTATGCATAAATAAATAAAATCTTTAAAAAAAAAAAAAAGAGAGAATGGAGCATTCTGAATATGTACACACACATATGAGAAACATTAATACGGACAGACTTTGTTTTGTGAAGTTTATCTTTCAGTGTTGTGTGTACATGTGACTGGAAAGAGATTTAAATTCTGCTTCCTACTCTAGGCCCAGATAAAGAGGGTGAGGAGCCCTAAACTGAACTACTGACGGCCTTCCTTCTATAAAATACCTTCAAAAACTTAGCTCCTTCCCCATACTAGTACTGCCCTTGCACCTAGACAGCCCTTCTCCCTTCATTTTCTAAGTTTCCTTTCCTTACCATAAACATGGAAGCATCACAGTCATCTCACAGAGCAGCTATGAAGAGTTCTACGTCCTGAAGTATTAAATGAGATAAGTGATTTTTCTCTCTGCTCTTTCTTCTTTCCTAACTACAAGCCCTTGATATATTAGGAAGGTCAGTAGGCTTAAGTCCAGAAAGAAAAATAAAGCCAGTAGAGAAAACAAGCTTTATTACCTATAAAATTAGAAGTTTCCAATTACGTTGGCTACTGAGCTACTACTATTCATATGAAAGAGGCATTTAAGTCAAACCAAGTAAGAGGGTTGCCTAAAGATATGATTTAACTTACTATTTCCTGATGCAGGAGGGCAAACATCACAACCATCAGTCCTATAGCAAAGTGGGCCCTCAGGGTCTGCTGAGATTGCCAGGCACAATCATGAAGTGCCTTTTCAATCATGAAGTCTGCTTCATTAATAGTTTCTCTATAGATTCTCCTTGTTGTTCCTTACATCTCACTCCTGATGGGGAGCTGGACTTTAACAAACTTCCTGTGTTATTTGTCAGGACTATGACTAAAATGCAAACCCATGTGTGCCTGATGCAGGCCTGAAGCACCAAGAACAGAGGTGTTCAGTGCCAAGGGTGGTGACCCTTACAATGACCACTCAGAGGGTTTTGGTTCATTTTCTGGTTCTTGACTACAATATTGAATTTTCAATTTTTAAAAACTAGTTATTTGCTTAAGTTAACTACCACTCAATGCTCCAACTTTCTAAAACATGAGCTGGATATATAACACACATCACTGCTTCCACTTCCCACTCTGCATGGCTCTCTACTGCCCACTAGATACAGCTCATTCTACTTAAAATATAAAAGGCTTCTATTCCAGCCTCAACTAGCACTGTTCTACTCTGAGAATCTCAATTCCCTAGGAAAAATTCTGTGGGTGATAATTTAATGCTCCTTTGCTTCTGTTTGACACTAACTTGATACAGTGAACCCCACTTATCATCAACATATCTATGGTCCACTACAATGTGAGAATTTTCAGGAACACTCATACTTCAAGGTCTGATTCAAATGGCTCCCCTTCGTGGAATGTTTTCTTTTTAGAATCCTACAAGTCAAAAAACTAACCTCTCCAACTTTCAAATTGTTTATACCTAGTATAGCACATGGGTAGTACTGCTGCTATAATTTTGTCAATTATTTTATCTCTTTTATTACCTCTGTCATTAGACAAGCCAAACCAAAGCTGGAAAAGGCTTTGCACCTCATGGTTGTAAACAAGTACAAAAGGGTATACTGGATTCAGGCCACTGGCTCTTCATGAAATGGTGCTAGTACCTTAATTGTACACATAAAGGCATATAAATAGGCCCCCCTCTTAGGGATTCTGAAGGGGGTGAGGATGGAGAGAAGTAGAGATACACATTCTGAGACATTCTGTAGTCAACACATTCCAGCCTTGACTGAACCACTACAAACCAGGTATTTCAGAACATGTCTACCTGAGAGAGCAGCACACAATGATGCTGATTACAAAGGTTCACGTTTTTAATAGTGATTCACAGCTCAATAGGCACTTCCACAATTATTCTCTTCACAAAAGCCCTGGAGGGGCCTCTCCTGGTGGCGCGGCGGTTAGGCACTAGGCTGCAAAGCTGCCCGCAGCCTCTGCAGTGCCGGTTCGATACCCAGCCACCTGCCACCGGTGAGGGTCCCACATGACACGCAGACCTCTCCTGCCACCCGCTGCTCCCCTCAGCAGTGTACTTCATCATTCTGCCTGCTCTGCTCTCCCCTCTGGCTCTGGTGAATTCTCTCACCCTCCCGCGCTTCTGACTATACCCAGTGCTTGTATAAATAAATAATCTTAAAAAAACAAAAAACAACAAAAGCCCTAGAAGATGCAACACAGGCAGTATCACAGAAGAGGAAACTGAGGCTCAAGGGAAAGACAACTGTGCTAGATCCCACAGCTTACCAGAAAGAATGAAACCTGAGTCTTACACTTCAAAACTCACGTTCTTTTGGGAGTGCTGGAACAACCTGCCGTCAGTGATTAAAAACTGACCTTAAACCCAAAATCTATGACGTAACATTACTCTTGAATTCACAATAGGGACTGTAATATCTGTCAATCTTAATTTTCTTTTATTTAAGAAGATTTAATATTTTTTCTTCTTTCTGTTGTCCTCAAAAAATGTCATGTTCTAGTTGTACTGAGAAGGGCAAAAACTTTAAGGCTGAATGGATGCCAAAAGGCGGCAATCAATAGTAGTCAGGTTTAGAATTTAGATGAGACTTATGTTAAAAACAGTTCAATAAGGCTAAAGCTCTATGACAATATACTTTCTAGTTACTAAAGAAAACTGCGTTAATACAAATAAATGGACATGCTTGAGAGTGTATATCATTCCCAACTGAAGGAAATGATATGACTTTACGAAGTAAAAATCAGATATGTCGGCAGTAAGTGGGAAAACTGATGTACAAGATGGGTAAAATAATACAATTGATCTTAATTCGAGTAGTGATCATCATGCAGTCTAAAGACATACAAGCAATATCATTCTTTATAAAGAAACTCTTGGATCATGTATACACTATTTCTTCAGCATTTTCTATGTTTAACAGTTGGTCTGGAAATGCGAAAGAGATTTACTTTTTTTTTTTTTAATTTTTTTTTAGATTTATTTATTTATTTATACAAGCACTGGGTACAGTCAGAAGCACAGGAGGGTGAGAGAATTCACCAGAGCCAGAGGGGAGAGCAGAGCAGGCAGACTGACGAAGTACACTGCTGAGGGGAGCAGCAGGCGGCAGGAGAGGTCTGCGCGCCATGTGGAACCCTTGCTGGTGGCCGGGAATCGAACCAGCACTGCAGAGGCTGCGGGCAGATTCGCAACCCAGTGCTCAACCACTGTGCCACTGGGGAGGCCCGAAAGATATTTACTCTTTCAAAGTAAAGGAAGCTACATTAACAACAACAAAAAAAGCCTATTTCCTCCTAAATAAGGCTATATACTCTACTGACTAACGTACTGGGTACATAACAGATGTACCCAGTCCATCAGTAGGTATCATGGAATTTTTCTGTATTTAGTAAAATAAGGGCCATAAACATATCACACAAAATATTCATGGAAAATAAGGATAACCAGAGCCTATGACAAGATTAACATAAGTAGATTGAAAGAAACCTACTTGTAGGAAGATAATCATATCTTTGTTCAGATGATGCTTCCAATAGAAATTATGGCCGGTTACTATGCATATATTTCAATACAGGAAGTTAAAATATGTAAAAGCCATGATATAAACATCCCTTCCATCACCCTCAAGCTCCCTTGCTCTAAACAAAGTTCAACTCAACAATTCTTAGTGTCCTCTAGAATCAAAAGAACATTCATTCTCCCATTTGGGAGAAAATTTTTTTAAGTTTTAGGAGGTAAAATATCATACGTCTTTAAAAAGAAATGTGTATTTGAACCAAATGAATTACTTTTTTCATAGTTTTCAAAAAACATGGATAACTCCAAACACTTCTAGAATTATCCATAATACCTTATATTATTCCTAGATCCACATATTAAAACACCTATGCTGGAAACACAGATATCCAGACTAACAATACCTTTTTAAAACAATCTTTTTAATTGAAATATGAAGTATATACTCAGGAACGTGCCCAAATCACAAGCATGTAGAGTTTAATGAATTTTCAGAGAGAACACCAAGTACCTACCATCCAAAATAAGAAATCAGAACACTCCCAGCACCCTAGAAGACCCTCCCAAACTCTCAGTACCAATCCTTTCTTTTCCCCAAAGGTAAGCCGCCAGCGTGACTAATCCCAAACATTAACTTTGCTTTTTTTTTAATGCATACAAGAACTGGGATACAGGCCAGAGGTGCAGCGGGTGAGAGGATTCACCAGAGATAGAATGGGGAACAGAACAGGCAGCTTGACTGAAATATACTGCTGAGGGGAGCAGCGGGCAACACAGGAGAGGTCTGCTGCGCCATGTGGGTTGCTCCCTGGCCAACTGGGGATGGAACTCGTGCTGCAGAGGCTGCGATTGCTTCATGGTGAGGTGCTTAACCCTTTGCACCACCAGGGAGGCCCAATATCTACAATTTATTTATACAATTTATCTACCCTACAATTTGGGTTATTTCCAATATGTGATCATTATAAACAGTGCTGCAATACGAAGATCTTCCAGTGAACATGTGCACATTTCTCTTGAGTATACACCTGGACAAGAGCGTGGTATTGTTCACCTGAGCAGATATTGCCACACATTTCCCCAAATAGTGGTACTGTTACAAGGAAAAGTGAAGCTTAGGGAATTAGTGATTTGGCACCTAAACATACAGTGATTTTGGAAAAGATCCAAAAATAAGTTCAAGATCTTATAATTTTTTTTTTAGTATTTTATTTTATATAATTCTTACATCATTTTTCATCTTTGCACAATGTATGCATTTTCATTTTGGTTATATTCCCCATACAACTACACCCCACCTTATTTTGACTCTAGTCCTTCCTCTTCCCACCACTCCCACCCCCACGTGTAGTGTGTCTCTGGTTTATAGCTGCTTGTTGATTTTGATTTTTACTTTGTATTGATTAGTCTTTTTCCTGGTCTCTTATTTAGGTTTTCTAAATTTCTGCGATGAGTGAGACCATCCGGTATTTTTCTCTTGGACTTATTTCGCTGAGCATGATCCCTTCTAGCTCCATCCATGTTCCTGCAAACTGCATGTCTTTATCTTTTTTGATTGCTGTGCATGCCTATGTTTATAGCAGCACTATTTACAATAGCTAAGCTATGGAAACAATCCAAATGCCCCAAAATAGATGACTGGATCAAGAAGATGTGGTACATATACACAATGGTCTTATAATTTAAAGCAACTTCCTACTGCGCATTCCAGATAATGCTCAACACAAATAGGGTGGAAAGAGTTACTAACCTAAAATCTGCAGGACAGACAACAGAACAACTCCTCCATACTGCCAGGAAACCTCTGCATATTGGGTCCTGAGACAAAAAACCCGCGGGATTTGTTCATCAACTAATTAGGTACATGACCTTAACCAAGTATTTTAACCAGCTTCTCTATAGGAAATCCTTTTCAAATGTCAGATGACTATAATGTGCTATTACAGGAAAATCTAAACCAACACAGCCTACAAATCTTGGAGCTCTCAAGTAAAGAAATAGTTGAAACTTGTAATACACCAATAATAAAGACTTAATAGGCAAAGGAAAAAAACATTCCCACATAAAACATTATGGATACCTGGCTACATCTTTCCTCAAAGTGAGAAAAAACAACAAACAGGAATCATTGATGTTGTTGACCACAATAACTGTAATAATAACAGCAATAAGATTAGCTAAATAAAGCGTTATAATTGCAAAATATTCCATAAGCAATTCCTTAGCTTTTTTTTAATGTGAGAAAAGTGAGTTCTTCTTAATGATATTTTTGATTGTTTTCAGCAACAAATTCTTCCAGCCACTAGCTTTTCTCTTTAAAACACTGGCTTAGGGTGCTCTCCAACAGAAATCTTTATGGTTCAAAGTCTGAACACTCTGTAGTCTATACACAACACAGCAAATCAAAGTTTACCCCTCCAAAAGATAAACTTAACAAAAAAAAAATCCTTATCTTAAAAATATATTTCACAAAGAAGTGATGCCATAAATAGTACATCAACTAGTATTGAAAAATATCAATCAACTTTATTCTACCTCCCGTCTCCAAAGCCAGGAATGGAATGACGGAATGGCCTTTAGGACTCAGAATAAAACATTCAGTCTCTTCTTTTCCATGTCTGTTTAGTTTCTGTTCTTTCCCTTTCCTATTGATTTCTTCTTTCTTTACAAGATTGAAGGGGGCCTCCCCGGTGGCACAGCGGATGAGCGCTGGGTTGCGAAGCTGCCCGCAGCCTCTGCAGCGCCAGTTCGATCCCCAGCCGCCGAGCGAGGGTCCCACATGGCGCGCAGACCTCTCCTGCCGCCCGCTGCTCCCCTCAGCAATGTACTTCGGTCCTTCTGCCTGCTCTGCTCCCTGCTCTGGCTCTGGTGAATTAATTCTCTCACCCTCCCGCGCTTCTGACTGTACCCAGCGCTTGCATAAATAAATAAATAAACAAATCTTTATAAATAAATAAAGATTGAAGATGTTTAAAAAAATGGCATGGGGACTATAACCAAGATGAAAATGCATGCATTGTGCAAAAATGAAATGATGCAAAAAATATATAAAATTTTAAAAATAATAAATTATATATATATATATAAAGTGGCAGCATACTCTTCCTCCCTGTTACTGTCTTGGACTTGACTAAGTATTAACAACTATGGCTGATTTCTGTTTACACACCATATGGCAGTCTCTTCTGGTAAAAGTAGACATTTAACACCAATCTATTTATAAGATGGCAATTCCACATTTAGTACATGTCATTTAAGAAAACAAATGACAAAAAGGTATCAAGATTTAAGCAATATAAACAAATTGGTATTTTCATCATCTTCATTGTATATATATTTTTTAAATTGATAATATATATGATGTAGTTTATTCTCTGTATAGATTGTGGGTGCTTATGAAAATTAATCTCTAATCATCATTTAGCAGATCCACAGAGATTCTTGTACCACACACTGAAAAATCATTATAATCAAGTTTTATGGTAATTCTATAGGCCTGTCTATTTCTTAGAATGAATGAAAGAAGCAAATTTGTGAAGCAAATCTGAAAGAGAAAAGAACCAACATGAACTTTTTCTCACTGTATTTGGGGTTTTTGTATACTGTGTTAGAAATTACAATAGCATAATAACCCATCAATCAGTAAAGTTTTAACAGCCAAAATTATCTCATCATGCAGACCACAAATGAAAGGTAATATATATATATATATATATATATATATATATATATATATATATATATGGGCCAATGATACTAGGACTCAGTCTCCATAATCATAGTGATCATACAGAGCACACAAGCTCACATACATGATTTCTACCACTCAGAGTATGGTTAGCCATCAGAATACACATACTCAACCAGACAATTATCAATAATCATGACTCAAAGTAAATTTGTTCTGTTAAAGATCTGCCTAAAAATTCATAATTCAAGCATACAAACGTCCACCCCCCTATAACTTGAGATACAGAATAAACCAAGACTGAGTGTAACAGGCATCGGAGGGACTGATTTATTCTGTCTTAGTCTAACCTGAAGTCAGTCTGAATGTACTCGAAATGGATTTAACTGCCCACCTAACTAAGCAAAGTTCACCAAACCAATTAATAAAACAACTACCATCTATAAAATATGAAGAGATAATACATATACAACAGTGTCAGAGCAAGAGCTTATACAAAAGCACCTTATTTTGGTACCTTACTCAAATGTGTTTTCAATCTATTTTCCCCTAATTTTATCTGGCTAGAACATTTTACACGTTTTAGAAAAGAAACAACATTCTTTAAGAAGTATTAGAGAAACATCTCCTGAAATAGTCATTAAAATTCCATCACAAATTACTCTGATAATGCATTTCAAGCTTAAAAACAACAAGTCTGACTTGTTTTTCTCAGAAGTTTTTTCTAATTCTAAGGATAAAAGATTTGCCCAGAACAGGTTTAGGATCACCCTTAATCTTCATATTGCACAGCCCTCGCTGGTGATGAGTCAGGAGGTAGAGAGAAACCTGGATCTCAGTGCTGACTCTCTCATGGTTGACTACATTTGAATAAACTTGCAATTATTCAGGCACCTTTAACAGCATCAAAGAGAATATTCACGAGGTTGCCAACAAAGAACTTTTAGTAGTATCCACTGTTTTGGTCAATCAACAAATGTTTATGAACAAGGTACCAGATGACATAGTGAAGTCACAAATTCATGGGGGTTAGGGTCCAAAAATCAAAAGGCCAAATGAAAATCAACAAGATCACATTATACTTTTATCACCGATAAAGTATGGGTATCACTCATAAAGTTATGATGCATAGTTTTTATATTTAGCTACACTAAAGCTTAAAGGCTTCGTATTAGGTAAAAGGAGAAAAGAAAAGGAAAACCAATATGCACATATTAGGACAGCTCAACCTTTAAATTCTTAGCAAATAGGGTATGGGTCATTCTAAAAGGATCCTGATTGCCTACAGAGTTTACCATATTAGAGATCTACAACCTTATATAAGTTGGATTAGTTGAAATGTGATGATTAAACAAGATGGGAGAGGAGAAGAGGAAGGACTTGGAGACCACTGGTGTGTTTACTACATGCAGAGTCTGGCAGATGTTTTAATGCATATGGGCAATTCCACTGTGTTCTGTGAGCTCCGTTGCTGGTTTTCAAAGATCCTGTAATTGAAATAGCACTAACAAATGTTGAATTAAGAATAAATATACCTACATTTTATTGATGCATTCAGTAAACATTTAAAAAACATTTGTTATGTGCCAGCTATGAAAAACGCTCAGATGCCTCTCTCAAGGACTTTATAGTCTAGTGATCGGAGAAACAATCACCAAATATCATGGCAGAATAATGTATAAAAGTATAGTGGACCCAGCCAAGCCATGCCTAGATTTATGGCCCATGGAAACTGTGAGATAATAAATGTGCAGTGTTAAGAAGAAAAAAAAGAAAGAAAAATGTGTATAGTGGAAATAAAAGGAAGAAATGTGTAAATCTGCCTGAAGAAAACAGGAAAGCCTTCACAAAGGAAATAGCACTAGTTGGAAGCAGCAATGAAGGAAGAACATCCTAGGCAGAGGAAAGCTTGTGTGGGAATAATGAAGCATAGGAGAACATGGCAGGCTAAACTGGTCTCTGTGGGCTGAAAATAATGGTAAACTGTTTCACATCTCACTCATAAGAAAAAAAAAATGACTATTTGAATTACAGGGAAGTTTTTTAGAAAGTAATAAAAAATTAACAATACTCTACCAATGATTATGCAACTAGCTATTTTCTATTTCTTAATATACTCACTATAAAAGGGAACTAATTGTGGTTAAGGAAAGTATTTCCTGGACAAAAAAAATGTTTAATTGCAATTTGCTTCAGATTTTAAGACTCAAATGTGAATATTTTCTACTGTCTTAGAAATGGGGCAACAAGATAGCCTAATGCGTAAGTGTCAGGGCTTTGGAGAATTGTAAAGTAGACGCAGGTCTCTGCCATATTCAAGCCACGTGATCTAAGCAAAGTTGCACAAACTTCCTAAGCTTCACTGTCCTCGCAGTAACCTCACAGTACTGTTTGTGAGGAATAAAGCAATAAAGCACATAAAGCCTTTAATCACAGTAATTGTAAGCTAGTATGCAGTCAGCGAATGACAGCTGCTACTAATCACTATTGGACTTCACATGGGTCTTGGAAGTTATCCTCCAAACTAACCTTGTGATTACAGCTGCTATTATTCCAGGCAGAAAAAGACCAAGACTCTTCACAAAATCTGTTGGTAAATTTCACATTGCTGATACCGAAACTTTAAATATTACTTAGGGTACAGTATTCAGTGAGTGATAAGGCTGTGACCAAAAGTAACTGCTTTATGTTATATTTTTATATGTGACACCTCAAATAAAGTTAATTAATCTCTAAGCTGTCTCAGTGTTCTTTGGTGTTTCCAACAACAAACAAAACCCCACAATACTAATCTGTAAACAAACCTAACCAATACTAGAATCACATTGCTAACTTAGGTAGAAATTAAAGCGGGGGAAAAAAATCAAGCCATCGCAAACTCAACGTTGTTTACTAGGAATAATGCTACCAAAGCACTGAAACAAGGTAGCCTTTGAGCAGTAACTGAGAGGACGCAGATGACTCACTCTGCATAAGGTTACCTAAGTGACTACGCCAGGCTAGGGCAGCTTTGGTGTGCCCTGCAGGAACTCTGTCCCTTCAGAGGAGGAATAATTCAGGGAGCATCTCTGTGCTCCCTAAGTAGGCACTAGAAAGAAATGAGGCTTCCATTAGCTAGTAGGCTTAAAATAAACTGATCCTCTAGATGCCCTGTACCATGGTAAGGACAAAGAGCGAGCCCAGCAAAATTTCAAAATTATAAAATGCCAAAAAGGAGGAGGAAAAAAAAGATGGGATTTGCTAAGGTTATATGAAACACATGGAATGAGAAATTTTTCCTCGAAATGAAAAAAATCGTAATTTCATGTTAGCCAAGCATTGTTAAAAAGGAAAAATGCAAAGGTTTAAGACTTTTAACGGTTGGGAATGGTCATTACCAACATTTATTAATGTCTGTGGTAGATCTCTAAGGAGAGCTAACCCTTTATTACAAGAAGGCCACAGTAGAATGTGGGGGAAATGGTAGTTACGTGTCCACAAACACTAAGGCACGGAGGACCTGTAACCACGAATTGTGTTGAGTACAGGTCAAGGCTCATTGTTATATATTTGCCTCAGGTCAAGAGTACACGGAGCCACAAACATGTAAACATGGTAAAAGTCACTCTGCTGTACCCGCCTTCATTTATACGTGGTGAGAAGAGGTTGAGGAAGGCAAGGGATACTGAGACGCAGTCTGCTTTTTAATCTCAGTCCTGAGTTCTCTCCTTACTCAAGGAATTTGTTATTAGTAATTTTCTATGAACAGCTGCTAGCCCATGCACCACAGGGCGGGTTTGTGTTAGGGGACAAAAACATAAAACGAAGGTAAAAAGTAACGTGCAGAAACAACATGGAACCACATGAAGAGAAGGAGGACTCAGGGGGCTGGGGCAATACCAGTTTTGCCACCAGTCATTGAAGATGGATAAGCTATTTACTAGCTTTTAGCCTTAGTATCTGGGTTCTTTCAAAAGAGTAGAAGTGTGTGCATGTGCGTGTATTTATTTAAAGTAGAAACACTATTTCAAACAAAAGTTTCCCTGGAAGCTCAGTACATACAGAAAAAAAATGGGACTTTTCTGATCAAAGCTTAGAGCTGCCCAGGGGACCCTCGCTTCTCCTGGGGGATGCAAAGTACCTCCACAGACTGTCAGGCTACTCAATGCACTATTCAAAGCTGCTGAAGGACAGCAGTAGAGATTATACCTTTAAATTTCAAGCACCAGAAAAAGTTCAGAAACTGTTTTGAAGGTCTGACACGGGGTTTCTACTTTCTCTAGTATAGGTGACATTTCAAATCACCATTAATATTACTTAAATGGAAAAACATTCAAGCACCTAAAGAAATACGTAATATCAAAAATCAATAAATTCAGCTTTGTTTTATGAAACTACTAGAAGCAAACTAGGGTTCCATTTGCTTCTTTTAAATCTATCAAAAGCTATTAGGTTTAGGGCCTCCCTGGTGGCTCAGGGGTTAAAGTCTCAGCGCTACCAAGCTATCGCCAGCCACTGCGGCATGAGTTTGATCCCCAGACAGGGAGCTGACCCACATGGCAAAGCAGACCTTGCCAGTGGCTCCCCTCAGCAGTGTATTTCAGTAGATACGTCTGTTCTGCTCCCCCATTCTGTCTCTGGTGAACCCTCTCACCCCACACCTCTGGCCTATACCCCAGTTCTTGTATGCACAAATAAATAAAAACTTTTTTTTAAAAAAAAAAGCTATTAGGTTTAAAATAAACTGATCCTCTAGTGCCCTTGACCAGAAAAAAAAGACATTCTAGACCAGTAGATTATGAAGCCATTCCAAACCAAATCTCATGTATGTTCATGTTCTAAAATCATACAGCTTTTAGTCCTTTGAATCTCCCATCCTGGAAGAACTAACTGAAACCACATTATATCTCAAAAAATCAACTTCCTAATACTACTATTTGTTAAGTACACAAATAACATGTCCCAAGGTCACTAAAGTAAAAGAGCAATAAAACCCAAAAAGAGATAAACAAGGTAAAGTTTACAATGACTATAGAACTTCAAACTCAATATGTATGACCTCATTTTAATTATTTTCATATTATTTTCCCCAAGCCTATAAAATACCTACTGTAATTATCACCTGTAACATATTCAAAGCAAGGTATAACTTTGCAGTGTTTACATCGCTCTGAGCTGTTTGTTCCTCTATACAAAGAGTTCAGTTTTATCAACCTTGTACTTTTGCCTAAAAAATTTTCTTTTCTTTTCAAAAGCAGAATAGCACAGATATTTCTGGAGATCTGTTTCCTCAAGTTTCAGCACTGCTGTATCTTCTCTTGGTAGCTCTGCAAAATCCTTCTAGTCACCAAAGATTGGTGTATTCACCTGTGCCTTGAGTACAGGAGGAAATGGAGTTGGATAATGAGGTGAAGCTGTATTTCCAGTATATGTAACCTCCCGGAGCCCAAAAAGCAATGTGGTGGATTGATCATTACTATGATTATTTTTTCAGATCTTGCTTAAAATTTCGAAGCAATGAGAACATGGAATATCCTGTTAGCTAAAGTAAAAGTAAGTCCACCGTGCAGTTCAAATATTCCTCTGCTAAAGGAAGTTTTCAGACCCAAAGACCTCTATCTCCCAAATCACTAAGCATCGGGTACCCAAAACATCTTTTAAGAGTTTCAACTTTATGTTTCTCTCCTGACACTAGACTTAACATATTCTAGGCAAATCTTAGATCTATCTGCCTTGTAATAAAAAGTTGCACCAGATTCCAAAAAAGGCTATCCAACTTTATCTTACCCAATTCATACTTTATTTTTTATATAAATTTAAAGAACAGGTTTATTAGGGAAAGGGACAAAAGAATAAAGGACACTTGTATAGACACAAGCGGACAGGAAGAGCTGCCCCGAAGGAACAGGTTTGCTAAGAGAGGTCTGCATGGTTGCAGGCGGGCGGCCTTGAGGAGAGTGGCCTCCACTGAGGGAGATCAGTGAAGAGAAGTCCTGGCATGGTACAGGTCACAGGCAGCAGAAAGCTGCTGCCCTGCAGAGGGAGAGAGCTGGTAAAAAGAAGCACCTGCATAGGCACAGGTGGGCAGATGGACTGCTGCCCCAATTCTTACTTTAAAACAATTTTTCTTAGGAATACTTTCATTATGTCAGGGAACAGATAACCACCAACCATCATTTAGACAATTGAAAACTCCATTACATGAAGTCTTCTCTTTTCTGGGAAATAAAAATAATTCCATTAGCTATATTCAAATAGCTTTTCCAATTCTTAAAAATATTTTGTATCCTCTACACTGCTCCTCATATAATAACAACTTTGCTGAGAAGCAGAAAACAAGGTCAGAAGAAAGTTATGTGAGTCTCCCCTTCTCACATTTTCAGTTCCTATGCACTAATTTCTTAAAATAGATATAGAGGGGATAAGACAATATGATATAGTAAGTCAGCAAATACCTTTTTCTTTCCCCACTAACAATCCTGTGGGGATCCTGCAGATTCAGTGACTGAAGGGATGATCTCAACTGAAGTTGACTAACGGGCCTTGGAAGGGAACCGCAATAATTAAGTAGTAAAGAGGGAACAAAGTTGACTCTACAACTGGCCACAGCCATTACTAGCAGCACAGACAATAAGGAAACCTGACTATTCACATGAGGGAACACAGAACTTTGAAGGACTCAGAACCTTCCTGAGTCCCTCCAGCCATCATTGTATAGGTCTGTTTACAATGCAGCACCTGAGAAGCCACAAGGGTCTTTATCTCTGTCACTTTCATTTGAAAGGTGACAAGGTGCAGAAAGGTTGGTCCAAACCAATTCCTTGGGCTCTGTCAATCAGCCTGACTCTGTCACGGATGTCAGTCCTTTGTGTCTTGAGGAATGTTTGCACTCTGGATACAAACCATCCACTCATTCCTCTGCTACCATCACTCGTACAAGAGGGCTGTCATCCTGCACCTGCAAAGAATGCCATGAAACGGGGGCAGCACAGCTCTTCAGGAGACTAGAATACAGCCTCTAGTATTGGCTGAGCAGCAAAGCCATACTGGCCTCTCTTCGACTTGTTCCCTGTACAGTCCCTCCACATTTACACAGAAATGAGGCCTCCTCTTGATAGGCAAGTTCCCTTCCTCTCCTGGGAGCCAAAAAACAGTGAACAGGGTAAACATGGGTAGCCATAGGGGCGGAGGCCTTAGCTAGAGGAGTTACCTTTAAGAGAACTACCACAAGGGAAAATCTAATTCTGCTGGCGTTCAGAGTTTATTGTTTATTTATTCCCCACCTGGCAAAGTATTAAAACCAAATACATACACCAACTTAGAAATAAAAGAAAAGGCAGGCTCAAGAGTGAGAGCTATTCCTTACCACTCAAACCACAAGGAAAGACATGCATAAAGTATTAACAGGTATAAAAATAAACAAATTGAGCAACATATACAAATATGCATGAAGACACACAAAGGAAATAGTAACAAGGCTTTTTCTCCACTCCAGACTGTATTTTTCATTTTTCCAATTTCATATGCAGAAATGAGCACTTCTTGGTCAAATAAAAATAGGTTTGTTTCTATCCTGAACATGTAGTAATATTCATAAATATTAAATGCAGTCATTAAATTTAAGATTTTCTCGTAAAATTTACATTTTTCCCAGTACAGACCTTAAGCTCTCATTTCTATGCCATGATAGTTCATGTCTGCACTCTGAAAACACATACAAAATGCACTCCGACTTAGCAGTCAGGCCGCACAAACAGTAGCCCTCGTTTTCAGGCACCTTTGAAGACATAGTGAGATTTAATACTGGATATAAGCAGTCTTTTCATCTTTAACTGCAGAGTAATTGCTCCCCACTTGAGAACTATGGCATGAGTTATCATCTCTGACTTGCTCTCTAAGTGCTATAGCCAGCATGGAAAAAATGACAAGGAACATTATGGACTTACTCAAGGGAGTCGGATCTTTGCTAACTGCCAGGAAAAAAATCATGGCTAGTCAGGCAGAGCACAATGAGATACAGCATGAGAAATGAGGGATGCTACTGGGCCCTGGCTCTAGAAAATCATTTCCACTAAATGTCCTCAGAGTAAAGAACATACTATACAGTGTCATACACGCAAGATAAAAATTATAGCTTCGTATGGATGATGTTTACAATTGTACATACATATGTGGGAGAAACTGTACATATGTATTTGCTGAAATTTTTTTCCTTATAGAATGTATTGAAGGTCAGAGAGTCCTTTCCCCTAAATTCTAGGGTTTGAACTGAAGCAACCAATGCTTTCAGAATTACCTATTATCAAGGTGGGTTCACACAGTTTTCTACCTAAAAGTTTGTAGCTTAAAATCTGATTAGACCTGGCCCACAGTCAGCCATATCCTATATTTAAGAAATTGTATATACAGAAACATAGTGGAAAGAGGTGATGGAGATACTAAAACAAAGGCCAATAAGCAAATTATTTTATGTTTTTTTCATCCTGTATCACAGAGGAAACAAATGAATATAGGAAAGTAAATGATAGGCAAGGATTTACAACTGAATGCTATGATGAATAAATAAACAGCATATGGAAAAGTACAGCACTTAAATTACATTTAAAGTTACTCTTGTCTCATTAAAATATAAATCCTTACCTTTGCTGATCTCTTGTTGGCTTCTCTCCTGGCTTCCCTTTCTTTCAATCTTTTCTCCTAGAGAAAAAGGGTTAAAATTAGCACCCATATAAATTTTTACTAGGTGTAAATCAGAATGCACATTCATAAATTTTCCTTTAAGTCAACTGATACGTGACATTCATTTTTTAATACATATTTACTGAGGGCCCATTATCAGAATGGCATAAGTATTCTCATCAAGTATTCCTCAAACAGATATGGAATCAAACCCGAGTACTACTTACTAGCACTGTAATTTTGGACTAGTTATTTATATTCACTCTCATTTTCTCATCTAAACTTGGTGAAAGTAAGACACATATATATAAAGTTGGTATAAGACCTATAGTTTGAAAATACATAATTGCTTAACACAATGTCTGATATGACTAGTGCATAATCCATATTGGTAATTAAAGAAAAAAATGCAATAATGACTATTTCCCTTTTCTTCTGTCTAAACGCAGAATTTAAAAAGTATATGAAATCCTGACCCCATGGGTCCATAGGAAAGTGACAATATTTTATCAACAAAAATAATGCAAGTTTATAGTTTATTTTTACAAAACAAGTTATTGTAGTAAATTGTTCTTTAATCTTGCTTCCCATTTTCCAAAGATGATAAAAATAGGTAGAAAATGTGAGGTCAAAACAGGGAAGAGAAGGGCCTGAGGCACAGTGGAGATGGATCACGGGTGTGATAGTGGCAGGAGAACCACTGGGACTACACCGGAGGGGAGAAATCAAATAGTATCCAAAATTAACAAAGATGTAGGGGGGAAATGTAGAAATTCAACAGCAAATTTGTCAAAATAATTGTATGTATAATACTGAAATTCTAAAGAACAAAATGACCCAGCTCACATTAGATTTTGTTTTATAAAACTCTTTTCTTTTTCAAAAACAAATTGTTAAAATAAAGATGCTTTCTCAATCCAAAATTCATAGCTAATAATTTATATTTTAAAAATGTAATAACGTACTAAGTCAATGGAAAAAATAAATGAAGAGTAAATCATTTTCTTTTCATGAAGTACTATGAAACGGCAACCATGATTTGCTACTATATTAAACAACCATTAACATGGGAATTAACAAGTTTTCCAAGTCTGGGTATTCTATCATAGCCCTTCTGTTCTCTTTATACATGGCTTTCTCAAAATTGAAAATCCAACTATAACAAATACTCTGGAGACAAACTTAACTGCTTACAGCATTCAGAAGGGTATACAGCTGCTCATCTAAATTTATAGGCCTTTGTATGATAAAGTGAAGCTCAAATGTTAACAGTCTTAAAGAGGGGAGTAATACTAAGTAATACTAAGTAATACAAAAGAGATTGGGGGGAGTCTAAAGGGCTCATACTGTTCTATTTCTATGGCTTTATACTGACCAAATAGTAATTTAAACTCAAAGTGAAACAAACAAAAAACCAAGTTCAAAGCGCAATTGCGAATTTGTCACATCCCTAAATAATGCATGAATGTTAAATTATTCTTTTTTGTCATTGTTACTCTTTTTCTACCACAGTTTTGGAGAACATGGATATTATTTTAACTTACAAACAAAACATATAACTAAGAGGATAGGTAAAATATAAGTAACGTGAAATCATTATACAGAGGAACATTTTAAAATTACTTGGAAGTTTCAGGACCAAGGTCAGAGGAAAAGGACCAATGCAGAAACAAAAACTTCACCTAGCTCTTTATCAAAAAGCTTAGTGACAGACAGAGACTGATCTCAAACTTGTGTCTTCATGAGCCACATCTACTGCTTTCCTCCAATACAATCAAAAATTAAAGTGTCAGGTTTGAGACTTTGCTAACGTGACTTTTAACAACGAAAAACACCTAGTACTATTTTAACAAGCAGTCAATTGATGAAATAATCATTATCAAACTGTTTCTCTAGTGAGCTTCTAAGAATGATTCTGTCATTAAAAACAAATAAAGTTTTCTCAAGTTGTGGGAGGGACAAAATGTTAATGGTGGTAGTTTCTGAACATTTGCATTGAGGTCTTCATAGAAGTCGGTAACAATTACTGATTACCTAAAAGCATTAGTAAATTGTAACGTAAAATCAGAGTAAGGAAATAGTAAACAAAAAATTTTTACAAAACCATCATTATTACGCTTAGTTTCATTTGGGTACTGGTTTTGGTTTGTGGAATCATGTATTTCTTATTTTGTCTCTTCTCTCATATACACACAATTTAGTTCTATTTTCTACAAAAAAGAAAACCTTCATGTACTGGAAAGTAAAATCAGCATTTTATATTATTCTACAAAGATCATTATGTATTCAAGTGCTCCTTAAACTAATTTAAAACTACAGCTATATAAAACATCAAATAACTACAGAGAGCAATAAAATTGTGCTTTTCTAAACAGTATCTGTCTATTAGCACACAGTAATAGCATTCTCATTACTATTATTATTGTCTTAGTAAAAGAAATAACTGAATTATTAAGTATAGCATATAATGTCTACACAGTTTTAAAGCTATATACAAAAAAATTATGAAATATCATTTTCCCCATTTTATAAATGAAAAAACTGAAGAGCAACATGACTTAGTCCGATCTAATGTCATACAAGCAGTAAGTGACAGACTTGTGAATAAAATTGGGTCTGTGGAGCTGGTACACCCCTCCATACCTCCCTGCACACACTCCACAGCCCTCTCTCCTGCATTAGAACATTTTCTCACTTTGCAGATTTATACATGGTTTTATCTAATCAATATGCTGTAGACCAATATTAATTTCCTTATAACAGTGGTCTGTTACTGTATGGGCCTTTCATCCCAATGAGTTTTTGTTTTGTCTTATGGCATTTTGTGGACACTAATTCATCAATTTTTGCCAGTTTCCTGTGCAAGATACAAACAGATAATTAGCCACATTTAACAGTCACAAATGTTTGCTGTAATTATTCAGTAACTGGCCTTCTCCCAACACATTAGAGTATCTGAAAATGGCACTTCAAAGTTACAAAGAATAACCTTGATATGCTCACTTCAGAAAAGCCCTTAATCCGCAAGTAAACAATCTCTATTCTCGGTTTTTTCAGTTAGCCATTTTAATTACAGCAAATATGTGTATGTGTTACAATTTTACACCATTACTGAATTCTAGAATTAATTCATTATACTCAAGGAAGGCTATTTTACATTTCAGGCTTAAGAATTCACATGTGCATGCAAATGGATAATTTTTCCTTTGAAGATTTCTTCCACAAGTCTCAGGTGGATGAGGGATAGCTAAATCCTTTAAAATATGAAGTAAACATGACTAGGACAAGAAACAAAGTGCAACAAAAAGAATTAACTTTTAATACTGGGTGGAACAAAAGGAAAATTGGAAAACTTCTTTCTTAAAAAGCTATTTTAGTATCTATCTGAAAAAAGGTGGCAGTAAGCAGATGAGAACAAGAAGTAGGAATAAGTTAATCAAAAAAATTGGGGAAATGGACATGGGAAGAAGAGTATTAATTATAGATACTACAAATGACAAAATAATGATACAAGATTGGAGTGCAATGACTTTAGGGGGAAAAAAAGTAACTGAATTTTATTAGATTCAGTGCCCCACTCTTTATGTGGTTTAAATGTCTTAAATCTTTTTATTTTCCTGCTATATTTTTGAGGATTGATAACAAAAGCTATTCTGTGTTACACAAAAAGACAAAATTTTATCTTTAGTTCTGCTATGCTACAAATGATTAAGTATGAAATTCAATAATAAAAATCAAATTCACAAGGGATAGGAAAACAGAAAAATCACATTACAAGGCAAAAAATACTCCCTTCATAGACTCAACAGTATTATATTTCTTTTGCTTCGCACATATGATTGGTCCTTAGCTCTAGAAAAAAAAATGCCATGAAATATGAATTTCACCAGCAGTCAGGACTACATATCCAAACCATTTCCATTCTATGTGATCTTGAAATTTACAGAGTTGGAAATGCAACTCATGTTTTATGAGATGTTAGAAGCATAACATCTGAAGAATCGGGTTTCCAGCCATCACACAGAGAAGACAGCTACCTCTTTTTCAAAACAGAAAACTGACTCAAAAAAAGTGAATAAAAGAATAGTTGCCTGGATTTTTAAATCTCAAGACAGCCCCCTTATTCTCCAAGAACAAATCCCAGTAAATCTCAGAGCACAGCAAGGTTCTTTATTACTTATTCTGCAGAGTTTCACCTAGATGACATATGAAAATCATCTCTCATATATAAATCTGTAACAAGCACAGCAAGGATATGAGGGCAGGGAAGAAAACTCCATGGAAACTAATTCCTAACTTCTTCAAATATTTACTAAGCTACTATGTATGGGCTCCATGGGGGGCTGCAGGTTACAGAGGAGCAGGGAAGGCAGGTGCAGTCAGGCCTCCTACTGTCTCTGTAGTCTAGGACACAACACTGTCAACCCCTAAGCTCTAACTCTGCCCCTGCTTCTCAACCCCAGTCAGCTGCTATTCACCATAGCTCTAACAAAACAAAGAACTCAACAAAACCAGAGATACTCTTTGGGGGGGGGGGAGGAGAAGGTGGGGAGGGATTAGGGTCAAAGTCGGGGTTGCAATTGTATGAGGAATATAAAATCTTAAAAAAAAGAATGTAAAATCTTAAAAAAAAAAAACAGAGATAGTAAACAGCTCAGAAACTTTCCATGCAGCTGATAAAATCTATGCCATTTTGAATATTTGTCTCATGTTAGGTGTTGGAAATGAAGAATGCAAGTAGCAAGATTTTGAACCCAGCATTATAAGATACTATGGACTCATGAGAATAAGAACAGAAATCTCCCAGGCAGACATTTCCAAACTATAGATAAAGGTTCACACCAACAAGCTGGTTCTTTTTTATAATAAACCTGCTTGTGATGGTGATAGGAAAGACTGAAACTGGCAGGGGACAGGATTGCATGGGAAGAGCATTGTTTTTCCTCTCATGTAAATAAGCTTTCTTCATAAAGTCCGTTTTAGAATTAAGTACCAGATGCTCTGTTCCTTGTCCTCACTTTGACATTAGCACAGTTTCTTAAGACCTCATGAGCCAGATCAGTCTCTGACACTGCCTTTGATTCTTCAGTGTTCACCATTACTGAAAACTGGGTTTTGGTACAACTGCACAGCTAGACAGTGAACATCTGGGGAAAGATTATATCTTAATTTGAGGTCCAAAATTATACTACTAACCACGGTGTTTATGTTATTAAATTTATTTGAGATGAATTACCATGGTCTTAAAAAATCTCCATTACCTGTCATTTTCCTTCGAAATCATCCATTCCTGTACCCTTTTGACTCACTGCTTCAGAATTCCCTGCTGTACAAGAATGCCTGATGGTTTGAGGCAGCAACACAGCTGAACTGTTAGAAATAAAGTGTGCAGAGAAATAAAGACCTTGGTGAAAGTCCCATGGTTGCTTCTGTAAGCTGTGGGTCCTTAACAAGTTATTTCACTCATCTAAGTCTCACTTTCATCATTTGGTAAGTGAGGCTAGCTCACTTACTTCAAAAGTTAATTGTTAACATACAGTATAGTAATCTGGAAAAATCACTTAGTGCAGAGTTAACTAAGTGCTGCTTGTTATTAACATTATTAGTATTCCTAAACGCCTGGGTATGGCTTCCCTTCTTGACTATGATGAAATTTTAAGTTTAAGATACCAACTCAATTCTGTGTAAACAGCAACAAAACAGAGTTTCTAAAATGTCCCTTTAATTCTTTCCTAACTTCTAATGTTCATGCTAGTAGTATGTGGAACCCAGAGCAATGCCGTGTTATTTGACGAGCAGTGCAGAGCCACATCTCCACACAGCCATGCTGTCTACTAACACAATGCAAAGTGGATGAAGCAATCCCAGCATATTTCAAAGGAATGAAAGAGAACTTCATAATGAATTGCTTCCCTCCACACTCAGCTGTTATAGCAGATATTATCACCCTAAATACAAGTAATCTTTCAGTGTTAAGAATGATGACATACCACATAGCAAATTTTCACTCCATTAAAGTAAAAACTGTTCAACGATGTGATCCATGGCCCATCTGTCATAGTTCAGATTGAATTATGGGAAAATACATTGTTTCCATTTGAATTAGTGCTTTTGGCTTTACAATTTACTAATGGTTTTATATGCAAAAATTATAGCTTTAGCTGTAATTTTACTTCTGATGAATGACTCAAGAGGTTCAGCAAACAGTAACAGGCCTACTTAAGTACCATTACTTATAAATTGCCAGGGAAGGCTGGAAGCCAGAATGACATCAGAAGAAAATGATGCCTACCAGTGAAGATCTACGAAAAGAAATCTGCTGAGTGACCCAAAACAGTTACACAAGGGCCCCCAAAGTCCACAGAGTGAGCTGATGAGTTCCAGCAAGTGGGCAGCTAAATTCTACTCCCACTGATGGCATCAACGGCACAGCCTTCCCATCCCCCTATAAACTAGTTAAAATACTTATAGTTTGGTTTTTAAATCTTTAGGACGAAGATATTTACTTGAGTCACAGGACACGACACAACGTTCAAAATTTGATAGATGACAATTATGTGTTAGGGACAGGTGGGGGGAAAATGACTACATGAGTCCCCAACGTCAGACTGGGACATATTCGAAACTGTGGTATGAGGTCACTCATTTTATTTTTTTAAAGATTTATTTTTTTTATTTATACAAGAGCCGGGGTACAGGCCAGATGTGCGGGAGGGTGAGAGGATTCACCAGAGCAGGGAACAGAACAGGCAGACGGACGAAATACACTGCTGAGGGGAGAAGCGGGCAAGACAGGAGACGTCTGCTCGCCATGTGGGTTGCTCCAAGGCCGGCGGGGATCAAACCGGCACGCAGAGGCTGCAGACAGCTGCACAGCTCTGCGCTCAACTGCCTGCGCCACCAGGGAGAACCCGAGGTCACTCATTTTAACAGCTGGAGCAAATAATACCTTCAAAGCTGTATTTACTGATCCTTTTTTATCCTGTATTTTTTACGTATCCTTTTAAACTATAATCATGAATAATGTTGAACATGCTAAAAGGACATTTCTATGCCTATGAAAGCTTCTAAAATATGACTCATTATTAAAAATATAAAAGATGTCAAAACCAGAATGTTTTAGATTTTATGAAGTTTTCTTTTTACATGAAAAGTCCTTTCAGGCACATCCCTCATTCATAAAACTGTATTAAAAGTTTCTTCAGTTTTTTCTATCTTCATCAACTAAAGCTTATTTCTAGACTCCAAAGTTAGTATTTCAAGTATTCTTAAAGGCCATACAATTCTCAGCATACTTTCACAGAAGTTACACAATTATAAGTGACAGTTTCAAGAGGAGACATAATTACATTTGCCCAAGGTGAAACGTTATGCTAAAAGAACTAAGAATTGTCATTTTCATAAGTAATATACTCAATCAAGAAAAAATACAATTTAAAAACCAATAGCGTATTCAGGTAAAGCAATTAAGACAAAATCTGTGCAGGATTAATAAAGTAAAATTTTAGTAGCACTGGAAAGTAACTGAACAAGAACAAAGTCTTAACATCAAGTAACAAATTCGATCTGTCATCAGGGAAAAGTGACAAATTCTATTTTTTGAAACAGGAAAGGATCAGTCTGTTCCCATGTCTGACCTACACAGAATCAGAGGGCATCTCCCATCACCTGGTAACTCCAGTTCCCATTCCTCATTTTTCAGACTAGCAAGCATAATCCAATTTGTTGACTATTGGTAAATCCCAATGAGATTAAGTACTGCCAGGTTTAGGATGCAAATTCAAATGTCCCACTATACAGCACAACACTCTTTCCTTCAAACATTATGCCAGAAATTAAAACTTGCCATTTAAGAAAATATTCCATATGTTTTATAGACAGAAATCCAGTCCATGGCAGCTTGGTAGATAACTGATGAGTGCACACACATAGTAACTCTAAGTGCTCACATACCTGAAATTGTCTCTAACATACAAATACTTGTATGCATGCAAATAATTTTGCTGATGAAAATACCAAGAAACTAATCACTGAAGTGCCAGGTGACAGTGATATTTAAGTTGAATAGAAAGTTATTTTCTTATACTCTTTATAGGGTATACAATATCTTCAACTTCGACACAGAAGACATGCCATGGGCCACCCTGTGCAGAAAACACCATTTTACACAGAGTAACAAATTTTGATTTGTTTTTAAAAAGACTTAATATCTATTTTATAAGTACTGACTTTAAAACCCGTATTATATAAAGTTGTTATGATTTTTTTTTTTTAAGATTTATTTATTTATTTATACAAGCACTGGGTACAGTCAGAAGCACAGGAGGGTGAGAGAATTCACCAGAGCCAGATCAGGGAACAGAACAGACAGATGGACGAAATACACTGCTAAGGGGAGCAGCGGGCACTGCAGGAGAGGTCTGTGCACCATGTGGGACCCTCACCAGTGGCCGGGGATCGAACCAGCGCTGCAGAGGCTGCGGGCAGCTCCTCAGTCCAGCGCTCAAGCGCTGCGCCACCAGGGGAGGCCCTAAAGTTGTTATGATTTTTCTCACTACTGTGTCAACCCCAAATTGTTTTGTTTAACTCTGCTGCAAGACAATTACAGTGATAGTTTAAAAACTATAAGCTGCATTTTAACAATGGGGCAAAGAAAGAAAATGAATTATTTAAAAGATCAAAAATAGCAAAAATGGAAAACTGTAGAACTACCTACATATAGTATACCAATTTTTATGTAAAAAAGTAAGAATAGGGGCCTCCCTGGTGGCGCAAGGGGTTAAGTGGCAACCTATGAAGCTATCTGCACATACTGCAGCATGAGTTTGATCCCTGGCCAGGGAGTAACTCACAAGGCGCAGCAGACCTCTCCTGTTTCACCCGCTGCTCCCTTCAGCAGTGTATTTCAATCAGTCTGCCTGGTCTGTTCCCCACTCTGTCTCTGGTGAATCCTCTCACCCCCCACACCTCTGGCCTGTACCCCAGTTCTTGTACGCATAAATAAAGCTTAAATAAATAAAAACTGAGGGATAGGATAGTTACCTTTAAGAGAAGGAGATTTAAGAAAGAATGAAAGGTTTTGGCAGAAGCAAGAGTTCTCAAGATTTAATCAACTTGATTTTGGACAGTGTGAATATATTATTCATTTCTAGTGTTTCTTTTTTTATTTTTTGTGGGACACTCGCCGGCGGCCGGGGAACGAACCGGCGCTGCAGAGGCTGTGGGCAGCCTCGCAGCCCAGCACTCAACTGCTGCGCCACCAGGGGAGGCCCATTTTTAGTGTTTTAATGTGAAAAAAAAAAAAAAGTTAAAAAAAATTTTTGTGCAGTTAACCAAATCCATAGCTAACTGATTTAATTTTAATTTTCCTGAGGACAGAAGAATCCATGTATTTTAAATATACTTGCTTTACAGCCTATGACAGAGATTAGCACACAGTGTATAATAAACTTCAAATTAGTAATTTGAAGTTAAGTGTCTACAGATTTCAGAAACAATATTCTACAACTGGGATAAAGTAGCAACTTCTACACATAAGGGGAAGGGAACAAATGGAAATGCAAAGTTTTCATAGTTCTGTAAATTCTTCATATTTCTGTCACTGCTGGCTACAATTTAAAATGAAATAATAAAATGCTCTTAGGCTCAATCTTTCCCTGGGTGAATATTCTAATTGGACTATTAATGAACTATGATAAGCTGCTGACATGTTTAATGATATTAAAGATTTTTAGTAAGAAATTATTGATGCCAAATTTTAATTTAAAGTACTGTACTAACAGAAACAACAGAGCAGGAAATTTTTAGTTCTCTTGATAACATAAATGCTCAACAACTGCAACCAGAACATTTAGGGTTCAGTGGTTCTCTCTATTTCTGTAATATTTTTCACAATATTCATTTTCAACCCTGAAGTGTCCGCAACATCTACTTTTTATCTTCCATCAAATGCTACTGAGAACCTGCATCTAATGTTAAAGAAATGACAACTGATGCTCTATTAAAATTATTGGTCCGTTAAATAGTGACAAGGTCAAATGGGTCAAAAATATGAGAATCCTCAGTGCAATTAATAATGTCCTCATTCAAGGCTTAAAGATATTATAATACAAAATTTACTGTAACAGTGATATAGAATTGAGTATTGGTGATATTGCATTAACCTGAAATTACTCACTGTCTCAAGGGCATGCTGTGGAAACTCCTTTAAAGGTGCAATTTTGTCTTTTTAATTAACTCTTATCTAGTGAAATGTCCTCTTTTGTGGAAATTAAGTATTCTGAAAGCACAGTAGTGTCATCAGTGACCAGAATGGAGTACTCCATTTCAATGGGTTCAGTGACTATTAATGTCACTCAAATAATTGAAAGATGAAAAAAAATAAATTGTGATTGTATCCAAATCATGAATTACTACACAGTAATAGGAAAACGCATATAAATACTGCAACTTAGATGAATCTACACAGAAGTATAACAAATACCAAAACACTACGTTGTTTCATTGATATAAAACATTCTAAAAATGGAATATACGGGCTCCCTATCTATTTTCTACATGTACAACTACAATTATCTCAAAATAAAAACTTTAATTTGGGGTGGGACTCTTTAATTTAAAAAGCTCACGAATATCATTTGGGTCATCTCCACTAAAAGCAGATTAGAAACCAGAGAGTATACAACAGATTCCACCAGCAGAAGAAAAGAACAAGTAGGTAACATAAAAATAACCAGTCACAGAAAATGTGTTGAGAAAACAATGTAGAAAATAACATGTTATTAATGAATATCTAATGTACATTCAGATATATTTAGGAACATATTAAATTTCACACAGTGTTAATTCAAGATGGAAAGCTTACCCGATGCTTTGCCTTAATTTTCTTCCTATATTCTTCTTTGTCAAATTTGTCCTCTTCTTGAAGCCTTTCTTTTGCTTTATCTAAGTTGATACCACCAGCGCTGTCCTCTTCCTCAGGATCGTTGGAGACGGATTTCTGCATTTGTGGCCACTGCTGAACTAACTGCAGACAGAAAAAGGTAAATGTAGGGCAGGAGGCAAGAAGCACCAGAAAACCATTTTTCTTTGTATAATGATTTTGAAATGGTGCACAGATTCACTTTTGGCCTCACAATCCATATTTCTTAAACTTTCTAACAAATGTTACAATTTTAGTGAACAAGCCACAGAAAAGACTGGAGTAATGCTGTCATAACCCAACAAGATCAGGACTGGAGAAGGCAGTAGCTTCAACATCTGTCTCCAACAGTGTTCCTAGTTGCTAGAGTCTGCAAACTCAGTTCCCATAAGGCACAGTCCGCCACAGACATGGCAGCTAGCGTGAGACCTCCAACCCCTGTGTTTTACTTTGCTGTTTCTCTAATTAAACATAATCTCCTTGAGGGTCGTTGTACATCTTGCCCATGTAGCCTCAGAACCCAACACAGTATCTGGCATATATTAGGTGCTCAAAATTGACGAAACACGCATTAGCTAATACTACACATGAGGACAGAAATAAGTATAAAAGATTTTCCAGGTCTGCTCAGTCTACTCATTTTTATACATAGTTTGTGGTTGGGAACAAGGCGACACAGAAGACAAGACACTTATACAGGAGTCAGGGTGTCCTGCCTTCTTCACAGTCTAATCCTGAATAAATTACTTACTCTCCAGGGTACCTGCATCCTTTCCCCAAAAATAAAAAGATGTGACTCAATAATCTTCCTGCCTAATGCTATAAAACTCTAGACAATTTAGACAAAAAGGACTCTCTTATTTTACCTAATAACTGGTTGCCAAGAGGAGAGAAGTAGCTGCCACTGTTTTTGAAAGACCACTAATGAAGCTGCAGACAATGGAGGATGTGGGCACACACATCACAGGCATCAACACTCCTCTCACCCTTGTCTCCGCCACAGCCATTTTTCAAGATGCGATTCCTACAAAGTCTTCACTTTTGAAAATGAATGAATGGAGTCACAAACACTGCTGTATGAGCAGCTGGGGCAACAGTGAAAGGGATCAACTATGACAGTAAGCACGCCATCCTGGGCTCTGACACTAAGGCCTGAGTAGCAGCATTTCTCTGTGTTCCCACAGTATGGCTCACGGCCGCACAGAGCTCCTATCAGCAGTAAGTGCACACTGAAACATTTTATATTAAGGATTTATACTCGTCTTGAAGCTAATTGGTATAATCTGCGCAGTTAAACTTAGTAGCACAGTAAGGAACCTCATTATGCTAACAGCACTAATCTTATTTGACAGTGAGCAACTGATGTAATACAACTCTATTACAATTCTGCCTGCTTCTGAGGTGCGGATCTCTTTTAGTAATTGCACAAAGATTCATTATTTATCAATTACATAGGCTTACACTGCAAGTTCCAACAACAGCTTTGAACTGCACTCTACTTTGTTAGTTTTCATAATTTATATACCATTTTAAGCCATTTATTAGTTCAAATCTGGGCTTCAGAAGCCAAGACTCCTTCCACAAAGTACCAACCAAATCTCTGTTAACTTTAAAATTAAAAAAGAACATACTCCACTGGCTATAGACTGGTTAGGGAGCATTTGTATTGATGGTGAAATATCTGATGTGACATAATACAGTTGGTATAAGAAATGATTATTTTTATTGCTATAGCAGACGGTTGGTAAAACTATTACTGTTTTGGTATAGCAATACTCTTCTAAGTGCTAGAGACAAAGGAGTGAGTAAAGGCAGGAAATATATAAAATCCTCCCTGATAGAGCTACCGTCATTTCACTGGAGTAGAAGAAATAGACAATAACCAAATAAATCTATACTACTAAGTTAGGTAATAAATGCCATGAAGAGAAGAAAGAAGACAGGGAAGGGGATGAGGTTATGGGGGGTGTGCAGGGCTGGGTGCTGCTTGAGGGCGAACAGGGACACTGAGACGCAGTATTTGGGAGACACTCCTATGATTGCTAAGTAGCCATTGCTCTTTAGGGTAAGTACTTGGCATTCTAGAGCCTTTTCCTCTTTAAAAATGGAGACAATACTATGTAAAAGAGTGATCTTTCATAAAAATCCATGAGTGATAACTTGTTCCCTACTCAATGGCTACATATTTACACAAAGACCAAGTTATGAGGAGATGAAAACCAAGTTCTTGTTCTATAGAACACACTGATGGAAAACATGGAACAAGAAAATCTTATCTGTAAGAACCAAATTTGAAAGGTTCAAAATCAACTTCGTGTTGTCATCACCAACTAGGATCTCAGCTTACTGTCAGTCAGTGAAGTTTTCTTTCTTAGCATGTACAGTGGGTGAAATGCCTACAGTAGTGGTGAAAGGAATTACCTAGAGTGCTTCAGAGAAACAATTTTTTCTTATCAATGAATGATTAAGTCAGAAGGAAAATCAAATTGTTTATGACACTTAGACTGTATCTCAGAAATGAAATAAGTACAGAATCTTACCTCCCCTTCGTCAGTAAATGTTATTTTCTTGTTCACTTTAAAGTTTCTCTTCATTACTTTTTTTGCTTCCGCGACCTTGGTCACCTTTTTCTTGAGACTGGACTTAGAAGTTTCTTTCTTCTGTGTGAGAATGTACAAAAGACATTATATTATGTACATGTTTACTTTGTTACATACTAATTTTACATAAATATTACCTATATATTATAAATGTGATATTGATGACATATTGACATATATATAACATCTATAATAGCATCTATTAATTTAACTATAGCAATACACTTTCCAAAACTTAGTGCATTGACTGAGAAACACCAGAAATACTGTCCAGAAATGAAATTACTAGGCTTATTAACCAATGATTCCCTACCACCACCCTCAGTGCTAAAAGATCATAAGTAGTGAATAATAATAAAATTTTCTCCTATGGCTAAAACCATGCTATCCTGATAATGCTGAAGCAGAAAGTACATGATGTGAATAATGAACATGTAAAGTAATATAGCCATCTTGCAGCTGAAAAATATAGCACATTTTTAAAAATTACTTTTGAATTGCAAACCTAAATTTCTAGACAATGAAAATGATAACTTAGAAAGAAAAAATGAGTACAAAACATTGTGAACAACTCAACATTTGTCTTCAAATTACAGAAATTTACTGTATGGATACTGTAAAACAATCTATGACAAGCTTTGTCCAAAGGTGAGATGAAGTAAGAGTACATCAAAGAATATACCAATCAGAACCCTGAGAAAGTCCTAAAACCATTATCCCAAGATAATAAAATCTCAAAGCCACTGTTACATGTGCTCAGTTACATGATGCGAGCTGCACAGGACATACCACTGGCTGCTTTGATGAATTTTAAAAATGTAACTTGCCTTTGAGAAGGATTTGAATCAATTTCCTCAAATTAGAGTGACTACTATCATTTGTGGAGCCCTGTCAACTAATCTAAGCCAGCTTCCATTAGATGAGCAGACAATGAGTGTAAGTCTTTAGTAGTTAACATGGATTCGAATTCAAGCTTTACCATGATAAACTATATATAACGACAATTTATTCAAGCTGTGCTTCAATTGTTAAATGAAGATAATATCTACCTCATAGGGGTGTTGGGAGGTTTTAATAATAAATGTAAAATACACATAATGTAAGTGTTCAAAAAAATCTATAAAAACACTACACATATCAATGTCATGTTACCTAAAGAGATTATGTCAACTGCACAGAAGCTTACTTTGCAAAATCCCAGACTTTGAGCATCCTGGTTGATATTTAACCCCATTCCACTCTATTCCACAAGGAGACACACAAGAAAAGCCAGAAAGGAGGGACTGATTAGGAAAGAGAAACTATTAAAAGTTTCAGGAAGATGTACATTAGTCACAACTGTTCTAGTAAGCATGTATAAAAAAGAATGATCCTTGAAAAAGTCAATATTTTTTACAATGATGAATACATAAGTGCTTAAGAACAACACTAAAATAGATATGAATCTATGTGCAGATAATGATTAAGGTTATCAAGCAAGTTAGCAAGTGCACCTGCAATAGTGTGAATTAGCTACCATGAGGCTGTTTTGATACTGATGGTTCTGCTAAGTGGGAATTACCAACAATCCTGCTGTTGAACTTCAGGTTCTCAGCACATAAAAGGTATAGCATCATACTTAAGAAGCTACCAGGATTTTCAATGTGTAAAATACTTAAGAAAGGATTAATCTCCTGTGAGTTTACTAACTTCCACTGCATCAGGCAGAGTCATCAATATGCTGTAATCAGTATACATATACTGCACAAGATGTCTATGAAGAGAGGTAGATTTCTTTAGATTTCTGCTTCCCATGAGACCCCCATCTCCTGCACCCTCTAAGGGGTCTGTGACGACATGAATGTCCCCATCTGGCATAACTCCAAAGTGCTGTGCCTGTCTCTCATAAGACTCCACCTCCTTCCAGGACCTCCTTCTCCTCCACCACCACCATCACCACCACTGTGTATGGAAGAAACATTACTACTGTTCTCCCTGGGTTAACATTACAATCCTTGTTTCCTTATCTTCCAAGAATAGTTAAGTAACTAAGCTGTGTCCTGGTAAAAATCCTCAATTGAGAGGGTTGCAGGCTAAGGGCAACCTAAATCCAAGTAAACTTACATAAGACACCTTGTGAGCAAGGGCATGCACAAGATCATCACTTTCTTACAGCATTACTCCTCTATCTCCTGTTCCCAAAAGCACTTATCAGAACACAACCACTAAGGTTGGCCAGATTCTAAGTCTTCTTAGTTTGATGCCCAGTTCATCTATTAAGGAGGCTGTGTTGGCTGATATTCTATTATGAGATCTCCTCTAATGATAAAACTGTGGTCCAACAGGATAAAGGAGATGATGTAAACAGAACAAGTCAAAAGAGTAATAATCACTTAAATAGAAAACACACTGGGAAGCGACAGGGAGCAAAGTTTCTAGGGGTGATGGTAATGTTCTAGATCTTGACTAACTTGCACAGGCTTACACATTTGACAAAACTCATTGAATGTTATACTTAAGATTTGGGCATTTCATTCTATATGAATTTCTACCTCAAAAGGGAGTCCTATAAACAAATACTGAACTCTAATTAATGCCATTAATTTCTTTGCTTCAGCCATGCCAGCTGTAGTAAATGGGGAAATGTGTAATGATGTTGGTAAATGACCTTGAAAAGCATTAAATAAAACAAGACGGAGAGGCGCAAAGTTATGTGATAAAGGAAATACAGTATGGTAAAAGGTTAACTGTGGAATGTGAGTAGTGAGTATTTCTGTCCAGGAGGATCCTTTTCTGAAATTTTCTTTATGATTGTATGTTTTCACAATCAAATATGAAGCCCAGTTGCAGGAAGAGGAGAAAAAGTCATAGAGAAAAACAAGAAAAAAAGATTAGATTAAAGGTCAGTTAGAAGAACAATGCTGCTGGGGCAGAGCCTTTTGAAGTGAGGAGGGTACACTGGAAGAACTTCAGGAAATCCATGAAAGCACTGAAATCATGTGACAAACCTTGAGGGTATTTACATCTTTGTATTTTTAAGGTTTTTACTGGTTAAAAGGCATTTATGACACACATGCCCTCACAAATAATAATGGATGAATTTCTGGTTTGTCTTAGGGAAGCCAGTGAAAGAAGGAACAGGAAATACACCATGGGTAAGAAGAATCATGTTTGTCATCTTTTCTTACTATGCTCTGAATGTTTACAACATATAAGGCATCCCAGTACACACTTGGGGACACTGTAGTGAAAGAGATAGGGAACTACCACCCCTTCCCTCCCCACCCTGGCCCTCCTGGGCCTAACTCTATCCCCTGAGGGGGAAAAAAAAACATTAAGCAACTAGTGGAAAATAGCATTATTTAATCATAAATACAGCAAGTGCTCAGAAAAAAATATGAATGAATGACTATGTAATAGGGTGCCCGTCCTCACTAGCGTAAAGTGAAGAGGGCAGGTCAAGGGAAACTTCATTGAGAGAGAAAAGTCTGAAGTGATCAGTACACCCCACTAATGTCCTACGAGGGCACACAAATATTCCCTGTTCACTGGTGGTGTGTTTCACCCATAACTTACAGGAATAATAGATTAATGATATTCTGGTGGTTATCCATTTTAGCAGGTCATCCATACATTCAGTTAAAAAGTTGCTTTTCATGCCTTCTTCAGTGACTTCCTAAGAGGTAAGCAGTATTCCTAGCTGCTTCTGTTCCCTCTCCGCAGATATCACCCACATTCAAGTGGACATATAAAGAATATCTGTTACTTAAAAGAGCTACCTGCGATGAACAGCCTTGAATACACAGCGTCCTTTCCTAGAACACTCATTTATGCGCCTACAATACATTTCTAAACATTACAGCTCTAGGCCAGAATAGTGCATTTTCATTTCCAAAGACATTTTCAAATACACTTCCAAAGAATTTATACAAATGTACAGTCCCACCAAATAATGTGAGAGCAAATGAGTCCCCATTTCTCATCAAAGTATATTATTAGTTTATATATTTGCTAGCCAAATAGGTGAAAAATAATATACTGGTGAGTCTTAATTTGCATTTGTATTATAAAGCATTACAGAACTTCTTTGCAAAGGTTTACTTCTGTGCACTGTACATATTCTTTCCCATTGTTTAATGAATTCCTGGCATTTTTATTAGTTAATTTGAAGAATCTCGTCATTTGTTAAAGATGCTTCAATATTTTACCCCCACTTTGTTTATGTTTAGACAAATGTCATGTAAAGTAATATTTTGTTGTTTTGCTTTGCTTTGGGATTTCTACCTAGCAGACAATTTTAATGGACTCAATTTTTTATCTTTTTATTTTTTTTTTAATTATTTTATTTATTTTTTTTTAATTTTCTAGAGGCATGTCTTATTTATTTATTTATTTATTATTTGTTTGTTTGTTTGATACATGCACTGGGTACAGTCAGAAGCGCGGGAGGGTGAGAGAATTCACCAGAGCCAGAGCGGGGAGCAGAGCAGGCAGAAGGACCGAAGTACACTGCTGAGGGGAGCAGCGGGCGGCAGGAGAGGTCTGCTCACCATGTGGGACCCTCCTCTGGTGGCCGGGGAGCAGCCGGGGATCGAACCGGCTGCAGAGGCTGCAGGCAGCTTCGCAACCCAGCGCTCAACCGCTGTGCCACCGGGGAGGCCCAATTTTTTATCTTTTTAAATAATGAAGCTTTGCTGGGTTTGGGCCATACTTAAAAATACTTTTCCAGGACACAGTGCACCATCAGAGGCCTCGCAAAGCCCAAAGATGCTGTCATGGCTTCCAGTGGGGCTGGCACAAATGCTGCTTGTGAGCAAAGGAAGCACCCAAAATTCTGGACCGTGTGGGAGAGGGGCTCTTCAAGTATAGGAATGACTTCTGAAAGAACCTGATTTTCAATCTGGTACTTTTTTGCTGTGGGGGTTTGACTGGTCTGGAATTTGAGTGGCACTGGCCTAGTGGAACCTCAGTCTGGACTGCAGTCAAATAGCCACATGGCTCTCCTGTGCTATATTCAAGCCTTTCAAAAATTAGTGACCATGACAAGCCCGCTTGGTGGCAAGTGAAGTCTGAGTCAGACGAGTACAGTCCCTGCCCTGCCCAATTTCCTCTCCTTTGCTGAGTGGGCCTGAAACTCCACTCTCTAGGCAGAGTCATGCTTCAGCTACTGTTGCCCTGTGTGCTGCAAAGTTCTGAGCTGTGTTCCTAAGTTTCTTTAGGGGGCACTCTTTTTTCTTGTTCAGAGGAATACTCCTAATGTTACTTAACAGATACTTGAAATAAAGATTGCGTGTACATATACACATACTCTAATATTCTTCCAACTGTAAGACTTTTAAAAAATATACTTGACTTCATAAAATATGGATTTTACTTAGAAATTCTGACATTGGCTCTTGAACAAGGGGATGAACTCTTCAAATTTCTATAAAGTAACAAAAAAAAAAAAAGTACACCTATTGCTAGGAAAGGGTTCTATTTTGACTATTAAACTATTGGTTCAGAAGGAAAGCAGTAGCCAGGAGGTATCATGAAGGATTTGCTGACAAGATGTAAAACATCAAAATGCAATTTTCATTTCTATTTGCACTTCTTCCACAATATGTGTGCTAGACTTTAAAATGAAATGCTAAAAGGAAAATAGCATAAAGAATCAAGTCATTCTCAAGAGTCCTGTAACAGCTGTAAGAGGTTGCTACAAATAACCTGGGAGATACAAGAACCATAAGAACCATATTGTTCACAAAAACAATAAAGATTCCTTATCAGAAGGATGTATGAGTTAACACTGGTTACAGGAACATTCAAAACATAATCAACAGAAAAAGAAAACAACTATCCTCAACAGAAATACTAGATATCCTAGAGGGTAACACAAAAATATTGTAAAAAATTGAAAAATAAAACCATAGGGAGATGAAAGTTAGAAGTAAGGCTACTCCAAGAATTGAATTTTTTTTTTTGTTTCCTTAAAGTTGCTCCAAGTGTCAATGAATAATTGATAGTTTATAAGAGAAACTGTATTTATAAATGAAGGAAACCAACAAAATAAATAACTATCACCACTGCTGGACATTTTACAGACTAAACCCTCAGGTTAAAGACAAGGGCATTTACAGCATTTATAAATATTGTTGCCCTAATGTCCAAATGTATTTAACTTTAGATATTTTCATTGCTGTAATAATCATTATCTTACAAGAACTTGCTTATAATTTAAAGAAAAAAATCTTCCTATGCAAGCTTACTATGCCTTAGTCATTCTAAATTTACCAAAGTATAGTAATTCACATATTATAATTTTATATAGTATACATTAAGGAATCACTAGTTGATTTGTAAAGTGTTCTATAAAATCTTTACTTAAGAAATAAACTTCCCTGATGACAGAGTACCTTCTCATGAACCTATTCATTGTTTTCATGTCTTTGGGGAAAAAAGTCTATAGATCTTTGGCCTATTTTTCATCAAATAATCTGTCAGTATGTTTGCTTTGTTTCTGTATAAATTCCTTATTTCAGATATTAATTTTATAATTAATATTATCTGATAATTATTATCAGACATAAGGGTTTTCAATGATTTTCTTCCATTTGTCCATTTTTAATTTATTTCCTTTGCTGTAAGAACCTATTTCGTCTGATGTAATCTCCCTGTTATCTCAGCTTTGGCTGCCTGTGCTTCTGGCATCTCATCCCAAAGATCACTGCATTGTACACTTCAAGTATATCCAGTTATATCTGTCAATAAAATTAGACATACACGATTATATTCCTCAATAAAACTGGAGTGGGGGAGAAAGAGAAAAGAAAACTTACTATCACCAATAAGCAGGAATGGTTTGTTTGTGAAGTCTCTCTCAAAACCATAGCTTCAAAATTAAGAGTCACCAAAAAAGTAAAGAGGTATCACTATGGAAGGTGAGGAGGGGCTGGAGACTGCCTGTGCCACAGTGTGAATGAAGCTAAATGTTGCACTTTGAAGAGGTTCAAGATGTAAAGTTATGTGTATTTCACCACAATTAAAAGTAAAATTAAGAGCTTCCCAGGATATACTGGACTTCAGTTGAAAATGTTGTTACAAAAACATAGTCTTTTTCAGAATTTCTACACAAATGTAAATCTAAGGCAAACTTTCATTCTCCAGCACACAGTTTCAGAAATGCACACGAATTGGAGCACGGGGACCAAGGTGGGCAAAGAAAGGGGGTGGTGACAGGCTTAAATGAGACGAAACAAGGGTACTTACAAATTATAAATTAAGGAAATAATCTTATAATTGAATACATTTTACAGTATTTTTCCTTTTAAAAATGCCCGTTTTTTAATGTCATTTTTAAAAATTTAACAGAAGGCAAACAATGACAAATCTTGGGAATATGCATAAATTTGGCCATATTCATAAAAATGGGCATAAAATAATCCAAGAGAACAACATAAGCCAAGTCTCAGTTACCAGTGAATCTGGCGTGGACTGATAAATACTGTTTGCCTCCAGATGGGAATCTGCATTTACTCTTGTCCTCATGAAGGTAAATCCTGGTAAGCAACTGTTTTCCTAATGGATTGTAATCACCATGAGGGTTAAGAATAACTGTATTATACTTGTATCCCCAGAACATCAAGAAAGGCTGGCATGTCAGAGTATGCAATGAGTAGTTCTAGAAAGAATTAGTGAATAACTATACAGGTGTTACTTCATTTACCTAACCACCATGGGTCAAATCTTGAGTACAGTAATTTTTTTAATTAGAAAATCAAAGCTTAAATAAATTCAGCAATATGTTCAAGTTCACCTAAATTAAATGAAAGGGCACAATTTTGCTTTGCACATTTACAATGATTTCTGAGCAAACTGTCTTAGGTTATGGCATCATAATTTGGCTCAGTGTTTGCCATTTAAATTTCTAGCAACTTTGAAAGAATTTTTGAAATGCTATTTTGAGAAACATAGATATTTTCAACTTTTTAATTCATGAAGCATTTTAAGGCTTTATCAGATTCCACTCTGATGCAATATTTGCATTCACTTTTTAAATCACTGTTTTTACATCCAAATATAAATTTGAAATACTGAGCATGTTGTTCCAAATTACCCTTTATTCTATCTCTCATTTTTCAGATTAAAGTCCTGACACCAAATCCTCAAAGAAACATCGATTTTTCCCTCAAAGTGTTTGCTTCCTTTCCCTTGTCAATTTCTTGTCAGGATTAATGTAAATTTACCCTTCATCCAAAAATCCCTTTTATAGCATATCAGTGTACATTTTTTTTTACATCTCTTTTATTGTCTCCAATTAGTCCAGTTAAGATTTATATTTCTTTTCATCACCCCAAACCATATTTTAGTTTGTTTACTTCCTTACTTGAAGTCTCAGCCCCAACTGAGTTTCATGGCTAGCCAAATCCAACATTGTCTTTGCCTCATTTATTATCATTCTACCTTTTCAAACACTTATGTTACTGGAACACATAAGGGCTAGTTTCATAGGCCTCTATTCACTACTTTAGGAATTTTCTTTCATTCACTGAAATCGTCTAGGCTGTTGACTGTTTTGCTAGTCAAGAAAAAAATTTTTGCTACACACCATGCCCCTCAAAAACAAACCAACAAACAAACAAAGCCAATACAGATGGGTAAAACCTCAGATACTTCCTGTTTTTTAACAAAATTATGGAACCAGTCATATTTTGCCTTAGGAATCCAATTTTTAACCTGCCATTTTTAATAAATATTTCTATATCAGGAACCAGGCAGCTGGAAGCAATTTAGAGAAATGGACCTTGATACATACTTTTTTGCAATTCTTTCTATAAAACTTAAAAAAAAAAATGACTGTATGGATTTCATTTCTAACATGTATCCAAATTGATTGTATCAATTCCTGTTGTCTCTTACAGCTTTTGGAAGCCCGCTAGAATTCAGAATTATTTTAAGTTAAATACCCTAAAACAATAACATGAAATGAAAAGGTGGTATGTGTCATGTGGCCATTTATTTAACTGGGCTAAAGGAGACTACATAAGGGAGTCCATGCCGTTGGTAATGAACTAAGTTAAAGGACAAATGGCAATATTCACCAAACTATCAAACAATGTGACACTGAAGTATGCTATTCTAGGGGGAGCACTTGAGCCATCTACACCCCTGCCACCTGTCCAAGCTATACCAGAGACTCAGCAATAATGCAGCAGTAGCTAATTTAATCAGAACTTGAACAAAATGAGATAACATCAAAATAATATTCAATGACATTTAATTATGATTTAGCTGCAAATTCCAAAACTTGCTACAGTACCTACCACAAAAACAAATTACCTGGCAGTCTGGTCTGTGTGATCTAAAGCAGAGTTCTTCAAAATTCATTCATCATGAAAGTCTAACAAACGACACTTAACACTTGTTACTCAGTGAACTGCCAATGTAAAAAAATTACACAAATGCACACATGCACATGCATCTACACTCTGAATTCTAGCAACAGAATCTCGAGACGATTACAGCTTCACAAAGCACTGTGATAACAACTAACATATGTACTAAACTCAAACTGGGCTTGCTACCTGGTTAGTCATTTTTGACAAGCTACTTTAAGACATTTAAAAGATACTGATGCCAACTTCCCAGGCTGCCAAGTCAAGGTCATTACTGCTACTGATTATCCATGATTCTGGTGTCTGGCAGTTGTCTAAGCTGACTGACATTAGTAAATCACAAGACATGCAATGCAGGGCAGTGTCTTCCAGGACGCATTCATAGCTACATGGATGGTATGGACAGTAGTTTCCCAGCTTTGCCCTCTATCATATACAAATATTAGCTAAAGAAAAAGTACCATATGAAAAGTCAAAGGCAAGCCAACTGTACCATGTTGGTACACCACTTAGGGACTCCCCTGGTGGCGCGGCGGTTGAGCACTGGGCTGCGAAGCTGCCCGCACCCTTTGCAGCACCGGTTCGATCCCCAGCCGCCAGCGAGAGTCCCACATGGCACAACAGACCTCTCCTGTCTCGCCCGCTGCTCCCCTCAGCAGTGTACTTCAGTCCTTCTGCCTGTTCTGCTCCCCGCTCTGGTGAATCCTCTCCCCCTCCCGCGCTTCTGACTGTACCCAGTGCTTGTATAAATAAATCTTAAAAAAAAAAAAAAACAAAAAAAAAAACTACCAGTTATAAAGTGGCTGGGAAAAGTTGGCATTATTAACTACAGAACAGGGGAGGAGAAAGGATTATGCAAGACTGCCTGGAGAAATACCACCTGGCATATCCAGAAGTTAAACGAACTTCAGCATCAGACAGCCCATGTGTTCCAGTGAGGCCTAGCACTCTAAATCGACCAAAGATATAGATATTACTCTAAATCTGACCTTTTATTTATTATCTCCAAAAAGAGAGCATCTATTAAGAATATTCTGTTCCTCAGTGCTCTACTGCTTTGTCCATTTTCTCCCTGATGAACTGCATGCTGAACATGCAGTGATTAATAAATACAATTTCCATCTGGCCCCCTTAGCTCATAAACATTTTTAAAAAGTTTGACAGCCTTTGAAATTTGTTGACAAAATCTTGCTGGTTTATTTTTTCCCACCTTAGGCTGAGTCCTTGCTATTTTATCAGTAAATTTATAATACTAAAATGTAATGTTTTAAGGAACTGCAATTCACTAAAAACTACTGTAAAGCCCGATTCCCAAACAAATAAAATATTTTTGCTAGTGTCCAAATTCCATGAGTCATACCCAAATGAAAAAAAAAAAAAAAAAAGACAATTCACTCTCCTTCCTCCTGTCTCCTGTCAATCTACAGACTAGAAAATATAGATGATATCATTATACTTAAAATTCTTCCCCAAAGGCTGCTTTGAGTGAAGTTGATTAAGATTCAACACTGGCTATCTTTTGAGACCTTTTCTCACTTTCAATCTTCAACCTTCCAGTGACATTTCTCATAGTATTTATTATACTCTACTTCTATTTTCAAGAGATTCTTTTACTTCTATTTTACCCACCTTAGACACTAAACTCCCTTGTGATACAGACTTTATCTTACTCACCTTTTAATTTCTAGAATAAAGCCTACACCATGCCCAAACAAAGCAATAATTATTTGTAAAATGGAGCTGAACCTGGGCCAGTGATGATCAATTTTCATTCAGAACAACATCCATTCAAAGATGCTGATATATATTGCTTTGTTACCTATTCTGGTATCTGCTTGCTTAAAAGCATAAAAATAATCTAACATACGTCTCACTTAACCTAACACTTATTTGTTGAGAAAACAGATTCACTGACCCTGGCAATAAAGTGTGATGTGAGAAAACAGAACTGTGTGAAGATGATGTCAAGAGCCACTCAGGGTACTTGGTGAGCTGCAATCTCCCACATCCTCCACCCAGCAGGAGAGGCTGTACTGTGCTCAGCGTAGGACAGGACTGTGGCTTCTTGTCTCAGCAAGACAGACCCAACTTCCCAGGGGCCCCAATCATCATATGCTAAACAGTGAATTTCCCAAATGACCACAGATATCCACAACTATGCTGTCTGGTGCCCTGTGGTTCATCTGCCTGTTCACTGAGAAGGCTGATATATCTCTTATTCTCTATTAAGGGAGAATAATAGGGGACAGGATATCTTCACTGGGATGAAAAATCTATGCTTCCTATTGAGCTAACTGCCCAAACACTGGCTTCCCTGAGTGGAAACAGGGGTAGACGCATGCCTTCCCACTTCCTGTAGATCCTGACTTCTGCTCACAAATGTCCCCTTTCCCCATTAAAACCTGTTTCTTCATTCGCACCTTGATATTGTAGAATCTGTCCTACACTCTGGTACATGACAAGTGCCACTCCTGATAAATTCACCTGCAAATCAAGAAGTTTCTAAACTTTTCTTCAGGAAGTTTTCTTTGCAGGAAGCATGCTAGATGTTTTACATTTCATGTTCTCACATGTGTCCCTCTGAGGTACTGCCTGCATCTTACAGATGAAACAAATAAGAAAGGTAGGGTCCAAACAGAGGTCCATCAAACTTCAAATTCTGTACCTCAAACTGTAAGGCCTGTCTTCTCAGGTGTCCACAAGGTCACCGATTACAATAAACTCTATTTGCCATTTACAGCAAAATGGAAGAAGTGTGATGGAATTATGTGTAATAAAGCCAGTCAGAATGACAAATACTGCACTTACTTGGTATATGAGTCAGCAAAGCAAAACACTTATTAAAAACCAACAGAACAAAACAAAGTGAGGTTTCTGAGGCTAAGAAGGGTGCAGAATGGAGACAGGGTCAAAGGGAAGGGTGTAAGGGATAGTGGGGAAATTTTATTTTTAATTTTTAAAAACTAAAGAAATAAAGAAGTGATCATGTTGTCCACTTAAAATCCTTCTGTAGCCTATTTAAATCCTCATGAAAAGGAGTCACTAGAAAGTATGATTATAGCAATTTTGGAAATACAGGGAATAACCTATAAATAAATAAAAAAACAACTCTAAAAGCATTCAATGTAAAGAAGTTTAGTCAAATCTCCAAATGCTGGAGTTCCTAAATTCCCTCAGAGATAGGCACACAGTTCGTATTTGACCAAATACTTTGACAGAAAATTCACTAAGAAAAAATGTTCCACTAGGGTACCTACTGCTCTTTCCATGTATGTTTCTTTTTTAATTACATCACATCAACAGTAAAAAATACATATAATTTCCAAATGAAGTATCAAATTAGGATTTGCCAAAATCCCAATCTAAATGCTTTTGTAAAGATCTCATGTTACCCTTTAAAAGTCTATGCTGGTACTAAAAAAACAGAGATAAATTGTAGTTTTCTTTTTTTCAAACTGATAAAATGTTGGCTGACAAAACAGTATAGCACTGTAGGAATACAAGGTCACACCTCTTCAAATGAATGTTGCCACTCCACACCCACCACCTAAAGACCAATAGGCCTCCACTCCATGTCCACTCGACCCTCCTCCCCCAATCCCACTCTCATTGCTAACCTCAGTTCTGCAGTCAGATTCTGAAACTGTTTTTGTTGGGTTGACAAATTGTATTTTCTTATGTCACTCTAGGAGAAAGACGATAGTAATTACAGACAGAGTTGAAGTAAAGTTGGGGGAAAGTTAGAAAGGTAATAAGACTTCTGTGACAAGCTTCAGCAAGGCTTCAGGACAAAAGAGACAGCATGTATAGAACAAAATAGACAGGGGAAAGGACAGCCCTATTGAGTAAGACAGTTACAGTAATAAAAGGAGACAATGTGAAAAACAAAATCACAAGGAAGGGACAGGGAGAGGGAAAGCTCTATGAACACAAATACATCTCACAAATAGGGATGTGTTGCAAAAACATTGCACCATACTGCAAAATTATTTTTTAACCTAATAGACACTCAACAAAGCTATCAACTCTCAATTGAAAAAAATAAAATGATTAAACCAACGGGAAACTTTGAGTTTCTTATACAGCTACTGACAAGATGTTTAATTGCCATCCATCCATCCATCCATCTCCCAAATATTTTCTCCATTATACTAAAAGAATGTCTGAGATATAAGACTAGAGGTGGTGAGTCCAAAAGAAAAGAGCATTATTGGTAAATGAAATGAGTCTTCGGGACTTGATGCTTTCATTTCCAAGTTAGTATGCTAGCAGTGACCAATACTATTTACAACATATTCTACGCTTTTCTTCTCCAAATACTTCAATTGTTTAAACTATATGGTAATTTGAAGGATTCAGTTGTATCATTAATAAAGTGATAACTTAAAGGTGGTCCTAATAAAAGATTTACCTTATCCTCAAACTAATCTTAAATACATTCAATTTTAATCTAATCTAATTTAATCTAATCAAGCAAACAGGTTGAACTGAGAGAATTTTTTTCTATTAAAGTGCAATTAATTCTCTAGTTGTATATTAAGATTTCTGGGGTTATATTTTATAAAATGCACCAATAACTTGCCTCATTAATTCTCAATGTAAGCTGCTAGATATGAAAAGTTCTTAATAGAGACCACAGACTATATCATACAGTAACTTGATCAAAACAGTACTATTCTCAACAATCTATTTGGACACTAATCAGAAGTCTTGTTCAACTAAAGTGGTACTGGTACTGTATGGCTAATTTTCAATTTGCTTTACAATGAGCTACCTGTTTCAGGAATGATAAGTAAATGCTTTCTCATTATTTTGTCATAAAAGAGCTATACCTTCACAATGAAGTAAAATAAGCTCTTACCTTACTCAGAGAAGTGTGCATGCATGGGGGGAGTGGATAGGGAGGAAATACTGATGTAAGTAAGCATCTTATCAGTGAGTTTCTAGAACTGCTTTCCATGAACTTCATCCCAGCATCACCTCCCCAGTTTACTTCAAGGGTAAGTATCAAAATTGGCCACACAAAATTACTTTGCTTTACAGGATAGTGGTTGTTTTGGTAGTCAAGAAGTCAGGACCAAATTGCTGATCCATTTTTAAGAACCATGAAAAATCTTGCATAACCTGAATATTCAACTTCCCATCAGTCATTCTTATTCTATCTGTATCTTACATGAATGATATTTTCTGTTAATTTAAAAGTATGTTTTAAGTTACTTCAAATTCCTTGTGGGATTAAGAAACATAAAATATTAAAAATAGGGGAGTCTGTCATTATTCAACACACACATACTGGACATCTACCACACCAGTACTGCCAGAGGTACCTAGGATACAGTGGAGGGGACAGAGGGCCTGAAGAGGTCTGACTCAGTGAAGAATACGGTAGAGTTAGAATATATTGCGAAGAAAAGAAAGACAAGAGTAAAAGGAAGGTGTGAGTGGTAAGAAGGGATTTAGGGATAACTCCTAAGTTCTTGGACTGAGTAACTGGGGTTAAACAACCAAGAGATATTAAATAGCCAGTTAAAAGGTAAGTAGAAGAGGTTCAAGACATATGTTTGGATTAATTTACAAATTCAATGTCACTTTGCCTGGGGAACATAAATAGACAGAAAAAGATGGAACCAGTTAGCCAAGAAAACCAAGAGGTAGGTAGGAGTCATGATAAGAGTAAAACCAGGAAACAAAAATGGAGAAGGTAATTCCAAAAAGAAATGCATCCAAACAGAAACCGTTGCTGATATTTTGATTGAGTCCTGCTTCTTAAATTTGTTAAATCACTACCCACCATAGCTAGAGAAGTTTCAATAGTATTCTAGGGACACAACTCTGACCAAAATAGGTTGAAGAGGAAATGTGAGATAAGGGAGTGACAAAAGATAACTGTCCATTTGCTCCTTTGAGGAATTCTCTTTCTCATTCCAACCCTTAAACAGGGAAGGTACAGAATTTAGTTTTTTTTGAACTAGAGTTCAACTACATAACAGCTTACTTTGTTAATGTGCTAGATTGAAATACCTAGTCATCAATTTTACATATTCCACAGAATTAAGGATAATAAATGAAGATTTTTCATGACATCGAAGTGTTTATTGGGAAGAAAATAAAATCACAAGAATCTACAAGCATTATAACAAGAGTCACACAGCTAATGTGTTTTATACCCTATTAAACAATGAGACATAATACAGCTATTAAATGATGCAACTACAAGGGTATATTTACTAACATGAAAATTCTCCCAATAATGTTGATTTTTTAAAAAAGGTTTAAAAATCAAGGCATAATGCCACCTCTGCTCTGCAATGCAAAACGTGTTAGGGAACAAAGAGTATGTCTATGTGCCTAAGAAAGAGAAAAAAAGCCCACAAATACACAAAAGGGTAGGCAACTGGCTATATCAAAACACTTGATGGGGGCCTCCCTGGTGGTTCAAGACACAGCACTATGAAGCTATCCCCAGCCAGCGAGCAACCCACATAGCGCGCAGACCTCTCCTGTCTCGCCCGCTGCTCACCTCAGCAGTGTATTTCAGTCAGTCTGCTTGTTCTGTTCCCCACTGTCTCTGGTGAATCCTCTCACCTCCCACACCTCTGGCCTGTACCCCAGCTCTTGTATGCATAAATAAATAAATCTTAAAAAAAAAAATACATGACAGGACTCTGGTTTTTTCATTATTTTCTTATTTACCGAATTTTCAGCAGAAGAGCAAATGATGAGCAAAAACTACAACATAATAAAGTTCATTTGCTGAGAAAATTGTTCAAATAATGATGAACAAAAGTGCCACTTCTCCTAGATGAGCTTTAATATCAATTACTGAAGGAAGTCTTTGATTCCCCTTTTCTTTCTCTTCCCTGCAGGCTGACTGAGGTGCCTGCACCACTCAACGTATCCAGCAACTATAACTGCCAGTTTGTCTGAATTTATATTCATCAGATTATTCAGATATAGTCAAACCAGTATATTGTGGGCATTCAGCAAACATCACTTGTTTTCATTTATTCAAATATCAAATTCATTGTTGTACTTCATTTTTCCTAATGATGAACTTACTTCTCTATTAACTTACTATGAAAATCATTCTTTAAATTGATGTTCTTTTAAATAGATGTTCTAAAGTAATTCAAAAATTTATGAGTTTTTTGTACTTTAGAATCTGGAGTTCAAGATTGTATAAATCAAAAACTCTCTGATGCTATATTAGTACTGTGCAAAGAATTTAACCTTTTGATTGTATTCAGTGTCCTACAGTAATATATGACGCACGCTGAGAAAGCACAGGCCACAGTGTGGTAATTTATCATCCTAAATTGCAGGAGATCCCTATAGCTGGGGCTAATTAAGTAGTAGGGATATAACAGTGACATTTTATTTAGAATCTTAAAAAAAACCAAACCAACATTTCATAAATGTGATTCATTAAAAGTGAACAAATGACCTACTTACAAATAGGGACTGATACTCAAAGTAAGGAAAATTGTGCCTTCAATATTTGCATTCAAAAAGCATATCTATAGGGCCTCCCCGGTGGCGCAGCGGTTGAGCGCTGGGTTGCGAAGCTGCCCGCAGCCTCTGCAGCGCCAGTTCGATCCCCAGCTGCCGGCGAGGGTCCCACATGGCGCGCAGACCCCTCCTGCCGCCCGCTGCTCCCCTCAGCAGTGTACTTCGGTCCTTCTGCCTGTTCTGCTCCCTGCTCTGGCTCTGGTGAATTCTCTCACCCTCCCGCGCTTCTGACTGTACCCAGTGCTTGTATAAATAAATAAATAAATCTTAAAAAAAAAAAAAAGTCTTCAAAAAGCATATCTATATAAAAAAAATTAAAAATTGGAAAAGGCCATGTTTCAATTACAACACAAAGTCCCCATTTCTTATTATATGTGTAACTCCCCTAAGTAGCTAGTATATATTTTCTGGTAATATGTTATTCTATAGTTCCTGACAAACCTTTTAGGAGAAGTTTTTATTAAATTTGTGTAAAATGATATAAAGACCAGAGGTAAATCATACCATTAAAGAACAGATCCCTAATTAACATGCTTTCAAAAGTAGAAATGTATTAAAAAGTTTTTTTAAGGCAAGTACTAAATTCTAAAATCTGCATTGTTGATGCATATTGCTATTTCATTTTTAACCCAGTCCATCTCTATGCAAATAAAACTCAATTTTTGAATTTTTAAGTAAAATATAACAAGCCTACTCCTTTTGACCTCACCTTCTTACTGTGATAGAGGGACTGACAAACCAGTTTACTATCATGTCTTCAAGTTAATAAAGGAAAGAAACAAATCTCATTATTTAAAAAGTCAAATTTGATTGATGATCCAATTTTACAACCATGAAAGCAATTAAGCCCATTTTACAGAAGGACATCAAGAAGTTTTGAACATCTTAAACATTAAATGTTCATTTCCAGGGAAGCTATTGGATCATTAATAGCATTCATTGATTTTTTTAATACATATTTTTTAATTTATTTTTTCATGCATACAAGAACTAGGGTAGAGGTCAGAGGTGGGGGGAGGGAGAGAGGATTCACCAGAGACAGAGTAGGGAGCAGAATAGGCAGACTGACTGAAATACACTGCTGAGGGGAGCAGCAGGCCAGACAGGAGAGGTCTGCCTCGCCATGTGGGTATCTCCCCAGCCAGCCCGGGAGTCAAACCTGCGCTGCAGACAGCCTCACAGTGCTGTGCTCAACTGCCTGCACCTCCAGAGAGGTCCAGCATTCACTGATTTTAAAAGATTTAACACATCCCAAAATGGTTAAGTTTTCATCCTGCTTACTTTTTGGCTATTTTAAGCTACCTCCCAGAATCATGCTAAGGGAAACACAGCTAAATCTATCTAATAATTAATCACAGAACTTCCTGATGTCCTAAATCGAAGAGGTTTGGCAGAGCATGGAAAGGTAACAATATAAGAATTCTGTTATTCAAGAGGCTAAACTGCTAGTTTTTTAAATTGCTATTAACATTGATATACTAAAAGTTAACGGGGAACATAATGCACACCTGAAGCCTATACAATGTTACAAACCCACTGTTATTTCAAAAAACAAAATCACTAACATAAAAAAAAAATCTCCAGCTAGATGAAGAAAACATTGGGCTACTAAGAGTATCTAATCAGGTACGGTTTGTTCATTTTTGATCAGTCCTCAGTATGGACAAGGGGTAAGACAGTAATAACTCCAGAAGACCTCTACCAAGACTTAATTATAAAAAGATATTGTGGAGCCCACCCAGACCCAGCCACTCAGCATTTGCATGAGTGTATGAACCATAGCAAATTTGCACTCAGTTAAGGCTAAGAAATTAACAAAAAGATGAAATTATTGAAAAAGGCTTCATGAGGTAGTATAAAAGAAATTCAGCATACAAGTTTTTGAACTACTTATTACCATCTCCAAATTCCAGCTCTGCCATGTAGTAGCTCAGTATTTGTTAACCTCCCAACGTTCAATTTTATCACCTTTAAAGCAGGAAAGATAGGAAAGATAATATATCTTCAACAGAGCTATCTGAAGAATTAGAAAATATGAAAGTCAGATAACACAAAACCAGTAACAAAACCTAGAAATCCGACTGTAAAGCTGAGGTTACCAGAGAAAGAGAGTAGAGAGGGAAGAGAGGAACTGGGTCAAGGGGGTATGGTGGAGGACTGTGGTGTGTTGGCAGCAGGTCTGATGCGTAGACATATACCTGAAGAGGTAGGATTCTATATTTCTGATTACACACAGTATTCTAAACCAATGCTACCTTAATAAAAATAAAGAAAATAAAAGGAATTACTTAGCAAACTGCTTATCACAATAAATGTTCTATCTTGTCACTACCAAGGCAATGAACAAAGCAGAATGTACTAGAGGTGTAAGAGATGAATGCCCAGGTCAGAGACCAGCAGAGAAAGGGAGTGGACCACAGGTGTTCTGTGTTTTCTCACTTATCTAACTTGAATGTCATCAACCTGTCCTGGTCCAGATATACCCTTTTACTTGGTCCTCCTCCCCCTTCTATAGCCTACTTCAAACTACATCCAGCATCATCTGACCACTGACCTCTCACTCCTCCTACCTCTACTTCACTTTGATGTGCTGCCACCTCTCACTCTTTCCCTCTCCCATACACTATTGGAATCTCGCCCCTCTGGCCCCAAATAAAATAGCTACCAGCTTAGGAAATAAACTTCGAATGACATTCATAACTAGTATTTAAGGAAACAAAATAATTTAGGACAAGTATTAACTGAGATAAACTGACAAGCATGTAGCCGTAGTTTTAACATTGGCTTGATCAGGATTTGTAGCCAAAAGATGAATAATAATATCAAAAGATCAGCTAAAAAATTGTTTAACCTTTCTACCCATTTTCTAATTGAGGCATTAAAGAAAATTATTAATCACTATTCATACACTACCAAGAAAGGAAAAAGAGTTTGAAATATTTGGAGACTTCAACTCTGGCAACATGATGGAAACTCTCCCACCACATGTATCTAGAAACACTGATAAAATATAATCAAAAAGCTTTACAGTAATTAAATATATTGCTAATTTTGCAAAAAAGAACCCGCTCCTACCCTGCCCAGAGTCAAGAAAGAAAAAGGAAATTGGGAAGGCCTAAGGGTTTTTTTCCCCCACACATAAACATACTATAACACTATTTGATTATTATTCTCACACCGACACAGAAGAGATGCAAGAAATTAGAACTATTAATCCTCTATGAAACACTTAAAAGGCTGTGCCCTCCATGAAAGGACCAGGAAAAAATATGCCTAGCAGTCCCAAAGCACACAAAACATTAGCTCAATTTGTGCTCTGAGCTTTGGATTAAAGAAAGAATATAAGCAGAGGGGATGAATTTTTAAAATACCAGAATAAAATAAAATAAAAACCCCAAGGTGGGGTGTCCAAACTTACACCACCAGCAATCTCCATATTAAAAAATAAACAAAAAGTTAAATGTTTATGTTGGGAATTTTGAAAAATTCTAAAGTGATAACTTACTCTATGAAATATTTTAACATAAAGAATCTATTTATTATATCTATATTTTATCAATGGAATGGATTGAATATCCAAAAAACAGACCCAACTTTGATCCATATTTCACACCTCACAAGGGAATAAACTCCAAGTGGATCACAATATATGCACAATATTAGACCAATAAAATACTAAAATAAACCCTGGGAAGACTAGTCACAAAAGACAAAATTGGCAAACTCAACTGAGGGGAGGTTCCAGGTTCCCTGACCCACCCAAGAGAGAGTAAAGCTGAGCAGGGAAGAGAATAAGCTGGAGAGGAGACTGGAGAGGAAGGAAGAAAGATGGAGAGAGCAAGAAGGAGGGAGACCTGGAGGCACATGGAGCAGAGAGACATGTGAAAAAGCTGCACTGGCTTCTTGGTCCTGGACAGGTTGAAACAGATGGGAGTGAGAGACCCGTGGGGAGGTTAACAATGACAGCTTTTATCTCTATTTAGATTTTGCTCTTTTCCTCCCAGAGTTGTCTGTTTCTGACTCTTTTCTGGGCCCCCACCAGAAGCTGCCTTAGACTTGTGGCAGGCTTTTGGGTCTTGCTTTGGGCCAATCCTGTTTGGCTGGACATTTATCCATGAGGGGATGGGAAACTTCGAGTGCCAGATTTACAAACTATATTCTTTGTCTTATCTGTACTGCACACTAACTTTCCATTAAAAGTCTTAGATGTTTTGTCATGATGCAGCTGATGACAGAACCTATTTAGAGCAGGTAGGTTTGGGGGTTGTGGGGTGTCCCCTCCCTGCCCTGTAACACAACTACTTAAAAATCTTAAAAATATGGCCCAAAGTCCGTTAAAAAAAAAAAAAAAAAAAGACATGGTGAAAACAAAATCAAACCAAGACCAAAGTAAGCAAACTAGTTATAATTCATCAAATAGGAAGCAAAGGTCAATATTTCCCAATATAAAGAGTTAAGAAAAAAGATCAAAAGCCCAACAGGGCAAAAGATATGGCTAGGCACCAGAATGGGCAATACAAATGGGTAACTCAAATATGAGAATGTGAATGAAAACTTCCTGTCTAACTGGAAGAGATACAATATTTGAAAAGATGCAAAAGATGCTGTGTTGGGAGAAAAAGTCATGCCATGAATTATTAATGAAATGTGAAAGAGCACAACTCACAATACCTATCATACTTCAAAATTTACATGCCCTGTGGGTCAGTGATTTCACTTCCAGAGTTTCTTTCATAGTTATTTCTTTTTCAATGATGAGAAATTCACATTCAAATAATTTCAAAATCAAAAGAAAATACATATGGCTTTGGCTGGTAGTCTGTTTTCAAAACCATGTATTATGAATTATATTATATCAATTTAAGTACAACTTGGGAAATTTGTTCATAAACAGAGTCAATATTTTTTCATGGCATTTTATGTCACTGCCTTTTTATTATTACAATTTCAGAACTCATTCATTGTATCTTAGTACATACATGCTACAATTCATTTAGTCAACATCAGTCACTGAAAAACATACAAACAGAAAGGTTGATAAAACCTAAGAATTAAAAAGTAATGCAACTCACTGTTGACTACTATAACAAATGTACTTATAAATCAATGTAACTAATGAGATGTCTGTTTCATTTGAAAAGATCCACCAAGTAGTAACATCCTCCTTGCTCAAATGCAGCTTTTGAGAAAAATAGCACTTCAGAAATGAGACAGTTTACCTTTGAAAGACAAATGTGAACTGAAAACAAAGGGGCTAATATGATGACAAACACAGCAAGACCTAATGATGACATTTAGCACAATATTTCAAAAGCACAGTATCAGAATATTAAAAGTTTACTTAACAAGTCCTAAAAGGTGACTGAATTTGTTTAAAGTGTTATCTATTCACTGTGTTGTCCATTCTACAAGCTGTGAGCATGTATTAGGCAAAGCCTCCTGCCACAGGGAAATTAATGAGCAGACTGGCGGTAAGCTAATAATGAGAATAGAGCAATACTTTTCCTAGATGATAAACAGAATCATAGTAATGTATTTACATCTAACTAGTATCACTATCAATTGTTAAGTCAATGTTGACAAAAAACACGAAAACCTTACAATATCACAAATATAGAAAAAATAAAGCAAAAATTCTGAGTCCAGTTATTCAGCTTTCCATACTTACAGCCAATTACTCTTCCTTATATGTTCCTTTTTAGAATTGCCTTTTACTCTATTTGTCCTAACCAACTAAAATTCAATAGATCATATCACTTCTAAGGCATAAAGGCACTGGGAAACTGGTGGACAGGTAGTAAAAATGTAACCGGGCACTAAATAGAGAAATACTGTTATCCAAAAGACAAGAAACAACAAATGTTGGAAAGGATGTGAAAAGAAGGGAAGCTTAACAATGCTGGTGGGCATATTAAATGGTACAGTCATTATGGAAAGCAGCACAGAGGTTCTCAAAAAATTTAAAAAATAGAGAGTCCATTCAATTCAGTTATCCCATTTACCAAAAAATAACAAAACAATAATTTGAAGAGATACATGCACCACCATGCTTACTGCAGCATTATTTACAACAGCCAAGAGCTGGAACTAACTGAGCACCATTCAACTGACAAATGAACAAAGAAGATGCTGTGCATATATACAATGGGATACTATACAACTACAAAAAAGATGAAATATTGCCATTTGCAGCAACATGAATAAGGGGTATTATGCTTAGTGAATAAGCCAGACAGAGAAAGACTAACACTTTTTGAGTTCTCTCATAGGTGGGACATATAGAAAACAAATGAAAATACAGCAAAAATAAACTTATGGATATGGCACCACATGGCGGTTACTACAAAAGAAGGGGGGATGGGTAGGTCACGTAAATCAGGACAAAGGGTCAATAGTTGGGAGAAGGAAAGAACTGGATGCTTAAGCAGTGGACTTTACCACAGTACATTATGTTGTAATGCAATGCTATTTCAATTTTTAAAAATTCACATTTTCAAATAGTTAATGAGACAGTAAAATCTTCAGAATATAGTTATCTATAACGATATGGGAAATATTTTTACAATGTAAAAATATATATCCATCTATTGAACTAAGACATACTGAGCACATAGTATGTACCAGGCAATGCACCAAACTCCTGGAATCTGTTTGAACCACACAGAAAAAGTATCCTCCTACTGGACCATCTCCTCCTAATGGATCACATAATCCAGGAAAGAATACAAAAGAACCTGTTCACAATAATGTAATAAAGCTCAATCCATGAAATGAAAATAAACAGAGCTATACTCACTTTTGAGAGTTCTTTTCTATTCAATGAAAGAGAAAATATATCGTCTGCCTGCATTCTAACAAGTATCACTAAGGTAATATGTACATTATGCCCCAGATGTTCTTTATTTTGAGGAAAAAATACACATATAGATACATTACAAAATAACTTTTTGATTAGCTGTCATATATGCCAGATGATAGAAGATGATGAATAACCTTTTAGCTTTGTTTCCTTTTTAAAAATAAGTCTTGAGAGAAGTTCAGAGAAGGTTCAGGAGGTAACATGAGGGCTCCTCTCCTCCTCCTCCTCCTCCTCCCCCACTCCGCCCCTTCAAAGTCCAGTTCAAGTTCCACCTATCCCCTGAAGCTGCTCTTTTTCAATCCAACATGCTGACCTTGGATCAACTCCTACCAAATAATTTAGCACTTAACTTTATACAATCTTACATCATTGCCTGATTTTTATAAATTCTATCTATCTCCATAATATCTATCTCCATAATATCTCTATCTATCTCCATAATGTTAAAGATGTGAGAGGTTGAAAGTGAAAAACCAACACCGCCACCACTATCAAGAACAGACACTGTAGTTAGGCACAGCACTTTGTACAGCTGAGTACAAACAGAATGACTGATATACACAAAGTGTGCATCAGCTTGCCAACTACTGATTAGCTGATTCAACAAAATCTAGTGATTTGCTGTAGGTGAACAAAACAGACAAAAATATCTTGAAGATTGCTTGTTCCCCTTTTTCTAGAAGGCAAATAAAAAAAACCACATTTTTCCTTAGATATCCAATGGCTCTCCATTCTGTTGCAGAGATGGAACAATGATTAGAGGGTTTAAGTGTGATGGGGGAAATATACAGTCATCTATAAATATAATTGGGTACAGCACTTCCCATCTGTTCTCCACACACGTTGTCGCCACTGCTCTCATGAAATATACTGTAAAATAAAATACCCAATTTTTTAAACCTGTGAGTTCAAAAGGAAAACTGAAAAGCAATCATCTCTATGATCCCTCTTTAGCCCAGACTTCAAGCTAGTGAGATTTGCAAACAGAAGAATTACAAGTAGAACAGATGTTTATCAACTAAGGAGGAAAACCATCTGTGTCATGATTAGCCATGCCATTCCCTGTGCCGATGATCACTTTGCTCAGACCCTATTTTAATGCTTGATATATTGTCCTATCTAGTTAAGATATCCATCTATTCAGAGAGACCTTGATCTTACTCAAACTCTTCTTCCCAGACATGTGCTCAGTGCAGGGAGAAAAGTCAATAAGCATTTATGAACGACTTAATGGGACAACACATTCAGGCTGCAAACACTTCTTAAACAGTAACCATTCTTATAAAAAAAAAAGAAAGGCTACCAATAGTATTGGTGATTTTAAATCTTTATTACTACCTTTCAAAAGTTCCATCATTTCATATTGTATGAACTAATTTTTCAGGTATTTGCTATGCCTAAGAGACAAGGCAATAGGGCCTCCCCTGGTGGCGCAGCGATTGAGTGCTGGACTGCAAAGCTGCCCACAGCCTCTGCAGTGCCGGTTCGATCCCCGGCCACCGGGTGAGGGTCCCACATGGTGTGCAGACCTCTCCTGCCGCCCGCTGCTCCCCTCAGCAGTGTACTTCGGTCCTTCTGCCTGTTCTGCTCCCCGCTCTGGCTCTGGTGAATTCTCTCACCTTCCTACGCTTCTAACTGTACCCAGTGCTTGTATAAATAAATAAATGAATCTTAAAAAAAAAAGAGAGAAAGAGAGAGAGACAAGGCAATATAACCCTGGAGATCAATTACCAAAAGAGTAGTATAAATGCAAAAGGAATTCATTACTTCATTTTTGAAGTGCCTAGTATGTCTGCCAAGCACCATGCCAGACTTTGCCACTCCATTAGCTACCATTACTATTAGCTCTGGCTAATAATGGGGAGTGTGAGCTCCAGGAGGCCAGGGAACAGAATGCATCTCTGTCTCTAGCCTTTACCGATCACCCTGGACACACAGATACTTCAATATTTATTAAATGAATCCAGCAAGCTGACAGACAGCTCCTCCATGTGCCTCCCATTCTTCATCCTGCTCCCACTTTTAATGGCATTCATCTCCTAGCCTTTCATTTTCTTCCTCTGGTTTGATTTTATGTTTGTTTCTCTGATGTACTTGAACTAACAATATACGATGCCCTCAATAAATGCTTATTGAATTATCTTAACTATAAGAGCCTTATCTTTCTGGCCCACGTATACTTCAATCCTAAGAAAACAAAACAGACCCCCCGCCAAAAATGTAAGAGTTGGAAATTGCCATGGAAAGCGTCCCATCAGCAGTGTGTAACTTTAAAAAGAGAAGTGACAGTACCTGGGAGTGAGAAAACATCAAAGGAATGTTTCACGTGGTTCTCACAGGTCAGCAAAAGGAAAACACAGTCCCGACACAAAGACCAAAAACTCATGGCCGGCACATGGGTATCTGCTTTACTTCTCATCTTCCCTCACCTAGAGATTTACTCTATAAACAACAAGTTATTAAACCCCAAAAATTTTCTGCTGAAATTAATAATCTGATGTTACTTTTTTAAAAACATGAAGAATGGGAATACAAAACTACATGTTAAGTATATTTTATATGAACTCAAAGGTAACTTCCATTTACATTACATGCCTCAGAAACAGAATAAGGAAAGTGAATGATAAAAAATAAGTTCTAAAATACTACTCCTAGGTAATATTAATTATCTGAGTGGAAAAGACCCTGAGTAACAAGGCAGGAAAACTTTCAACATTGAACCAAGGTGGACATACTGAAAGACAGCTGTGGGCAAAGAATCATTGTCTGACAGGGGGAAAAAAATGGAAATCAAGGAAATGGAAATAAGCAGTCAAGAAAAAGAAAAAGTTGCTAGAGATAACGTGTCTGTGCAGCGGTGAATTGGGTCTAGAGAATACATTCAAATCTGATTATAAATGCACAGTTCTCTGAACTATGTTTTGTCCTATTAACTACGTTGCATTTACAGAAATAAGTATAGACATTAACTTGATAGGTTGCCTCTGCTGGTAGAACTCAGTTGCATCTATATCTAAGTCTCAAGGATTGATAAAAATTTCAAGTCTCCAAAGATAAGTTCATGAGACAAATATTATTCACGTTAACATGAAAGGCAGGGAAGGATTTCTACTAACATGCACTTACCACAAGAAGTACATGTATGTATATTTCCATACAAATGTAAGTGATTCACAGTAGAAATCTTAATTTAAAAAGTAAAACAGAATAAAGTTTCAGAAAATAACAAAAGAAAAGCAGCTTATTTGAAGCATAACAGAGCCAGAGTGGAGAGAATGCTATATCCCCCGAAGGGAAATAATATGCTATCTTGCAACCATAAATTTTTTTTAAAAGATTTATTTATTTATTTATTTATTGATTTGCTTGTTTGTTTTTTATTTTATACAAGCACTGGGTACAGTCAGAAGCGCGGGAGGGTGAGAGAACTCACCAGAGCCAGAGCAGGGAGCAGAGCAGGCAGAAGGACCAAAGCACACCGAAGCACACTGCTGAGGGGAGCAGCGGGCGGCAGAAGAGCTCTGCCCGCCATGTGGGACCCTCTTCCTGTGGCCGGGGAGCAGCAGGGGATCGAACCGGCGCTGCAGAGGCTGCGGGCAGCCTCGCAAACCAGCGCCCAACCGCTGCACCACCGGGGAGGCCCGCAACCATAAATTTTGTAAAGAAATCAGATGTTTCATTTTTCTTATACATAATAGAGGACTAATTGAAATTTAAAAGACTGCCTTAAAGAAGGAACGAAAAGCAACTGGCACCTTATTACTGGGTTTATAAGTATACTTTAAATCACATAAGTACACTATTCTTTGCATGTCTCAGACCTAGGCACACACACACACATTTCTGAACTTGCTGAACAGGCTGTGATAAGCTCCACTTGGTCAGTCATAGTAAGCCACCCTGTACTTAACATACACTGATTTTCATTTCCAGGCTTCCCAAACTCCCCTTTAATTAATAAATTGGAATGACAAAATTCTTATAATTACCATTCTACTGTTATTAAATGCTAGCATCTAGATTGGATAATGGCACAGGGCAGGAGAAAAAAGGACTGGATCTGAATTCTAATTTTACTACTTACTAGTTGTACGCTTTTGTTTACCAGTGTGTGGAAAGAGTGTCTAGCACATAAAATAATACTCAGTTCTTTTTGTATGTGGAGAAGCAACTGCTGCTTTTAGGGACTGGTTGCTCTAAAAAGGGTAAGAAGAGCATAGGGAATATATTCAAGTAAAAGAAAATAGTAGCTGATTAATAACTAAGTCAATCAAACACAGAAGTTAATGCCACGTTACCATACAGCTATAAATATTTCTATTTGTGCCTGTATTTGATTTTCACAACAGGGTACAAGAGAAAACTAAGGCTGTAAGAGGTTAAAAAATGTGCCCAGGAACAGAAAACAGGACATAGTCAGGATTCTCAAGTTCTGACATCTAGTCCAGTTTTTCTATACTCACCAAGATACTTCTAATCCTGAAACTGTTCAACATTTCACAAGTTCAGACACTTTGAAAACATGTTTCTAAACACATTCAAAAAGCATAGTCATCTTAAGCTTTAAAGAAAAGAGAAAGACAAGGCAGCAGCACAGAGACCTACAGATGATCCTGTAGCAGTTCACAAAACAGTCTTATCTGTCCCTTTCCCTTCATATATTAGGCAGCAAAGGAGAGTCAGAAATAAATATTTATTTTCATACTGTTAGAACATTGTGGTCTAGCTAAATATTTTATTAACAAAATTAGAACAATCACACTCTGCATTCAAAGTACCCATTCTGACATTCCACAGCACTTAATCTAACAACTGCGGGGTCTTTTCTATGAAGAGCAGATGCACCATCAGCATCTTCCAGGCTCTGAGAAAGAAGAAATTACTACTTCAGTCAGGTCTGCAATTCTGAAAATGAAAGGATTAACTCTTTATGAACATAAGCCAATATTTGACAAAATGTCAAAAAACAACCAGGAATCATTTTCACCTCCACATAATAGATTGGCAGGCATGCAAAAAGAATGGGAAAATTCCATTCTCACCCTTGAGCAATCAACTTACAGAGTAAACTCTCAAAGAAGTATAAAATGTATGGTGAAAATGATCAACTGAGAAAATGGGAATAGGTCGCACACAAACTATAAATATTACAAAAGGAACATTCTTCAAATAAATGGTTCAATCACATATTGCTAAATAAAATTAGGCAAAAGCATCATTTGATAGCATTTCCCATATGACTGTCAAATTAATTTCTTTTTTTTTTTTTTTAATTTTCTAGAGGCATGTCTTATTTATTTATTTATTTATTTATTGTTTGTTTGTTTTGTTTTGATACATGCACTGGGTACAGTCAGAAGCGTGGGAGGGTGAGAGAATTCACCAGAGCCAGAGCGGGGAGCAGAGCAGGCAGAAGGACCGAAGTACACTGCTGAGGGGAGCAGCGGGCGGCAGGAGAGGTCTGCGCGCCATGTGGGACCCTCCTCTGGTGGCCGGGGAGCAGCCGGGGATCGAACCGGCTGCAGAGGCTGCAGGCAGCTTCGCAACCCAGCGCTCAACCGCTGCGCCACCGGGGAGGCCCAAGAAATTAATTTCTTATAAATTCAACTCTAGCAGTTGCAAAAATCCATACCAATAGATTCTCATTAGAAGCATTTAGCTCTATTCAGACAGACATAGTGTCCACGAGGAACAGGAAAACTGCTGATCTGTGGTAGATAGACAACTGGAGAATAGGGCAGTAAATATGAAAGTACTCATTTATAAAAAAAAAAAATGCAAAAATAAGTTAGAAAAGAGACTCAACAATGTGGACTAGAGCCATGCTAGAAAAAAACTGAAGGTGAACTGCTTTTAGGAGGTCAGTGTAATTCTCTTAGTGTCCATACCCATGTCCACCCCATCGACATTCTACTGCTGCTCACTGAATGTCAACTCTGCACCAGGCATGGTGCCAATCCTGGGGTATGAGAACAAAGTAAGACCACAACCTCCTGTTCTGTAGATGCCTAGACAAACGGAGAAGCTGAATTTAAAAACCAATTAATTGCAACATAACAAATGCCCCAGAAAGTGTGAAGTCTGTGCAAGGGCAACAGAAAGGAAACCAACTCAGACAGGCCCTTTCTTAATGAGGGGAGTGGGGAAGCCCCTGAAAGAGAAAAGTGATTCCTAAGGCCCTAAAGGATCCATTAAAGGTAGTTTCATACACATCTAAAATGGTAATATCCATGTACCATCTTGGGAAAAATGGAGAAACAGTCATTCAAATTATTGAGTTCTGAGTTCAGATAAGGAACCCTGGCAAAGGCTTTAACAAATAGTGAGATTTTTGTCAGATACAAAGAAACAAGATTAAGGTATCTCAGGCAGCGATGATCCTATTTGTGAAGCCAAGGAAAGGGATATGCCACTTGATGAATTCCCAGTAATTTGGTGGAGATGGAGGCAGGGTGGAAAGTGAATGGGAAAAGAATTAGAAGAGAGATGACGAGGACTGAGTTTTGCATCAAATACAAAGCACTTAGTATGACATGCTAAGGACTTTGGGAATCACAAACAGAAAAGGTCTGGGTCTACTCTACAGCTGTAAAAATTATCAGATTTGTACCAAAGAGCTTCTTAGGATGGTTCTGGTTCATGGAAGCCAATAACTAATCCTTTTAGGATACTATCATACTTGCCACACAGTCAACAGAAAACAAAGTTCTTGTCCAAATTGGAACCTAAATTTTCTACACTGAAAAAATACTCCATTATACAACAGAAAAGTAAGATTTGTCATTTACAGCCTTATTGATAATTTATTTCCGAAGAACTAACTTGTTTTCCAGGTCACCTAGGCTATCCTGAGTTCAAAACAATGTTTACATTATAGTTTCAACAGCTCTTTAACATACAAATTCATATATGGCAAAGCCTGGAAAGAAAGGGGAAGCCCTAAAATAGCAGATATATTTCTTGAATCAGCATGAAACAAATGGAGTCTAAGCAGGCAATTTGCATTAATAAGAAAAAAATTACAAAATTTTTTGATTAAAAAAAAAAAAAAAGCAAAACAGGGACTATGTAGTGGCAACTCAGCAAATGGGAATCCAGTATAGGGGAGGTGAAACTTCTTCCACCTTCCTAGTGTCTCCAGCTGGGCCTAAGAGTTAAACTAACAAGAGACAGATTCGTATCATAAGAACATACAAATTTTATTAATTTTTTATGTACATGGATACCATCATGAGGAAAATGACCCGAAGAAGCAGTTAGGTATGAAAGCTTGTACATTAGGCTGGACAAAGACTAGTCAATTGCGTGTAAGACATAATGTGATAAGACAAAGGGGGAATGGCTAGAACAACTGATAAAATGAGCAGGAAGAGAAAGGCTCATCAAACAAGGCTGGTTTGTACCGATTTTCCTCAGCCTCTCCTCACTCCTGGAGTAGGGAAGGTGCCTTTCACAAAGCTTTATTTCCTGCTTTCAGCAAGAAAAAGTAAACTCAGAATAGCCTTCTTGCATCTGCAGGTTTTTTAAATATGCTTTAACTCAAAATAATCCTCATGCCAGAGGAGCATATTTTGGGGTAGTATATTCTGCTACCCTGTACAACCAAAGTCAAATAAAGTCCCACAAGCTGGGGTGGTTTTCTTTTTCCATCCTACCTATAATCCACAGTAATTCCTCTCAGGTATCTAATATTCTAACATCCTTAATTTTCTTCTCATAAATAAATGCTATTCAATAAATGATATTCAGACTTTAAAAAAGATAATTGTGACAGTTCATAACAGAGATTAACCTTGAGGGCACTATGCTAAGTGAACAAAGTCAGTCTTAAAAATAGAAATACTTTATGGTTCCATTTGAGGTACCTAGAATACCCAATTTCATAGAAACAAAGCAGAAAGCAAGTTGCCAAGGATTGGAGGGAGGGAAAAACAGAGAATTATTTTTAGCAAGTACAGCGTTTCAGTTTTGCAAAATGCAAACTTTTTGCAGATTGGCTGCACAACAGTGTGAATACACTAAACTATTGATTGCAAACTTAAAAAGATGGGAAATTTTATGCTGTTTTTAAAGATCTATTAAAGTCACTGAGACCACAATGGTGAATAATTTAGGCTGAGTCCCTGTCCCAAAGAGACAAAAAGTTAAGAAATAAGAGATTCTGTGTGTGCGTGTGTGTGCATGCATGTGTGTGTGTGTATGAAGTGTATCCATATTCTATACCCACTGAATATTGGGAGGGCGAGCTAATGACATAATTGAAGTATTTTTAAACAAGATTAAATTAACATCCATATATAAGAATATAATCAATGAGAGCTGGAGGTATTGAAACAGCATTAGAAAAACAAAGAAAGAAAAGAATTCAAGGGATCCATTCGAAGACGAAGTTATTAAGGTTTCTAGCATGAGTTCTGCCCCTCTGTTTCTAGCATGAGTTCTGATCCCCTCGGGATCATTATTAAGGAGTGGCTGAGCAAGCAGATACAGGGCAGCAAAGTGCACATGATACAGAATAAGGTCCTTTCTATTGCTCCTCAAGCCTCCAGGCCATTTATCAAGAATCAAAGAATTGCTTTATTATTTATACCTTTCCCCATCTGAAAAGATCTAAAAAGGTCAGCAAATATCCACTGTCCTGTTACTAGCTGTTGGTCAAACACAAGGGGAGCATTTATACTCTGCAGAATTTGAGCTGCTGTGATAATGCCACAGTTCTCCTAACAAATCACATAATAGATGCAAATCTGAAAGATTTTATAAATGAGTTTGTGATAACTCCAGTCATATGTTAAATGTACTAGGCAAGCCCTTATTTACTCAACAGAGCACTATCTCCTAGAGTGGATCTCCTTGTAATAGAAATCATTTATCTATTTTGTTATATCCTAGTGTGGAATCCTTTGCATACATCCCTACTGCAGCAGGGGGAAAAGGCTTGGATTGAAGTTAAAAGAAAGACAAATTAGATAAAGTACTAAAAGAGATCTCCTGGGCCTCCCTGGTGGCACAGAGGTTGAGCGCTGGGCTGCAAAGCTGCTGGTTCGATCCCCGGCCGCCGGGCAAGGGTCCCATATGGCGCGTACAGACCTCTCCTGCCATACTCGCTGCTCCCCTCAGCACTGTACTTCGTCAGTCTGCCTGTTCTGTTCCCTGCTCTGGCTCTGGTGAATTCTCTCACCCTTCCGCACTTCTGACTGTATCCAGTGCTTGTATTAAAAACAAAAAAAAAATTATTTCTAGGGCCTCCCCGGTGGCGCAGCGGTTGAGCGCTGGGTTGTGAAGCTGCCCGCAGCCTCTGCCTGCAGCGCTGGTTCGATCCCCGGCTGTTCCCCGGCCACCGGAGGAGGGTCCCACATGGTGAGCAGACCTCTCCTGCCGCCTGCTGCTCCCCTCAGCAGTGTACTTCATCAGTCTGCCTGCTCTGCTCCCCGCTCTGGCTCTGGTGAATTCTCTCACCCTCTCACGCTTCTGACTGTACCCAGTGCTTGTATAAATTAATTAATTAATTAATTAATTAATTAATTTAAAAGAAAAGAGTATTTCTAAAAAAAAATAAAAGAGATCTCCTTCTAAATACCAAAAGAAATTGAGACTAGAATCATCTAAAGCATATTACAAGAATGGAAATAATAAGATTGAAATATTATAGAGTTTTTGATAAAAAATAGTTAATTATGCTATCTCAGGTTAGACCCCACTCTATGCCTTTACACTTTAACTTAGTATGAATACTACTGCATTCTATGAAACAGTTACCACAGTTACCAAAAGAACAAACTAACCTATGCCAATCTCCAAGACCCTTATCCATTACTGAGTCCAATTTGATTCAAGACTCCATGGTAAAGAGAAAGATGAATAACAATCAAGATCCCAAAAAGCAGACTGTCCAATGGGAGATGAAAGAGTGAAACACAAATATACATTCAATAAGAACACAAGAGACTTGACTACAAAGGTCAAGAGGAACAACGGAGTTCTGCCTTGCAGAACAAAACCATAAAAATGTTTTTTTAAAAAAAAGATTTATGTATTTATGCATACAAGAGCTGAGGTGTAGGCCAGAGGTAGGGGGCGGGGGGGACTAGGGGATGAGAGGATTCATCAGAGACAATGGGGAGCAGAACAGGCAGACTAACTGAAATACAATGCTGAGGGGAGCAGTGGGCGAGACAGGAGAGGTCTGCTGTGCCATGTGGGTCAGCTCCCTGGCCAGGGATCGAACTCATGCTGCAGTTGCTGTGGATAGCTTCATAGTGCTGAGACTTAACCCCTTGCACCACCAGAGAGGCCCTAAAAAATGTTATTATTGAAAAATAAATGATCCCAAACCTGGCTCTTTGAAAAGTCAGTAAAATTGGTAAGTCTCTTTTTCCCAAATACCAGGGAAAAAAGAGAGTAAACACAATTCACATATCAGGATGATTCTCAAATAAGAGAGATCATCACTAACAGTTCATACAGACATTAAAAGGCTAATAAAAGAATACCACTAACAACTTTATGTAAAAAAATCTAGTAACTTAAAAGGCACAGACAGATTTCTTGAAAGGTACAAACTACTGAAGTTCATTCAAGGAAAAAAAAGAGATAAGCTTGACTAACCCTATTTTATTAGAGAATAAGAATTTGTAGTTTAAAACCCTTTACACAAGAAAATTCCCATGGCTTCCTTTAGTTGTACCAAACATTTGAGAAAGAAAGAGTAATGTGATAATAACTCAAGCAAAATATTTAAGAGGAAACATTCTCCCAATCATTCTGAGTCAAGCATTATCCTGAGACCCAAATACATAAGCAAAAATCGTTAACAGTGTATTTGCAAACTGAACCAAATGATATATAAAAAGAACCATGGTCAAGAGAGATCTATTCCCAGAATGCAAAGCTAGTTTAACATTCAAAAATCAATATAGTTTAACATATTAACAGACTACTTTTCCCCCCAAAAGAAACCAAGTGATGTTTTAATGAAAACAGACAAAATCCAATACTCATGATAAAACCAGAAATAAAAGGAAAAGGAATTTCCTCAACTTAATGAAGCACATCCCTAAAAATCCTAATGGCAACATCCTACATAATGTGGAGACAGTGAATGTTTTATTTTTTAGAAAGGTTGTCTCCACATTGTCAACATTGTTCTA